>NC_081554.1:6557999-7185499 GCF_963082655.1 Stomoxys calcitrans
CAAAATTTGCAAATATTCAGACTTAGGGGTCTCATTGTTAACCCAGAGAATTCAGAATTATGCCTGTTCACGAGGAAGACGAAGGTGGGCCAATTTGACGCACCACGTTTCCTCAATAAAACGATTTCGAAATCTGACAAGGTCAAATACTTAGGAGTGATCTTGGATAGGAAACTCAATTGGGAGTGTCACATTCAGGAGCGTACTAAGAAGACTCACAGATGTTGGGTACCATGTAGAGCACGGAGGCTCGAAATGGGACCTGAATCCGAGGATATTCCTCTGGCTCTACAGGAGCGTGATTAGACCAATACTTACTTACGCCTCAGTAGTTTCGTGGACTGCTATGGAGAAAAAGTGCAACATAAGGACCATACAACAGATTTAGAGAACATGTTGTCTTGGCATAGGCAGAACGATGAGGACCACTCCCACTAGGGAACTGAAGACTATTCTAGATATCCGACCCATATACACACAGATTAAGTGTGAGGCAGCCATTGAGCTATGAGACTTAAGGCAATGAGAGAATGGATTGAGGATGGGAGCAGCTCATACCATCGCGGTATAATCGAAGCGACGATAGGAAACTTGGAATGAAGAGAAGAGTTTTCCGATCGGATACCTAAGACGACACTTGAGGTCGAGTGGGAGGCACTGCTGCCAGTGGCACAGTCTTGGACTGACGGAGCCCTGGTATTGCCATCTGGAAGATCATATTACACGGATGGATCAAAGCTAGAGGACAGAGTTGGCCTGGGGGTCTACATTGAGAACCTAGGGACTGAGATCTGTTTTAGACTGCCTGACCAGGCAGACATCCCGGCAATCACGGAATGCGTGAGGTGATGTGATACTAACGCGAGGACGTCAAGTGTGTTCATCTTTACAGACAGTAAAATTGCCATTTCTATGGAAAATTGTTTCCAAACTATCATATCCATAGATTTTATTTCTTGAAAAATTTTAAAAATTTGATTTTAAAAGGTCGCGATGGCAACCCTGCCATCAACCACTATCATTATTTGCTAAGCAACTCCTTTAAGTAAAGCAGGCAGGCAGGCAGGCGCACATGCGCCCTGTATGCTGCCGCCAATTTTGGCCTACTCCTTCGCTGTAACAACTAAAATGGTTAAGACCAAACGACCGTTTGCCTGTTATTTGCTGGCTTTTTGACTTGTCGCGTTTTTTTTTTCTGGGCGACTTTGCTATTGTTGCTGCTGCAACGATACATATTCTTGCAATTGCCTTTGCTGTTGTTGTTGCTGCTGCTGCTGCTGCCGTTGTTGTACGTAGTGGCGTTTGTAGCTTGAATACCTTCAGCAATAACAGTTAGACCTACAAAACTAAATACCGGGAGTAAGAATGAATGGATGGCAGCTAGGCAACAAAGCAGGATACTAGCATCCATTTGACTTATCTGGGTTTAAGGGGTTTAAGCAGGAGGTGGGTGTTAATGGTGATGGTGGTTAGAGCATGTCTGTCTGTCTGTCTGTCTGTACCACTGTCCGTCCGTCCGTCTGTCTGTGTTGTTTGCATGTAAGTATTTATAGTTACAGGCGACATGAATGTAATGAAGTTGAAGTGTGCGGGTGTGGTCGCTTGATTCGCTATTACCAAATATTTTTCTGTTGTTATTATTGGTGTTGTTGCCATTGCTTCAAGACATAGCTGGAACAGAAAGAAAAAACGAAAAACAATAACAAAAATAAGCCAAAGCTGGGCTGACGTTCAACTTTTGTGATCTCAAAAACACCACCACTGGGGCACACACCGACGAGGACTGCCCTCTCGTTGCTGCTGGTAGTTCTGTTGGAGAGGAGGATGACGATGATGATGGTGGTGGTGGTGCGCTACACCAACGTAAATGATCCGCACAGAACCATGTGCAAGAGAAGCTCTAACTAAGGTCTTAACTCGCCCATGTGTGTGAGTTGGGGCTTGGGCTAAGGCAGTCAATATCATATTTTAGTTATAAGCCAGCCACCGATCATCATGCCAACCAACTAACCCGCCAGCCGGTACCCTGCCCCATCTTAAACACTTGGATCTTGTTGGTATATTGTGTAATAGTTTTCCATATTGTCCCGGCGCATTTGCATGGCAAGAGCCACACACAAATATTTTTATTGCCAACATTTTTCGTTTTTCGTTTTTTTTTTTGCCAAAGACCAAGGGTGGCGGATGCTTGGTGTGTGTCTGTTTGCGAGGTAAAGTTGAAATGTTACGATTAAGGAAATTTCAAGTATTTTTTTAAGTGGATCAAATGATTTCAATTCGGAAATTCATATTTTACTACCCAAACGAACAATAATAAATAATCATGGAAAGATGACAACGTTACATTTGGTGATTAGGCTTTGTAACAAAAATGTGAAGTTTTATTCAAATTTCAAATTGTTAAATAATGGTAGTTTCGGTTCTAACCGCATTTAGAGCCAAGCTTACTTTTAGATAGGACACCTATGTAATAATATGGAGCTATTTGACTCACTTCTTTGGAAAAGATGAAAATATTGTGATAAAATCTCTTGGGTAAACAGATAAGGAGACCACTGTTGAGCAGAGGTTAACATGTCCACCTGAACGCCTGGGTTCGAATCCTGAGGAGAACATAAAAAAAAATTCAGCTATGGTTATACCCTCCTAATGCTGGCGACATTTATGAGGTACTAAGCCATGTTAAAACTTTTTTCCAAAGATGTATCGCATTGCGGCACGCCGTTCGGACTCGGCTGTAAAAAGGAGGCTTAAAATTTGAATCGGACAGCATCCAGTGATATGTGAGAAGTTTGCCCAGTTCCTTAGTGGAATGTTCGTGGGCAATTTTGATTTTGCAAACAGATAAGGTTTCAATAGAGGTGAAGTGTTACTAAGCTTCGAAAGAGTTTGAAAAGCTTTTCAAACCCTAGTTAATGAAAATTCAAATCAACTCTTATCCTAAATATTTTAAGGGAATTTATTCATTGCTAAAGATGATGTGCAAATTCTACACCGATGAGTATAAAGTCGCTAGGGCACTCCGCTTGACTCGCAAGACTGATAGCCGCCTCCTCCTTTTGTAAAGGTCGCCTCGTGCCCTCAACAACTTACCTGACACACGTTACACCTATAGTCACAGGGCCTACTGTAGTCCACTGTGCTAAATTTCAGTGAAATCGGTTAAAAAACTCGCATTTTAAGTCTTCTCTCTGTTACAAGTGGCGCCCGAGCAGGGACCCGACGCGAATACGCACTGCACAAACTCCAAATCTGCCGCCATAGGGGGAACGAAACTAAACTCAAGTCTTGGTCCTGTGTAACTCAGCTGGATTTACCTACTCAAACGCGCGTACCTCTTTTCACAGAGCTGGTCGGCCACTGAAGTTTTCGCCGTAGATAACCTATGAAAAAAGCTCAGCAAAAATATTCGAGCAAAAAAGAAGTGAGCAACATCTGAAAACTTACTACGAGACTGGGAGGATGAAGTAAGAATCATGGAAAGGATTGCGTTTGCTGGAAGAAGCATACCTGTCCCAGAAGCTCAGAATAATCGTGGCTCTATAAGCTATACCGAAGAAATTAATACAGCACACCAATGGGGTAAAGAGTACTCTGTCAACGGCGACGGTGACTTAGACGATTTTTGAGAGAAATGCACTTAAGTGGTCCAGGGTGAAAAGAGCCGAAATCATCACTTGGCATGAGTTTGGAACCGAGGAGAAAAAATCGAGCATAATTTCTAGGTATGCTTCAACCTAAGGACACATACAAACTTTAAGTGATAACACAAGTTAAACCATTTTCACCTGACCCTCGATTCTCTTGTCAGATTTTGATGAAATTTCAAATATTTTTTTTGTGTGTTTCTCTTTCAAGACGAGCTCAATGATCGGAGATGCAAATGGAAAAGCAAAGCCAAAGATAGCAACACACACCAAACAGAAGTTTGGTATGTAGAATAAAGTTATGCCCGTCAACTAAATTTCTTTTGTATAAAATTTAAGCAGAATCCATGATAGTGGGTTCCCAAGATTCGGCCCGGCCGAACTTGGCACGCTTTTACTTGTTGGATATCGAAGGGGGCGAACCCTCCCCCTTACCCCACCAACATCACCCAAAACCAAAAGTGAACCCATATGTGGTTATCAAATGAAAAGTATGTGCATGTATATGCAGAATACGAATGTGGTATTAAAAATGTGGGGCTAAGTACCCAGGGGATTGCCCCAACCCCAAAACAAAAAAAAAAACATATAGGATCTTTCTATCAATATGGAACTCAAATGAAAGGCATTCGGGAGTAGATTGCGAATATGACCCAACAAAGGAGGCACATGTAAAGGGGTTCGCCACAACACCACCAAACCTCCCCAAGTGGCCATATTAGCTGATCAGGGCTAAATAGGGCTCAAATTAAAGAATTTTGGGAGTAGAGCACGAAATTGATACTCACTTCCAGAATTTTATTTCTGGAGATTTGCCCAAAAATACCCCCAAATAAATTTATTTATAGACCATGGCAATATAGGCCTCAAAGAAAATGTAGAAAAGATTTAAAGAAGGCGCAGAGGAGCCTGCACTGTTTGGCCTGTAATTTATATACACTGATCTTCCGAATAAACTTCTAAGGTTTGTAAAAGGCGAATTTTGTCATCTGGATCCCATAAAATGTTGTTAAGAAAGATATATGATGGTGGGCGTCCAAAGTTCGACCGAACTGCGTATCTCCTCTCCTCTCTCCTCTCCTCTCCTCTCTCTCCTCTCCTCTCCTCTCCTCTCCTCTCCTCTCCTCTCCTCTCCTCTCCTCTCCTCTCCTCTCCTCTCCTCTCCTCTCCTCTCCTCTCCTCTCCTCTCCTCTCCTCTCCTCTCCTCTCCTCTCCTCTCCTCTCCTCTCCTCTCCTCTCCTCTCCTCTCCTCTCCTCTCCTCTCCTCTCCTCTCCTCTCCTCTCCTCTCCTCTCCTCTCCTCTCCTCTCCTCTCCTCTCCTCTCCTCTCCTCTCCTCTCCTCTCCTCTCCTCTCCTCTCCTCTCCTCTCCTCTCCTCTCCTCTCCTCTCCTCTCCTCTCCTCTCCTCTCCTCTCCTCTCCTCTCCTCTCCTCTCCTCTCCTCTCCTCTCCTCCTCTCCTCTCCTCCTCTCCTCCTCTCCTCTCCTCTCCTCTCCTCTCCTCTCCTCTCCTCTCCTCTCCTCTCCTCTCCTCTCCTCTCCTCTCCTCTCCTCTCCTCTCCTCTCCTCTCCTCTCCTCTCCTCTCCTCTCCTCTCCTCTCCTCTCCTCTCCTCTCCTCTCCTCTCCTCTCCTCTCCTCTCCTCTCCTCTCCTCTCCTCTCCTCTCCTCTCCTCTCCTCTCCTCTCCTCTCCTCTCCTCTCCTCTCCTCTCCTCTCCTCTCCTCTCCTCTCCTCTCCTCTCCTCTCCTCTCCTCTCCTCTCCTCTCCTCTCCTCTCCTCTCCTCTCCTCTCCTCTCCTCTCCTCTCCTCTCCTCTCCTCTCCTCTCCTCTCCTCTCCTCTCCTCTCCTCTCCTCTCCTCTCCTCTCCTCTCCTCTCCTCTCCTCTCCTCTCCTCTCCTCTCCTCGCCTCTCATACGACGTTTCTGGTAGTTATTTCATTCATTTTCCATTTGACGCTCAATTGTTGAAACCACGTCAGTGTCGCTAATTGGTATCCGCTTTTCTTGTCTTTGTTTTAAAATCTGGCCATTTATTTTCCATCAATTGTTTTTAAACAACTCTATCGAAAGTACTCTGCAATTGTTATGCGATGGCAGGGCACCAACAAAGCCAACATCCTTTTACTTTCATCTTTGCCACATAAGACGGTTAACTAAATTAAAATTCCATAAAAACTGCAAACTACTCTACAACATGACAACATGTTCTAGATAGAGAAACCAATTGGGTTGCTTTCGTTTTCGTTGGCCAAGCAAATGGAACAGGAATTAGTGGTCGAAAGTGGTCGTTATCTGTGTATAAGTGTGACTGTGTGTGTGAGTGTGTGTGTGCGTGGAAACTAGTTTAAAACTAAAAAGTAACCAACTTGAAATAATTTTAGTTCTGGGCTTTTAATAGAAAATTGCGCAACGCTATGAGACGACAACAACGCAACGACACCCAAGAATCGCTGTGCAACGTTGTGCAAGTATTACATGAACCTAAAATGACAGAATCACTTTCTTCCATGGCAGCAGATAAGAAGCTACAAATCAAGTTTATTACTACCACTTGGCCAACACTCTCCAACATTTTAGTATCTTTCTTGGCCAAATTGGTCACCAGCACAGTGTTGAGCACCCAATCAAAAGTGTAGCAGGAAAACCAAAAGCAGCCATCTACTCAAGCAGCCTAAGCAGTTACACTTGCAAGCACTGTGCAGGCATAGTTATAGTGCAAAGACCATTCTTCAAAACCTAGACTTTAAACTAGACTGACTAAATATGAAGTGGCTGTTACTAAAACTGGTAATTTGTCCAATGAACGATCGATCGATGGATCGAGTCATCCATACCTCCACATGTCTATACACAATACGTTTTGTGGCCCACAGCCAATTGGTGGGTCGCTTGTTTGTCTGGACATGGTATTGCCGCCTAAGAATAAACACAAATTTGTATGTTTTCATCTTTTGGCCAGCCATGGTTATATGGTTCCATGCGGTTCCATATGAAATGGAAATGTGACGCGTATTGAAATGACATGTCTGCAAAGTCATTAACATATTCATTCATATGGTCAGGCAGACAATGAGACAGACGCATGGACGGACATTCAGTCAGTCACTCAGTCATTTGTTCATTGAATTCACTTCAAATCGTTTCAATTCAAGCAATTCAATTCAATTTCAATCCATGAATCGCTCATGAATCAATACAATTCGCACACACCATTGGGCGAAAGATGCTGACTACTCGGCTAATGCTGATTCTGCAGCGCATGGATGATTCATCATCGGCATTATGGACAGGCGAATGTCATTTGATTGTTGCGAGCAATCAGCCGGTCTGCTAGCCAGCCAACCAGCCATTCAGTCGTACTTACAGCCCCAACATCTTGGCAGCACACATGTACCTACGAATTTGAGATGACCATTTGGTTACTTAAAAGGACGGACTTTAGGCCAAATAGCCATATGCTTGACTATGCCACACAATCCCATGCAATTTGTTTGTGTTCATCATCAAAGTCGTCATCATCGTCGCCGTTGTCTTCATCATAAAAACATAAAATTGTAGCTAAGTACAAAAAAAAAAGATTGAAATTAATCGGTGGTAATTGCAATGCTTAACCATCAAATTGAGTATCAACCATTGACTGATACGCAAGATCTGAAATGTTTGTGGGTGTTTATGTGATTTTTGGAAATTATGTTTTAACAAATGGTCTTGCCACAATGGCCGGAAGCTCTTTAGTGAGTATGCGTAAAGGCTAACCCGCAATGGAGTGACGAAAATGTAATCATTCTCCATAGAGTAGGAATAACAAGAAAAAAACACTCTTAATTCAGTTTGGCCGAACTTTGGACGCCCACCACTATGGATCTTCCTTACCATCATTTTGTGGATGAAAAATTCGCCTTTTACAAACCCTAGAAGTTTATTCGAAGGATCAGTCTGTAAAAATTACTAGCCAAACAGCGCAGGCTCCTCTGCGTCTTTTTTAAATCTCTTCTACATTTTCTTTGAGTCCTATATTGCCATGGTCTATAAAAAAAATTATTTGGGGGTGTTTTGGGGTGGGGTGGATCTCCAGAGACTGTGTCCTGGAAGTGAGCCCTATATTGCCATGGTCTATAAAAAAATTTATTTGGGGGTGTTTTGGGGTGGGTTGCATCTCCAGAGACTGTGTCCTGGAAGTGAGTATCAATTTCGTGCTCTACGCCCAATAGCTTCCATTTGAGCCCCATATAGCCCTGATCAGCTAATATGCCTACTGGGGTGGAGGGAGAGGGTTGTTTGGCGGTGTGGTGAACCCCTATTACTTGGACCTCCTTTTTTGCGTCATATTTCCAATCTACTCCCGAATGCCTTTCATTTGAGTTCCATATTGATATGAAGATCCAATATGTCTTGAAAGTCATAACAGAACACTTCATGCGAAATTTCAGCGAAATCAGACAAAAATTGCAAATACTAAAACTTCTGGGAACCGAACAAGGATGATCGTGAGACTGGTTTACATGAGAGCTATATCAGGTTAAAGACTGATTTGGACCGTATTTGGCACAGTTGTTGGAAATTATAACAGAACACCACATGCAAAATTTAAGCCGAATAGGAGAAAAATTGCGGCTTGTAAGGACTCAAAAAGTCTAATCGGGAGATCGGTTTATATGGGAGCTATATCTAAATCTGAACCGATATGGCCCATTTGCAAAATTTAAAAAAAAACGGTTCAGCACTATTTTAAATCCATACGGAACAAACAAGCAAACGTTTGGTTGTATAAGGCAGTTTTATGTCGAGTCGTACCCTAAATATTTCAGGTGTCTTCATGTGGATAGGACGACGCCTTCCATCCCTGTATCCATCACTGTAGGGATGTGTTTTTTCGTTGTTGTTGTAGACATATTTCCATGTGAAGGCAGCAATCCTCGGCAAGCTCTCATAGATGATCAAACTCGTTCTAGCCCTATGGACCGATCGCAGTAAATTTCCGACGATTATCATACTTTTTTTTGAATTTTTGGAAGTGATCACGAATTAACATTACTTTTGCTCTACGAGGCTTAGTTAAAGAGATATATTTTTCCTAGGGAAAAATTCATTTTTAGGCCGGTTCCCATAAATTTTTCGTATTTTTGGAAGTGATCACGGACTAACCTTACTTTTGCTCTACCAGGCTTAGTTAAGGAGATATGGCCATTTTAAGTTTTCCTAGGCAAAAATAATTTTTTGGTCGATTTTCATAAATTTTTGGAATTTTTGGAAGTGATTATGAATTAACCTTACTTTTGCTCTACGAGGCTTAGTTAAGGAGATATGGCCATTTTAAGTTTTTCTAGGGGAGAAATTCACTTTTTGGCCGATTTTCATAAATTTTTGGAATTTTTGGAAGTGATTACGAATTAACCTTACTTTTGTTAAGGAGATATGGCCATTTTAAGTTTTTCTAGGTTTTCCCTAGGTTCCCACCATTTTTTCTAATTTTTGGAAGTGATCACGAGTTACCCTTACTTTTGCTCTACGAGGCTTAGTTAAGGAGATATGGCCAATTTAAGTTTTCCTAGGGAAAATTTCATTTTTTGGACGGTTCCCATACATTTTTCGAATTTTTGGAAGTGATCACGAATTAACCTTACTTTTGCTCTATGAGGCTTAGTTAAGGAAATATGGCCATTTAAAATTTTCCTAGGCAAAAATCTTTCTGTGCCCGATTTTCATAAATTTTTCGAATTTTTGGAAGTAATCACGAATTAACCTTACTTTTGCTCTACGAGGCTTAGTTAAGGATATATGGCCATTTCAAGTTTTCTTAGGAAAAAAATTAATTTGTTGGACAATTCCCATCATTTTTCGAATTTTTGGAAGTGATCACGAATTAACCTTTCTTTTGCTCTACGAGGCTTAGTTAAGGAGATATGGCATCGATCATCATAGGCATTCAGTATATGTGCAAGAGCCGGTGCCGCCCGGCCTCTCATCGAGACTCTGCACTCTACTGCAGTTGCAGCTACTTCATATGGAGCATTCCACTATACGCAACCTGTGGTTGCGCTCAGTAGCTCTCAGCTGAGCTTCTCGTGATGCCAATGAACACTACATGGATTGGAGCTCAAAATTCTAGACTGTGTGGTGCTCATAGTCTTGCCGTAAGTAGGAGTAGGTCAGTCTTCTACACTACCAGCTGTATCCCAAGGAATCCCAACCAGTATCTAGTTCAACATGTCCTGCTATAGTCTTCGTTGCGCCTCGTCCATATTTCTTGCTGTGATGATAGTGTCTATGTTGTCTGTGTATCCGACCGAAGTTTGTTTTTTGTCATCTCCATTCTCAGTAATCCGTCGTAACTGACATTCCACAGGTCAGACCAAATTACGGAATCCTAACAGCGGCAATATTGTCTGCGTATCCGTCCAGAAATGTGTTTTCTGGCATTTCCATCCTCAATATTCCATCGTAGTTGAGGTTCCAGGTCAGACCCAATTGTGGAACCCTCTGGAAGTTTTTTTTTAATACCTCTGCAGCACTCGACGTAGAAGAACACCCGTTTTCTTAGATTAATTTTCAGGATCCTCATCATATATTCCGGCACTATAAAGTCCATCTTTATGACACGTAATACGACAACCCACCGGTAGCTATCGAAGGCGTTCTAGACGTTCAACGTTGCTAGTAGTATGGAGAGTCTGCTACGACGATGTAGCTCTCGGCCTGCTTCCACATCCTCAACTACGTCCTTTAGGACCCTCTATTAAACGCTCCAATAGCTTTCTGCTGTGTCCAGCCTACTACAAAGTGGCCTGTAAGACGATGGCGATAATGGATCACCTTTCCTCTTGCCAATCAAAACAACTGGGAATATTCCCAATATTCGGAAGCACTTCTGGCCGTCTTTCGGCGACCGTCAAGGTTAGCCCTTCTTAGCATAATCCAAATTTCATAATTAATAATTTTCTGTAATGTTTTCTTGTGTTGGTACCCAAGTAGGCGCTTCGTCATTTTCTTCGAATTTTTTTTTTTAGAGTGAAAGATTCCTCACCAATATTGCTATTGAGATACTCCTCTTACTGTAGTTTTTGCTGTTGTGATTTTCAACCGAAAATCTAAACCCTATCACTAGCCTAGCATGAGTGTAGCATCTAAATTTGTTTGACTTGTATAAAGTGCTACAACAAAATGTTTACATCGAATGTAAGCCGCATATAAATTCCAATATTAATCGGGTGTTACATAATAATTATTTACACTATGCCAACACAGAAAGTTTTTTGCAAAAACAAAAACAAAAGAAGGCTCATTCGTCCTCAACTCCTGGGTCTCTTGTAGCAACCATCAAATGCTGCAGTGCCTTAGTCTCCTGCTTGATGGCGTGCATTGCCACATTTTTTTGCATTGGCAGGCGGTTTTACGTAGCTTAGTTAGCATAGCGCATTGCCTGAACACCAACAAACGCCAAAGGCCTAAACTTCCAGCTGCGTTTCAGTTTTGGATGTTATGGTGATACACTCTCGACTTTATGGCAGGCCTGCAGCTTGACGCAGCCTAACCACGAAATAGACGAACTCTATCAAAGAAGGAACAACAACAACAAAAATGCACACTGAGGCAAAGTTCCAGATGATGACGCCGTTGGTGATGACGAAAACACCGAAGAGATCACAGAGGACTCCAGCCAGGCATACACCCCATTTTACCCGCCAAAGTTAAGTTTTCATTCCTGAGATAAGAATGAAAATGTTTGGATAGCCTTCATCACTCCTTTAGGTTGCCAGCGTACGTAAATGTTAAATGATATGTAAAGAAGATATCGATAAAGAAAAATGTCGTTAAGGGCATCACTGTGATGGTTGCAAAACAAAAGCTAAAACCTTGGGGATTTGATGGCCACAGTGGCATCGTATCAACAAAAGAAACATTGGAAGGCTGAACATATTAGCCATTGGAATTGGTTTTTAGCACGTATACCGGCTAAAACCCCACCTTTTCTTTCGCGGTATGTAAACCACCTCGGGCCCGATCTCGCATTATTTCGAGGTGGATCCTTACCTCTAAGTGTTCCTGCGTCAAGGTTATAGCAGTTGCTATATCATTGATGTCGTGTCAAGGTCTCTTTTCTTTGACCTGAGTATATCTTTGGCAAAAGTTAATACAGTTCTCAAGCTATCCTCTCCACTGCAAATCTTCGTTGTTAGGTTTTCCGCTCTTATTTCACCGATCTACTCTTCTAGTCGCGCCCGGGTGTCGCACCAGCGACAGGCTTTGGATCATCCACCACCTCTGTTTCTTCGTAGACACATTTGTCAGACTTTTTTGAGAAAGGAAAAAAAATAACTGATTAAAGTTTTTTTTAATAAAAAACCTTCCTTAACTCTCTAACATCTTTGTGGGGCCACTTCGCCCTGAATGCGGATATCGAATTCGTGCCATTGTAGCCTGTGACGCTGAACGCTTTCGAATCCTGGCGAGAACATCGGACAAAGCGGTGTTTATCCCCTCTTAATGTTGGCTACATTTGTGAGGCACAATGCCATGCATGGTCATTTTAAAAATTTTCTCCAAAGAGGTGTCGCACTGCGGGACGCCAATCGGACTCGGCTATAAAAAGGTCCCTTATCATTGAGTTTAAACTTGAATCGGAAAGCACTCATTGATGTGTGAGAATTTTCCCCTTTTCGGTTCTTGGTGGTAAAGTTCTCATTATGGGAGGGATGGCACCTCAGACATTTCGACTTAAATATGGATATCAAATTCGTGCTGCACTTCCAAATCCCTGTAATTTGAGCCCCATATTGCCTTGGCCGGTAAATGTGAGGATGCTTTTGCTACTGAGGTGGCCACCGGCACTTTGCACTGAAAATAGCTATCAAATTCGTTCTTTATTCCCAACGAAAATGAAGTTTAGTTTAAGGGGTGCATTAGGGCGTACCCCAAAACACTTGGCTCCAAAATTGGATATCAAATTCGTTTTCTACTCTCAAATACCTTTCATTTTAGTTCCATATTGTCATAAATGGTCAAATAATCCATTTGACGTATCTTTAGGAGGAAAAGTGTCACCTAGACTTGAACGCAAATTTTAATGTAATATTCGTAATCTAATCCCTAACACCTTTCATTTGAGTTCCATATAGCTATAGTCGGCTAATATGCCCATTTGGGGGTGGGCGAACTCCCATCACGTGAACCTAATGTTTTATGCCATATTTGTAATCTACTGCCTAATACGTTTTATTTGAGTCCCATATTGACATGAACTTCGAATATATCTGTTTAAAGTAGTTTTGGGGTTGGGGGGCCGCTGGGTACTTGGACCCAAATTGTATTATCACATTCAGGTTCTGGTCTCCAATATCTTTCATTTAATACCTTTATTGTGTCCATCGGACCACTTTTAGATATAGGTGGCATTTTTGGGGTAAGGGGGAGGGTCCGCCTCCACCCAATATCTAAAAAATAAATAGCCTATGTTTCCTTCCAAACAAACGTACACAAACTATGAAAATTTAAAAAAAATCGGTTCAGCCAAGTATCATATAGTCATAATGGGTCTAATGGCTATTTTGAGGGGTGGCATGACCCCCTATACTTCAATCTGATATTGTATGCCAAATTCGAAATCTACTCTCGAATAACTTTCATTTGAGCCCCATATTGAAATAAGCGTCCAATATGTCTGTTTGGGGAGTTTTGGGGTTGGGACAGCCCGATGGGCACTTGGACTCGAATTTTAATACCATATTCGTATTCTACTCTCCAATACCTTTCATTTCATACCTATATTGTCCCGATCGGTCCACTTTTGATTTTGAGTTGTGTTTTTGACATAAGGGGGAGGGTCCGTCCCCCTTTTGATACCGAAAAATTATATAGTCTATATTTCCTTCCATACCAATCTTCACAATATGCGAACATTTCTAGAAATTCGGTTCTGCCGTTTTTCAGTCTATACGGAACAAACAAACCGAGTCCCATATATCCGTGATTGGCTAATGTGCCCATTTTGGTCGTATTTGTGGGGGTGGGGTGGCCCCCTATACATCGACATGAATTTGTATGCCAGATTCGTTATCTACTCTCGCATAATTTTCATTTGATACCCATATTGTTCATATCGGTCCACTTCACTTTTGATTTTGGGTAGTGTTTTTGGGGTAACGGTGGAGGATCCGCCCCCTTCTGTTATCAATAAATTATAAAGCCTATTCCTACTTCCTGACCATATTCGTAATCTACTCCCGATTACCTTTCATTTGAGTCCCATATTGTCATTATCGTCAAATAAACCTATTTTGTGGGTTTTGGGGCTGCGAAAGCTCCCCAAGTACTTGGACCCAACTTTAATTATGAAATTCGTACTCTACTATTGAATACCTTTCATTTGAATCTCATATTGTCCCGATCGGTCCACTTTTATTTTTTAGGTATCCATATCCATATATTGCCTGCGTCACATAGAAGTTTAAGTCGCCTTTCTTTCTACCGATTCATTGTCGTATATCGGGGATGAGCTTAAACGTCCATCTGACTCACGTGTCATTATTCCATCTTGTCTGCCAAATGCTCAACGTGTCTTGTCGAATATCTTCCAATAGGGACTTCTGTTGGGGGTTCAGTATCCACCCGTCTAGGGCCTATAGATCTATTGGCATCCTACCGACAATGACGAGAACTACGGGCTCCGACACTGTATGGTAAGATGTCGTAACTCTTAGAGCGACTGTCCTCTGTATCGAAGTCAGCGCCTTAGCCTTGCATCTGGTCTGCAGGGATTTACTTCAAATCTCGCTTCCGAAAAAAGAATACTATTGCAGGCCTCCACCATTAGCTTGTGTCTGTCTGGTAGAAGTCCTCCGATGTTCGCCATTAATCATCCTAATTTGACCGTTATACTCGACGCTTTTGTTGTCGCGTACTGCGTCTGGTCTGTAAACGTCAATTTGGTGTCAAGTTGCACCTCTAGGAATTTCACGTACCTTCTAGTGGGTAAGACGACGTCTTCCATCCGCATATGTATCTCCGTGGGGATGTTTCCTCGTGAGCACGAGTAGCTCAATCTTTTGCATTGCCAGCTGCAGCCAGTGGGATTACAACCAATGTCTAGTTCTGACAATGACCGGCTGTAGTTTTCGTTGCGCCTCGTCCGTAGTTCTTGCTGAGATGATAGCGGCAATGCCTTCTGCGTATCCGAATGCTGAGAATGGAGATGCCAGCCATCTTCAGTATTGCGGAGTAGCTGACGTTCTAGAGGTCAGGCTCAAGTATGGGACATAGCACCCGACGTAACTTCATACCTCCTTATACCCTCGGTGGATGCGTAGAAGAGCATCCGATCTCTCAGATAGCTTCTCATGATATTCATCAGATACTCCGGGACTTTAAAGTCCATTTTCAAGGCACGCAATACGTCCACCCACATGAGGCTGTTAAAGGCGTTCTTAACAACCAGCGTTACAAAAAGGCATTGGCATTGAAGTTAGTAAGAATTTTAACTAAAGAAGAATGCTATTATCTCAGGCTTTCTTTCAATATCTTCTTTTCGGTTGTTTCATACAGCTTAACAAGAAACGCTTAATATTAAGATACATTCGTCAATATTTATTTTAAAAAAATTTATTTCCTGAAAGTTAACATCTGTATTGCAATCTACATCTGGAAGGTAAATCAAATCCTTGAATAAATTACCGATATCTAATGAAAATGGAACTGAAGATAAGAGGAGATATTCAAATATGTCTTTCCTTCATTTACGAATACTAGGGAACATGTTCTGTAATGAGACTGTTGAATGTGTTGAAAACTGCCATTCCGTACTACTTGTGGTTCTTCCGAAAGCATGATCGAAGGTCAAAGTTATGCAGAAAAACCACCGTTTTCTACAAGCCGATTTCAGAAAACTAGATCTGAACACGAGATAAAGTTTTTGAAATATATCCTCATGTCTTAATACTTTGAAACATTTTCTGGATTGGAACTGTATAATGTGTAAAAATTTGTGATTTCTTGCCTTTAGGGGTTCTTAAGGAAGGTCGCCTAAGAAAGAATGTTAGTTTGTATTATGATTTTTCCATTTTTCAATATCTTACGAAGTGTTGGTGTGACTGGTTTCCATTGATAAAGATTTTTATATAAATTTGAATCCTCTGCGCAGTAGTTGCCAAATTTCTTTGCAGAAGATTCTAGATATAAAAGTATTTTCATCAATCTTCATTCAGTTCAGGAATGGAAGTCGGATTCAGTCTAAGTGGGAGATCAGTTTGGCATGAAGAAAGCTTCCCCAACTCCGAACCGGTCTCCGACCACGGCCTAAGGTGGGAATCGAGGATCGGACTCCGCAGCCTTGGGTATGATAGTTCTTCACTCAGAAAAATTGTAAATATGAGTTGATTGTATAATACACATTAGTTTAAAATCTTTATTCATGTTTTATTAAAAATTCGTTAGGAGTTAGAAAATTAACTTTGTACAAATAAAACAAACTTTTCATGAGTATAGATGAAATAGTTAAAAACTCAGGTGGTGTTACTAATGTAACTTAAACTTATTTCTTTGGAATAGGGATAGGAATATTTTCGTCAACGATCCTTTTCTGAAACATTGTAAAGAGCATATAACTCAGACGAGCCATAAGAAGTACAATATTTCTCAAATTTAGTTCATTTTAACTAGTGTTGCGGCTCAATATAAGCCTGCTTTGAATTCAAGTTTGATTTTAAAAGAAATGTTTACTAATTTTTAGAATAACGTCTTAAGGTAATACCCCTTAAAAGTTTTCCCTCAAATAAGGGCATCGTTTGGTAACCCAACTAATTTTTCCTCGAGTGTACGCCTAACTACAATTGCATTCAATTATTTTCAAAATTGGGTTGCTCGATAATGGCAACCCTCAAGTGAGTATCATAAAACGCCTAAACTCGTGGCATATGTGGAGCGAGCGAATGCTTCCTCAAGTGCTTCAGCCAAAAATTGATTAAAAATTACTTTAATGCTTGGAAAAACTGTAGCAAATGCTAAAGAAGTTTTTCCTCGAGATGTTGCAAAAACCAACCACCAACAAGTCAACGGGCAGCATGGCATAACTTCAATGTTGGATGTGTTATGGTAGTTGATGCTGTTGTTGTTGCTGTCGTTGTTGCTGTGTTGGAGGTTGCTGGTGTATTGTTATAAAGCTATTTTATGTGATCGTCGTCGTGTGATAATTTAACTGCGCCGTTTTAGCGACTGCACTAAGATGTCTGTCCGTTCTTCCTTTCCTTGGGTCCATACAAAATAGAGATGGAAAAACAGCAGCAGGCAAAAAATCAGAAGAGGAAAAAAAAAAGAAACATTCAGCGATTTGCTTTGAGTGCAGCTGCTAAAAGCCAAACAATTACAATTCAGAAATGTTTGTCAGTTTGTTGGTGTGGTGAGCGAATATTCCTAGCTCGCTTACTTACGTGTTATGAAAGTCATACGTCTGTACGTTTATCCATCCAGCCATGTGTCTGTATGTCTGTCTGTCTGTCTGTCTGTCCGTCCATTCGCCCGACTATGCGACTGTGATCCATGCATACTCACTCACTCACTCGTACGTCTCCCAGTCTGCCCCAATGAAGGTATGTCTGTGCTTTGTACTTTCCTATAAACGTGGCTGATGGATACCACCAACAAAATGCTAAAGCTCAGGCTCAGTCTAAGCGCGCATATGTGTGTGTGTGTGTGTTTGTTTGTTTCGGGGTGAGTGTGGATGCTTAGATGGGATATATGTGCGATTATATGGCTGATCATGTAGCTTACAACCTTGAGTACCGTTAGTTTTAGAGTGCTACGTCTTGGCGTCATCGTTGTCTAGCTACAACGCCACCGACAGCACTCAGGCGGCAGTAACCTCAGCGTCAGCAACGCCAACACACCCAAACCAAACCGAAGCGAATCGAATCGAATCGAACGAAACTATTTCAATTTCAATGAATGCGTTACGAGTACATTACGTTGTTGACGATATCTCAGCCCAGCAGCTAACTTCCAGCCAGCCAGTCAACCAGCCAAAGATCGAGTCAGCCAGCCAGCCAGCCAGCTTCAGTGGCAATCAACTTTTTCTTCTGATTTTTTGTTATCGTTTTTTTTTGTGGATTTTTTGTTTTTGCTAAACAATTTGTTGTATATTTAGTATTTGTATAATTGTAATACAACATTAATAATAAATTCAACAATGGTGTTCAAAAACAAGTGAGAAAGACGTCTTGCCAAAGATGTGAGATGAATTTGCCAAGATATCACCAAGAGAAACCTGACTGCATTCGAAAGTTTCCACTCAATGCTGTGCAAGAAGGGTGCACCATATTTTGAGGTATTGAGGAACAACGATTGGCTTGGCCTGCCTTCATTTTCATTCGACACTTGCATGGTTATAATTAATGAGGGAAATATGTATAGACAACATAAGATTCTAGAGTGATATGAGGGCGACAGTTATTTTTTAATACTCAAAGTGATTGGAAAATGTAAAATTGATTTTGTCTAAGTCTAGGACGATTAGGCCAGGTGCGATGCAATGTAGAGGAGAATGGTGTCTCTGCTATTTTAGACATAGATTAGTAGATTCAATTTTTGTTGAGTTACAATATATATTTCATTGTGAACTGTCCTAATATTTACATGTATGTGAACACCCCTAATGTGTGATCATATGTTTTCCATATTTCGAGTTAGCTGTAGGATCATATGTTTAGGACTGTTGTTTATAATTTAGGATTTTTGATAATTTAGGTTAGCATGTCCGCCTATGACGCTGAGCGCCTGGGTTCGAATCCTGGCGAGACCATCCTAAAACAAGTAAGAGCGTGATAAGTTCGGCCGGGCCGAATCTTGTATATCCTCCACCATGGATCACATTTGTCGAGTTCTTTGCGCGGTATCTCTTTTGAAGCAAACAAAGAATAATGAATAAGAACTGGTATTCTATTGTAGCTATATCTATAGTCCGATTTGGACCATAAATGAATTTAATGCTGAACATTGTAGAAGTCATTGTGTAATATTTCAGTCCATTTGGATAAGAATTGCGCCTTGTAGGGGCTCAAGAAGCAAAATCTGGAGATCGGTTTATATGGCAGCTGTATCAAGCTATAGATCGATTCAGACCATATTGGATACGTATATTGAGTGTCATGGCAAAAGCCGTTGTACAAAATTTCTGCCACATCGGATGATGTCAAAAAGTCCAGATCCCAGATTGGAAAACTTTTAAGGGGTATTATGTTAAGACGTTATTGCACTTTTAGGAAAAATTGTCTTTTAAACTCAAACTTCAATTTAAAGCAGGCTTATAGTCGAAAAATTTTTAGCCGCAACACTAGTTAAAATTAACTCAATTTGGGAAATATTGAACTTCTTATGGCTCTTCTGAGTTATATGCTCGTTACAAGTTCAATAATTTCTTAAAAGCTACGAAATTAGTTCACTTTTAACTTGCCACACGTAAAATATGAACTAACAAGCATTGAAACTGAATGGTAAAATTATTGAAAAAAAAATGACTATTTCCGAACTCTTCGGAGCATCCAATTAAAGATGGGCAGACACAATTAATTCACAACCCATTTCGTTCCGCCTGAGCAATTATTAGGATGGGGGTGGGTGGCATTACATTTTGGCATTAAATGGGAAGGAGCTTTGGCATAGATTATGTGATTCTGCTTTTCAATACAAAGGTCCGAGTTCGAATTTCGGACCAGCAAAATAATTTTTAATTATTTCATAATTTCAAACAAAGCCCCACATTATTATGGGTTTTTGGGGTCTAAAACTTCAAGAAGTCAAGATCCCAGATCGGTTTATATGGTAGCTATATGACTATATAGCTACCATATAAACAGATGAGCTATATCGGACTATATCTTGATATATAGACCGATCCGCCGATTTAGGGTCTTAGGCCCATAAAAGCCACATTTATTATCCGATTTTGCTGACATTTGGGATAGTGAGTTCTGTTAGACCCTTCGATATTCTTCGTCATTTTGGCCCAGATCGGTCTTGATTTGGATATAGCTGCCATATACAATAGACCGATCCTCCGATTTAGGGTCTTAGGTCCATAAAAGCCAAATTTATTGTCCGATGTCGCCGAAATTTGGAACAGTGAGTTGTCTTAGGCCCTTCGACGTCTTTCTTCCATTTGGACCTGATCGGTTCAGATTTGGATATAGCTGCCATATAGGGCGATTTCTCGATTAAAGGTTTTGGGCCCATAAGAGGCGTATTTATTATCCGATGTCGCCGAAATTTGGGACAGTGAGTAAAGTTAAGCCCCTCCACATATTTCCGCAATTTGGCACAGATCGGTCCAGATTTGGATATAGCTGCCATATAGACCGATGTCTCGGTTTTAGGTTTTGCGGCCATAAAAGGCGCATTTATTGTCCGATGTCGCTGATATTTGAAACAGTGAGTTCAGTTATGCTCTTCGACGTCCTTCTTCAGTGTGGCCCAGATCGGTCCAGATTTGTATGTAGGTTCCATATAGACCGATATCTCGATTTAAAGTCATGGCCATTTATAATCCGATTTCACTGAAATTTGACCCAGTGACTTATGCTAGGTTTTTCGACATCCGAGTCGTATATGGTTCAGATTGATTTATTTTTAGATATAGCTACTCTACTTATTAGTATTTGGTCCAAATTGGAACATATTTCGATATAACTGCTATGGGACATAAGGTGTACAATTTTCTCCGGATTTTGATGAAATTTGGTTTACATATACCAGAGGTGCTGGGTATCCAAAGTTCGGCCCGACCAGACTTATCGCCTTTTTACTTGTTTTTAACTAGTTTCATTCGTCCACTTTACGCCAATCCAAATTTCATCAGGTTACCTCTTTCCTAACTCATGTAAATCTAAAATATGGAGGCACTTCCTTTCTCGGTCAAGGTTAAACGAAAAGGGCGTAAAAAATTTGATCTGAGAATTCTTAACCCCCTTTGGAGCTTTGCTCTCCAGACTAATACTATCAACCTTACATGAAATTTCCCACACCCAGACCATAAACCAAAAATTGCTCCACAGTGTTATCACAGAACTGAACCGCAAACATCCAATGGGCATGGCAGAGATGAGGTCCCAAACTACCTGACACTATCCTAAGGATTCGCTTTCACGAAAAAGAGGATTAGGCGACGGACACTGAGCTTTAGGACGATGAGACTTCCATCTTTACTGTCAGTGCAGCTTGCACAGCATATCAGCCACCTTGAACTAAAGTATGGTAAAATCACAGTCCGTGGCAGAAGGTTTAGAACCCCTGAATAGAAAGTAGGCTCATAAAGAGCTGGCTTGGCTTCCCGGACACAATGATATTTCGTAAATAGGTCGAATATGACAGGAAGGCTCGTTTTCGGCAAGCGAACCGAACGGCATATTTTAGATGTTAAGACCTTGAGTAGTGGTTGGTTAAATTTTAACCAAAACTGGTTTGGTAGTCGCTTAACTACATGTAAATCTGGCAAGAGTTACACCCTCCGGGTGTTGAAGATATCAAATCTGGCGATCGGTTTCTATGGTAGCTACTTCAAAATACAGACGGATTTGGACCATTTTCGATATCAAAAAATCTTCATCAAAGGAATTAATTGTGAAAACTCGTGCTATTGACAAACTTGCGGAGGGACGAACATGGCTAGACCTATACAGAATGTTAATGGGTAGTTAATGGGATCTTAGACCAATATTTCGACTTTTTCTAAACAAAACTTCAAAGTGAGTGGTATATTCCTCATCCTATTGGGGAGGTTATTCAGTATTAAAAATACTTTCTGTACCTTACTGCCATTTTGGGCAACATTAATTCCCCCTTACTTTTGTCCAAGAACAAAAAGCCCAATTTGGCCAATGATCTCTTGTGATTATGCTGTAGATTAAAGCCATGTTTAACTGATTTGTTCGGCTTGGTTTCAAAGTCATCGCAACTCTTAATAGATCGTGAACATGATGATCTGAGTTAGATGGATGAATGAATGAATGAATTGATGGGCGGCCCAATGGACAAACGAAAATGAAGAACTCCACTTAAAAGCCCAATGCTATGATCATTGATTTTCAATGACTGACGAGTCATTAAAGATTTACTGCCATACCATCAAGTCCATTCAAGCCACATTATCATCATCATCATCAACATTGAATTAAGCAGCCGGCATCTTCATTGGTTTCAGCAAAGAAGGCATGGCCCACCTCGTGATCAGCATCATTCATTTAGCAAAGAAATCCCCACCATAGAAAAACAAAACTGAATCACAAATTCAAATCTGTTTTTGACTACATTAACAAAAATCACCAATATAATAAAATAATAATAGCCAGAAAAACTAGACACAGAACTCAATGGCAATCGAACACAATCGATTCCTTCTGTGCCGGCCTCTAACGCTTCTTCGTTTGCTCCCCTTGCTTACATTTTAAACAGCCTGATTGGGGTTTTTTTTTTGGGTTGTGTTGTGTTTTTTTTTTCGCTTGGTTTCTGGAAAGATTTCTAGGGCGTACCAGTGCCACTTGAACGTTGAACTGCAGACGCCCGATAGTGACTACTGTGAGGCGACTTGGGGCCACGCCGTGCCAAGTCATCCACTCTTTTTCCACTCCATGAGTTACTACTCCCGTTCATTGTTCATTGTTCGTTCGTTGCTGGTTTAACAATGAAAATTGCACAGCTCCGAGGATGGGTTGAGGTCTCTGCCAAGACATCCAACGCGCTTATCCAGCCAAAGTCTTTTGTGATACCCACCAAAATAATAATAAAACTAAAACTAAAACTAAAACAACAGCAACATCAGCATCAACAAACTAAAGAAGAATTGAACACTTCGTGCCACTTTACTTCAGCACCCCATACACTCAGGCTGAAAAAAGTCTGTAGAATGCTGCTGTTGATAAGTTGTTGATTCTTCAATGTTTCAGAACAAAGTTGCAGCATATTTTTCTTACCCATTAAAGTCAAACAAAAAATTTGGATTTTTAATTTTTCACAATCAGAATAAACAAAAAAGGTCCGAACTTTGGATATCCACAACCTCAGATACATGTTAGCCACCTTTCGTCAGACAGTGAACAATTAGAAGCGTGCCAAGTTCGGGCACCCACCATGGATCGCTTTTATCAAATTCTTTGTCCGGTATCTATTTAAAGCCTAAACCAGTAAAATTGTGTGAAGTTCGGCCGGGCCGAATCTTGGGAAGCCACTACCATGGATTCTGCCAATAAATTTAGTTGAAGGGCATCATTTTGTTCTACATACCAAACTTCTGTGAAGTTAGCAAAAATAAAAGCTTCTAAGAACCGTACAAGGATGATCGAGAGACCGGTTTACATGGGAGCTATAGCAGATTATAGACTGATTTGAACCGTATTGGCACTGTTGTTGGAAGTCGTAACAAAACATCGCATGCAAAATGTCAGCCTAATCGGACAAAAATTGGGGCTTGTAACGACTCAAGAAGTCAAATCGGGCTATCGGTTTATATGGGGGCTATATCTGGTTATAGACCGAGTTGAGCCGTACTTGACACAGTTGTTGGAAGAATAAAGGAACACCACGTGCAAAATTTCAGCCAAATCGGACAAAAATTGCGGCATCCAGGAGCTAAAGAAGTCAAATCGGGCGATCGGTTTATATGGGAGCTATATCAGGTTATAGGCCGATTTGAACCGTACTTGACGCAGTTGTTGGAAGTCATAACTCAACACTATGTGCAAAATTTCAGCCAAATCGGACAAAAATTGCGGCATCCAAGGGCTCAAGAAGTCAAATCGGGAGATCGGGTTATATGGGAGCTACATCGGGTTATAGAAAAAAAAAAAATTCTGCGGTGGTTTTCCCCTCCTAATGCTGGCGACATTTGTGAGGTACTATGCCATGTAAAACTTCTTTCCAAAGAGGTGTCGCACTGCGGAACGCCGTTCGGACTCGGCTATAAAAGGGAGGCCCCTTATTTTGGACCGTACTTAGCACAGTTATTGGAAGTCTTAACAGAACACCATATGCAAAATTTCAGTCAAATGGGACAAAAACCGCGGATTGTAAGGGCTCAAGAAGTCAAATTAGAAGATCGATTCATATGGGAGCTATATAGACCGATTTGGACCATACTTGACACAGTTGTTGGAAGTCATAACAGAACACTGTGTTCAAAATTTTATCAAATCGGACAAAAATTGCGTCTTCCAGGGGCTAAAGATGTCAAATCGAGAGATCAGTTTATATGGGAGCCATATCAGGTTCTTGACCGATTTGGGTTTTACTCGTGATGGTGGGTATCCAAAGTTCGGTACGCCGACCTTAAGACGTTTTTACTTGTTTTTATTTTTTTTTTTTTTGTATTTATAGAAAATTTGTATAGAACATTATATCGTCCTTTAAAGCATTTTATAAATTTTGTTTTTTTTAATAAAACACTCTTTCGCTATCTTATAAAAAAATTGTCAAAATTTAGTTTTTATAGAAAACTAGCCGAACCGGGCCCGCTCCGCTGCATCTCTTTTTAGGGTGATCTCTCTCTCTAATATCTTTTTAGGGTGAGGACACTTCGCCCTGAATGCGGATATCAAATTCTTACATTGTAGCCTTTCACGCTGAACGCGTTTCAATCCTGGCGAGAACATCAGACAAAGCGGTGTTTGTCCCCTCTTAATGTTGGCCACATGCGCAAGGTACATTGCCATACATGGTCACTTAAAAAATTTTACCCAAAGAGATGCAGCACTACGGGACGTCGTTCGGACTCGGTTATAAAAAAGGACCCTTATCATTAAGTCTAAACTTGAATCGGAAAACACTCACTGATGTGTAAGAATTTACCCCTTCTTGATTCTAGGTGGTAATGTTCTTCCTTAGGGTAATGTTCTCATTAGGGGAGGGATGACACCTCAGACATTTCCACTCATATATGGATATCAAATTCGTGCTGCACTTCCAAATCGCTTTAATTTGAGACCCATATTGTCATGGCCGGTAAATATGAACCGTGTGGAGGGTGTTTTGGGGCTGGAAAGGCCACCGGCACTCTGCACTGAAAGGAATTGGAAATAAAGTTCAGCTTAGGAGATGCTTTAGGACGTACCCCAAAACACTTGTCTCCAAAATTGGTTATAAAATTCCTTTTCTACTCTCAAATACCTTGCATTTGAGACCCACGTAGTCATAATGGGTCAAAGAACCCATTAGACGTATCTTTAGGAGGAAAAGCACCACCTAGACTTGAACGCAAATTTTCATGTCATATTCGTAATCTACCCCCTCATACCTTTCATTTGAGTCCCATATAGCCATGGTCGGCTAATATGCCCATTTGGGGATGGGCGACCTCCCATTTCTTGGACCTAATGTTTTATGCCATATTTGTGATCTACTGCTTAATACTTTTCATAACTGTTCAGAGAAGTTTTGGGGTTGGGGGGTACCCGATGGGTACTTGAACCCAAATTTTAATACCGTATTCGTTTTCTGGTCTCGAATACCTTTCATTGGATATGGGTGGCGTTTTTGGGGTTAGAGCGAGGGTCCGCCTCCACCCGATATCTAAAACTTATATAGCCTATGTTTCCTTCCAGACAAACGTACACAATCTATGAAATATTACAGAAAATCGGTTCAGCCAAGTATCATATAGCCGTAATGGGTCTAATAGCATTTTTGAGGGGTGGGGTGACCCCCAACACTTCGATTTGATTTTGTATGCCAGATTCGAAATCTACTCCCGAATACCTTTCATTTGAGCCCCATGCTGAAATGAACGTCCGGTATGTCTGTTTAGGGGATTTTTAGGGTCGGGGCGGCCCGATGAGTACTTAGACTCAAATTTTTAAAACCATATTCGTATTCTACTCTCCAATACCTTTCATTTGATACCTATATTATTCACTTTAGATTTTGGGTTGTGTTTTTGGCATAGAGGGGAGGGTCCGTCCCCCTTCCGATACCGACAAATTATATAGCCTATGTTTCCTTCCAGACGGTTCTGCCGATTTTCAGTCTATACGGAACAAACAAACCGTGTTCCATATATCCGTGATTGGCTAATATGCCTATTTTGGGCGTTTTTGTGGGGGGTGGGGTGACCCCTTACACTTCAACATGAGTTTGTATGTCAGATTCGTTATCTACTCCCGCGCAATTTTCATTTAATACCCATATTGTCCTTATCGATCCACTTTTGGTGTTGGGTGGTGTTTTTAGGGTAACGGTGGAGGGTCCCCCCCCTTCCGTTATCAATAAATTATAAATCTTATTCCTAATTCCTGACCATATTCGTAATCTACTCCCGAATACCATTCATTTGAGTCCCATATTGTCATGATCATGAAATAAACCTATTTTAAGGGGTTTTGGAGCTGGGGCGGTCCCTTGGGTGCTTGGACCCAACTTTTATTATAAAATTCGTACTCTACTCTTGAATACCTTTCATTTGAATCCCATATTGTGCCGATCGATCCACTTTTATTTTTGGGTAGTACTTTTGGGGTAGGGGGAGGGTCCGCTATGTTTCCTTCCAGACCAACCTACACAATATGTGAAAATTTCAAGGTAATCGGTTCAGCCGTTTTTGAGTCTATACGGAGCAAACAAACAAACAAACACAAATTAGATTTTATATATAAGATTTTGACAAAAAAAAACATTTTTTTTATATAAAATTTTGAAAAAATTTAATTTTTTTAGAAAATTTTGAAAAATAAGATGTCTATTTAGCGCAGAAATTTTCTTCGAGTGTAAAGCCTGTTGTGTGTGCTATTATTTGGTGTTGTGCAATATTTGCTGATTTCAACCGACCAACAGCAACATTTTGCTACGAAAAAACCAAAAATAACTAAAAAAGATCGAATTTATAAATCATGCTGAGCTTTTGTTCAAAGGCTGTTCAAAGTAACATCAGCATCAACGGCAAGCAAATGATTCACTGAATTTTTGGCTTGCAGCTCCCATTGAAGGCAATATCATCAACAGCAGCGACAGTGGCAGCATCATCTAACGATCAGAGCAGCGGTATCATCTCAATATCATTGCCTCTGGCACATGGACAGCAGCCGCATCAGCATCATCATCATCATCATCATTATGAGCAAAAGCAACTTGGCTTAGATTTTCCGATTTGATATCGGTTCAAATGGCCAAGAAGCCAAGCAGCCTACCAGCAACACCACCACCCCCGCTGCTGACTTCGCCCCCACCATATTGCCCAAATGGTTTGGCAAATCTACAGCATCGTCCTACCAAAAAAAACTGATCTTGTTTGATGATGATTTATTTTCAGGCACTCCAATTGAGGAGAAGCTCCTCCACTTTTATGGAGTTTTCCTGTTCATTGCAAAAGATGACCGCATTTATGTTGCATTGCCTTAGGTGAGTGTGAGTGGAAATTGGCAAGCTGGTCAGTAACGAAATTGTAAAAAAAAAAACATTGGAAAAAATAAATCAAAAAATTGGGGGGTCAAGACGAACTTTGATTGTCCACTATTAGAAATTTTAGAAGTAATCATAATTATAAGAAAATTAAATAACTTTTCCTTCAATATCCTTTTCCTTGAAGCCAATAGAAAAAGAATACATGTGAATTGAACATCAAAACAAGCGTAGAAAAAATTTAAGTTTCGTGCACCCCTGACTAAAACTAAGGAGAAGTTTCCTATGTCCCTGTTTCTCCACCTCAGCAAACAAATGCTAATTTTGCCCATGAACATTCCACTAAAGAACAGTGGCAAACTTCTCACATATCAAAGAGTGCAGTCCGATTAAAGTTTAAGCTCAATGATAAGGGGCCTCCTTTTTTGAAGTCGAGTTCGACCGGCGTGCCTCTTTGGAGAAAAGTTTTACATGGCATAGTACCTCTCAAATGTTGCCAGCATTAGGAGGGGAAAACCACAGCAGAAATTCTTTTTTTTTTCTGATGGTCTCGCCAGGATTCGAACGCAGGCGTTCAGCGCCATAGGCAGACATGCTAACCTCTGCGCTACGGTGGCCTCCCCACCTCAGCAAACAGCACAGGGTTTTCCAAACTCAAAACCAACACCTCAATTATTCCTTAAAATACCTTATCAGAGAAGGCATTGATAACAGCCTTGTTGCTTGAGATAAACCTCCCCGTTGTGTTTTAATGGTAACGAACAACTTTTTTTGTTTGTGCCTCTTTCGAGACGAGCTCAATGATCGGAGATGCAAATGGAAAAGGAAAGCCAAAGATAGCAACACACACCAACCACTATGAGACTCTTCAACCATATTAGGTGTTATGCCTTCAAGGGCCGTGCATTGATATGTAGTATTTGAATCGTATAAATAGCGAAAACGCATCTATGATACAATTATCACATTAACCACGCTCGACAACCCTGTCTATTAGCTGTACTTTTGCCAATGCATGTATTTTTGTGTAATGACAGACATTCTTTCTGTGACAAATTACACTTGGAAGTTGGATCTATTGGAAGTTGTATTGATGGATTCGAATGCTAAGACAATGGCAATTGATCTTGCTGCTACTCCGTGTGCCCAGGTTCGAATCCTGGCCGGGCTCTGCCGAATTTTTCATTTTTCAAGTTTTTTGCCTGTTAGGGCGAAGATCATTAAATTTTACAATTTTTGTTTGCTTCTTTGCATCTCAGATCATTGAGCTCGTCTGGAAAGAGAAACAAACAAAAATTGTAAAATTTAATGATCTTTGCCCTAACAGGCAAAAAATTTGAAAAATTAAAAATTCGGCAGAGCCCGGCCAGGATTCGAAAACGGGCCACATTTATTATCCGATTTTACTGAAATTTGGGACAGTAAGTTCTGTTAGGCCACTCGATTGGGACCTGATCGGTTCAGATTTGGTTATAGCTGCCATATAGACCGATCTCTCGATTTAAGGTCTTGGATCCATAAAAGGCGCATTTATTGTCCGATTTGGCCAAAATTGTGAAATTGACCTATAACAGTGAATTGTTTTAGGTCGATCGTTATCCTTCTTCGATTTGGCCCAGATCGGTTCAGATTTGGATATAGCTGCCATATAGACCGATCTCTCTATTTAAGGTTTTGGGCGCATAAAAGGCGGACTTATTATCCGATGTCGCCGAAATTTGGGACAATGAGTTGTGTTAGGGACTTCGATATTCTTCTTTAATTTGACCGAGTTCGGTCCAGATTTGAATATAGCTGCCATATAGACCGATCTCTCGATTTAAAAAGCGCAATTATAATCCGATTTTGCTGAAATATGACACAGTGACTTATGTTAGGCTTTTCGACATCCGTGTCGTATATGGTTCAGATCGTTCTATATTTGAATATAGCTACCAAACAGACCAACATTTCGTTCTACAAAATTGAGCAATGACTTGTACTTATTAGACCACACATTGACCATGCCGAATTTGGTCCAAATCGGACCATTTTTCGATACAGTTGCTATGGGGGCATAAATTATTCATTTTTCACCGGATTATGACGACAAGTGGTTTACATATATGCGCGAGATGGTCGATGTCCAAAGTTAGGCCAGGCCGAATTTAACGTCTTTTAATTTGTATTTTCTTCTGTCTTTAAGCCATTTTGCAAAGCGACTCCCGAAGACGGAATCTTGGAATAATGAAGATGATCGAAGACTTCTCATTGCAGCATTTATGGCAGGGAAGCCTTGAGAAGCTTCCAACCATTTAAGTCACCCGGAATATTTCTGGCGTTATCACAGAAGGAGACCGACTATCTGGCGCTCCATCAGGCCACTATTTTCACAGAATGCCTTGGACTTGCATATACTCTGAAAGCCTGTTGGTGGCAAGGATGGTATGTATACCCAAGCTCGGCAAGGGAAGTTATGCGACACTAAAGGCCTAAAGGTCCTTTTGTGATATCAAGATAAAGAGTAGGACATCCAGCAAACTGCTCAAACACAACCAGCATGCCTATATCAAGGGAAGGTAAGTAAAGACTGCTCTGCACAAAGTTGTACATAAAATGAAAGAATCCTTCGATGTTAAGACGTACCCACTGGCGGTATGGATTGGCTTGGAGAGGGCTTTTAACAATGTGCCAACGACTCACTTGTCCAATACTTAGACCAGTAGCGCGTGGACCCGCTTGATAAGCCATATGATTAAGGCGGATAAATTGTGGGTACCCTGACATAAATATTAGGGAGAAAGTAGCACTGGACACCCCACAGGGGGGTCATTTTATAGCCACTCCTATTGTAACCACCATAAATAACCTATTACGGATGTTTTCGAAGAGGCATTTGAACTAAACAAGGTTATACTTCTAATGAGTAGGGATACCCAAGTCAGCTATGCAGAAAGGCCGAAAGGGTCTTGGCGATGACATACGACAGGGCTAGACCTAGGGGTATCAATGTTTACACATAGACGACTGAAATTTGCCTGTTCACAAGTTAAACGAAGGTGGGTCAATTTGACGTACCACATTTCCCCAACAGAACGATTGCGATATCTAGCAAGGTCAAATACTTAGGTGTAATCTTGGATAGGATACTGAATTGGAAGTGTCACATTCAGGAGCGCACCGAGAAGGCTCACAGATGTAGAGTACGATGTAGTCGAGCCGTAGGCTCGCAATGGGGTCTGAATCCGAGGACAGTCCACTGACTCTACAGGAGCATGATTAGACCAATACTTACTTACGCCTCAGTAGTTTGGTGGACTGGGATGGAGAAAAAGTGCAAGATAAGGACCATACAACAGATTTAGAGAACATGTTGTCTTGGCATAGGCAGAACGATGAGGACCACTCCCACTAGGGAACTGAAGACTATTCTAGATATCCGACCCATATACACACAAATTAAGTGTGGGACAGCCATTGAGCTATGAGACTTAAGGTGATGGGAGAATGAACAGAGGATAGAAGCAGCTCATACCATGGCGGTATAATCGAGGTGACCATAGGAAACCTCGAAGGAAGGGAAGAGGATTCTGATCGGATACCTGAGATGAACCTTGAAGTCGAGTGCGAGGCACTGCTGCCAGTGGCACCGTCTTGGATTTATCGAACCCTAGTATTGCCATCTGGAAGCTTATGTTACACGGATGGATCAAAACTAGAGGGCAGAGTGGACTTGAGGATCTACATTGAGAACCCAGGGACAAAGATCAGTTTTAGACTGCCTGAACATAATACGCTCCTGAAGGCCGATCACAGATTGGGTGAGGTGATATGGTGCTAACACGAGGATGTCAAGTGTGAACATTTTTTTGGACTGTATAATGGCCATAAGAGCAATAACAACCAGAAGGGTAAGGTCACGAACAGCCTTGCACTGTAGGAAGGAGATTAACACCTTCTCTGAGGATGGCACAATCCGCATCGTTTGGGTGCCAGGCCATAACGGAATAAGGAGGAATGAAAGGGCAAACGATTTCGCAGTGAAGGTAGAGAACTGCCGTCGATTAACTTGGTTAAACCTTTCAGGTCGATGCAGTCCGATTTAAGGGCGTGGGCGACAAACGCCCATATAACACTGTGGAGCAGCGAAACAGTCGGTAGGACGACGAAAATCCTATGGGGTGATCCGGATCGTGGGAGGATGAAGCTATTACTGAAAGGAAGTAAGAAGGAGGTTAGTATAGCATTTGGTGTCACAACGGGACACATAGAACTAAGAGCTCCCTTATGCATATTGGGAGCGGCAAGTGATAGCAAGTGTAGGTCATGCGGGGAAGATGATGAGACGCTTCCTATGTCATTGCCCGGCTTTTGCGGCTAAAAGACACCGGTATTTAGGTGGGGCATGATACCAGACATGAACCAACATAGGGGAGTGGTAGGGAAAGCAATTAAGGATTTTGTAAGTAGCACGGAAATCTGCATCCTCTTTCCTAATTGTATATTAAAAAATAATAAAAACTCAAACATTTATTATGATAAAATATGGCCTGCAATATTCTCTGGTGTTGCCAGTGGAGTGACTAAATCAATATACCTCCAGTGATGAAAGCAAAAAGGAATTGTTGCCCTTTGTCTCTCGGTGGCCCAGAAAACTCATTGTGGAGGACGAATGCGAACATCCAAACCGAAGAAAAAACCAAGAAGACTAAGGCCAACATGTTCCTTCTCCTATTGGGTTGCCCAAAAAGTAATTGCGGATTTTTTTGAAAGAAAGTAAATGCATTTTTAATAAAGCTTAGAATGAACTTTAATCAAGTATACTTTTTTTACACTTTTTTTCTAAAGCAAGCTAAAAGTAACAGCTGATAGCTGACAGAAGAAAGAATGCAATTACAGAGTCACAAGCCGTTGAAAAAATTTGTCAACGCCGACTATATGAAAAATCCGCAATTACTTTTTGGGCAACCCAATATTTGCCAGTTCTGGGGTGTTGATGATGGCAAAGCTGGCGAGGACGATCTTTGTTGTTTAAACCACAGCTCCAGCTGCATTGAAAAATCATCACAGCGCCAGGCAATGCATCCATGTGATTCTTGCCATTCCATACAGCCATCTACAAAGGCAGCCTGTCAGACTAGCAGGATGGCTGGATGACTGCCCTCCTTCCTGGTTGATAGTTTATTGCTGTTCTTGATGTGGATGGGTTGCTGTTGTTGTTGTTGTTGGTGTTAAAGTTGATGTTGATGCTGATGCCGCTTTCGTTGTTGCACCACCACTGGGTGCTCTTGTTATGCGGATTATTAAGTGTGGGCAGGAATTGTTTTCAACACATTGTGCTTGCAGCTCTGCTGGTTTTGGCTCAATTTTTGACTTGTTTCGGGGTCGTCAACGTCTTGCCAATATGTTTGTTGGTGTTGTTGCTGTTTGTTTGTTGCTTGTAATGTGTCGGCACCGTACAAGTGTTGCAGGCAACGACTCTATATTCCTAGCTCGATAATAATGATGATGATGATGACGATGATGGCGTTACACATGCTCAGCATTACAGTCTTTTCTTTCAGCACTCCATTATTGAAGAGTGTAGGCAGGGGGGGGGGTTCATTTAAGCCGCTTAGTACTAGGCTTTATGCCTGCTCAAAAGTGATCTGCTCCTCACCCACTTAGGGTTGCTATCAACAGTTGGTTGATTGTTTTAGTTCTGTTGCGATTGTCGGTTGCTTGGATGCTGACTGGCCGACTGCTTAGCTGACAGTTGGGCGATGTTTATGTTCGATTTCTTGTAAAAATTATAGATTTTAAGAGCTCATAAAGTTTGTGGTGCTGGCAAATGTTTAGATTAATTCGAGAATTTATTTACTAAATTCTTAGCAATTGATGGAATAATTTATTTCTGTTTGATCTCTTGGCTCTGGGGCGACAACCACCATGCCATATGTGTTCAAACCATGCACCAGGCAGGGACGCAGTTAATTGAATGCGTTGTCATGGAGGTGGAGGAGGATGTAAGCTGAATTCATTCATGTTCAAAAAATGTCTAATAATTTACCATTAGCTGTCGACGACATTTAACACAAGTACCCTGACAAATTTAAGGTGAATGATTTGTCTTGTGGGCTTAAAAGTGGAAACCTGGAAGGAAGGGAAGAGGTCTCCGATCGGATACCTGAGATGAACCTTGAAATCGAGTGCGAGACACTGCTGCCATCGGTAAAATCTTGGATTGACGGAACCCTAGTATTGCGCCATCTGGAAGATCATGTTAAACGGATGGATCAAAGCTAGAGGACAGAGAGGACAGAGCCATAACGGAGTAAGGGGAAATGAAAGCGCAGATGATTTGACGGTGAGGACCAGAGGACTGCCGCCAATAAATTTGGTTAACCCGAAGCCTTTCGGGACGACGCAGTCCGAGTTAAGGGCGTGGGCGACGAATGCGCATGCAACTTTGTGGAACAGCGAAACGGTCGGTAGGACGGCGAAAATCCTATGGGGGGATACAGATCGTGAGAAGATGAGGCTATGGAAGCAAGAAGGAGGTTAGTATAGCTATTGGCATCATAACAGGACGCATAGAACCACGAGCTCACTTATGTAAAGTTGGTGCGGCAAGTTATAGCATGTGTAGGGCATGCGGGGAAGATGATGAGACGTTGGAGCATTTCCTATGTCATTGCCCGATTTTCGCGTCAAACAGATACCGGCACTTAGGTGGAGACACAATACCAGACATGAACCAACTTAGGGGAGTCATATTGAAAACAATTAAGGATTTTGTAAGTAGCACGGAATTCCTAACTTAAAATTTTCTTTTTAGAGATTACTTTATAGTTTTTAGAGCGCGCAACAAGCCGATTATTGGCTTAGGTGTATGTCCATAATGGCATGGAGCGGATTCATATCTGCACCCTCTTTTCAACCTATCATCTTAATCCTATAATCTTAATCTTTAGTTGAACATATATTTCTTCATACAATTCTGACAGATCGTATCGATGAGTTTGGTTTAGTGCCAAACGAAATCGAGAAAGGAAACTAGTCAAGTGCTATTAAAAAGCAAATATATTTTCTGGCTAACTTTAGAATAGGGTTTTTTGTTTTACTGTTTGTAAGAGAAACAGAAAACCCAACGGTCTCTAGCCGGACAACATGAGTATACAATTGAGACCTGCTTTAGTCTGTGCACACGCTTTAGAAATTTCATATTCCAAATATTCTTCCCATGCCTACCTTTAAAATTTTTTGGATATTTAGTTAATAACCTTCACAAAATGACTTGAATTTTGCACGAAATTGTCAAGTATGCGATGACAGCCATTAGCATGCAAATGACAGCCGTCAGCTATAATTAACATAATCTAGTTCGTCAACAGTTTACCATGTTTTATGGTTTATTAATACACAGAATTGCCACAGAGCCTTGTCAACTGCTAACCTTGCTACAAATTTGTCCCCTACACCTGCCCGAACGATGATTTTGGTCAACACCACACCACACCACACCGAATGAGAGCATGATAAGAAAATATATTAAAAAAAAAATTTTTGACAACTTGTGTTGCATGCTTTGTTAATGTTTTATGATATAGCTGGGGTTTCGAAATATATATAAATAAAGTATTGTGATAATAGTATATGAATGAGGATCATTTTATCAATAGCAGGTTAAAAATGTTGACACTGACATTGAAAAAATACATTCGAAAATAAAAATCACATACAAAATTAAAACCAATAACGAAGTGCTAAAGTCGGGCGCAGCCGACTATATAATACCCTACACCACCAAGTCCACCTACTACTTCTAATAGAACCTGTCTAAATCTTACCAGACTATAATTTTGTATTCTTACTGAAATATCGATTAGAACAGCAAGATATTTTTACAATAGGACCCAATTTCTGGTGATCGCAGTTTTAATGGCGATTTTCGACCAAAAAAATGTATGGGAGCCAGGGACGTAGCCCGGGTTTTATTTTAGGGGGGCCCATCCCACATTTTCAAATTGAAAATTGCCAAAATTCTTGTTACTGTGAAATTGGATAAAGATACCTCTTCTTTGAAAATTGTGGTAGCTATTGAGTGCAGGAACTGGTGATAATTGATCATAAAGTCAGAGCTGAATTTTACACTGATTGGCAACACAGTGCAAAAGTGCTTCGAACGCTAGACAACGGCAAGAGTTTTGCTGGTGCTTCGTGTGCCTCGTGTGCCCACATTAATGACGAACAAGTTATAGTCCGATTCGGACCATAATTGAATGCTGAATATTATAGAAGTCTTTGTGTAATATTTCAGTTCAATCGGATAAGATTTGCACTTTTTAGGGGCTCAAGAAGCAAAATCGGGAGATCGGTTTACATGGCAGTTGTATAAAGCTTTGATTATGAGAAAAGCCGTTGTACAAAATTTCTGCCAAATCGGATAAGAATTGCGCCCTCTAGAGGCTCAAGATCCCATATCGGTTTATATGGCAGCAATATCAGGTTATGTACCGCTTTGCGCCATACTTGGCACAGTTATTGGAAGGCATAACAAAACACCTCATGCAAAATTTCAGTCAAATCGGGCGAGAATTGCGCCCTCGAGATGGTCAAGAAGTCAAGACCCAAGATCGGTTTATATGGCAGCTATATCAAAACATGGACCAATTTGGCCCATTTACAATCCCAACCGACCTACACAACAGTAAAAAGTATTTGTGCAAAAATTCAAGCGGCCAGCTTTACTCCTTCGAAAGTTAGCGCGCTTTCGACAGACAGACGGACGGACATGGCTAGATTGACTAAAATGACATGAAGATCAATGGGGTCTCAGACGCATATTTCGAGGTGCTACAAACAGAATGACGAAATGAGTATACCCCCATCCTATGGTGGAGGGTATAAAGCAACAACAAAATTTAAAAAAAAAAAACAAAAAAACATAAAATTAAACAAGTAAAAAAAAGGATAAGGATGCTCTGCTATTAGAGCGATATCAAGATATGGTCGGTTCGGACCACAATTAATTTATGTTAGAGACTTGTGTAAAATGTCAGCCAATTCGAATAAGAATTGCGCCCTTTGGGGGCTCAAGAAGTAAAACAGAGAAATCGGTTTATATGGCAGCTGTATCAGGCTATAGACCGATTCAGACCATAATAAACAAGTACATTGATTGTCATGAGAGGATCCGTTGTACAAAATTTCAGACAAATCTGATAATAATTGCGACCTCTAGAGGCTCAAGAAGTCAATCAGAGATTCAAGAAGTCAATCCGTTTATATGGCAGCTATATCAAAACACGAACAAGTAAAACGTGCTAATTTCGGCCGGGCCGAATCTTGGGAACTCGCCACAATAGATTCTGATGTAGATATAGACCGTTTTGGAGCGTACTTGGCACAATTGTTGGAAGCCATATCAGAACAGTATGCGCAAAATTTGCAATTCAGCCAAAAACAATAAAATTTGCGGCTTCAAGAGGCTCAAAAATTCAAATCAAATTGGAAATCATAACAGAACGTCATATGTGCAAACTGTCAGCCAGATCGGACGAACTTTAACTGCTATTAACATTTTTAATGATTTATTTAAGACTCTTAACCCACATGTTAAGAAAATGGCCCTTAGAGTGTAACACCAAACAGTGGCCATACCCTATGAATTTTTATTAAAATTCATGTTAAAGACAATGTCCGCTCTTGCATTAAATCGTATGTATATTGGCATGTAAATACAAAGGCATTTACAACACCAGACACAGCTACAACTACACACACAACAACCACTTGCAACAAGCAATAACAATCATGTTTTCATGTTGGCAACAATTGGAGCCGCCGCTAGCATTGTGTTCAAGCTTCAAAAGTATTTTTTTTTTTGTTTGGTTGCTTTTTATTGCTGTTGTTGCCATTGTTCGACATCATTCAATCGCTTAATTAAATGTTCTACATCTCCGAGCTGCTGTCAGTAATGCCACGGGACGGAACTAAATCTGAATCAGCATCTGTATGCAGCCACTTTAGCGGCGGCAATGAAATGATTTTGAATTTGATTTTTCCACACAACAAAAACGACAACAGCCAAAAAAGGTTATTACGAGAGCACCCACCCAACATGCCTCCTTCACTCACTCACCCTCATCAGAATAATCAGGCAAGACAACAACAACAACAACAGAAAACATTCCAAAACATCGAAAACAACATCTTTTCAAGTAACTAAAAAAAAAAAAAGTAGCAGCACAGCCCAAAATGTAGCCTCAACCTACAAGAGGCACATTATGTTCTAAGCCATTACGACAGAGACTTCTGTTGATGCGGCTTCTGTTGCCATTATTGAAGTGTTGCCATGTCCACCACCATAGGAAAGATTTAAAAAAAAAAAAAACACATAATTCAGAAAAATGCATGAAATTTTTATTTGAATCGATAGTACGGTCCATATAAATAATTTAATGTTTGAAGATTATTTCATGCAAATACAGACCGTAACTGCGCCTCAAATGGTCCATCCGCACAGTCCAATTTTTGCACACTCTTTCCAACATATAGGCCGGTATCTCAAGAATAAATGCTTCAATGTTGTCTTCCAATGCGTCAATTGAAGCGGGCTTGTCTGTATAGACATGAGCTTTAAAAATAGTCTAAAGGCGTTAAATCACAGGATCTAGGCGGCCAGTTGACCGGTCCCGAAGGTGAAATAAAATGTTCACCGAACTCGCCTCTCAACAATTCCATTGTAACGCGTACTATGTGGCATGTGGCATCGTCTTGTTGAAACCCCATGTCACGCAAGTCAAGCTCTTGCATTTTGGGTAAAAAAAAAAGTTGAATATCATCTCACGATAGAGATCACCATTCACAGTTACGTTACGATTCGCATAATCTTTAAAGAAGTACAGTCCAATGATGCCACCAGCCCATAAACCGCAACCAAATTGTGACTTGTTCTGGATGCATTGGTAGCACTTGCAATGCTTCTGGCTGATCTTCACTTCGACAATTCTGTTTATTTACGTACCCATTGAGCCAAAAATTAGTTTCGTCGCTCAATGGAAGTTGCGAGCGATGAACTTTCTTAATAGAGCACCCATTTTGATGATAAAATTCAATAATTCGCAAGCGTTTTTCGTTAGTAAGTCGATTCATTGTTAAATTATAGACCCAGCTGAAGATGTTGGACAGTGAAACATAACACGAAATGTGCGTGAGCTGTTTAAACCAGTGTTGATAAAAAGGCAATTGCTAAAAAATCACCCTTTGCATACCAAACTTCTGCAAAACCATCAAAAATTTAAGCTTATAGGAACTGATGGCTGAACCGATTTTCATGAAATTATCACAGAGCATAAGGACCCATGGTTAAAATAGGGTACCTTCATATCTGAAGGGGGAAAGGACCCTCCCCCCTTACCCTAATTATCAGAAAGACCAGATCTCGCAGATGGGAGGTGCGATTTAAACAAAATTTTGGGTGCTCTCTTATAGTAACCTAAAAAAAAATTTATCCAAATTTCGGATGGGGTACCTAGGGGGGCCACCCCACCCCCTAAACCTACAAATATATATATAGACCAATCACGACAATATGGGACTCAAATGGAAGGTATTTAAGAATAGAAAACGTATCTGATATCCAATTATTGGAGCAAGTGTTTGGGGAGCCACCCCAAACCAAAAAAACCCCTAAATCGGACGTAATTACCGCCCATGGCAATATGGGACTCAAATGAAAGGTATTTGCATGTAGAATAAGAATCTGATATCCAACTGTGGGACCAAATTTCCGGGAGTTAACCCCTTCTCCAAAACACCCACCAAACAGGACTTATTTACTGACCATGGCAATATGGGGCTCAAATAAAAGATACTTGAATATTGAATACGAATCTGATATCCAGATGTGGGACCAAAAACATCCTCCAAAGAGGACAAATTTGCGACATAGCAATATAGGGCTCAAATGAAAGGTCTTTGGGAGCAAAGCACAAATCTGATGTCAATATTCGGGAAAAGTGTCTTTGGGTCCACCTCACCCCCACAATTGCGAATAGCAAATTTTATCCATGAACATTCCACTAAGGAACAGGGGCAAACTTCTCACATATCAATGAGTGCAGTCCGATTCAAGTTTAAGCTCAATGATAAGGGGCCTCCATTTTATAGACGAGTCCGAACGGCGTGCCGCAGTGCGACACCTCTTTGTAGAGAAGCTTTACATGGCATTGTACCTAACAAATGTTGCCAGCATTAGGAGGGGAAAACCACCGCTGAAAATTTTTTTCTAATGGTCTCGCCAGGATTCGAACCCAGGCGTTCAGCTTCATAGGTGGACATGCGACCTCTGCGCTACGGTGGCCTCCGCTAACCCCCATTATACCACCCAAAAAAACCCTATTGGCTGACAATTGCAATATGGGGCTCAAATGAGAGGTATTTAAAAGCAGAACACACGCCCCATCCCCCAAAACACCCCCCAAGCCGTACATCTGTGCCAACTAAGGAAATATGGGGCTCAAATGAAGGGTATTTGGGAGTAGACCACGAATCTGATGTCAATATTCGGGAAATACCACCCAAAAGAGACGTATTGGCTAACTATTGCAATATGGGGCTAGATAATAGAATACGAATCTGGTATACATTTTCAGGAACAAGTCACTCAGGGGCCGCCCCATCCCCCAAAATACCCCCAAAGCCCGACATCTTTGCCAACTATGGAAATATGGGGCTCAAATGAAAGGTATTTGGGAGTAGACTACGAATCTGATTGCAATATTCGGGACCACCAACTGTCTAGGGGAAAGAGAGTGGTCTTAAAGAGAGTAGAGCTTGGTATTGATAGTTTTTAGGGACCATACCCCAAACCGGACATATTGGGGTTTAAAAAAATGGTATTTGAGAGTAGAGCACGATGATATTTTTCAGGGTTAAATGTCTGGAGGACCACCTTACCCCAGAAAACACCCCTAAGTCGGACGTACATATTTACCGTGAAATTTTCTCTAAAGACAAAATTTCCAAGAAATTTTCTCTAAAGACATAATTTCCGAGAAATTTTCACTACGGACAAAATTTTCATGAAATTTTTCTCTAACGACTAAATTACCATGAAATTTTTTCTAAAGACAAAATCTCCATAAAACTTTCTTCAATCACAAAATTTCCATGAAATTTTCCGTAAAGACAATTTCTTTGAAATTTCTTTTTTTAAGACAACATTTTCATGAAATTTTCTCTAAAGACGAAATTTCCATGAAATTTTCTCTAAACACATAATTTTCATGAAATTTGCTTTAAATACAAAATTTCCATAAAATTTTCTCTTAAGATAAACTTTCTATAAAATTTTCTCTTAACAAAATTTCCGTGAAAATTTATGTAAAGACAAAATTTTTCTCCAAAGACAAAATTTTCATGAAATTTTCTCCAACGACTAAATTACCATAAAATTTTCTCTAAAGACAAATTTTCCATTAATTTTTTTCCAAAAGCAAGTTTCTATGAAATATTCCGTCAAGACAAAATTTCCACGAATTTTTTTCTAATTATTCCTGAAAAAAAGTTTTCTAAAATCAAAGTTGGAAAGAATTATGAGACACGAGAACTCTGTCTCTTACCATCTTTCATTGTTGCTAATTTGGTTCGTTGCTGTTATTTTGGGCCTCTTTAGTTATTCGATTCAGATGCTGATGCTGCTGCTGCTGCTGTTGCCTATGATTACAACGATGATGATGGCGATGATAATGATGATGGAAAATTAATGCTTTAATGCTAAGCCAAGGTTAGAATTTTATTAATAAGATTTGGCGTGAATAGATCACCCCGTTATGATCACACAACCAATTCATGCCGTTAACTTGGCCGGCCAGCCAGCCAGTCAGTCACACAGTCAAGGCACAAGGCAGGACCAGACAACACAAAACCAAAGTCAAGACGGAGTGCCATTATCGATGTTACAGCAGCTCAACCATCAACTAGGCAACAAATTTACAGCCAGCTACTCTTTTTTTCTCAGCTTTTGATTACTTCGCCCCTTTGCTTATTAAATTTGTAATTTCCGCAGTTGAACCTTTGGGTCAACCGACCGATTTAAATCAAACTGTAATTACAGTTTTTCGGTTAGTTGGCCGTTAAAGATGGCTGTGGTGTTGGTGGTTGTGCTGTACTCTTGTTGTGCTCCCAAAACCAAAGTCTCCGCCAAAAACAAGATAAATAAAATTGGTAACATAGAAAACATCACATTAATTGCATTGAGGCGAAGGAAAAAAAGAATTGACAATTCTTTTTAGGTTTCTGGCAAACGAATGACTATTTGAAAACAGAAACGCTTAATTTGCCAGATTTTTGCTTTTTGTTTTATTAAAGGCGGCTGCCAATTTTTAAACAAAGTGCAGCAATGTCGAGTGGCACTGTGGTTATTGATGGCAGTATAGAAAACATAAAATCATTATGTCAATATTCCTTACCAACTTCCTTTTGAGGATATTTTCGCAAAAAAAATTGTATCAAGAAACTACATTTACAAGAATTTCCCTGAAATTTCCTCATTGGAAAAAGAAATTTATCTAGAAAATAAATTTTCGTTAATTTTTGCGAAAAATCTTTTATAAACACAAATGCCCACCACTTCTCGAAAAGTTTCTTAAGACTCTTTTTTTATAGAAAACTTCTAAAAAAAACCAAATTTCCCGATTTTTTTTCCAAAATTGAAAATTAAAAAAAAAAAATTCTATAAATTTTTTTTGTGACGACATTTTTAACATAAAATTGGTTAAAAGCAAAATCTTTTACCAGAATTGAATTTTGGCAGGAACGTGGCGAATTTCTTTTTAATTTGCACCTACTACCTTGTCTCTGTTCATATTAATAGTGGCGAATAGTCTTGGACTATTTAAAGTTCAAGGGATACCAGTGTTCCTTAGGGTATACAAAAGACAGATTTTGCTACGTACAAAAGCGCTTGTGTCTTAAGTCTTTTGTTTATGTAAACCTTAACCTTCCTGGCCGTATATTTGATGTTTTGAGGGAGCCTTACTGACTCCCAAGTACAACGTTTGACATCGATTTTCGTAATATGGTTAATAATTTAACGAAGGTCTTCAAAAAATTGAGACGACCATAGGAACGCTTGTGTCTTAAGTCGTTTGTTTATCTAAACCTTAGATCCTCCTGGCCGTATATTTGAAGTTTTGAGGGAGCCTTACTGACACCCAAGTACAGCATTTGACATAGATTTGCGTAGTATGGTTATTGGTTGACCGAAGTTTTCAAAAAAATTGAGATGACCACAGGAGCGCTTGTGTCCTAAGTCTTTTGTTTTAAAGTAAAAGTTCTGACCTTACTGTTTGAAATTGACCAATAAACAAAAATTTTCCCGACATTTTTCTCCAAAAATGAAAATTAAAAAAAATTCAATAAAATTGTCCCTAAATGACAAATTTCTATGAATTTTGTTTTGTGACGATATTTTTATTTTTTTTATTTATTTAATTTTTTACCAGAAGGGAATTTTGGCAGGAACGTGGCTAGTTTCTCTTTAATTTGCACCTACTACCATGCCTCTTTTCATGTAATTTAAAGTTTAAGGGATTACAGTCTGGATGTGCTCATTAGGGCATACAAAATACAGATTTTGCTATGTTGCCTTTCCCAAAGTGTTCCATAAAAATATGTTTTTAAATGACGACGAAAGCGCTTGTGTCTTAAGTCTTATGTTTATGTTAAACCTTAGACCCTCCTGGCCGTATATTTAAAGTTTTGAGGGAGCTTTACTGACACCCAAGTACAGCGTTTGACATCTATTTTCGAAGTGTGGTTAATGATTTAACGAAATTTTCAAAAAAATTGAGACGACCATAGGAGCGCTTGTGTCTTAAGTCTTTTGTTTATGTTAAACCTTAGACCCTCCTGGCCGTACATTTGATGTCTTGATGTCTTATCTTGTCTAGGTTCAGCGTTTGACATAGATTTGCGTAGTATGGTTTTTGGTTAAACGAAGTTTTCAAAAAAATTGAGACAACCATAGGCGCGCTTGTGTCTTAAGTCTTTTGTTTTAAAATAAAAGTTTTTACCATACCATTTGAAGTTGAGCAACAAACAAAAATCCGACACCATCTTTCAAACCACTGTAACTTCTTAATATCTCCACAAACCAATCAAAGAATAACAATAATTAATTTACAGGTCACATTTCAAGTTAACAAGATAACGAAAAAATATAATTAAAATGTACTTATTACCAAGCGGAGACTGCTGCAGTGGCGGCAGCAACAGCAGCATCAAACAAAGGCGCAACAACACAGTCAGACTAAGCCCCCAAAGTGCAGACCAGGCCAGACACACCAAAAAGGGGCAACACTCGTAGCAATAACGGCTGCAGACAATAAAAACAAACCCTCTGCAAAAATACAACAACAACACAAACAGATAAAACAATAACGGCGACATCGACTGCCATCACAAAAATCAAAATTTCAAATCAATGAATGAATCAAAATCAAAATCACAATTCCAAATGGTTAGCAAAAATCAACGCACACAAACAAATACTTCACGAAAATATATATAAACCAAAAAATAAAAATGTTTGCTAAATTGATCACCTCCGCCGACACCGCCAACACCATCGTCATCATCATCATCATCATCACCACCATTATTACCGAGAAATTCAGAGTAACATAACTAACGGAAAATCAGGTGAAGGACGCCTGCCAGCCACAGCCAGCTACTACCGCCACCAGCACCATTACCAACGGTACCAAGACGGCAGCCTCAACACCATCCACACCAGCAAATGTTTTGGGTGCTGAAGAGCTTGTGTTACGCCCTGAAATGAACTGAAACCGAAATGATTTTGCACCGGGTACCACAGAACAACGAACCATACCCCCAAGTATCGCGAACGCGACCGCCACCAAATGTTCCATAAACAGTGCATAAACTTAAAAAACAATCGTTTGTTGAATGCGATCATTTTTTCGCCGTTTCATTTGTCGATCTTCAGAGTCAAACAAAAGAGACGCCTGATTTTTCATACCAACGAGGCTGTAATGGCAATACTTGGGAAATTTTCGGATAAGACAACTCGAAAAACATGTTTTGGCTGCCAATCTTTTGATGGTAAGGAGTAGCATTCAACACGAGTGGTTCAAATACAGGCAGCTATAGGGATTCCACCGTAGTCCGCCTATGACGCTGAACGCCTGGGTTCAAATCCTGGCGAGACTATCAGAAAAACAATTTCAGCGGTGGTTTTCCCCTCCTAATGCTGGCAACATTTGTGAGGTACTATGCCATGTAAAACTTCTCTCCATAGAGGTGTCGCACTGCGGCACGCCGTTCGAACTCGACTATAAAATGGAGGCCCCTTATCATTGAGCTTTAACTTGAATCGGACTGCACTCATTGATATATGAGAAGTTTGCCCCTGTTCCTTAGTGGAATGTTCATGGGCAAACTTTCCAATTTGCAATAGGGAGGTCAGTGGAGACTGTCCTACCCGAAGTGGTGCATTAAATGCATGAGTCCCTCAATGCTAACAGGTTGACATAGGTAGTGAAGTTTGTTACTGAGAGTGATTTTAACAGTGTAAGGACCGAAACTCTCCAATCCTTAGTATAATGCCAAACTATCTAAAAATGGGTGCCTGACTCAGAGTCCTGATAAGGCACATGCTAAAGAATGTATGAATGAAATGTGTTTTTCATAGCATAGACAAGACGGGCAGGATATCGTAGAGCACATTAGAGAGCGGTACTCTATCACCGAGGGGTAACCAATCTCCCTTCTCAAAACGAAGGCCCAGGCTTCCCAGATGAACCAATCTCAATATCGGATTCTGGGAGTGGTCTTGAACAGGAAACTGAACTGGAAATAATGCAAAGGAGCCACAGGCTCGAAATAGAAATTGAATCCCAAGATGTTCCAACAAAAAAATTTGGTTAGGGCGATTTCGACATATACATCGGATGTATGGTGGACCGAATTGAGGAGAAAGTGTAATTTGAAAGAGGACCAAAGATCATCTCGTCTTGGCATAGGTGGGACTATGAGAACCTAACCGACTGGAGTGCTGGAAAAGACGGTGAATACCAGGCTCATCGATATCAAAATAAAGTATGAGGCACCACTTGCGGCTAAGAGTTTTAAACGACAGTGTAATAGAAGGTAAGATAATTGATGTGGACATAGGAGAACGGAATGGAACTTCAAAGGTTTCAGATCGAATACCTAAGACAAGGGATGCTGGAGCGAAGGGAGAAACATTGGCACAAATGCCATCTGGAAGCTATTGGTGGGCGGATGGTTTGTAGTTGAGGGTAGATGACAGGTATGGGAGTCACCTGTTAGGCCATAACACGGACCTTCAGTCGAAGATCCGAGCAATCACGGAATGAGTAAACTGGAATAGCACGAATGCAAGCCCATCAATTCTGAACGTGCTTACGGATAGTCAAATAGCTATTGAGGCGATAACAACCAGGACGAAAATGAAAAAATCTTTTCGCTCATTGCAAAAGAGCGATTAACGCTTACATTACATACGGCACATTCCCCAAAATTTGGTTGCTAGGCCACACTGGGCTAAAGGGGGCTGAAAGAGCGGACAACCAGCCAGTGAAAGCCAAAGCAAAGTTCTCGCCAGGATTCGAACCCAGGCATTCAGCGTCATAGGCCAACATGCTAACCTCTGCGCTACGGTGGCCTCCAAGGTCCAACGAAAGCTAATGGCCAAAGATTCTCCATTTACAGGAAATCTGCAGAAGACGGATGGTAAATGGACCGAGTCTCCTTGTGAGACTGTATTGCATTTGTTTGGGACACATTTTCCGGGCTATGAGCTCAGAGAAAAGAAATCGATTTTATAATCCCAGGGAACGGTGATGCTGATTGGCGAGGAAACTTGTTACTTATGACCCGGACGGACGGCATTTAACCGAAAATGCTGTAGGAGGCCTACGAGTGCCTTTCGGGAAGATTTATTGAGCTGTTGAGGGCTTGCATAGAATTTGCCTATGTACCTCATTCTTGGAGAAGAGTTAAGGTGGTGTATACCATCGGCAGGGAAGCAGCAATACTTCTTTAGATGACAGCACGCTTATGTTAAGGGCAGAGCAGTGGACTCTGCTCAGTAGGAGGTGGTGCATCACCTGGAGAGGACACTGGATTAAGGCGTTACGGGCTGCAGGTGTAGATGATAGTTTGGATTGTGAGAATGCTTTCGCATAGAGAGTATGCCGCATAGAGAGAGGCCAGTATTGGTCCAATGACGGTGAGGGTTAACGCCACTGTACCCCTAGTGGCACTCAGGGTGGCGTCATGAAATGGGTGGCTCCAGAAAGTTCGGAATCATAATGGGCAGAAAGACGAGGAATCATAATGGGCCTTAATCGAGCTAACGTCGATGTCTAGACCACCAATGTATTCGCATCCTAATCCTAATCATCCTAACCTTACCTCATTTATGTTCATTGTCTATTTTATATTTAAAGCGTCGTAGTTATTAGTTATTTGTAAAAATTTGCCCAAAATTTCGTACGGATTGTTTTATTCGCCATTTAAACACTTCTTGCGCAAGAACATCAGAAAAAAAATTTCAGCTGTAGTTATCGCCTCCTAATTAGAGCTGGCAAAATATTGCTGGCCCTATCGATATTTTATTTTTTGTCTGAATATCGATTGATATTTATATCCCTACTGGGGTACAGGGTATTATAACTTAGTGAATTTGTTTGTAATACCCAAAAGGAAGAGAGATATACCCCTTGATAAGTATACCGATCGACTGAGAATCACTTTCTGATTCTGTGCCGTCTGTCTGTCCGTCTGTCTGTGTGTCCGTCTGTCTGTCTGTTTGTCTGTCCGTCTGTCTGTCCGTCTGTCTGTCCGTGCGTCTGTCTGTCCGTCCGTCTGTCTATCCGTCTGTCTGTCCGTCTGTCTGTCTGTCCGTCTGTCTGTCCGTCTGTCTGTCCATCTGTCTGTCTGTCCGTCCGTCTGTCTGTCTATCCGTCTGTCTGTCTATCCGTCTGTCTGTCTGTCTGTCCGTCTGTCTGTCCGTCTGTCTGTCCGTCTGTCTGTCTGTCTGTCTGGCTGTCCGTCTGTCCATGTTCATGTTCAGTCCAGGTCGCAGTTTTCATCCGAGCCATGTTTTTCAGCCTAGAAACGAAGCCTATTGAAATTGGAAAAAATCGGTTCAGATCTGGATATAGCTTCCATATATATGTTCGTCCGATTTTCAGTAATATTGCAATAAAATGGTCATTTGTTTACCGATTCTCTCGAAATTTGGAAGGAAGGATTTTTTTACGACACTCAACATTACTGGTGAGTTTCATGGAGATCGGTTCAGATTTAGATATAACTTTCATTTATATATATCGCCCGATTTTCACTCCTAGAGCCACTGCAAGCTCATTTTTTGACCAATTTTGCTAAAATATTGCACAACGCTTTCCTCGGCGACTACCACAATATACATAGAGTTTCGTCAAAATCGGTTCACAGTTAGATATAGCTCCTATATATATGTTCGTCCGATTTGCAGTAATATTGCAATAAAATGGTCTTCTGTTAACCGATTCTCTCCAACTTTGGCAGGAAGGATTTTCTCATGACTCCCGACATTACTTGTGTTCATGGAAATCGGTTCAGATTTAGATATAGCTCTCATACATATATATATCGCCCGATTTCAACTTCTAGAGCCACAGCAAGCGAATTTATTGACCTATCTTGCCGAAATTTTGCACAACGCTTCTCTCGACGTCTACCACATTATCTGAGAAGTTTGCTCGAAATCGGTTCAGAATTAGATATAGCTCCCATATATATGTTCGTCAGATTTAGGGCAATTTTCCATAATATTGTCATTTATCAACCGTAGTTAATACAGTATGAACATATTTGGCGGCCGAGGTCCATCAAAATTGGTTCAGAATTGGATATGGCTCCCAGTCGGCACCGCCCGACTTTTGCCCTTCCTTACTGGGTTTCCTATCGATACTATCGGCAAAATTCAATTGTTTTGCAAAATTGAATAAAAAGAAACGATCGGACAATGAATAAATCATATAAGATACACTGCACCTATAGAGGGCGCTATTTTTAACTCAATTGACTTAAATTTTGTACAATGATTTCTGTTATGACTTCCACTGACTTTATAAAATGCCTTACCTCACATGTTTTAACCAAAATTATTGCAAACTCCTCGCTTCAAAGTTCAAATCAAAACGAGATTCAAGGGAAGTGTTAACAATGAGTGCTTGTTAGTATTGTTGTTGTCGCTGTGAACTCGACTCAATATGTGTTTGTTGTTGTTGTTTTCGTTGTCGACGTTGCCATCGTCGCCTCAATCGTCGTTACCGCCGTTGTTGTCGTTATAATTATTATCGTTATGATTAGCTTGTTGTTGATAATGTATCTCTAACAACGGCAGAAGGCAACAGCGCCAGTTCGAATATGGAAAGCCTAGAATCGAATGTATAAGGACGTAAAGATTTATTATCTTCTAAAATAACAAAAGAACAGAGATGTACAGGAAAATTGTTAAAATAAAAAATTCAAAACAGATATAATAAGGGACATTAAAGCAAAGACCAAACTAAAATTTCTAATTTCTAAATTTCTAAAAAGTTTAATTTTCAGTTGTTGTTTTTAAAAAAGAAAAAATTATTTTTTGATTTTAATAATTAATAATAATAATCATTCCGTTTGTAACATCTCGAAATTTTCGTCTAAGACCCCATAAAGAATTATATTCTTGGTCGACGTTCTGAATCGATCTAGGCATGTCCGTCCGTCTGTCGAAATCACGATAACGTTCGAACGCTTAGAGATAGCCGCTTGAAATTTTACACAAATACTTAACATTGATGTGGGTCGTTGGGGATTGCAAATGGGCCATATCGGTTCAGATATAGATATAACTCCCATATAAACCGATCTCCTGATTTGACTTCTTGAGCCCTTACAAGCCACAATTTTTGTCCGATTTGGCTGAAATTTTGCACATGACTTCCAACAACTGTGGCCAGTACGGATCTAATCAGGCAAGAACCTGATATAGCTCCCATATAAACCGATCTCACGATTTATTGTCCGATTTCGCCGAGATTTGGGACAGTTCGTTGTGTTAGGCTCGTCGACGTCCATGTCGCATATGGTTCAGATCGGTTTATTTTTAGTTATAGCTTCTAAAAAGACCAATATTTTGTTATACACAATTGAATAATGATTTGTACCGATTAGTATTTGGTCCAAATCGGAACATATTTCGATAAAACTGCTATGGGACTAAGGTATGCAATTAACACCGGATTTTGATGAAAGGTGGTTTACATACATATATACCCGAGGTGGTGGGTATCCAAAGTTCTTAACACCTTTTTACTTGTTAAAGTTTTTTTTTTTTCATTTTTATAATGCTTTATTATACCCACCACCACAGGATGGGGGTATACTAATTTCGCCATTCCGTGTGTAACACCTCAAATTATTCGTCGGAGAACCCATAAAGTACACATATTCTTGATCGTCATGATATTCTAAGTCGATCTAGCCATGTTCGAAAGCACGCTAACTTTCGAAGGAGTAAAGATAGCCGCTTGAAATTTTCCACAAAAACTTGTTATCATCGGATCTTGGCTCTTGACTTCTTGAGCCACTAGAGAGCGCAATTCTTAACCGATTGGGCTGAAATTTAGCATGAAGTGTTTTGTTATGATATCCAACAACTTTGCCAAGTATGGTTCAAATCGGTCCATAACCTGATATAGCTGTCATATAAACCGATCTTGAGTCTTGACTTCTTGAGCCTCTAGAGGGCGCAATTCTTATCCGATTTGAATGAATTTTTGCACATAATATTTTGTTATGACACCCAACAACTGTATTAAGTATGCTTCAAATCGGGCAATAACCAGATACAGCTGTCATATAAACAGATCTGGGGACTTGATTTTTTGAGCTTATAAATGGCGCATTTCCTATCCGATTTGGCTGAAATTTTGCATGACGTATTTCATTCTTAGTTTCAACAACTGTGTCAAATAAGGTTCAAATCGGTTCATAACCTGATATAGCTGCCATATAAACCGATCTGGGTTTTTGACTTCTTGAGCCTCTAGAGGTCGCAATTATTATCCGATTTGCCTGAAATTTTGTACGACGGATTCTCTCATGATCATCAACATACGTGTTTATTATGGTCTGAATCGGTCTATAGCCCGATACAGCTTCCATATAAATCGATCTCTTTATTTTACTTCTTGAGCCCCCAAAGGGCGCAATTCTTATTCGAATTGGCTGACATTTTACACAGGTCTACAACATATAATTTAATTGTGGTCCAAACCGGACCATGTATTGATATCGCTCTAATAGCAGAGCAAATCTTTTCTTATATCCTCTTTTGCCTAAGAAGAGATGCCGGGAAAAGAACTGGACAAATGCGATCCATGGTGGAGGGTATATAAGATTTGGCCCGACCGAACTTAGCACGCTTTTACTTGTTTTTTTCTGCCAATGTTGATACTTTTTGTTATTCTAAACATTGATTACTAATTTGTGTCGGAATTGTGGAAAATAAATCTTTCTGCTCTCTTAGTGCTTGGGAGAGCTAGGGAATTTATTGACAGCAGTGTCATAACAAAAGCGTGCTCTACACCATACTCTATAGTCGTTGGGTATGTAGAGTACAACAGCAGACATTTGCTAAACTTGTATAAGTTCTTTGCTATGATATTCATTGAATAAGAAGCATTGGCTTTAAATGACGCCAAAGTAGAATATGTTCGAAAAAATACGAACTTTTTTTTTAATATTTTCCTCTTTTTGTTATATATTTTTTTGATTTCTTAAAAAAGTAAAAAAAAAAACTATAAGCTAATTATAGTTTTTTTTTACTTTTTTTCACTTTAAAAATTTTTTTATAAAATTTTTTATATAAATATTTTTATTGTTTCTGACTTTTAAATTTAAACATAATTTTTCTTTTATTTATTTTTTGTTGTTATATTTTTTTTTTTGTTTTGTTTTTTAATTACCTAATTTTTGTTTTTTAAATTTTTTTTATTTGGTTTCTGATTTTTAAGTTTCAACTTTAAATTTTAATTTCGCAATACGGCCTTTTAAATATTTCAGCCTTTATGCAGTTGTTCGTCTTTGTTTTGTTTTGTTTTTTTGCTGCTTTTGCTGAGTGATTATGAGAAACAATTATGTTGCAATATCGTTACAGATCTATTGTGATCAATTTCCATAAATTTTGCAAATTTTGTGCGCCACAGTTCCAAGCCAAGTTGCAGCAACGTAAATTCTACTTAGAATTAGAATTAGACACAGAATTAGAATAGAATTCTTTAATGGCCATTGTTTCACCAGAGCGACGACAGCAGCAGAAGACAATCGCACAAAACAATGAAGACAACAGCGAAATATTCACAAATTGAGTTGAAGTTGAGCAGATGGCGACACACGAACCTGTGTTCACTGCCTCAAAACACTTTTTGTGTGGAATATTTGTTTTTTGGTTTTTTTTTTTCTTCTCTCCATCGTGAATATTAATAAATTTTCAATTCATTTGTTCTGTGTAAGTTTGTTTTTTCTTTTCTAATGCAATGCCTTTGTTTCCTCCCTCTTGTCAAAGTGTCGGTCTCCAACCCAGCTTCTGTCACCTACGACCTGCCCTCATTCACAGTTTTCCACACATTTTGTTTGGGTTTTTTGTTCTTGAAGCGTTGCAAAGCGTGATATGTGTATTGCAACATTGTTGGCATGTGGTGCTAATGATTGATGACTTTATTTTATAACAAATTATTATGGCTGTTATTTGCCTTTAAATATGCTTTTGTTTAGGAGGTGGTCTGATTGATTCCTAAAAAGTTTTGGACAAAAATGCAGTTATTGCAGGAGAGGGAATTAAGGTTTAGCTTCTAGGAGGTTAAGCAGGGGAGGGAATTGGGGCGAATATATTATATCTGGACTTAACAATCTTTAGAATTATCAGAAAAAATTTCTTACAAAAAAAAGGAAAATTTAAAATAACAATGTTAAGAAGATAAGTTTCATAACTTTTTTTAATGATATTTCAATAGAATAAATAAAGCCTTATGACTAATTAAATGGGGTTTCAGACCTTCAAAAGGTAAAACCTATAATTTTTTAAACGACAAATCATTCCTTTTTCTCATTTTCAAATGGTTTTTAAAAAACAAAAAAAAAATTTTTAAACATTTTTTGATCCACAAATTTTTTGAGAAATGCTGCCAACCAAATACTAATAAAATTTGTTTCTTAAGTCTTTTGTTTCGGACAACAACCATTTAAATCAATCATCATACATCGACAACAGAGAAATTTGCCTCTTTTCTATTATTGGGTATCTACTATTTGCAGTTTGCAAATTGCAAATTTTGCCCACTTAGGAATAGGGGCAAACTTCTCACACATCAGTGAATGCAGTTCGATTCAAGTTTAAGCTCAATGATAAGGGGCCTCCTTTTTACAGCCGAGTCCGAACGGCGTGCCGCAGTGCGACACCTATTTCGGGAGAAGTTTTACATGGCATAGTACTTCACAAATGTTGCCAGCATTAGGAGGGAAAAACCACCGCTGAAAAACATGTTTTTTTCAGATGGTCTCGCCAGGATTCGAACCCAGACGTTCAGCGTCATATGCGAACATGCTAACCTCTGCGATACGGTGGTCTCCTCAGTTTAAGATCTCCTTAATATCATCAACCTTTCCGGCGCTGAAAGGAAAACATTGAAGTTTGTTTCTTAAGTCTTTTGTAAGGGACACCCATCACCTAAACTAGATACCTATGTATTTCTCAAGAACAACCCATATAAGAACAGGGGAAACTTCCCTTACACCTTCAAATGGCTGCTATCCGCAACCATGCTTGACAGCAATGCAAAAGCTGATACATCTGCTTCAAATGGTGGAATAAAAATTAAAGTTCGTTTCTTAAGTCTTTTGTATTTCAACGGCACTAGTCGACTTAAGAATTGTCCTCACCTGTTCTTCGATTAAATGTTCTTGGAATGGTACTCATAAAGCGAAATTCCAACTACATTCGATAAAAAAAAGGTCTCTCTTTTGGCCTCAGAGGTCGAATCAAATAATCGGTTTGCACTCATATTAATGAGTGCTGTGTGATTCTTTTAACTCAATAAGAAGGGACTTCCTTCCCTTTATGGCCTAGTTCAAATGGCCTGCCTTAAAGCAACGCCACTCAGTGGAAAATTTTTACACGGTTGTAAATCTCATAAATTTCGTCAGCAATGGTGAAGGGGTATTTCGCGTTGGTCTGTATGGAAGCTACAAACGATTTTAGACATTTTTGCAGTATGTATAGCAAGGATTATAAAAGACAAAATCGCAATATTTATAATTCCCGCCTGAAGAAGAAGAAAGCAGAAGGAGGTTGAGATTTCATAAAAAAATTCATTAAAAAAAATATTCTAAAATAAAATCATTCTGTACAGTAAATTTTTTTATAAAAAAAAATTTCCGCAGTCAAACTTTTTATAAAAAAAAAAAAATTATAACAATTTTTTTTTTTCACAAAAATCTAATATAGAAATTTTATGTGTAACGTTTTATTCATATAAACAAGTAAAAAGGCGTTAAGTTCGGCCGGACGGAACTTTGGATACTCACCACCTCGGGTATATATGTTAACCACCTTTCGTCAAAATCCGGTGAAAAATGCGTACCTTATGCCCCATAGTAGCTATATCGAAATATTTTCCGATTTGGATCAAATATAAATAAGTACAGCACCTATATCCAAAAATAAACCGATTTGAACCAAATACAACACGGATGTCGAAAAGCCTAACATAAGTCACTGTGTCAAATTTCAGTGAAAGCGGATTATAAATGCGCCTTTTGTGGGGCCAAGACTTTAAATCGAGATACCGGTCTATATGGCAGCTATACCAAATCTGTACCGAATTGGGCCAAGTCGCATATTGTCCTTATCGGTCCACTTTAGATTTTGGGTGGCGTTTTTGGGGTAACGGTGGAGGGTCCGCCCCCTTCCGATATCAATAAATTATAAAGCCTATTCCTACTTCTAGGCCTTATTCGTAATCTACTCCCGAATACCTTTCATTTGAGTCCCATATTGTCGTGATCGTCAAATAAACCTATTTTATGGGGTTTTGGGGCTAAGGCGGCCCCCAGGTACTTGGACCCAACTTTTATTATGAAATTCGTACTCTACTATTGACTACCTTTCATTTGAATCCCATGTGGTCCCAATCGGTCTACTTTTATTTTTGGGTAGTACTTGTGGGGTAAGGGGGAGGGTCCCCCCTCCTCCCGAAATCAAAATATGATATAGCCTATGTTTCCTTCCAGACCAATCTGTGAAAATTTCCAGGTAATCGGCTCAGCCGTTTTTGAGTCTATACGGAACAAACAATCAAACACAAATTGAATTTTATACATAAGATGTTTAAAGAAATGCCGTGCCATAAAACCCCATGGAAAGGACATGTAAAGAACGTAAGAAGTACGTAACTGGCATACAAAATTTGGGAACTAGAGCCTGGATGCAAATATCTTAAAATTTTTTTCAAACTTCCAAAATTTTATAGATAACAATTTTCTTTTTTTTAATCCAATTTTCCAATAACATCCAATTTTTCCGTATTTTAAATTCCTTTTTTTTAATAATATTCTAAAAAAATTCTTTAGATGGTTACCAACTCAAGACAATTGCAAATTCCTAGACTAGGAACAAAGTTCGTGGCAAGCCACATAACATTTTGCAAACAATGCACTTGCATTGATGCACGATCTGATCACAGTTCACTGATTACTTTGTCAAGCATAGTGGATATACCCATCATCCATAAGACATCTTCCTTGGGAGATGCCAGCGTTCCATTTTAATCGACAAGTCATGAAGGCTTCATGATTTCAAAGAGATGCGATCGCCGACGTCATTCATCTCTACTCCTCCCACTCCAACACCTACCACACATACCAGCAAAGTGGTGTAGAGTGCTCTGTACTATGGTGGTGATGTTGGCAAGGCACATTAAAAGCTTTTTGTAATGTTAACATTTTTTACATTTTCTATTTAAGTGAAGAGAAACAACCAGAGAAAAAACCAAAACCAAAAAGCACAGCCAACCGACATTTATGTAATGCATCATGGACAGATATCGATCAATATTGATCGATTATAACAACCACTATAACCGGGCCTCATGGACATGGACAAAGAGGGCCCACGAAACAAGCGATGACCAACCATTGTTGGGAAACATCATTCAAAGTAAAAGTGAACGGTAATCCCGCAATCCAAATCACTCACTGCAAAAGCAATTCCCCTCACACAAAGAACGGTCCATGATTGACATATTCAAGACAATGGGAATACATGGTGCATCTAATCCAAAGATAGGCTCAAGTCCATCCATCTGTCCCCTTGAAGTGAGTGCCTAAATACTTTCTACTGCTCACCGCGTGCCACCAAACCGAAAATTTCACTCCATCACAGTTAACGGTCAACAAGGCATGAAATTAAAGTATTTAAAGGCTTTTTTCCACCCTCCACAAAACAATGCAAAGAGTGGCTTTTCAAGCCACCAAACGATCGATCTGTGTAAGCATTTGATGCACACTAAAGTAGAGTGAATTTAAATGAAATGAAAATTCCTAGGAAATGTGACATTACGTTAGACACATAGAAGTACTTGATGTACGAGGGGTGGTCTAAGTGATAACGAATACCCAGGAATGGAACATTTTGTCAATTCTTTTCTTCCCAGAAAGTTTTGTTAAACGAGTTTTGACAAACAATTTATTTCAAAAAAATATTTTCTAGAAAATTTTGTTCTTATAACAAATCCCAACCGACATGCACTAATAAGAAGTGTTAATGCAAAATTTTAAGCCCCTAGCTTTTCTTCTTCGAAAGTTAGCGTGCTTTCGACAGATAGACAGGTGGACAAACGGACGGACGGACTGACGGACGGACAGACGAACGGACAGACGTACTGACGGACGGACAGATGGACGGACAGACAGATAGACGGACAGACAGACGGACGGACGGACGGACAGACGGACGGACGTACGGACAGACGGACGGACAGACCGTCAGACATACGGACAGACAGACGGAAGGACAGACGGACGGACAGATGGACGGACAGACAGATGGACGGACAGACGGACGGACGGACAGACAGACAGACAGACGGACGGACGGACGGACAGACGGACAGACGGACAGACGGACAGACGGACAGACGGACGGACGGACGGATGGATGAACGGACGGAAGACAGACAGACGGACGGAGGACAGACGGACGGCGGACAGACGGACGGAGGACAGACGGACGGAGGACAGACGGACGGAAGACAGACGGACGGAGGACAGACGGATGGAGGACAGACGGACGGAGGACAGACGGACGGAGGACAGACGGACGGAGGACAGACGGACGGAGGACAGACGGACGGAGGACAGACGGACAGAGGACAGACGGACGGAGGACAGACGGACGGAGGACAGACGGACGGAGGACAGACGGACGGAGGACAGACGGACGGAGGACAGACGGATGGAGGATAGACGGACGGAGGACAGACGGACGGAGGACAGACGGACGGAGGACAGACGGACGGAGGACAGACGGACGGAGGACAGACGGACGGAGGACAGACGGACGGAGGACAGACGGACGGAGGACAGACGGACGGAGGACAGACGGACGGAGGACAGACGGCGCACACATTAGCATGTCCGCCTATGAATGTCGAATTCCTGAGTTCAAATCTCGATGTGAACATTAGAAAAATTTTCAGCGGTGGTTATTCCCTTACTGGCTATATTTGTTGGGTATCCTGCCATGTTAAAACTTCTTTACCATGTGGTATCGCTAGCGGCACGCCGTTCGAACTCGGCATAAAAAAAGGAGGGCTCTTATCATTGAGATGTTCATTGGAAATTTAGTAGATTGTTGTTGTGATATAAGGGGGGTAGTTAGAACAAATATGAAAAATAATACTAGAAAGGGGAGAAAACGTACGTTAGGTACTGCATTTGGTACCATTTTATAATTTACGGATTTAGCTGGAGCTCAGATGTAGATTCTGCATTTGGTACCATTTTATAATTTACGGATTTAGATAGAGCTCAGATGTAGATTCAACTAGAAAATTTGTGTTGGGAGACCAATTTGGTACCAAAAAGTACAAAATAGTACGAAATAGCTTGTTTACTAAATTTTTGGTAAAAATTATCGTACTATTGACCAAAATACGTTCAGTTATACCAAATACGATAAATATGATTCAAATTGGTCTATATTCGGATATAGTTGCCATATAGAGCGATCTGTCGGTTTAGGGTCTTAGGTCCATAGAAGCTGTATTTAAAACCCCATTTCGCTGTATCTTGAAACAGTGAGTTATTCGAAGCCTACCGTCATCACACCTAAATATGGGTATCCAAATTTAGGCACGGCCGAGCTCAACACGTTCTTACTTGCTATATAAGATGAACAACATTCCACTAACCCTTTTCCGTAAACTATTTTACCACACCTCGTAGCAAAGAGTATGCAAAGCATTAAAACCAACTTCATCATCATTCACCACACAAAGTTGGTTGTTATAAAGTGCGACCGTTGTTGTGTTACAGATTGGAAAAAATATGGTTAATTGAAAATAAAACAAAAAAAATGTAACAAAAACAAAAGATTATTTTTTGTAACGCCTTTCCATGAAGTTGGACTGTAGATGGAGAAAGAACAAACGAAAAAAAAACAAAGTTTTATTACAAATACAAAACGGACAAAGACAAAATAATATTGAAAACGACTTCAATAAAATGAAACGAAGAAACACATGATGTTGAAAAAAAAACAACAATGAAAGTCAACTAACAAACGAATGAACGAGCGTGCGGGTGAGTGAGTGAGTGAGTGAGTGAGTGAACGGATTATGGACACCTACGCATGCGCACAAGTCGATTATGATGTGAAATGATTGAAAAGCGCGGGAGAAAAGACCAACAAAAAGCATAGATGCTTTGAATGCTTGAATATATAGGAATAGATGAGTGGCTGGATGGATGAATTGTTGGTTGGATGTATTGAGAATTAATTCGTTACATGACACTTTGAGCAGTCACAGCCATAGCCATCACCAGCCAGCCACAACAAGAATGGCAACAGCAACGACAACCATCAACCATCTACCAAAAAAGATCAACAATGTTGTCCAACACTTTTTGAGAAGGATGATGTCGATGATGAGGTGCTACAATTGTCGACTTGTACAAGTATTCAATTCAAATGAAAATCACTATTCTGAAAGCTTATTTCTTTGGTTTTAATCCCCACCAAACATCAATGTCATCTGATAAAAAAAAAAATGTTGGAAAACAAACTCTTCCAAATCGTATTTAGACAGACACCCCATGTACGGCAAAAGAGGAAGTGATGAATCGCTCTGTGTGCGCAACTGACTAACAACTGAAAAAAAAAGACTTTATCTGAATTTATCATATGTTTTGGATGGATGGAGAGCTTAACGTCAGTGCTTAAAGACTTGCCAAAACATGTACACAGAATAGGATTAGTCCACGTTTAGAAAATGAAAGAGATGAAAGTTAAAGCCGGAAAGAGTGATTCTTGAATGAGCTCAACATAAGTTTTCAAACACATGGGAGAGATCTTTCGTTAAAAATAAGTCTTATGGTCATTGAGAATGAAAATATGAGTGTTCACAGACTTAAGTCGACCATTTCAGTCCTGAGTAGCAAATTTTACTCTCCAAAATCAATGGCTTCGGAAGTGTGATAAGCTGTACATGGTAAGCAAGATAGACATTCCACCTCAAAGGACAGCAAGTTCACTACAAAACGCACAAACTCTCGTAAAGTGGGTAAACGATCCAAACTCCACGCTAGTTTCAAAAACGGTGATTGATTTATTATTTTTGTGATTGAAGCAGTTTCAATTAAAAAAAAAATTGTATCAATTAATTTCGTGATTGAAATCGACTTTTATTTTTTTCTGTGTAGGAGTACTCAAACAACCTCAACCTCAAGTTCATGTTCCAAGAGGTAAATATCTGTACACTAGTCTCAATGCCTTTTTTTATTGCATCGATTAAAGAGTTAATTGAAAATTTAAATAATTCTTTTAATTGGGTCAATTAAAAATTGTTTGAAAATTTCAAAATTTTCAATCATATTTTTTAATTGGACCAATTATAAAATTTAATGGAAATTTCAAATATTTTCAAATTATGTTTTTAATTTTATATGCAATTTTTTTAATTGAAATTTTTTCAATCACCTTTTTCTGAAGCTATGATTGGTGTAATCATTTTCGTGATTAAAGCAGTTTCAATGAAAAAATTAATTGGATCAATTAATTTCGTGATTGAAACCGATTTTGATTTAGTTCTGTTTGCGACGTATTAACGACAAAACATTTTGGAAACTGTTTTGGCGCCGTGGGCACCTAATCATTTCGCAATCATAGTCATAGACACTGGACGTACCCACAAGACTCGGCACCTTCACATAAGGCAGGTGTTAACTAAGAATGGTTAAAAATTCCTTTTCCACACTTTATTTGGCTGTCCAATTCGCCAGATGGCAATCTAATGGTCTTTTCTATTTCGGTGATTTTAGAGAGCAAGGTAAGGACTTAAAAATATGCCAGTATGGATGCACTGAAGAAAGCCGGGATGAGCCAAAACACCGACAGATTATATTCGTGCAGCCTGCAACTCGTTTTTGATCGACTCAAAGCAATAGTCAAGGCAAAAGGTCGTGATATGAAGCAAAAGTGAATGGAATTCTGAAATTTAGACAACTTTCAAATCAAATACCAATGCAAATTGCAAATTATGCCCATGAACATTCCACTAAGGAACAGGGGCAAACTTATCACATATCAATGAGTGCTGTCAGATTCAAGTTTAACCTCAATCGTAGCCGACTTTGAACGGCGTGCATCAGTGCGACACCTCTATGGAAAGAAGTTTTTACATGGCATAGTACCTCACAAATGTCGTCGGACATGCTAACCTCTGCGCTGCGATGGCATCCGAAAATCAAAATCAAATACCACTCAGGACTAAACGGAGGCGGCAAATACATCGCCAACTTGCAACAATACGAGTGAAGAGTAAAGATTTCGTTCATGTTGTGGAACTGGGCACATGGGTCTTTTCCAGGATTTGCCGCAGTATGAAATCTTCACTATGGTGGATTTACCGGGCCCAAAGATTGATTGATAAAGTCGAATTATTTTTTTGACTTTTGATTTTATCTCTAACTCAGTACGTTTAAGGGAAACGGTATGAATGCGAGGAGAAGGAGATTTATTCTTATGTACATACCGTTTTGTGACCTTTCTTGTGTACAAGACATAGTATCAATCATCGGGTATGCGTGCCCTAGCACAGTAATGGTACACTGATACAAGGCCTCATCAGGGTGGCCCGTCCGGTCTTAAATACTTCAGCCGGCTATCCATCAGCTCCTGTTGCCTAGTTGTTCTTCAGACGGGTTAAAACAAGAAGACCTCAATCTGGCGATTATTTTCATTGATTATAATGGCGATTATAATTCCTTATCCTAAGCAACCTATGAAAATTCTATTAAGGAACAGGGGCAAACTTCTCACATATCAATGAGTGCTGTCCCATTTAAGATTTAAGTTTAATGACAAGGAACCTTATTCTGAGGTTTGAACGGCATGCCGCAACATTTCTTGAGAGAGAAGTTCTTACATACCTTCTATGCATGGCTTAGTGCCTACCAAATGTCCCCAGAATTAGTAGGGGATAACCACCGCAGAAAATTTCCCTGATGTCATAAGCGCACATGCAAACATGTACGGTACGGTGGTGACCTGCAAACCTATCAGTATCTCTTACCAGATTTTCTTAGATTTTTGTTCGAGTTTTTGAATTTCAATTCGGCTCCTGAACATCTCGATTCGCTCACATTTACATATTTTCCTCTCCTGCTGCCTCCAGAGTTGCTTCATATACCACATTTTTTAATTCAGTCGGCACTTCTGTTTGTACCATGGGTTTCTTGGGAGACTCTTCTGATGCCCTTGTTTGTTTTTCGAGGCATTTTCCATGGAGTGGGCAATGGTTTGCCATTTGTTTGCATATGTTATCGGAACAAGGAATGCTTTAATAAAGCAATTCGGTCAGTCCAACATGCCTATGTCATCTTTTGCATTTACAGTTTTTTGAAGTCTATTTTCCGAGCAGTTGTCAAAATCGTACTCTTTGACAAATTCTAATAAGTTTCACCTGTGGGCCTATTCAAACTTCCGATTTTTCGTTAAAATTTCGAAGCTTGATATTGTTTTTAGACCTATGGTTTCTTGGGCAAAATTTCTATGCAATTGCCGTAGATTGTGATTGTGACAAACGCCAAAAACTGACCCACCCTAATGTACATAGGTCTAAGCTTTAATGTAGACTACACCGAAAAAAACTGCAAACAAATTTTTCAATTAAAATTTTAATTGAAAATAAAATTGTTTTCAATTAAAAATATAATTGATACGTTTATTTTTTACTTGAATATGACTTTTTCAGGTACAGTCGTGATTAAAATTTTTGTCATTTTCAATTACAAAATTAATTGAAATTTTTTTATCACAATCGTGAAAATGATATGAATGTTTTATAATTTTTAATTAAAAAATCAATTGATTCAAACAGTTTTTTAATCGAATCTTAAAAATTATCAAATATGGTGGTTAAGTAAATTCATTTAAATCCTATTTTGTCTATATTTTGCCTACAATATAAAGGGAAGAAGATAACAAAGATCCATACGTCCCACATTTCGACAAATCTATAACAATACCGTAGCAGCTGGTTCTACGTGCTGGATTAACTCGATGGAGTCCTTCATCGGCCATGGGGCTAACGCCTCATTGCGCAACACACTGCTGCGACAAGAACAACAAATTTATAGGGCACCCTTACCCCACACCCGAATTTTTTTGGAGAACCCATAATTCATTAAAAATTTAAAAAAAATTGAATAGTTTTTTAATAAGATCAAAACATTTTCAAAACATTCAATTTTTTAATATACAAATTTTTTCAATTATTTTCCAAAAAATTTTATTGATACTATCATTTTCGTGATTGAAGAAGTTTCGGTTAAAAAATTAATTGGATCAATTAATTTCGTGATTGAAACCGATTTTTATTTTTTTTTTCTGTCTAGAATAACCAAACCAATTTACTGTTGTTTGGCCTATATGTAGCAATCGATTTTTTTGCATTGTTCATTAGTCGTGTTAAAACCCCCTTAATATTGAAAGTCAATTCTATATCTTATGATAACACCATTATAAATCCTACTATAAATAACTACTGACCACTTACGATTACTCTGGAGGGGTAGGGGCTATTTATGATAATGACGACATCTGCGACAGATAGTCAAACGGGCTACCACACCTCCACAGCACCATCGCTATAGCAGCGACGATGCGGATACATGCCAACAAAGCCTGAAGCAGCAACAACAACAAGCGACAAGAGAGCAACAAAACCATATACAAAGAGACATACTTACATATGAATATATACGAATACATTCCACTACGCTCTGTTGGGCTTCGTCTTCTCTACTGGCTGACTGTATTGTGTTGTGTGGTGGCATTATTTGTTTGTTCTCTTGTTGTTATTATTGTTGGGTATTATGTTATGTTGTTGCTTTTCATGCATACACGACGATGTTGGACTCAGTAATGTGGTGATGGGGATGTACAGACAGACTTACACACATAGCCTACGAATAAACGAACGAACTACCTAACGAATGCTCATTTATATGATGTGGTGGATCAATGTGTGTGTGTGATTGTGTTGTTGTTTTTTTTCTGTTCATGCGCCAAGTAGTATATGCCGGAGTATCGTCGTCTTATTGCTGCTGCTGTTGTTGTTGTTATATGGGGATGGGGCCATTATTTAATGTATTTTGCTTTATGTATATACCGACGGACAGACAAATACCATGCCTGTGTAGTCTGTTCGCCATGAAGTCGAGCTGTTGTTGGCTGAGCGCCGATGATGATGATGTCGTTGTTGTTGCTTCTCTTCTCCACACTCAACGGCGCTTCAGTGTTTATTTTTGTTCAGTTTCGTTTTCTTTCGTCTCATTCGCTGGATTCCGCTTTAAAATGAAGCGGGCGGGTCTTCTGTAAATAACGCGAGTTGCCAGTTAAAAATTGACTCTAGACGCAAAACCAAATGAAATGGAATAAAAAAAAACAACAAATATACACACCACAACAACAACAAAACCACTAACAAAAAATGTGGTGAAGCCCCCACAACAACAACTTGAACATAGTCAACGAAGACACAACGAATCTAAACTAAAATATAAAACAACAACAAGAACAATTATACTTTGAATTGATTCGATGATTGCTTTGTTGACTTAAGGCGAACGCAAAAATCGTTTTGAAGTCACTGCGACATATGACACTATGTCGTCGAATCGATAGGAGGGGAGAAAAAAGGCATGATATTCATCATTGCCATCATTTGGTTATTGGGCTGTGGTTAGCTGGTGGGGTGTGGAGAATTCCCTTCCATCCGGCTATGAGTTTCCTCATAACCAATGAGTTATGAGGTTATCTCCCAGACTGTCCATAACAAGTTGTTTGCCTTAAGGAAATTAAATCGACATGCTGACAAACGGAAGTTGTCGCAAGCAACAAAAAAACGAACTGTTTGCCGTCAAGAGATTGCAATCTAATGAAAACACTTACTCGCTCAAACTCACACTGCCTCACGCATTGAATGTGTGTTTATTAGTGCAAGAAGGAAGCCATTGCTGTGGCCATTGATGGGCTTCTACCCAATAAATTTCCACAAGTGTGGGAATTAATTGAGAATTTACCCAGTAAATTCCTGTCAAATACCCAATGTGTGGTAGTTTATTGGGTTGATGTCCATCTCTAGCTAAAGCAAATCGGTTTGAATAAAGACGTGTCGATTAATAGATGATACAACTATGAACACAGAAAAAAAACGGACAATTAAGGACTCATCTATTAAAATAAAAATAAGTATACCACGGTTTTTAGAAGAACTTTTGACCGATGGACATTGATTTAGGGAAGCATACCACTTCTAAATATTTTTTAAATTGTTGTGACTCCTTAAATCGTAATTGAGCACTTAATCTCATTGAACTAGTTCATTAAGTTAGTTCAGCATGTGATTGGTTTTGTCAGCTGCCTCAGCTGTTTTTTACTTCTGCCACATTTTAATTATGTCTAAGAACGAAAAGTACCGACTAATGTGTACTAGTTCATTTCAATAACCCATTCGATTGAACTAGTTCATCTCATTGAACTAGTTCATTAAGTTAGATTAGTACGTAATTGGTTTTGTCAGCTCAGCTGTTTTTTACTTCTGTCATATTTGTATTTTGTCTAAGAAAAGAGCGTCGAATAACAAAAACGACAAAGATGGTGAACGAAAAGTACTGACTAATGCGTGCTCATTTCAGTGACCCATTCAAGCAAACTAGGTCGTTTGCTTAAACCAACTCTACATTGATAATGGTGTAAAGCTCGCACAAATGCAAACGCAAATCAAACTTTTTTTCGTGAGGCACTGGTGATCTTCCTTCCGAGGCTCTCATAATAAAAATGCTCTTTTGCTTGCAATCTCTGACAGGGATTTGTGTTACAGATTATGTTGCACGAGTTAGGAACAGTGAACAATGCTCTATTTTCAATCGAAATGACAATTTACATAAACGGTACTTTCCATTCGACACATAGACACAAACCAGTGAACGGTCAAACGGATGAATTCATTTTTTTCCTTCATTTGTATGAATTTTTTAACTATTGCTGCTGCATCTATATCAGCATCAGGCTGCACCACACACAGTGGAGCACGTCTATGAACGTGAATGGGGGAACATTGTGGCTGATGATGGTTGGTACCTGTGCGCCACTTTCTTTTTACCAAATCAATACCATTGGGAATATTTTTTTTACAATTAATTTATCATGGCAAGGAAGTAAGTGTACGATGGCAAAGAAGAAATTAAATGGAGGGAGGGCACAGAGTACTGTCGTTAAACAAATCCTGCAAGTTTTTGGGATGTAATCATAACACTTTGTCGATAAGCCGAATGGGTGGAGGCAAAACGGACTTACTTCGGTCGGCCCGAATCTTGGATTCCATAGATTTTGATATAAAATATACACTAATTAAAACAAAAAGACGGAATGGTAATCTGTTTGGAGGCCACTGTAGCGCAGGGAAAGGCATGTCGCGCTGAACGCCTGGGTTCGAATCCTGTCGAGACCATCAGAAAAAATATTCAGCGTTTGTTTTGGAGGCCACTGTAGCGCAGACGCAGATCGCCTGGGTTAGCATCCTGGCTAGACCATCAGAAAAAATATTCAGCGGTGGTTTTTCCCTCTCCTCCTGGCATGTAAAAACTTCTTTCCAAAGAGGTATCGCACTGATGCACGCCGTTCAAACTCGGCTATAAAAAGACAGCCCCTTGCCATTGAGCTTAAACTTGAATCTGACTGCACTCATTGAGAAGTTTCCCACTGTTCCTTAGTGGAATGTTCATGGGTAAAATTTGCAATTGGCAACCTGTTAAACAAAATGACTGCGGTGACATTCTATCCTAGCGACTAAAGAATAATATGGCAGCAGGTGCCGATGAGTTACCAGCTGAGCGAATAAGCTCAAGGAGGCGAAATGTTAAGGGACAAACTTGTCAAAAATCTATTAATTTTAACATCAGTGGGTATTCTGGAATGGACCAATCTCGCAATCCGGCTAACCACGGAGAAATGGCAGATGATCAAGGAAACGGTTCTCTATGGCTAGAAAAGACGACGTAGCGAATGTGGATTCCCCGTCCAGTACTTGAGGGCAAAGCCATTCTCAAGCTGTTGGGGGACAGAAGAAACGTTTCTTAGTGAAGGATTGGCCGATTGAGATAGAACGAGAGTTTGTTTAAGTAAATGGCAAGGATCTCTATCAGGGTTTGTTGAGAGTCCCTCTCACCCCGAAAGTTCTTGCTAGGGTAATTGTTCTTTGAGATGAGCTTAATGATCAAAAATTTTTTTCTATGGAAAAATGAAAGCCACAGAAGCCACCACACCAACCATGATTTGACGCGTTTCAATCCCTAGGTAAGTAGGGGGCCATTATCAGAAATTTTTAGGTGTGAGGCCTTTAAATGTCACACATTTGTAGGCTGTATTTATTTCGACGATATTTCAAAAGCACCTTTTCGGCTTAAACCAAATAATAAAGGTCCTGCCAGCCGAAAATAACGATGACAACCGAGAAGATAGGGACATGAGTAATGAGTATAGAAGGCTCTGACGTGGCCCATCATGGAACCGTGGTTACTAGGTAACAAAGTTCGTGGAACCAGTACCACGTAATGCTGGCAAAATCAAGATGGATACGAAGAAAAGAAAGAGGAGAATTGGAGGGCACAGTGAGGCATCTAGGTTGCGCAAAGTACTCTCTTCAGCACGCCAAGCTCTCTGAAAAGGGGGAAGGAATTTACACCAAATCTACGAGGAGAAGGTGAGACTACTGATAGGTTAGGTTAGGTTGAATTGGTTGCCCACCAAAGGTGAGTTCACTCGGAGGCCAGTTTGGCCCATTGTGGTACCCTAGAGAGAAAGGGAAGAGAATGAAGATGTGACACCTCGGTCTAGAGGTTATACACGAATAAAAGAAAGACAGGAGGAATCGAGAAGCCGAGCGGGGGTGAAGAAACGCCCATTCCATTCGATGAAATTGTCGACGAGGAGAATATTGTGTGGGCCACTCAGACTTTTGGAATCACTCTGCCCAGGCTGAGTCTGATTTTCAGGCCAAACCTGGAATGATGGTACATACCAAGGGATTATAGGCCCAATGGTCTGTTATCGTTTTAACGTGGGGGAGGAATTGACAACAGATAACTTCAGTGGGTCGCAACAAAACTGAGACGACTTTCTAATTAAGAAAGTGCGCCATAGTGGTCTCCCTGAGTATCGAAAGGACTTTTAACAATGTTCAGATAGGGTCAATATTCGCCACCCTGGACCTCACCTAAATATCTCACGGTGGACGAATAACATGCTATCATGCAGCAGAATTATCAACCCGCACTTGAGAGATCACGTGGTCAGAAGGCGAGTGACAAGAGGAAGTAAAAACAAGTCGTCAAGTAGTTCTGGTTCAATAAAGATCCGGCCGATGCAGCCGCCTCAACACATACAGAGCAAGGATTGATGCCAACGTACAGGATGTGTGCTCCGATTGTGAAATGGGACCACACGACACTTATTTAACTTCCCAGCCATACCAATTCGACTATAGGTCTGAGTCGACACACCCCACCTCTGGACACACCCCACCTTAGTCGCAAAAGTTCCAGGACCTGCTGGCAACCACAAGAAAGGATTGAGATTGTTGACATGAAGTCAAGCCACTCGATATCGGCATTTCAAGCAGAGCTCTGTACCTTCACGATGGTGGCAAGAGAAATCCGGAAAGGGGTTTGCTGCCTTCGAAACTCTGGAATTATTTGGACAATATTGCGGCTCTCAAGTCTTTAGGTTCGAGGAGGGTGAGGTGGAGTTGCATGGCGGAATGTTTGGAATCTCTGGTGTAATGGTGCAGACTTGGCTATCGGCACATGAAGGAATTCCGGGAATTGAGAAGGTGGAGCGATGTGCCGCTTTAAAGTTTTGAGCATATAAAAGGCGCATATGTTGCCTGATTTTGATAACATTTGGCACAGAGAATGGTGTTAGGTCCTTCGATATCCAAGCCGAATATAGTCCAGATCGGTCTACATTTCGATATAGCTGTCATATGTGCCGATATCCCGCGAAAATACCACCTGATCTCCCCGCAAATTAGCACTGTGAATTCCGAATATGGTCCAGATCGGCCTTTATTTAGCTGCCATATATACCGGTCTCTCGATTTACAGTCTTGAACACATAAACGGCTCATTAATACCCAATTCTTCTGAAATTTGGAATAGTTAGCTGTGTAAGACCCTTCCAGGTTCTTGGCGAATATATGGCATCGGCATCCAAAAACGAAAATCAAGTTATCTACGGCCTGTCTTGCGTAAGACACCATGTCGTAGAGGTTAGCACGTCCGCCTATGGCACCGAACTCCTGGGTTCAAACTTCTAGAAAATTTTCAGCATGAAGTATCCTCTCTTGTTTAAACTTCTCTACCAAGTGATGTCGTTCTGCGGTACGACGTTTGGAATCGTCGGCGTGCCGGAAGCCCCTATCATTGAGCTTAAACTTCAATCGGACTGTACTCATTGATGTGAGAGAATTATCCCATGTTCATCGAGGCCACCGTGGTACAGAAGATAGCATGTCCGCCTAAGACTGCCGAACACCGGGTTCGAATCCTGGCGAGACCATCAGAAAAAATTTTCAGCGGTAGTTTCCCCCTCCTGATGCTGGGTACATTGCCATGTAAAAACTTCTCCCCAAAGAGGCATCGCTCTACGGCACGCCGTCCGGACTCGGCTATAAAACGAAGTCTCATTATCATTGAGCTTAAACTTGAATCGGACTGCACTCATTGATAGGTGAGAAGTTTGCCCCTGATCCTTGGTGGAATGTTCATGGGCAAAATTTCCAAAAATTTGCATTTACTGGCGAAAGCTATTAAGGCAGATTTTTAATCGAAAATTATTTTTTAAAATTTATTCTAAAACTTTTATGAAGTTTACATACCTACAAAAAAAAAACAATCATACAAAAATCCCAAGTCCACCACAAAGTTGTGACCTGAGGCAAAAAAAAAAAAATAATTGCTCTAAACAATTATGGCCCAGAAGCCATGGCCGCTGGTATGGCAGCAAGTTGAAAAGAAGGAAAAAAATAAAAAATCGCATCGTTATAAAGTCAATGCAAATCATGTCTTAGCCTTGGTATCTTAATCGTGGCTGCAAGGAAATGAAAGTACGGCACACCATTGAGAGATCATCCGTTCGGTAAATTAAACTGCTGCGAAACCCCAATGACAAATGGCCAATGTCTTAAGTTTTAATAAATGATACCTTTCTCCTACTCATACAAGCCAGTAAAACAAAAAAAAAATGTAACTGGGCCCCATCGCCATCACCACCACCATCAACGGAGGACAACAGAAGACTTTAGCAAAAAAAAAAAAAAAAGTCCCTCATTTGGATCTTTGGGTTGATTTTGTTGTTTCCTCTTTATATTCAAAATAACACCATTTGCTTTGCCTAAACATGGTCATAATGATGGGTCTGGGGTTTTCTCTTGTTTTTTAGCCCTCTTCCCCTAAGGCTGCTGTTAAGGCGGCGACGGCGGCGGCCTCATCAAACTCTATGGTGTCCCAAAACCCAAAAATTGAGTGGTGGCACGATGTGGCGACAGACAAACAAATAAACAGATAGTCCAACATCTCTGACTAAAAAAGACCAGACAAAAAAAAAAAACATAAAATGGCACACTGCATATGTCCAGAATGAATGCATGAATAGCCGAATATGGCTATGGTCAGTTGGATGGTTCATGGAGCGTCGTCCAATCAAACAGTAGCCCAAAACTAGTGCCTGTGAGTGCAAATTTCCATGACAAGCATGGATGACGACAACGACCACGGCTTACCACTCGGACAACACTCACTCACTCATTCGTTTCATTACTGCATGGAACTTTGAAAACTCATTCATGCAAGCTAACTAACTAACGGCCATCCAGCCAGCTAGCCATCCAGCGCACCAACCCATGCTGATGGTGTTCATTCACCAAGACACCACACACTCACCTATGGAGACTTTGACCATTTGTGGCCATGCTGCAGTGATACCATTACAAATTTCAACGGAAAAGGTACTTCCACATTTCCACACAGCTGTCAACTGTTGTGGGGCCATCCATTAAATCTTCAGATATGTCAGTGCTCATAGTGCCACTGCTCGGCAAACGTCATTGTCAACATCCTTTTCACTAGACTTGGTATACTCTCTCCCCTCCACTCCCACCCCACAAAATGTCCTCACTAATGAAGACCATGAAGGGGAAAAACTCCTTCAGATTTCATTTAGCCTCATGTGGAGCACTTTTCTATATCTTTTCCCCCCATGATGGCTGATGGTGCTGCTGATGATGATGCTGATGATGATGATTTGCTGTGATTGAAACCCTTAGCGACTACGACAACTTTCTTTGCAGTTCATCTCTTGTCTGGCTGGTCTATGAAGAAAAGGTAGCGGCAAATATCAATTGCCTGGGTTGGAATGACTTGTTGAGCTGGCTTCCGACAGTGAATGACATGCTTAGGCCCATCTGATGCCAAAACCAAATCAAATGCAGGGCAGCCGCCATCACCAGTAAAAGTTCACATCAAATCAAGGAAGAACAAAGTTCTAGACACAACACCTAAACAGACAGCCAGCCTGCCTGCCTGCCAGTCCAATGCACAGAGAGTCAGTATCATTTCAAGAATCGGGCTCTGATTGTTTCTTTGGACGTCTGGTAGTGCTGTAAAGCCTTCAAAGTGGTTTTCCAGTTCTTTGGCCTGATTACCAGTTGGACAAAACATGTCATTATACATTAACCCATTACTCTAGCACAACAACAACAACAACAACAACAAATCTCTTAAACCTTCCTCAGTTACGTATATTTTGTTAAAAAAAAAAAAAAAAAAAAAACAAAAGCAAAAAAACCTCAACACCGCCATGCGACAACTGTTCGCCCCAACATCTTTGGCCTTACTGCGGATCGCAACAAAGCCCAACTTCATTCAGACTTTATGTAACTGTAAAGAAGTCTGTTTTGTGAATGGCTAAAAGTCAATGCTTAAGCCAACTGAATCGTAGCGTTGAGAGATGTTTACATGCCAAAGAGCCAGGGAGAACTTAAAGAGAGTGGGAAAACACAAAAAGTGTTTAACCATCCAATAGGTGTGGAATGAAAGAGAGTTAACTAAGAGCAAAAAAAAAAACAAATAAAATATGGTTAAAAGAAAGACCAAAGTCTTTGTAAAAACAAGCATTTTTCTAAAATCCTTTTAAAAAAATATCCAATCGTATTGATTTAAAAAATATCCATTCGTATTGATTGGATAGCAAATCCGATCTCCACCTTAGTTAAAAAACAATGACAAACGGACCATAAGCACAGAAAGGATATGCGGACAGACGGAAATGACTAAGCCGAACTACACATTTCATCACACCCACAGTAGTGGTGCAAGGTACAGTTTGTGGTTTTGTAATAATAAATTAAATAAATTCCATATAAATGTAGTAGCCGAACGGGGCCCACTCCGCTGCGCCTTCTTTAACTCTCTTATATCTTTTTAGGGTGGCGACACTTCCCCTGAATGCGGATATCGAATTAGTGCCATTGTAGTCTATCACGCTGAACGCGTTTGAATCCTGGCGAGAACATCGGACAAAGCGGTGTTTATCCCCTCTTAATGTTGCCGCTGGGTACTTGGATCCAAATTTTAATACCATATTCGTTTTCTAGTCTCGAATACCTTTCATCGGATATGGGTGGCGTTTTTTGGGGTTAGAGGGAGGGTCCGCCTACACCCGTTTTCTATGTTTCCTTCCAGACAAACGTACACAATCTATGAAAATTTTAAGAAAATCGGTTCAGCCAAGTATCATATAGTCATAATGGGTCTAATGGCGTTTTTGAGGGATGGCGTGATCCCCTATACTTCAATCTGATTTTGTATGCCAGATTCAAAATCTACTCCCGAATACCTTTCATTTCAGCCCCATGTTGATATGAACGTCCAGTATGTCTGTTTGGGGGAGTTGTGGGGTTGGGGCGGCTCGATGGGTACTTAGACCTAAATTTTGAAATTCATATTCGTATTCTACTCTCCAATGCCCTTCATTTGATACCTATATTGTCCACTTTTGATTTTGGGTTGTGTTTTTGGCATAAGGGGGAGGGTCCGTTCCCCTTCTGATACCGAAAAATTATATAACCTATGTTTGCTTCCAGACCAACCTACACAATAAGCGAAAATTTCGAGAAAATCAGTTCTACCGTTTTTCGGTGTAAACGGAACAAACAAACCGAGTCCCATATATCCGTGATTAACTAATATGCCGATTTTGGGAATTTTTTTTGTGGGGGGGTGGGGTGACCCCTTCACTTGAACAAGAGTTTGTATGCCAGATTCGTTATCTACTCCCGCATAATTTTCATTTGATACATCTATACGGAACAAACAAACCGAGTCCCATATATTCGTGATTTGCTAAAATTCCGGATTTGGGCATTTTTGACGGGGGTGTGCTGACCCCTATCATTTGACATGAGTTTGTATGCCAGATGTGTTATCTATTCCTTTTTCAGTTGATACCCATATTGTTCTTATCGGTCCAGTATTGATTTTGGGCTTTATAATTTATTCCGTTATCAATAAAATATAAAGCCTATTCCTAATTCTTGACCATGTTCTTAATCTACTCCCGAATACCTTTCATTTGAGTCCCATATTGTCATTATCGCCAAAAAAAAATCTTTTTTAAGGGGTTTTGGGTCTGGGGCGGCCCACCAAGTACTTGGAACCAACTTTTATTTTAAAATTCGTACTCTACTCTTGAATACCTTCCATTTGAATCCCATATTGTTCCGATCGGTCCACTTTTATTTTTGGGTAGTACTTTTGGTGTAAGGGGGAGGGTCCGCCCCCCTCCCGATATCAAAAAATGATATAGCCTGTGAAAATCTGTGAAAATTTCAAGGTAATCGGTTTAGCCGTTTTTGAGTCTATACGGAACAAACAAACAAACCGACAAACAAACTAACTAACACAAATTTAATTTTATATATAAGAGAAGATATACCAACTTTATGCTAGAACCTAAAATACTCAACTGGACTCCTTGAAAAGCACTACTTCCAACTTTGGACGTTGTGGTGGTACGTGTTATCGTTAACCGATCGCCATTATATTTTGAATTTTGTTTATTGGGACCAAAAGAAAAAAGAAAAATAGAGGGTATGGGGTTCCAAATGGGGGTTTTTAGGGCACTCTAGACCCCATACAAGCTATTCCGGATTTGACTTCTTGAGCCCCTAGAAGCATCAGTTTTCATACCAATTGGTTGAAACTTGGCACAAGCACTTCTGTTCTAATTTCCTACATCATTGCAGAATATGATCCGAATTGGTCAATAAACTGGGGAGGGGGGCCAAATTAGAGTGATCAATAAACCGGTTTTTTTCCTAAAACCGGTTTTCAAACTATTCGAAAAATTACCTTTTTTAAGGAACCGGGTTAAATTTTTAAAATTTTTAAGAGACCGGTAATTTTTCTTACAATGTTATAAATAATCCTTAGATGAAGTCAAAAGTCAACCAGTATATCCATTTTTCAGTTTCTGAGACAACATTTCGCTAAAAATTTGCTTAAATAAAATTTTTTAAGGAAATTTTCTGAGAAGATGAAATTTTTTATAAAATGTTCTCTAAAGGCAACATTTTAATGAAATTTTATACAACGGCAAAATTTCAATGAAATTTTTCGTAACACAAAATGTTATTAAAAATTCCCTTAAAATAAAATATTGACAATTTGTTTCCAACCGAGATATTTGTATTTGAAAAAAATCGTAAAATTTTTTAGACATAATTTCAAAAAAAAATTTTCCAAAGAATATATTTTATTAAAATTTTTCATAAAGACAAAAATTTGATAAAAAAAAATATTTTATAGACAAAATGTTGATGAAATTTTCCCTCAAGACAGAATTTTGATAATTTGTTTATGACTTTTCCTCAAACCCTAAGGAAATTCCTTCAAAATGCAAAAATTCAATGAAATATAAGTGATAATAATCACAAAATATAGTAAGAAACGGAACCATTAACCGGTTATTTTTGGCAAAAAAATACCGATTTATCAAAAAACCGAATAGCAATTTTCATGAATCCGAAAAACCGGTTTCCAAAAACCGATTATTATATTCATGCCAAAAAACTGAAAAACCGGTTTCCAAAAACCGAACTTAATACCTTAGCGCATATAAACCGATTCCCGAATTTGACTTCAATTTTCATCTAATTTGGCTGAAATTTGGCAAAAAGACTTCTGCTATGACTTCCAACATCTACGCTAAGTATGATTCGAATCGGTCTATATACTGATATAGCCCCCATATACACCGTTCCCCGAATTGGACTTGTTAAGCTTCTGGAAACCTCAACTTTCATCTAATTTTGCTGAAATTTGACATAGAAACTTCTGTCATGACCTTCAGCGTGTGTGCCAAGTATGATCTGTATCGGTCTGTATAATGAATTAGGCCCCTTTAATACCGACTCCCCGATATGACTACTTGAGACCATCGCAACTGCAACCAACTCCCGACATTCAAAAAGGACATGTTGTAGTATCTCTACCTCAATAAGAAGTCGAGAAGTTTCAATACAATCGGCCATGACCTATATTTCTTACAAAAATGAGAATTAAAAATCAGGACATCGATTTATAAACAAGCAATATCAATGGATAGACCGAATAGAACCAAGTCAGTTCGAAATCATAAGAGAAATCATTGTACAATCATTGAAGGGCCAATTGGATGAAAAGTGGGCCCTCTATAGGTGCAATGAATCTTCTAGGGTATCGATAGGACAAATAGCAATCGATATTCAAACAAAAAATATCGATATTTTGCCAGCTCTCGGCATGAAGATTGCTAACGCAGATTACCACGGTTGAGGTCCACAAATCCCGCATCAACAAATTTTCACAGCATTAAAGATCCAGCAGCCTAGACAGCCTCCTCCAGCAGCCTCCTCCCCAGTTCGACAGATTTTGGGTGAAGTTGTACCAACAAGCTAGTCCAACCGTGGGAGAATATAACCTAAAATTCAACCCATAGTAGGAGTAAAAAGGCATTAAGTTCGGCTGGGCCGAACTTTGAATAGGCAACACCTCGGGTATATATTGGGTTGCCCAAAAAGTAATTGCGGATTTTTTAAAAGAATGTAAATGCATTTTTAATAAAACTTGGAATGAACTTTAATCAAATATACTTTTTTTACACTTTTTTCTAAAGCAAGCTAAAAGTAACAGCTGATAACTGACAGAAGAACGAATGCAATTACAGAGTCACAAGCCGTTGAAAAAATTTGTCAACGCCGACTATATGAAAAATCCGCAATTACTTTTTGGGAAACCCAATATATAAACCACCTTTCATCATAATCCAGTGAAAAATGGATAATTAATGACCCGTAGCAGCTATATCGAAATATGGTTCGGATTGGACCAAACTCAGCACGGTTTACCAGTGTTTTTAATGAATTTAGAACTAATCGGTGCAAAGGTCAAAATTAAAAAATTATATATACGTAATTTTTCCTAAAATAATAAATAAGTTGTTGTTTCAAAAATATTTGTTAAAAAATTTTTTGTTTTTTTCTTATTCTCATTATTGATTTAATTATTTCCATATTTAAGAAATTAATTGTTCCCTTTATACCTAAATAAAAATCATTCCTTTTGTTTATACTCTCTTAAATGCTATCCACTGGTGTGTGGATGCTAAAACACCTTCATATTCTCTTAAATAACTCTTGACTCCATGTGCTCATTTCATACACTCAAGCCTCTCTGGCTCTCCTGCAAATAAAGACTCTCATTAGACAACAACAATCCAATGGGCTAACGATAAACAAAAGCATGCTACAAATACATGTTGGGCGGAAGATACTCCACCCAATTTCGGATGCAAAAAAAATAACAACTTTTGAAATGGAATGCCAGCAAGCAGTCAGCTACAAAACGCGCTGCAACATCTCAGTTGGCTGCGCTGTTGGCGTTCGTCTGTCCTGAGAAGTACTCGCCGTTGTAGACTACAAAAACAGTTACAACTGAATAACTGAACATTGATCGTTTGTAATGTGCTGCGGTGGGGAGAGAGAGAGTACGAGGAGTCTTTGGGGAATAGGTTCGTGTGTTGGCTGATCGGCAATATTCGTTATTGTTGTTATTGTTTAGCTCACTTGGTTCATTCATTCATTGACTAAAGCTTGGTCTTGTTTCTCTGTGGCGGCGAGGGTTGCGCGCACAAAAAGGTTAGAAGGGAGTAGTGGCGCGCTCAATGTTTGGGTGATTCGACGATGATCTTTGTGGGGATTTTTTTTGCGTTGGTCTTCTATTTTCGCTACATGAGGCAAAGGATGGCTTGACTGGTTGTTGGCAATTGCCCAGCTTTAGAGCTTCTTGGGCATTAGAGTTGATCTAAGCAGAGCTGCTAAGGCGGCGTTGGTGCGCTGCTGCTGCTGCTTTTGTTGTTATTATTTTGTAATGAAGCCTGCTTGACGATGCTGGGGCTGTTGGCGGTGGTGTAGCTTTTGCTTGCGCTTGATTTGAATTGCTTGTAATTGTAACAGTTTTGTATGTAAGGCGTCTGCAAAGCACTTCACCTCCTGCTAGCCTTTGTCTCTTTGTCGTTGTTATCTTCTTCTTTGCTGTTGGCGGCGACGTCATCGTCATCGTAGTCGTCGTCTTCACTGAGATGATTAGATTTTGAAAGACGACAGACATCGTTACAGCTAAGCCTGAGTTAGTGGCCGGTATGTGAGTGAGTGTGTGTGTAGGTAGAGTTATGTGTGCTCTGCTCCAACGATATTCACTTCACAATTGATCTCGTTCGGCTCTGTTGTTGTTGTTGTTATTATTGTTTTTTGGTCTGTTGGGATGGATGTGTGCTAGCTAGCTAGCTGGCTGGCTGGCTGACTGACTGGCCTGTGTTTTTGTTGTTCCCCATGAGTTTTGTATTTTGTTTGGGGTAAAGCTGAAGCGCTAAGATTGTTACGAATTCAGTACTTCATCACGTACCTGCAGAGAATGGTCGTCATTACGGGTTAATCCAGTTACAAATTGAACTTAAACTAAAAGGAAAACTCTTTGTTTGATTGTGGCTGCGTGTGTGTGTCTGTGTGTGGATATGAGTGTGCGTGTTTACTCACTCGTCGCAAATGAAAAAACGTAACAACAACCACCCATTGCAAATCTGTAACAAAACCAGCAAACGCACTATCTAAAGTAGCGGCTACTTTTACTTTTTTCCGCGCATTTTTCCTAACGTGTTAACCCCCCCAATAAGAAAGTGCAACCTCTAATAAAGTGCGTGCGTGCATGCAAGTGTCAGTGCAAGTGAAGAATAAATGAAAATTGTAATGATGACCCAATGCTGGCCATGGATTGTTATTATCACCAAGTGGATAAACCAAAGAAAATAACAATCATAAAATAAATTAAGAAAAAATTAAAAAACGAAAATACGGTTTAAAAAAAATTAAACATCAGAACAAACTTCTCAGTTTTGAAAACATCTTTTTTGCGGTTTTACAAGTCAATATTTTCAAAGATTGACTTGGGTAGAGATTTAAAGAAAGAACCAACCCTAAGGAAGGAAACTAGGAAATGATTTCATAAAACTCTCCTCTTATTGTGATTTAATTAAAATTTCCATGCAACATATTCCGGTATTAAGCATTGAATAAAAGTCTATAAACGCCATCTACAAATGAACCTTAAAACTTTCATACTAAAAAAACTCCATCGAATCTATTTATCAACTTCTACATCAATTTCTATAACTACTACTTCACTTGTGAATTACCACTATAAGAAAAATTAAGCAGCTTTTAATAAAAAACCAACTATAAAAAAATTATTAAAATAAAAACAATGCAGCACTTGATATCGAACTATTCAATTTTTTCTAATGGCATCTAATATGGCAACTCTAAAATTGCAGTAAAAATTCCATAACTTTAATATTTTAAACTTAATTTACAAAAAAAAACTAGCGCCATCTGTGAATGAGATGAAATCCAAAAGCAGCAAAAATTCTTAAAAATATTTTTACCCATAAAAAAAGTTAATCCTTCCAAGGTGCTTCATTTTGAAAATTCAAATAAATTTTCTTTATTTCGCCAGACTATTCTATGCTTCGCTATTTGCTTTATATATCTGACTAACCGGACTAATTATACATACATGCATCGCCATCTGTGATTTCCAAAAAAAAAATATATAGTGCGGCAACTACAAAAAATGTTAAATTTATGCAAACACCACTAAATCAGAATATGAATAATTAAATATAAAACGAAAATAAAAAAAAAAACTTATTTATATTTTATTTATCTCTAACCTTCGAAATAATTTCTACTCAATCCAAAATTAAGAACGCCATCTATGATTAATTAAAAGTTCATTAAGAGAAACTTTGCCATCCTGTTCTTTATTTTCCCTCTTTGACAAAATATTCCCATCATAACGGCACTTGGCAAAGGAAATGCATAATAAACGCCTCAGTAACAAAAAAATTACTCACACAATCACCCATAACGTATATCGTATAACAGTTGTAACGGTTCATAGGTATATGCGCCAATAACAATTTGTGTACCTTGAAGTGTTTTGTGATATAAACTTCCGGAAATTTATGTGCAACATCTTTCCCAGCCTAACAAGTTCGCCTTACCCCACCAAGGATACCGCTTTGTGATTACCACGCTCTTTCCTGTATTGCTAGCGATACCAAACATCCTCTGTGGCCAACAGCAAGTTATAACCCAACACCTAGACTAGACATCTCCCTCCCCTGGTGCGCCAATTTTTTCTATCGCTTACTGCTAAACATCATCAAACTGACAAAAGCGGATATCCGTTTAAGAGTTCTTCCTATGTGGTAAGAGAGAGAAAAGAAACACACAAAAAAGCTTAAGGCAATAAACCATAAAAAAAATTCCCATTGAAGAAAATTAAAAAAAAAAAGAAACCAGTGAAGTGGTGGTGCTATTATCTGTACAACACAATTATCCAATAATCAACTCATCCAACTTAACTGGAATCAAATGTAAAATCCCACAGTGCTAAGCAAAAAAAAAAACTCTAAAACAATTTATGCGGATATTTATAATTTGCATGCTATGGAAAATTGATCATCTACATCAACATTCATATCAACGGCGCAGCCTCATTGACATCTCAGCTTTGGCATCTAGGCGAACAATCCTTCTTTCTTTAAAACAAAACCTCTTCCATCTTCACCGTCGCTGTTTGATTGCTGCTAAAGAATGTAAGTTGATTTTGTTATATAGCTAGTTGTTGTTGTTGTTTTTGTAGTTGTTGTTATCGTTATTGTTTTCCTCCATTTGTGTGTGTGTTTGTGTTTCGTTGGTACCGTTACATTTCGATTAGAAGAATTTAATTTTTTTATGCAAATTATTCCCGGTGCCGCCATAAACCACAAGGGCGGTTATGGCCCGTGTTGGTTGGATTTATGGAAATTCTTTTCAGTGATTTTGTTTTGTGTTATTACTGTTGTTGTTGGCTATGGTTTCGTTTTTTAACGAATCGCAAAGCATTTCATACGCCATCCATGTGACGGTATTAGTGGGGACAGAGAGAGAGTGAGAAAGAGAGAGAGAGAGTGCAGGAGTGTGTGTGGTTGTATATTTGTGTGGCTCATTGCCTTTGAGTGTAAAATATTTATGGTGACACGAAATTGATGTCATGTTAGTAGTTCGGATTGTGCATATGTGTGCCTTAATGTATGTATGCCAGAATACGGAGTTGTGACAGTAGGATGTTATAAATCTTGTAGTGCATACATAAAGGAGGATGTTACACCCAACAGCAATTGTGATTGGAATTTGAAAAAAAAAATGGAATTTGAATTAAATAAATTAGCTGAAAGGAATTGCTTTATGAAGAAAAAAGAAAAATGGATTTAGGCAGCAATCAAATGTTTCGGAATTTAGAGTTTTGCATAAGTTATGCCTTCATGTTTATGCCGGCTAAGGCTATCATACAAGAAAATATATTTTAGAAATTTCTGCCAACTTTATTTAACCAACGTTATCACTTGTAAACATTTTTATCAATATTTATCAATATTTGTTCAAACAAAGTAGTAAAATTATTACTAAAAAATTATTTCGATTTCGCTGAAGACGTATTGCATTCAACTCTACGAAGAGTTGCATTAAATCCCTCGTCATTTGGGCCAATCATAGATCAGATCACAGATTTGCGGTATACTCATAAAAACGAGGTAGTAGTATCTAAGGCCACCCCAAATGATGCGATGTTATGCTCAGCACACTTTCGAAGCAGTAAAGCTAGGTGCTTGAAATTTTTCACAAATTCTTCTTACTAACGTATATTGGTTGATTGTAAATGAGCCATATCTGTTCATGTTTTAATATAGCTTCCACATATACCCATCTCCCGATTATACTTCTTGAGCCTCTAGAGAGTTCAGTTCGTATCCGATTTGGCTGAAATTCTGCACTATGTTTTCTATTACATTCAAGTGGAGCCTCAGACTTCACGTGCGGTTGTGGCTGGTTCTTCCGATGGTGGCCTGTATGCTGAGATTCCAATTGCCAGTTATGCGTTCTTCTAGCTAGATCTCGCAGTCGAGCTAATGCATATGCCTTATCAGTATGCCGCCTCTGGTCTTAATTAGTTCAGCGGGCAAACCATCGGCTCCTGTCTTGTTGTTCTTCCGTCGGGTCACTGCTACATGGACCACATTCTGATATCACATTCTATACCATTATCAGGGATTGGTCGCGGGGTATGCTTTTCACCGCCATCTTCGGACACTACCAGCCATAGGTTTAATGATTTCTATTCTTACTGGGGAACGTGTATCAGAATGTATGAAATACCTTTGAACGTAAAGGGGTGTCGAAAGCGGATTTATAGTCAACAAAGAGATGGTATGTCCTTCTCGGGTCTTTTTTTCTTAAGTTGTTCAGCGGGCAAAACATCGGTTCCTGCCATGTTGTTCTTCCTTCGGGTCACTGCTACTTGGACCTCATTCTGACTAGGTGTTTACCTCCTATACTATTATCAGGGATTCGTGCCGCGGTATGCCCTTTACTGCCATCTTCGGACGCTTCCAGCTGAATAAAATTTCCATATCCTCAGCAAACAATCTGTATCGGTTACCGAATTTCCGTCTTTGTCTCTGCAGGAGGATGCGCCTGTACCAAAGCCATCGGTTTAATGATTGCTTCTTTGGTAGAATTTCCGCACTTTATTCTGACTCCTGCACATCTCATGAGATGGGGGTATACTAATTTCATCATTACGTTTGTTACACCTCGAAATATTCGTCTAAGACCCCAATAAGTATACATATCCCTGATCGTTATAACATTTTAAGTCGATCTAGCCATGTCCGTCAGTCTGTCATCGGTCCGTCCGTCTGTCAGTCGAAAGCACGCTAGCTTTCGAAGCATTAAAGGAATGTGCTTGAAATTATGCAAAAATTATTTTTTATTAATGTCGGTCGTAGGTTGGTATGATAAATGGGCCAAATCGGCCCATGTTTTGATATAAACCGATCTTGGGTCTTGACCACTTGAGCTTCTAGAAAGCGCGTTTCTTATCCAATTTGGCTGAAATTTTACACGTGGTGTTTTAATATCACTTCCAACAATTGTGCTTAGTATGATTCAAATCGGTTCATAACCTGATATAGTTGTCATATAAACCGAACTCTGATCTTGACTTCTTGAGCTTTTAGAGGGCGCAATTCTTATCCAATTTGGTTGAAATTTTTCACATGTCATTTTGATTTGACTTGCAACAATTGTGATCTAAATCAGTCCATAAACCGATCTTCCGATTAAACTTCTTGAACCTCTAGAGAGCGCAATTCTTATCCAATTTGGCTAAAAATTTGCACATGTAGTTTTAATCTGACCTCCAATAACTGTGCCAAGTATGCTCTTACTCGATTTGCCTAAAACTTCAGAGTTTGTATTTTTCTATGACTTCTAACATCCGTAACAAAAACAGTCCTTGTTGATATGGCTCATATATATTTGAAAAGTCATTCAAAAAACTTGACAATTGCGATCCATGGTGGATGTTACATAAAATTCAACCCTCTCCTCTCTACTTTTCTCCCGATACCTCTTCTTTATCTGGCGCGTTGCTACTGTTTGCAGTATTGCTCTGTTTGTCACGATCTGGGCAATGGATTGCCACTGCGCCGCTATACCATCGGGATAAGGAGTGCTTTTATCAAGCCTTTGGGTCAGTCGAATGAAATATGCCATTGCCATCTGTTGTGCTTGCAGCTTTTTAATGCTAAGCTTCCGTGCAGGTTCAGATCGTACCTTTCTCGCCATACTCAAACGGGTGCGAACCTTTGCTGCAACAAGGTAATGATCGGAATCTATATTTGCCCCACGGATCGATCTAACACGCTGGATGAATGTTATAGCGCAATATTGGTTCCTTACTTCTTGATCTGGGCACTCCATGTGACATTGTGAATTTTTATACCGACCACCATAGGATGGGGAAATACTAACATAGTCATTCCGTTTGCAACACCACGAAAAATTGATCTTCGACCCCATAAAGTAAATACGTTTTTCATCGTTTGGACATTTTGAGTCGTTTCCACCATATCCGTCCGTTTGTCAAAATCACAAAAGCGGTCGAACGCATAAAGCTGGCTGCTTGAAATTTTGTACGGATTCATCTTATTGATGTAGCTCCTTAGAGATTGTAAATGGCTCATATCGGTTCAGATTTGGATGTAGCTCCCATGTAATCTAATCTACCTACATGACATCTTGAGCCCATGGAAGCAGCAATTTTTGTCCAATTTGTCTAAAATTTTGCATGTAGTATTCTGTTATGACTCACAATAACTGTGCCAAGTGCGACTGAAATCGGTCTATAACCTGATATAGGTCTTATATAAACCGATCTATCGATTTCATGTCTGGATTCCTTGGAAGCTACAAGTTTTTGCGGTCTTTAAGTTTTGTAGGTCCCATATAGGCCGATCTCCCTATTTGACATCTTGATCCCCTGGAAGACGCAATTTTTGTCCAATTTGTCTAAAATTTGGCATGAAGTGTTCAGTTTCAACTTACAACAACAAGATTCGGCCTGGCCGAACTTAGAACGTTTTAACTTTTTATGTTGAAATCTGGTGCTGTTAACTACCATGTTTTTGTAGCGGCGAAATCTACTAGCCTCAATCCATTATAGGACATTATCTGGTGGGTGCTAAATTTTCCGACGGTTGAACCAAACATTTTTTCCTTCCCTATCTTCGTATTACAATCTCCCCGAACGATTTTAATATCATGGGCGGGGCAGCGGTCATATTCTCTGTCTTGGCGCTTGTAGACAATATCCTTGGTCTGCTCCACCTTGTCTTCCGTCGGAGCATGGTCGCAAATAAGGCTGATGTTGACGTATACTGCACCTTCTCTATAAAGAGTTCGGATAATTCAGGTGCAGATCCGCAGATCAAGCTCCTTTAAATTTTTATGGGAGGATTATTGGCACAGCGTCCTAATCGCATGGATTATTTGAGATCGCATATGTATCCTTCGATATAGCAATCCGCTTCCAAGTGCCCCATAAACTGGAAACAGACACTGATGTTGGCCATTCGTCATATAGATTTTTTTTTCCAAATTTTACCAAACAACTTTCCATTAAGGAACAGGGGCAAACTTTCCACATATCAATGAGTGCAGTTCGATTCAAGTTTAAACTCAATGATAAGGGGTCTCCTTTTTATAGCCGAGTCCAAACGGCGTGACGCAGTGCGACACCTCTTTGGAGAAAAGTTTTGTCGTGACATGGTACCTCCCATATGTTGCCAGCATTAGGAAGGGAATTTTTTTTCCCAGGCGTTTAGCATCATAGGCGGACATATTAACCTCTGCGGTACGGTGGCCTCAAATGGTTATTTTAAAGCGTCAATAACTCGCCTTGTCATTTTGGGTAACATTGGCATTCAGTATTTTTGAGTAAGAGTCAGCCCCACCGGATCCTACACTGAGACTCTCTACTCGAAATCGCTAACTGCCCGCGGCCCTATTTGCAGCTGCTCCGCATATATACGAAGCTTTCCACTATCCACAAACTGTGGGCGCGCTCGGTAGCTTTAAGCTAAGCTTCCCGTTATAACGATGAACACCACACAAGTGGGATCTCAAAGTCCGTCTGGTGCTCACAGTTATCCCCTGTCGGCCGGGATAGCAGATGAACCAAATACGGCTCGACTCGGTGCTGCCAAATATGGTTCGACTAAACCTGATATAAATAGCTACCATATAAACCGATCTCCCGACATTACTACTTTAGCCGTCAGAGGGCATAATCTCCAACACCCAAACCAAGTATGGCCCGAATCGGTCCATATCCTGACATAGCTCCAATAGAATAACATTTTTTCCATTATCCTTTGTTAGCCTTAAACGGATACCGTGCAAAGAACTTCACAAATGCGAACCATGATGGAAGGTATATAAGATTCGACCCGGCCTAACTTAGCACGTTTTCTCTTGTTATACCCACCACCGAAGGATGGGGGTATATTCATTTTGTCATTCCGTTTCCAACATATCGAAATATCCATTTCCGACCCTATAAAGTATTTGTATTCTTGACCGGCGTAAAAATCTAAGACGATCTAGCCATGTCCGTCCGTCTGTCTATTGAAATCACGCTACATTCTTCAAAAATAGAGATATTGAGCTGAAACTTTGCACAAATTCCTTTTTTTTTGTCTATAAGCAGTTTAATATTTCGGACTATATCTTGATATAGCCCCCATACAGACCGATCCGCCGATTTAGGGTCTTGGGCCCATAAAAGGCGCATTTATTGTCCGATGTTCTCGAAATTTGGGACAGTTAGTTGCGTTAGGCCCTTCGACATTCTACTTCAATTTGGCTCAGATCAGTTCAGATTTGGATATAGCTGCCATATAGACCGATTTGTGGAGTTAAGGCTTAGGGCCCATAAAAAGTGCATTTATTATCCGATGTCGCCGAAATTTGGGACAGTGAGTTAAGTTAAGCCCCTCGACGTACCTCTGCAATATGGCACAGATCGGTCCAGATTTGGATATAGCTGCCATATAGACCGATTTCTCGATTTAAGGTTTTGGGGCCATAAAAAGCGCATTTATTGTCCCATGTCGCCCAAATTTGGGACAATGAGTTGTGTTAGGCCCTTCCACATTATTCTTCAATTTGGCACAGATCGTTTCAGATTTGAATATAGCTGCCATATAGACCGATCTCTCGATTTAAGGTTTTGGGGCCATAACAGGCGCACTTATCGTCCGATATTGCTTAAATTTGGGAGAGTGAGTTGTGTTAGGCCCTTCCATATTCCTCTTCAATTTGGTTCAGATCGGTCCAGATTTGAATATAGCTGCCATATAGACCGATCTCTCGATTTAAGGTTTTGCGGCCATAACAGGCGCATTTATTGTCCGATGTCGCCGAAATTTGGGACAGTGTGTTAGGTTAAGCCTTTCGACATCCTTCGTCAATTTAGCCCAGATTGGTCCAAATTTGAATATTGCTGCCATATAGACCGATCTCTCGATTTAAGGTTTTGGGGCCATAAAAGCGCATTTATCGTCCGATGTCACCCAAATTTGGGACAGTGAGTTGTGTTAGGCCCTTCGACATTCTTCTTCAATTTGGCTCAGATCGGTCCAGATTTGGATATAGCTGCCATATAGACCGATTTCTGAATTTAAGGCTTAGGGCCCATAAAAGGCGAATTTATTATCCTATGTCGCCGAAATTTGCGAGAGTGAGTTAAGTTAAGCCTTTCGACATTCTTCTTCCATTTGGCTCAGATCGGTCCAGATTTCAATATAGCTGTCATATAGATCGATCTCTCGATTTAAAGTTTCGGGCCCATAAAAGGCGCATTTATTGTCCGATGTCGCCCAAATTTGGGACAGTACGTTAAGTTAAGCCTTTCGACATTCTTCTTCAATTTGGCACAGATCGGTTAGATTTGGATATAGCTGCTATATAGACCGATTTCTCGATTTAAGGTTTAGGGCCCATAAAAGGCGCATTTATTGTCCGATGTCCCCCAAATTTGGGGCAGTACGTTAAGTTAAGCCTTTCGACATTCTTCTTCAATTTGGCACAGATCGGTTAGATTTGGATATAGCTGCCATATAGACCGATTTCTCGATTTAAGGTTTAGGGCCCATAAAAAGCGCATTTATTGTCCGATGTCGCCCAAATTTGGGACAGTAAGTTAAGTTAAGCCCCTTGATATACTTCTACAATTTGCTCCAGATCGGTTCAGATGTGGATATAGCTGCCATATAGACCGATCTCCCGATTTAAGGTTTTGGGGCCATAAAAAGCGCATTTATAATCCGATTTCACTGAAATTTGACACAGTGACTCATGTTAGGCTTTTCGACATACGTGTCGTATATGGTTCAGATCGGTTTATTTTTAGATATAGCTACCAAAAAGACCAATATTTTGTTATACACAATTGAACAATGACTTGCACTTGTTAGTATTTGATCCAAATCGGAACATATTTCGATATAGCTGCTATGGGGCATAAGGTATGCATATTTCGCCAAAGTGGTGGGTATCCCGGCCAAACTTAACACCTTTTTACTTGTTTTTTTTATAGTTTCAAGTAAACTTCATTCATTCATCAAAAACCCTACCCAACTTTAAGAATATTCCGCATTGACCGCATTACCAGTAGCTTTGTTTTCACAGATGCTTAATGCAATAACTGAAATTTGCGAGTAAATGGCCCAGTAAGTGTCAAATGACCTTGAAATTTTAAAGCCAAGGAAAAAGATAAAAAAAATTTTTTTGTCACACAATTGGCAACGAAAGATTTGATATCAACAAAAACCTCATCACATAAATTTCTGGTTTCTGGTTATTCAAAAGTCTTCAATAAAGACAACAAACACAATTCAATTCTAGAATTATAAGCCATTCATTTAGTATCGCAATTAAAATATTTTGTGGATTTGTGAAACGTCTTGACGAGAGAGCGTAAAAAGGCAAAACAACAACAACAAAAATCCAAACACCAACATTTCAATTCGCACAACAAAAGAAAAACATTAAGGAAAAAAATAAACCAACATTCGAACAACTTCAATTAACGCCACTTAATGAGACTCTTCATTTGCAGACAAGGAGAGGGTGTTTAGTGTTTGGGATTAAATAAACACTAAATAAATGATGTTTCATCATCATTAAACAACAGGCAGCCACTTGTTGTTGTTGTAGTAGTTGTTGTTGTGGCTGGAGTTGTTTTTTATGTGAATGCAAAACTTTCAAAACTGAGAAGAAAAAAAAAATGACAATAAAATTTTCTTAATTTGACAAAATGTCTTCAATCATACACACACACAGACACACACATAGACACATACACACACTTTAGCTGACTCTGTGATAGGGTCTTTCAGAATCGACCTCAAAATGGTTAACGGGGGAAAAAAATCAATTAAACTATTCATCATCTTTTACCATTTGGGGCCAGACAAATTCATCTCACCAAACCCAATTTGCCTTTGGGCACTTGTGCCGGAGAAGGGTTTGTTGCGGTCACCATTGCCGCCTTTACTAAGACAGTGGTAAAATCCGCAACATTGCCACCGTCCACTGTATTGCGATGATAAAGAATCGTTAAATAAATTCAATCCAATTTATTTGAACAATTTGCACATGTTTATATGCAATTATTTCGATGTTGCCGTGATGATGATTATGACGATGATTTTACCATGGCGATATGAGCAAATAAATGCTCGAATTAAAAATCTGGCCAACTCAGTTTTCAGACCGCACTTTAAAGTGGTTAGTAACATAAAACCATCGTTCGTTTGTTTTTGGGGAGGGTGGGAAGGCTATGATCACATCGCTTAAATCGTCATAAGAGGTAAAGTACCTTATGCTACTCGTAATTACCAATAGTAGAGGATTTTTCTGCCATACATTATAGCAGCACTTTTTATAAATGCCTGAAAATGGAATTCGTTTAAAATATTTGAAATTTTGTTTCAATGGCGAGTTCTAACAAATTGGATTTCTATTGAATTCAATTAAGAGACTTTACTTAAGCAACATGTTTCGTCTATATCCTCTATGAGCAAAAATGTTTTTAAAATGAAAACGCATTCAGTTTGCCCGGATCGAATTTTTAATACCCACCTCCAAGTATAATCATAAACTTCTAACTTTATTTAAGAAACTGTATGCCGTCTACTCCTGGTGGAGGATGTTCGGTAGAAAATTGGAAGTTAACCCAAAAATGATCTACTATTATATGTATGAATGTTCTTTGGAGTATCCCAAAAAACAAAAAGTTTTTGTTAGGCTATACCTTTCAATACCTAGCTGCAATCCGATATAGCCCATCTTTGAGTATTGAACCAACATGGAAGAATGTTTTAATTCTTTATACCCTACATCACCACTGTGATACAGGGTGTTATAAGTTTGTGCATTTGTTTGCAACGCTAAGAAGGAGAAGAGCTAGACCCATTGATAAGTGTACCGATCAATTCAGGATCACTTTCTGTTTCGATTTAGCCATGTCCGTCTGTCCGTCTGTGAGTCCATGTATTCCTGTAATCAAAGTGCAGGTCGTATTTATTATCCAATCATCACGAACTTTTGCACATATCACTTTTGTGGCCCAAGGACGAACGCTATTGATTTTGGTAAAAATCGGTTCAGATTTAGATATAGCTCCCATATATATGTTTCGCCCGATTTGCACTTAAATGGTCGTAGTAACTACAATTTTCAACCGATCTTCACAAAATTTGGCACGGATTGTTTTGTTACTGATCTTAACATATGTGCAAGATTTCATCAAAATCAGTTCAAATTTAGATTTGGCACCCATATATATATATCGCCGAATTTGCACTCATATGGCCGTAATAACAACAATTTTCAAATGATCTGTTTAAAAATCGGTTCAGATTTAGATATAGCTCTCATATACAATTATTTATTGGGTTGCCCAAAAAGTAATTGCGGATTTTTCATAAAGTCGGCGTTGACAAATTTTTTCACAGCTTGTGACTCTGTAATTGCATTCTTTCTTCTGTCAGTTATCAGCTGTTACTTTTAGCTTGCTTTAGAAAAAAAGTGTAAAAAAAGTATACTTGATTAAAGTTCATTCTAAGTTTTATTAAAATGCATTTACTTTCTTTTAAAAAATCCGCAATTACTTTTGGGGCAACCCAATATTTATTTATTGCCCGAATTTATGATTGTAGCGTAGGTGTAGGGTATTATATAGTGGGCTCCGCCCGACTTTTGCCTTTACTTACTCGTTTTTTATTTGTAAATACAATAAACATACCAATCTGTGTGTTGGCAATGGCGTCGCGAATGTTGTTCTTGAGGTGTGCTATGGTCCGTGGTCGATCGGTATAACGCAGGGATTTGAAATAGCCCCATAAAAAGAAATCGCATGGATTTCAAACAAGGAAAAAGGAGTTAAGTTCGCCCTGGCCGAACTTTGGATACCCACCATCTCGGGTATATATGTGAAACACCTTTCGTCAAAATCCGATGAAAAATGCATACCTTATGCCCCATATCAGCTATATCGAAATATGTTCCGATTTGGACCAAATACTAATAAGTAGAAGTCATTCTTCGATTGTGTATAACAAAATATTGATCTTTCTAGTAGCTATAAACCGATCTTTAGTAGCTATAAAATAAACCGATCTGAACCATATACAATACGGATGTCGAAAAGCTTAATATAAGTCACTGTGTCAAATTTTAGTGAAATCGGACAATAAATGCGCCAAAACCTTAAATCGAGAGATCGGTATATATGGCAGCTATATCCAAATATGGACTTATCTGAGCCAAATTGAAGAGGAATGTCGAAGCGCCTAACACAACTCACTGTCCCAAATTTCGGCGAAATCGGACAATAAATGCGCCTTTTTAATGACCCAAAACCTTAAATCGATTGATCGGGCTGTATGGCACCTATATCCAAATCTGTACGTATCTGTGCCATATTGCAGAACTATGTTGAGGGGCTTAACTTTACTCAGTGTTCCAAATTTCGGCAACATCGGAAAATAAATGCGCATTTTATGACCCCAAAACCTTAAATCGAGAGATCAGTCTATATGGCAGCTATATCCAAATCTGGCCCGATCTGGGCCAAATTGACGAAGGATGTCGAAGAGCCTAACACAACTCACTGTCCCAAATTTCAGCAAGATCGGAAAATACATATGGCTTTTATGGGCCTGAGACCCTAAATCGGAGGATCGGTATATATGGGGGCTATATCCAATTCTGGACCGATCTAAGCCAAATTGACGAACGATGCCGAAGGGCCTAACACAACTCACTGTCTTAAATTTCAGCAAGATCGGACAATAAATGCCCTTTATGGGCCCAAGACCTTAAATCGAGAGATCGGTCTATATGGCAGCTATATTCAAATCTGGACCGATCTGGGCCAAATTGCAAAAATATGTGGAGGGGCTTAACTTTACTCACTGTCCCAAATGTTGGCGACATCGGACAATAAATGCGTCTTTTATGTGCCCATTACCTTAAATCGAGAGATTGGTCTATATGACAGCTATATCCACATCTGAACCGATCTGTGCCATATTGCGGAAGTATGTTGAAGGGCTTAACTTAACTCACTGTCCCAAATTTCGGCGACATCTTACAATAATGCGTCTTTTATGGGCCAAAAAGGCGCATTTATTGTCCGATGTCGCCAAAATTTGGGAGAGTGAGTTATGTAAGCCCCTCGACATCCTTTTGCAATATAGCACAGATCAGTCCAGATTTGGATATAGATGCCATATTCTAGAGGGTGCAATTCTTATCCGATTTGAATGAAATTTTGCACAACGTATTTTGTTATGATATCCAACAACTGTGCCAAGTATGGTTCAAATCGGTCCATAACCTGATACAGCTGCCATATAAACCCATCTTGGGTCTTGACTTCTTGAGCCTCTATAGATCGGAATTCTTGTCCGATTGGAATTAAATCTTGCACAACGTGTTTCGCTATGACTTCCAACAACTGCGCCGAATTAGGTTCAAATCGGTTAATAACCTGATATAGCTGTCATACAAACCGATCTTGGGTCTTGACTTCTTGAGCCTCTAGAGGGCGCAATTCTTATCCGATTTGAATGAAATTTTGCACGAAGTATTTTGTTATGATATTCAACAACTGTGCCAAGTATGGTTCAAATCGGTCCATAACCTGATATAGCTGCCATATGAACCGATCTGGGGTCCTTACTTCTTGAGCCACTAGATGGCGCAATTCTCATCCGATTTGGCTGAAATTTTGCACGACGTGTTTTGTTATGACTTTTAACAACTGTGCCAAGTATGGTTTAAATCGCCTCATAACCTGAAATAGCTGCCATATAAACCGATCTGGGATCTTGACTTCTTGAGCTACTAGATGGCGCAATTCTCATCCGATTTGGCGGAAATTTTGCATGAGGTATTTCGTTATGACTTATAACAACTTTATTAAGAATGGTTCAAATCGGTTCATAACCTGATACAGCTGCCATATAAACCGATCTCGGGTCTTGACTTCTTGAGCCTCTAGACGGCGCAATTGTTATCCGATTTGGCTGAAATTTTGTATGAGGTGTTTTGTTATGACTTTTACCAACTGTGCTAAGAATAGTTCAAATCGGTCCATAAGCTGATATAGCTGCCATATAAACCGATCTGGGGTCTTGACTTCTAGAGCCTCTAGAGGACGGAATTATTCTCCTATTAAGCTGAAATTTTGCACAAAGGCTTCTCTCATGACCTTTAACATACGTGTCGAAAATAGCATGAATCGGTTTATAGCCTAATGCAGCTCCCCTATAAACCGATCTTCCTATTTTGCTTCTACTATAGTCTCCAATATTCAGTTCAATTATGGTCCGAATTGAACCATAACTTGATATTGTTCCAATAACATAGCAATTCTTTTCTTTTATCCTTTTTTTTGGCTTAAAAGAGATACCGTGGCAAGAGCTTGACAAATGTATCCATGTTGGAGGGTATATAAGATTCGGCCCGGCCTAACTTAGCACGCTTTTTTTAGTTCTTGTATTCACTCATTGATCCAATAACCTATTGATGTCATTACAACCTACGCATGCATAAAAACAATAAAAAAAAATATCACCTCCAACTCTGGTTCATATGGAACGATCGATTTTGTTTAATAGCCACTTTTACAAGGCAATTATGATATGCTTGGTGTTAATTAAACGCAACCAATAATAGCCGCACCAATTCGCCATAAATATCACATAAAATTAAAACGCAATTAGATTGGCGGAACAAGAAGCCTGGCAAGGTAAAATACGATTTAATTTTTTTATAGAAATGTCATAAAGTCAAAGAGAGATGGACTTGAGCAAATTTTCCAGACGGGCGTTATGAAATGATTGCAAAATTTCAAAAAAAAAAAAAAATACTTCCTGAGAAGTAATGGTCTTTAAAGGATGGTCGTTAGGAAAACTGTTTTGTCGCAAAACTAGGCCAGTGCAAATGCAGAACAGTGAAATTTGCAATTTCCCAATAACATTTCTATTTCAATATGACCTCTTTTGGTTGAGGCTCTGAGTTCCAAGATGCATAGCAGATTCCGTTTTTGCTCTATAGGTGGGGTGTTGGTGGTTGGTTGGTTGGTGGTGGAGGTGATATAATCACCAGAAGAAGAAAATCGAGAAAAAAAAACAACAACAAAAGTAGGGCATTAATAAAATATGAGTTTTATAAACACTGCAGTGTAGAATTTTCATTTCTAATTTTTTTTTCTACATAAAAATATCAAAAACCCTGTGAAAAGCTGATATCAGTCTCATGGGGTGTGGTTGTATGTGCACTGTGTGAGGCGTATAGCAGCGATAAGTTACCTTGGATTTCTTTCTACTGATGATTGTGGACTAATGCAAATAGACCCCCCTTATTTTTATTTTTTATGCTAATGGAATTCTAAGTTGGCTGGGGATGGGAGGCAGCGAGAGAGAGAGAGTGAGTGAGAGATGTGTAAAAACACCTTCGCTTTTGCTTGAGTCTTGAGGCCTTGCGACCAACGGGGAAAGAAGACCTGGTCTGGTGGTGCATAGTGCGTCTTAAGGATTTCAAGATTTCAAAATGATGTTCGTTGTTGTTCTACATTTCTTGCATTGCAAATTCATTTCTTTCTTAACCTATTTATGTTTATTTATATTCACATCATTCGTTTTGATTCGTTGGGCCAGTGGTTCTGAGTGGTTTTCTTATAAATGCAGAGATCCATAAGAGGACTTTCTATTAAAAAGGTCCGAAAGTTGGTTAAATGAAACATTTTTCGCTGTCACTGGTAAAGAGTGGCTGCAGCTTTTTTTTTGAAAGGCTTGCTTCAGCTTCATTTTTTTTTGCTGTTTCTTAAAAATGAAATACATTTTTTACGCCTTAACACCACATTATATGGTCATTTAAACATTTCAATTTTGATTCATTTCTTTGGGGGATTTCGTTTGGCTCTAACTCTAAAAGGCATAGCCGCTGTCCGTGTGTCCGTCCGCATAGCTCCGTCTCCGTTCAGAAAAGACTGCCTACCGAAACAACTCTCAACAAGTAGTTAATTGTTGGGAAAAACGCGTTTAAAAAGGCAAAGCCAATTGATGGAATGGATGTTTATGGCTTTAATAAATTTCTCAATGATTCATTTAATTTTTGTTTTTGTTTTTGAGAGGCCTTTTTTCAGATGCCTTAGCTACACAGCATGCCCACACTTGTTGGTAGTTCCGTCTGGCCAGTTGTTTTAATGTTTTGCTCCCCTCCCCATCGATACACAACACAACATTTGTGTGAAATTTAAATGAATGAACCTGGTTTTGATATGAATCAAATCAGCGATAAGTAAAAGTGATCATGATTTGTTTATTGAAGCCACGCCTTCTCTTTAGGCCAACAAAAGCATTTTGTTTTAGACTGAATTATGAATAGTTTTCACAAAAAAAAAATGTTTCATAATTTATGTCCAGATATTTAAGCAAAAATATATTTAGAAAGGCCATCAACGCAACCTAGACTTTTTACAGTAAAGGGTGGTGCAATTTGAAAGAGGGATGTTAATAGCAATTTTATTATACCCTCCACCATGGGATGGGGAGTATACTAATTTCGTCATTCTGTTTGTAACACCTCGAAATATGCGTCTAAAACCCTATAAAGTATATATACTCTTGATCGTCATGACATTTTAAGTCGATCTAGCCATGTCCGTCCGTCTGTTCGTAAATGGGCCAAATCGGTCCATGTTTTGATATAGCTGCCATATAAACCGATCTTGGGTCTTGACTTCTTGAGCCTCTAGAGGGCGCAATTCTCGTCCGACTTTACTTAAATATTGCATGTTATGTTTTGATCTAACTTCCAACAACTGTGCTAAGTATGGTTCAAATCAGTTTATAACCTGATATAGCTGTCATATAAACCCATCTTGGGTCTTGACTTCATCAGCTTTTAGAGGGATCAATTCTTATCCGATTTGGCTGTAATTTTGCCCGTGGTGTTTTGGCAACACTTTCAATAAATCGCTTTTTAACTTGGTACAGCTGCCATATAAGCCGATATAGGATATTGACCCCTTAAGCCCCTAGAGGGCGCAATTCTCATCCGATTTGGCTGCAATTTTGCATGAAGTGTTTTGTTATGACTTCCAACAACTGTGCTTAATATGGCACAAATCGGTACATAATCTGATAAAGCTGCCATATAAACCGATCTGGGATTTTGACTTCTTAAGGCTCTAGAGGGCGCGATTTTTATCTGATTTGAAAGAAATTTTGTACAACGGCTTCTCCCATGACTTTTAAAACAAACGTGTCCAATATGGTCTGAATCGATCTATAGCTGGATTCAACTCCCATATAAACCGATCTCCCGATTTTGCTGCTTGAGCCCCTCTAAAAGGCGCAATTCTTATCCTTCTACAATGTTCAGCATTTAATTCATTTATGGTCCGAATCGGACTATAACTTGATATAACTTCAATAGCACAACAGTTCTTATTCATTATTAGTTGTTTGCCTAAAAAGACAAATCGCGCAAAGAACTCGACAAATGTTATCCATGGTGGAGGGTATATGAGATTCGGCCCAGCCGATCTTAGCACGCTCTGACTTGTTTTTATTTCATTTCATTTAATTTCATTCCATTTCAGTTCATTTCATTTATTTCATTAATTTCATCCTTTCATTTATTTCATTCATTTAATTTCATTTCATTCATTTAATATATTTTAATCATTTCATTTATTTCATTCATTTCATTCATTTCATTCATTTCATTCATTTCATTCATTTCATTCATTTCATTCATTTCATGCATTTCATTCATTTCATTCATTTCATTCATTTCATTCATTTCATTCATTTCATTCATTTCATGCATTTCATTCATTTCATTCATTTCATGCATTTCATTCATTTCATTATTTTCATTAATTTCATTAATTTCAATCATTTAATTCATTTCAGTTCATTTCAGTTCATTTCATTCATTCCATTCCATTAATTTCACTTCCTTTCATTCATTTCATGCCTTTCATTCATTTCATTCATTTAATATATTTCAATCATTTCATTTATTTCATTCATTTCAATCATTTCATTTATTTCATTCATTTCATTCATTTCATTCATTTCATTCATTTCATTCATTTCATTCATTTCATTCATTTCATTCATTTCATTCATTTCATTCATTTCATTCATTTCATTCATTTCATTCATTTCATTCATTTCATTCATTTCATTCATTTCATTCATTTCATTCATTTCATGCATTTCATTCATTTCATTCATTTCATGCATTTCATTCATTTCATTCATTTCATTCATTTCATTCATTTCATGCATTTCATTCATTTCATTATTTTCATTAATTTCATTAATTTCAATCATTTAATTCATTTCAGTTCATTTCAGTTCATTTCATTCATTCCATTCCATTAATTTCACTTCCTTTCATTCATTTCATGCCTTTCATTCATTTCATTCATTTCAGTTAATTTCAGTTAATTTCATTCATTTCAGTTCATTTCAGTTCATTTCATTTCAGTTCATTTTATTTTATTTAATTTTATTTTATTTTATTTTATTTTATTTTATTTTATTTTATTTTATTTTATTTTATTTTATCTTATTTTATTTTATTTTATTTTATTTTATTTTATTTTATTTTATTTTATTTTATTTTATTTTATCATCCATAACATATAACTCCAAAAAAATTATTATAAAATGTTGCTATGCAAGATGCCCACAACATAGGCAGCATTACTAGAAAAACTTAAAAACATCCACAAAATCATCTTTAGTTATTCCACATATGAATTAGGCTTATAAATAGCCCATTGTGCAAATCCCCTGCAGTAGTACCCTATGATTATCATTACCTGCCTCCTTAGCCGACGGTTAGTTATATACATTTTCTTAATTTTTTTATGGCCCTTGTTACTAAGGTAAGGAATTACTGTTATACCAAAACGACATCAATAAAACTACTGTGCGTTTTATTGGGCCATTTGAGACGACCGACATATCCGATATATCCGACACACACTTGCTTTGTTGTTGGGATTTTTTTTTTTCCTTTTGATCTACAACCGGAGAAGAACGACCCAATAAAAAAAAGAAGTAATAAAAACAAAAAAATTTAACTGAAATTGAAAGTGCGTAGAGCGGTTTCTTTGTTTTGATTTTCAGTTGGGGTATGTGTGAGAAATGTTGCGCAGGTTGTTTTTGTGGGGCACTTAAAATGTTTAACCTTTCAATTTAATTCCAATTTTAAACAAATTTTCATCATTCGCATCAATTCCTTTTCTAAGCTTGGGTTCGAAATGTGGAGTTTGGTTCGAAGCTTAAACTTGTACCAAATCATGTACCCTCGGATGTTGGTACGTATGTATGTTAGTCGTGTTGGTCAGCTATGGTCATCCATGGCTTATGGCGTATCCGTTTGCTACTGTTGTCGCTGTTCGACTTCAGTTTAGTTTTTTGGCGGCTTAAGACAATAATTGCTCTGTTAACCGGAAAAGTTAAATCACTTTAATGGTGTTTACGTAGTTTTCAAATTGAAATTGCATTAATGTGTGGCTGTCTGCCATCATCCACCGTTGCTTCTTGCTCTCATATTGGAAGGGGTTTTTCTGAGGAATAGGTTTTTTTGACCATCACTAATAGTTGCAGATAGGTTTATTACACATGACTTCATACCTTGAGACTATGTCCATGCACACATGCATCCACCATATGGATGTTGTATATGGTGGGAATCCGATCCGCATGCTGATTATGCAGAAATCAATTTGGCCACACAAAAAATATGATGAAAATCTAGAGCAGTTGTAGCCATCTATGAGTAATTATTTTACAATTATTAAGACACAAATCGATATGAATTGCATAAATGGCTTATTGCGAAAGGATGCGATTTGATTGGGAAGTTCAATATAGTGGAAATGAGAATAGGGCTTCCAATACACGAAATTTTAATGAGTGTCTATAAGCAAACAGAAAAAAAAACGCCAATGCAGCTTGACGTAACCCTGACCGCTGAGTAAATGAAGCTTTTGGGGGATAAGCTCAAATCATTTTACTCTGTTTTTTTTCCTCTTTAGTTATGTTTTTGATAAAAAGTAAACTTAATAACAAATATGATTGTGATAAAAATTTGCAACAAATAGCTCCAAATGAAGAATAATAAAAAAAAATCTGGATGTTGACTTCAAATGAGATCGTACACTCAAAAAAAACGTTTGGATCATTTTTAAGACAAACAAAATACTTTTATTGCGAAGTTTTTCTTTCATTGTAACAGTGTTACGTTTCGCTTCAAAATATCAAACGATAGCCTTAAATGTAGCATTATTGTACGTTACTAGCTTTGTTTATTGTAAAAGGGGTAACAATAGCTTCGCCTACGGTAAAGGGGCCCTTCTTTTGTTGTAAAACCAAAAACTATTAAATGGCACAAGTGTTTCGATAGCCGCAAACGTTTGTTCGTTTACCGAACAAATAATTATTCTCCTTTGTCTCTCCTACTAGAGAGAAAGGGTAAGTATTTGAGCATATAGACCAATGATAAGCAAAAATACTACCACTATTGCACATTACTGTGTACGTAAACAAGAAAATAATCTCAAGCAAGCCCATGGGCCTGCAAATAATTACAATTATGAACTCGTCACTGGTGTAGATAGATGCTCACACACAACTTTTTTTTTCTTTTGACTGAGCAAAGGGAGTTCTATACGTTTAGGAGCTCAGCCGTGTAGGGATGGTAGGCTCTGAAAGTGTACGGATGGTAAGCTCTGAAAGATACATGCTCACACACAACTTTTTTTCTTTTGACTGAGCAAAGAGAGTTCTGTATGTTAGGGAGCTCAGCCGTGTACTGATGGTAAGCTCTGAAAGTGACAATTTATAAAGTTTAGTAATAAGGTGGGTATTAAGTTCTTTTTTCTGTATTTGAGGATATAGACCAATGATGGGCAAAAATACTCACACTTCTGCTCATTATTGTGTACGTAAACAAGAAAATAATTCCAAGCAAGCCCATGGGTTCGCAAATAATTATACAAATACATTATACTCATTAGTTATTTTTTTTTTTCACCGAGCAAAGAGCTTTCATTACTTTGGGCAGCTTAGGAGAATGCAGATGGTAAACTATGAAAGTGAAAATTTTTAAAGTTTCGCTATAAGGTGGGTATTAAGTTCCTATTTCCCTGTGAAATACCCATGTTTTCCACGATTTTGAAAACTTAAAAAAATCTCACTGATATAATACTTTTAATTAAACGTTATCATAAATAGTTAGGGTATGCTCTAGTGTATGAAATCAGCAAGTTTTTTTACTTCAAAGTCTTTTATCTAAAAAAGTAATCGTGAAAAAATATTCATTTTCACTATGAAACACGAACTTGATATCCACCTTTATGTACAAAAATGCTAGTATGTCCAATGACAAATATCATTAGAGCAACAGACAAATGGCTGACAGGTACAAGAAAACACAACAAGAATTTCTAAGATACGTACATTGTTTAGTAATATTTACGCAATGGAAAAATATCCATTCCAAAGTCGATATTTAATGGGCCGATTATGGATTGTTGAGTTGCCGACCACCAAATTTGTTATAGAATTTCCATTTTTGTATTAAATTGCACATGTGTATGCAATTTACTTAGTAGCTGAACGCTCAAAACACAGATATTGAATAAAAACTGAGAAAAATTCCAAATTTGTACTAATTTTTCTTTCATGGATCTTTCTCCTGGCAACGCAACTTTAGTTGTGCCACTATCCATAATCGATCCTTAAATGTGCGAAAACAACAACTCCCATAACTAATTTTGTGTTTTATGTATAACATAACAAATACAGCAGATCATAATACAGAACCACAATGAAGTTTTGCGAAAATGGAGGGCAATCGAAATAAATTCTGAAAGAGTTTGAATAACAAACTCAGATCTGCTTATAATTAGTAAAAAATTGAGTTTGAATTAACTCACAACATTAAATTGAACTTAGCATCATCTTCAATATGCACAATACATTTTAAAATTAAAAGGTGCTAAGTTGGTCCGGGCCGAAAACTTAAAATTTGCCTTTATTAATTCAGTAAGTATTTGAATTTTTTTCGGGAATTGGTTGCAGCCGCTAAGGTCTCAAGTCGTCATATCAGCGAATCGGTATTTAAGGGGCCAATATCAGTATATAGACCTATTCGGATCATACTTGGCATGGACGCTGAAGGTCATAGCAGAAGTCTTCAGCCCAATTAGATGAAAATTGAGGCTTCTAGGGGTTCAATAAGTCAAATCCGGGATTAACAGAAGTACTTGTGCCGAGTTTCAGCCAAATCTAATGAAAACTAAGGCTTCTACAGACTCAAGAAGTCAAATCAGGGTTTATAAGCGGGCTTTATCAGTTTATAGACCGATTCGGATCATACTGGACAATGATGCTGGTGAACGGAAGTATTTGTACCAAATCAGATGAATTCAGCTAAATCAGATGAAATCTGAGGCTTCTAGGGGCTCGAGAAGTCAGTTCCGTGGATCGGTTTGTATGGGGGCCATGTTATTTTATAGACCGTTTCGGTTCATACTCTGCACTGTAGTTGATGTTGTTGTATTTTTTATACCACTTAATGACCGTGCCGAATTTAGTTCAATTCGGACTTTATTTGGTGCATAAATAATGCATTTTTCACCGGATTATGACGAACGATTTTTTATGCATATACCCGAGTTGGTGGGTATCTAAAGTTCGGCCCGGTCGAACTTAATGCCGCCACTCAAACTCCGACCTCATGATTTCAAGGCTTTAAACTCTGCCATACTATCCACATAAATCCTGAATTTCAAAAGGGACAGATACCTTTCCCGGATTTCAGTTGGGGCTATGGTAATGGATTATATCTCTACCTGATCGCCAGCCCCCTGGAATTGTATTTTGACATAGCTGTTCTTGAATGTAGGACACGACTGCGATAAAAAGTATATTGGGCGACCCCCAAGGTTAAAAAACACCGATATTGGCTGACCGTTGGAGGCCACCGTAGCGCAGAGTTTAGTAAGTCCGCCTATGACCCTGAACGCCTGGGTTCAAATCCTGGCGAGAGCCTAAACTTCAATCGGACTGCACTCATTGATATGAGAGAAATATCCCCTGTCCCTTAATGGAATGTTCGTGGGAATATTTAAATTTTTTTCTGGAACTTAATGCTCAAAGCGCTGCCATAGTATCTGAGTTAATTCAAAACCCTTCCCCAATTTCCTACCGAGCATCCTTCTGATGTTAAACACGCCTCTATGTGAACCACTACACACCCGTGATCTCGAGGCAGGCAAATCTCTGAACCTTCTTCAACTCTATAGTCCTCACATTTCATCACACCAATGGCGCTTATCCGCAATCTCACTATGGCAGCGTACATTAGGGTGGATCAATTAAGGATCAAGCGGTTAACAAAATCTTAATCTACGAAAAATTCATGGTTTCTACGAAAAATTCTAGAAACCATGGGTCTAATATCAAAGTACAGCTTTCGGTTTTTTATTACAAAATTCTGTTTTTGGTCTAAACCTAATTCAACTTCCGATTGCGTTTTTTAAAAAACGGAAAGGTCGATTTGATTTTAAAGCCATAGTTTCTTGGGCCCAAATTCCTATCCCGTGCCCATTTTGTAGTAGATTGCGATTTGGCAATCCCTAAAAATGTTCCCACCTTAGTGTACTTCCAGTAAATTAGCTTTGAATGTTCTCCCTACTTCTAACATTGTTGTTCTTACACGCCAACATCCTTTGTTAGATTCATCTATATCACCGTAGCGCAGACGCTGAACGCCTGGGTTCGAATCCAGGCGAGAACATCAGAAACAAATTTTCAGCGGTGGTTATCCCCTCCTAATTCTGGCGATATTTGTGAGGAACTATGCCATTTGAAAAAAATTAAAGCCATGTTCTTCTTCTCCTCAAAAGAGGCGCCGCACGCCGTTCTGATTCGGCCATTGAGCTTAAATTTATTCATATATGAGCACTCATTGATATGTTTTCCCCTGTTACTTAATGGAATGTTCACGGGAAAATTTTGCATTCTCAACCCTAGCCCAGTTCGACAGACCCCTCATCGACCTTTCCAAGATTTTACTGATCGTCATCAATATGCAATTCGACATCGTCCGCCCAATCCGAACTGCGTGCCCCGGAGAAACACTAGTAGATAACTTTTTATATGGCTGAAGACCTCACCGTCTACAGCCGTCGGCATTAGTGACGGTTAGGAATCTAGGCATTGTGTTTCATAGCCTGCTCAGCTAAATTTGAGCTACACCTGCCTTCTTACTTCCTAAGTAAATGTCGCAAACGGACTAACTACACTTTCGTAGAGCCAGAGTGTATTTTATGAATTCAATCTTTCAATTTCGACTTTTGCATAGTGGAATCTGATCTAGTCGCCTAGTAAGATAAGGGTATATGCTAGTCTTAGGCATGATAACAGACTGACATGACATGATACTAAGTAATAATTAAAAGCGCCTCAGTAGTTGAGTTGGTAGCTACTGTGGAATCACATAAATTTTCCATGAAAGGCTCATTAAAGACTACCTCTATAACCTAAACTCCCTCATAACAACCTGTACCACAGTAGTAGTGCATGAGGAAAAACCTTACCCCTATATGTAAATCCATTCACCCACTGTGCAATATGAATTTGGATTAAAGCCTAAACGTGCACATTCATCTTCAGTAATTTAACAGAATTTCTTTCATCACATCCTCATGCTCGCGCAAACAAGAGCATCATCTGTTCACCTTCACTCTTGAATGCCGTTACTTCAATCGCAAAATAACAACAACAACAACAAGAAAAAATCACCGGCAGCAAATCAATTCAAACTTGAACTAAAAACCCAGAGCAACAAAAAAAAAACAATTGGCATGTTATGTACATGTGAAGCTATTTTTTGTGTATGTCTGTTTGTCAGTTGTGACTTCTAAATGAATTTGCATTAAAACACGCAACGTGTGGCAGCTACAAAGTAACATACTCGTACGTAAGTTAACGTGACAGAGATCAAACCAAAAACAAAAAAAAAACACCATATCACTGCTGGAAATTCGGTAGATTTTCAAAAGCTTACACACAACACAACAGGCAACAACAATGATTGCAGCAGATCACCACCAAAGGAAATAACATCGATAATCATGAATGATCGCAAAAAAAATGTGTCCATTCATTTGTCAGCAGCCATCCAATGTGGCCTTTGGTCAGCTCGCTCGTTTTTTATTATCCACAACTTATGAATGAAATTCATTTTCATTTCATTTCGGATGACCATCATTCATTAAAAACAGAATGATATTGGCTTACAGAGGTATGGGGGGGACGGACTTAACTTATCCGCCAAGGTTACCCCCAGTAGTAGCAATCAAAAATCAAAGCATCATTCATACGATTTTAATGCGACATACACAGAGGATTCGTTTAATTAGACAGCCCTCACTCACTCACTCACACCGCCGGTATCAGCATGGGCTGGGTGGGTAGGACAGAAGGAAGGAAGGAATGGGGGGGGGGGACGAATGAATGGACTTGAAGTCAGACAATACACAATGAAATAATCATCAAGATTGGGACAATTTCCACGCTGACCAACTAATCGTATTTTGGAACAATTTATCAACCGTGAATATAACAACAGCGTCACCATTATCGCCTCACCATCATCAGCATCGCCATCAGCAACATCTGTATCTAACACTTGACCCCTAATTTAATGTGTATTGACTAAGATAACCATTCCCCCCTGCATACTCCTCACCCCAATAATAATACCCAGTGTGTTGCACATGAACATATCCACCAAACACCGCAACAACAAAACCATTCAAGACAAAAAATCAATTGTTTGTTACCGTTATTATCATTACGAGTCCCATTTGTTGTGATTGCTGTTGTTGTTACACCCATAACACACCCGCTAAAAATCTTTGAAATGTTTTTTTCTTTTATTTTGGGGTATCTTTCCGTTGTCGTAGGTTGTGTTGCTGTAGATGGCAGAGCAGAGACAACATACGAGGGTTGTATGGGAATAAGGTTGAGAAAATATAGAAAAAGGGCCTGCTTAGATTTTAAGGCAATGATAGGTTAGTATTTCCCACCCTGTAATTTTCCACCGAACATTTTTGGACTATTTATTGAAGATTTATTATTTAAACTCGTAGGATTCTTAAAATAGCTTGATTCGATCCCTAAGTGAGCATTGAAGCGAGATGTATCCTGTTGCCATATGGCAACACCAGGGTTGTTAGGGTCTACGAAATTTTCAGATATTTTTGGGTTTTTTTATGAAGAATGAAAATATATACAATTTAATAGAAACAAGAACACTTGAACATTTCACTACCCAGAAAAAATATCGATAAACATTTTCAATTAAAATATATTTGAAAATAAAATAGTTTCAAATTAAAAAATTAATGAGTTCAAACTTTTTTTGAATACGATTTTTTTCATTCAATTACAGTCGTGATGGAAATTTTTGCAATTTTCAATTAAAAAATTAATTGATTCAATTGAATCTAAAAGAATTTTTAATCACATTTTTTTTGATTGACATTTTTTTTACTTTCAATTAAAAAATTAATAGAATCAATCATTTTTTTATTGAATTGAAAAATGTTTGAATTACAAATTGGTGTTATACCCTATACCCCTTCTTTTGTAATATCTGCTATGTAGCTTTCGATTGCTGTTACCATATTACATATCGTACCCCATGATAAAACTGGAAGGAAATTTCAAAGGTCCATGCGTCCCACATCTAGGTAAATTTATAGCAATCCCATGGCAGCCGAACCGGATTTCAAAAAAATTTCAAAAAATTGATTAACAGAAAATTTCGAAAAATTTCAATCATATTTTTAATTGGATCAATTACAGAGTTAATTGGAAATTTCAAAATTTCCAATCATTTTTTTAATTGAATATGCAAATATTGTAAATAAATTTTTTTTTAATTACTTTTTCAAAAACGGTGATTGAATTATCGTTTGTGATTGAAGCAGTTTCAATTAAAAAATTAATTGGATCAATTGTATAGTCGCATTTGTCCAATTTGACTAGAATTGCACCTTCTAGGGACTAGGGGAGCTATATCAGCTTATTGATCGACTATATTTGCCAATGACATTGGAAGTCAAGGCAGAAGTCACCGTGCAAAATTTCAGACAAACCGGTTAAAAATTGCGCCCATTAAGGGCTCAAGAAATCAAATCCAGTGATCGGATTATACAGGAGCTACATAAGATTATAGACCGATTTGAACCAAATTTACAATATGATAAGAGTCATAAAAGAAGACATTTTAGATTGCTGAAATGTTGCCTTTTTGTGGGCTATAGAAGTCAAATCGATTTACCGATTTGGATTTACCTTATATGGGAGCAACATCCAATTGACCCCCATCAATAAGAAATCTGCAAAAATTTACGAAAAGTTAGCTTAACTCGTTTGCGAGTTAGTATGCTATGGGAAAGGCAAGTTATCCTTTGGAAGATATAAAAAAAACAGTAAGGAAGGGCAAAAGTCGGGCGATGCCGACTGTATAATACCCTACACCTACCCTATAAGTACAATATGTGACCTATATCCAATTCTGAACCAATTTGCAACATATTTGCTTGAAATTTGTTTTATGATGAATCTTTATTGAAAAACTTTATTATATTTATTATCCGATTTTGCTGAAGTTTGAGATAATGAGTTGTATAAGGCCACTAGTCATCCTTCTTTAGTTTGGCTCAGATCGTTCCAGATTTGAAAAAAGCTGCCAAATAGATCGATATCCCTATTTAAGATTTTGGGCCAATAAAAGGCCCACTTATTGTCCGATTTCGCCTAAATTTGGGACAGCGAGTTGAGTAAGGCTCTTCGACATCATTCTGCAATTTGGCTCCGATCGGTCCAGATTTGGATATAGTTGTCGTATAGACCGATCGCTTGAATTAAGGTTTTGGGCCTATACAAGGAGCTTTTATTGTTCGATGTGGCCGAAATTTGGACCTTCCGAGGATATCTTCCTCGGGGTTTCAACTTGAACCTCACTTTAGTCTTAGCTTTAGCTTAAAGAGTTTGATTCTAAAAGTGCCTTGACCTCTTCACTTCCCCCCTCGTATATGCTTTGAAATATTTATCGCAGATAAAAACATCTTCTCTTCCTTGGTCGTTGACGACATTCAATGGACGGAGGGACGGACAGGCATATGACGACTACCAATGTTTTCATTGTCGCTCGCACGTCATTGTCAGATGCTGTTTTGTTGTTTTTTGATCTCTTGTTTATTTGTATAATGGAAAATAATCTCAGAAAATTACTTTTTCAAAAAAACACATCAAACAACAAACCAAAGGCAAAAACTCCACCAAAAAAAAAATAAAAGAAACCAAAAATCATCGCAAATCAAAACAAATAAAGTTGTTGTGCTGATGGAGCTGTGGCTGGCTGGCTAAAAGCGACTTACCACCATGGATGGATGGATGGTTTGGCGCAGTTTGAACATGGATGACAACGGTGAAAAACGTCAAGTGTTTAAGGGGCGACCTTGGACCACAAAAATCCCATTGTATGAGTTTTGCCACAAAGCCAGAAGTACGGACGGCAACAAAATTAAAAAAAAAAAAAACTGTAACAAACTCATTGTTAAATATGTACGTACTCAAAGTCTCTGGGAGGGAGGAGATGGGGCTAAAGTCTTTGGTTAACATGGATATTATCACACCTTCAGCTTACGAGATCGATAGGCATGAAGGCATTGAAATGAAGACCTTTATTTGTGGAAAAAGAGAAAAAGAAAATTAAAAGTAATTCGGAAGGGTATAACAAACAAAAATCAGAAAGCATACAAAATGGTATTAGTAGGCAAAATTTTTGCGAGCCAATCTGAATAGGACTTGTTGTTAGAAATTTGCATAAAAAATAATGAAAAGATATTTTTCAAGAATTTTTTGTTAACTTATATTGAATTTTTATCAAATTATCGCCTTTTAAGACTAAGACTTTAAATCGAGATATCGGTCTACATGGCAACTATATCCAAATGGTTACCGATTTGGGCCAAGTTCCAGAAGGACGTCGAAGAGCCAAACCAAACTCGCTGTCTCAAATTTCAGCGACATCGGACAATAAATGCGCCTTTTATGACCCCAAAACCTTAAACCGAGAGATAGGTCTATATGGCAGCTATATCCAAATCTGGACCGATCTGCGCCAAGTTGACGAAGGATGTCGAAAGGCCTAACACAACTCACTGTCCCAAATTTCGGCGACATCGGACAACAAATGCGCCTTTTATGGGCCCAAAACCTTAAATCGAGAGATCGGTCTATATGGCAGCTATATCCAATTCTTTACCGATTTGGGCCAAGTTGCAGAAGGACGTCGAAGAGCCTAACTAAACTCACTGTCTCAAATTTCAGCGACATCGGACAATAAATGCGCCTTTTATGACCCCAAAACCTTAAATCGAGGAATCGGTCTATATGGCAGCTATATTCAAATCTGATCCGATCAGGGCTTAATTGGAGAAAAATGTCGAAGGGCCTAAGACAACTCACTGTCCCAAATTTCATCAAAATCTGATAATAAATGTGGCTTTTATGGGCCTGAGATCCTAAATCGGATGATCGGTCTATATGGCAGCTATAACCAAATCTAAACCGATCCGGGCCAATTTAACGAAGGATGTCGTAGGGCCTAACACAACTCACTGTCCCAAATTTCAGCAAAATTGGATAATAAATGTGGCTTTTATGGGCCTAAGACCCTAAATCGGAAGATCGGTCTATATGGCAGCTATATCCAAATCTGGACCGATCTAAGCCAAATTCACGAAGGATGTCGAAGGGCCTAACACAACTCACTGTCTTCAATTTCAGCAAGATCGGATAATAAATGTGGCTATTATGGGCCTAAGACCCTAAATCGGAGGATCGGTCTCTTTGGCAGCTATATCCAAATCTGGACCGATCTGAGCCAAATTTACGAAGGATGCCGATGGGCCTAACACAACTCACTTTCTTAAATTTCGGCGACATCGGATACTAAATGTGGCTTTTATTGACCTAAGACCCTAACTCGAGGGATCGGTCTATATGGGGGCTATATCAAGATATAGTCCGATATAGCCCATCTTCGAACTTAACCTGCTTATGAACAAAAAAAGATTCTGTGCAAAATTTCAGCTTAATATCTCTATTTTTAAAGACTGTAGCGTGATTTCAACAGACAGACGGACGGACATGTCTAGATCGTCTTAGACTTTTACCCTGATCAATAATATATATATTGTACTTTATAGGGTCGGAAATAGATATTTCGATGTGTTGCAAACGGAATGACAAAATGAATATACCCCCATCCTTCGGTGGTGGGTATAAAAAGAATTTGATATCCAATCTTAGAGCCAAGTGTTTGGGGGTATGTCCTAAAGCACCCCCTTAACTGAACTTCATTTCATATGGAGCTCAAATCAACGGTATTTGGGAGTAAAGAACGAATTTGATATCTATTACCAGGGCAAAGTGCCGGTGGCCGCCCAGCCTTAAAACAGCCTCCAAACGGTTCATATTTACCGACCATGTGAATAAGGCGTTCAAATTACGGTAATATACAGCTCAAACGAAAGATGCTTGAGAGAAAGAACGAATATTCAGTTGAAAAGCCATGTGTTTGGGGAGCCGCTCCAAAAAATTAATTAATTTTCGAGTAATTGATACTCAAAATTCGATTAATATTCAATGATAAACCATTACGGAAATTAGCCTACTTATGCGTAATTAAAATATAATTTGCCAAAATTCATAGGATGACCTAGTCTTGGCCCCAATGACAAAATTTCATTTTCCTGTGCCCATTGTTTTTAACGTCTACTCCGTTGAAAATTTGACCCTCATTTTCAAAATAGCAACAAAAAATGCTTTTTGCCAACTTTGAAAATGAGATCTCCTTTCAATGTCTTCCTAAGCCCCAGGAGAGGATATGGTTCCTCTATAAACCATTCAAACTAAGGCTTCACATGTTCAGTGCTCAATGATGATCATGATTACAATGCAGAAATTTTTATTTTAATCGAATTCGATCACGAATGTGTTCAGCCAATGCCTGGAGCTGGGCCCAGCTGAATTGTAAGTCAGTTAGCTAACAATCAGTCAGCAGCTGCTCAGCTCATGATTTAGATTAATTTGATGCGAATAAATTTCGCATGACGTCAACCAACCAGAAAACGTAACGTAACGTCTTCATGAAGAAAACTCATTAGGCCCCAAAATCGCAACGCAATACAACAACAGCATCAGATATAGACAGGCAACAGAATAGGAAAAAATATGCCAATAACAAATGATTGATATCGCTGGCGATGAATGTTGAGCAACTTCAGGCAACAACACAAACAAAATTAAGAACAACAAATCGATTAAGAACCACCTAGCAATTACATAATTGCCCTATGACCCTTTGAGAGATCAGTTAACCAACCAGCATGTTCACATATGCAGACTTAACTCACTCATATTTGTCTATGCGGATGTTTTGTTGGTGTGCTAGTATGTGCATGTGTGTGTGTGTGTGTTAGCACAGAATAATAGAAACTATTTCATAGTCATGAGTGCAAAATGTTTATCTTAGGTATGTCAACACTTGAAATCGGGTTTAACCCAAATGACATGGGATTTTTCTATGGTATCTAGAGCAAGAATGAAACTATTTTTATAACGGTTATTTGGCTTTTATAATTACTACTACTAAGGTATTAAATAGCTTCCGCTAGTGACACATGCTAAAACCTTCTATCACCATAGCACGGTATGCTAAGTTTTTCATACCGTTTGTAAAACATCAAAATATGCAATGCGTACAAATCTGCAAAGGAGGCCACCGTAGCAGAGCGTAGCGCATGTCCGCCTATGACGCTGAACATCTGGGTTCGAATCCTGGCGAAACCATCAGAAAAAAATTGCAGCGGTGGTTTTCCCCTCCAAATGCTGGCAACATTTCTGAGGTACTATGCCATGTAAAACTTCTTCCCAAAGAGGTGTGGCACTGCGGCACGCCGTTCGGACTCGGCTATAAGAAGGAAGTCCCTTATCATTGAGATGTTTGCCACTGTTCCTTAGTGGAATGTTCATGCGCAGAGCGTAGCGCAAAGCGTAGCGCAAAGCGTAGCGCAAAGCGTAGCGCAAAGCGTAGCGCAAAGCGTAGCGCAAAGCGTAGCGCAAAGCGTAGCGCAAAGCGTAGCGCAAAGCGTAGCGCAAAGCGTAGCGCAAAGCGTAGCGCAAAGCGTAGCGCAAAGCGTAGCGCAAAGCGTAGCGCAAAGCGTAGCGCAAAGCGTAGCGCAAAGCGTAGCGCAAAGCGTAGCGCAAAGCGTAGCGCAAAGCGTAGCGCAAAGCGTAGAAAACCACCGCTGAAAATTTTTTTTGATGTTCTCGCTAGGATTCGAATCCAGGCGTTCAGGGTGATAGGCGGACATGCTAACCTCTGCTCTACGGTAGCCTTCGTAAAAATTTACGACAACTTATATGTCAATGTCAATAGTTCTTCCTGTCTAAAGCCTTCAAACATGTAGCTCAGACTAAACTTTTTGGACCACACAAAGGGCGTATTTTCTACTAAACCTTTCGATTCATTTATGTCAACCTATTCGACTTCATAAGGCCAATATTTTGTCAAGAACTTAAATTTTCATCTGAATTCGGTAAAGTTCGGAACAATTAGTTGAATTACTGCAATTTTTCATGAAGCTGATGTATACAGAGAATCTCCCCAAGCCTTCTTAAACTTCCACTCTTGCTATCCCTAACTTATGCAACATCTCTAATGTTTGCCATATATGTTGCGTCTACCCATAAACATATGTCAGTTTTTTGTCCGTCCATCAAGCTGATTTTTTCCAGACTATTATTATGTGTTAACAAAACTACTCTCCCACTCATGCAACGGAGTTTGCCACGGTGATATAGAAAAAATATGGCAAAATATTTATCAAAACGAAGCATTGCAAATAACAAAAACCCCCTCTCCCCCCTCGATGGCTGTAAATGAAAAAACACCAAAACCTACTCAAGAAATTCTTGAAAAGATTGAGAGAAAAAAATGTGCTGTCAGAGCCCCCCTCCAAAAAAAAAATGGCTCAGTTGGTTTGCAGTCTTGTCTGACAAACGAATGAAATCCTATGTTGGCAAATTAGCCAAAAAAAAAAGAAAACCAGAAGGACGGACAAATGTAATGACAAAGGAACAAACTGCGATGGATCGATGAGTGGTTGGAATTCAGCTAATCCATGGAAAGATCTCAACTACATTTAAAGCTAGAAGTCAGACTTCTTGATACAAAAAAAAAAATAAATAAACAGTCAAAACTGTTGTTGAAGCCCCATAATAACCAACACAAAGACTAGCAAACTGACAACTGCAGTTAGACAGACAGACAGACAGACGGACCAACAGTCAAACACAAACCGAAAACAGCCACATTAGTCACGTGCCTTTTATTTTGACGTTTATGAGCATCGAAACTACAATTGATTAACTTGGCTGTCGTTTTCCTCCAACTTCTTTTGAAGCGGTTGGCTCGCTTATTGGCTCACAAGCTGCAAGAGTGACTGCGAAACATCGTAACCGCATACATAAACTTAAGACGGTTTTTCCATCATTTTCGGTAATTGAGTATGTGAGTCGAAATCGGAGCCTGTGCCCCAGTCTTAGTTCAATTTCCAGCTGATCTATGGACTGCTTCCATGGAATGCATGAATGAATGAATGAAGGCATGAATGCTCTGTGCGCATTGCCTTTTGCACCGGCCGTGTGTAGGTCTGTCAAGAATGTGTGTGCGGTAAACATTTTGGGCTGTTAGGCTGTTAAACTGTTGCAGTTGGCCATAAGATTGGTTAACAAATGTTGCAGTATTTTTCTTATTTTGGCTTCTTCCTAACAAAATGCCGCTGATGACTTCGAGTGTGTATCAATGTGCAGTCAGCGCATTGGTGGCATTATTGCCAGGGATAAAAATCAGTTCAAAAAACCCAGCAATAAGACAAAACAAATTTTTTTAATGGTTCATAAAGGAAATGGATCTAAAAAAAGTTAACGGAAATGCATCTTTAGAGAAAATTTCGCAAGTTTTCTCAAAGCAAAATATTATTTTTGGGGGGCTCCCGGGGAACCAGACTACGACAATAGAAACCATTTTGGTGACTGTAAGAGTGCAAAAAAATTTCGAACGAATCGCAACACCAATCTCCGAGATCTGGTGTTTTTAAAAATTAGGGTTATCAGAAGTACTTTTTAAGCGAAGGGGAAGGGTCCGCCCCCTTTATGATATCAACAAATTCTACAGCCAATTGCTCCTGCCAGATCATATTCGTATACTACTCCCTAATACCTTTCATTTGAGTCCTATATTTTCATTGTCGTCCAATTTGCCTATTTGATTGGGTTTTGGGGTCGGGGCGGCTACCTAGGTATCTGGACACGATTTTTAATATCAAGTTAGTTCTCTACTCTCAAATACCTTTTATTTGAGTCACATGCTGTCCCGATCGGTTTACTTTTATTTTTGGGTGGTGCTTTTTCGGTAAGGGGAGGGTCCGCCCCCCATGCGATATCAAAAAATTGTATAACCTATTATTCCTTCCAGACCGTGATCAAGACATTCTGCGTATATCCTAATTTGAGGACAAAAAGTGTACTCTACTACCAAAGCCCTTTTATTGCTGTCCTGATTGGCCTTCATACATTATTTTTAATTCCTTTTTGGCCTTTTTTTTGGGTAAGATAGGGGAGGGGGTTTGCCCTCTTACATGTCCTTTCCTTTGTGTACAACATGTTCTCAGGCGTCCTACATGATAGTTTGGTGTTATTTACATTGGAAGGAGAGGGTCGGTCCCCATGAAGCTAAGACCCAAAAGACCATTTATTTATTATCGCGATTTACACGTCCTGCTGAACGGCAGAACGTGACCCAGATATCAGCATTGAATTCGAACTCTACGGTCATAGACCTTTCTTTTAATTTCCATATTATCCCGATCGAAGTAAACGTCCTTTTGAAGGGTAATTAGTGGGTGGGCCGGTCCCAGACTCTGTGTATACCAGATTCGTTGTCAACTTCCAAAGAATTTTCATTCGATACCCACTTTGTGATGTTGGACATTCATGCCCGTTTTGGGGGTTTTTAAGATTGGAGAACCCCCATAGACACCTTGGTCCAAATTCTTATAACAGATGTGTACTCAACTTCCAAATACCTTTCATTTGATACCCATATTGTCCTAATTGGGGTGGTTTTTTGGGTGGTGAGGGACCCCCGAACACTGAAGGTCAAATTTGTGTACCAAGTTCGTACTCTACTCTTAAATACCTTTCGTTTGATACCCATATTGTCCCAGTCGGAAAACATGTCCGTCGAGGTGGGTTTTGGGATGGGGCATCCCCCCAGATTATTTGACCCAAAAATGTTATACCAGTTTTGTGTTTTTGGGGTACCATGCAAATGCAAATTTGCTCATGAACAGTCCATTAAGGAGCTGGGGCAAAATTCGCACAAATCCAAGAGTGTTCAATGATAATGGGCCTCCTTTTATAGCCGAGTCCGAACGGCGTGGCGCAATATTTTTGATGTTCCTGCCAGGATTCGAACCCTTGCTTTCAGCGTCATAGGCGGACATGCTTACCTCTGCGCTACGATGGGGTTCCATAAGGTGGCATACAAAATTTCGTTTAAATCGGTACACCCATCTCCGAGATCTGGGTTTTTTGAAAATTAGGGTTAGGGGGAGGGTCCGAGGGTTTATTTTGGTTGTTACATTTTTATTTTGGATTTATTTGTCCTATTTAAAATAAAAGCAAAATAAAATCCCTTTTTTCAGCTTTAGGCAAAATGTGGTTGTGATTAATGCATTGGACAGCCTACATAGATCGAGATTTCGAAGCTAACCATGCTCCATCATCAGTCTGCTTTGCCCCAAAGATTGATGCTTCCACCACTCATTAATAGGAGGTGTGCAATGGTAGAAGCATGCCTTCTTGAGACGTACATTGGATCGCTTAAGGGCACCTTTCTTCGAGCGCAGTAAGAAAGGTAAAGCACCTACCGCCAATAACTAAATCAAAAAGAACATCTAACGTCAACAACTCACACAATGCCAAATTCCGATGATAGATGGCGCCCACACATATGTCATCAAGTTAGATTGTCAGATACGTATTCTACTACAAAAAAGAAACCAATTGTGTGTCATGTTATTCCGAAAGATCTGCATGTCCGCTGGGGTTTTGGGGAGCGATGCGACTCCCCTGATACTTTTTCTAAAAAGGGTTCAATACTGTAGCGATGAGCTTTTTCTAAGGAGAGATGCCCCCAGCGTTTTAGGACAGTGATTCGGATTCATACACTACTACCAAAGACCTTGAATTTGTCTCTCTCATTGTCCCGATCGTTTTATATAAAATATCCTTTGGACGGGGGCGCCCAAACACTTGGTGCAAGTTTTTGATATAAGTTTTGTGCTCTACTCCTACAGACCTTTCATTTGAGTCCCATATTGTCTGGAATAACCTACATCTCTGATTGTTAGGTTTTTGGACCTAGAAACCCTTCATTGAAGTCCCGTATTGGCCCTATGGTGTGCGTTTGAGGTTTATTTTTGGGATGGAAAGGTCTCCAGATTCTTAGGGCCAGTTTTGGACATCAGTTTTACACTCTACTCGTAAATATCTTTCGTTTGACAACCATTTTGTTCAGATCTTGTGTCAGGTGTCAGGTTAGGGGTTTTGGAGTGGGTAGTTCATGCACTTACATTTGGTGACCATATTTTCGTTATAGGACCATATGGCTGCTTGCTTTCGATGTAATTTTGAGTCTCAGACTTTTTTGATTGGTTCTCATATTCGAGAATTTTGAGGTTTGGATCCACCCTCCCTTTTTGGTTAAAAAAATGGTTAATATTTTTCTTTTGACGTTTTGCTAAAGATGACTTTTGTTGACTTCCCTTCCAAAAATTAACAAATTGATGGCAACCCTGCACCGACTGCCACCTGCCTCCCCCCCCAGTTCAGTTAACGCTGCACTGTGCAAAGTGATAAAATAAAATAAATGAACTCTTAGCTCTGACACTTTTGGCTGCCGCCTGCTGCTGTTGTTGCAGCCGATGATGGTGATGTGATGATGATGCAGCACCAGTCCCTGCCACATAATCTGTAAAGCGTATGACGGTGGTAGTTGCGTTGCTGGTGCTTGGTGTTGCCATAAATTGTTATGTTTGTATTTAGACTTTGTCTACGCTCCATTACATCTTATGTTACGAATTGTAATGTCTTTTGGATACCTTCCGCGTAAAACTTTGCTCTCATGTCAATGCGGCTCATGGACTCATACAGCAATGATAGATATCGCTAGGATACAAATCCATTATTGGCATGGCGCCTAATTGATGAACTACTACGCGTTTGACTGGAGGGCATTGGAGCAGGATTCAGGGGTGCCAAAACTGATTACCCGGTGGCGAAATTTTGCAGTTGCAGTTATTCGTTGACACAACCAACATGGTTACTGATGACATTTGGTGTTTGGGAATGGTGATTTTCGACTTGTTTTCCTTAATCAGCAGCTACGAGTGATGGGGGTTAAGTGGTGTTGGTAAGCAAAATTGTTATGAATCATGAAGACGAAAATCTGGCAAAAAAAACATTGGCTTAGAGAAAAGCAAAAGCACATACGAAATTTATACAGAAAATTAAATTTAGAAAAATGTGAAGACAAATTTTGAAAAATTTAATTTTGTATAAAAACAAATGTCCTGTGGGCATACACAATTCACAGGACTTTGTAGTAAACCTGTACTGCAAATTTTTGTTATGCCAGATTTAAGCTTCTGTTGGAAGTTGAAATCACTACTTCCGCTGTAGTAAACTGAGCTCCCTACCAACTTGTCTATCGGGGCGCTTTAAGCCTGACTACCATTTTGATGAAACTTAATTTTCGGTGAATGGAATTCAACTTTGACAACATTTTTTCAGCAAATAAAATTTTAATATTATTTTCCATAAGAATTAAATTTGACAAAATATTGGAGGATTTTTTTTCCTCTTTCATTCCATCTACAAGTTTTCAGTAACAGAAAACCCACTTGCCAATGCCATAAAATCTCAAATGAGTGACACCACAATTCGAACTGAACTGATTTTTATTTGCAACATACAATCGCTGAAATATCATTCATTGTTTGTTGTTGTTGTTGCTGTAGCCTCCACATTTGATGTTAATATCAAATCATGAAATTTCCGTCAAGGACGTCAAGGCAATGACGATGAAAGCCAAAAAGAAAATTTGAAGAAAATCTATGGCAAACAAAAAAAAAAACATCGCTATGGCCAAGAAAGAAAAAAGACTGTCACTTGCAAAGAGAAAGAAAAGTCGTCATCTCCTTTAGTTTCGAACCACGAAATTAAAGCATGCCATCATACTATTGCCATGACTGCCAAGTCATGTCCGTTAACGACGACAAGTGCTGGCTTAAATGAGTTGGCCGCCATCGCATTGTTGTTGCCGTTTGCTAGCTGGCGTTATGATCATACGCCAATCCTTTCGACCATACCAAATGTAAGCGTCCATCGTCTTGCAAATCGGAAAAAGCGCTTATTTCCAAGGAAAATTAATTCAATATTTGTACAAGGCAGGCTGCAGCATGACCATAACCGGAGGGGCAAAAGATGGTTTACTTCCATCGTGCCCCCCCCCCCCCCCCCCCCCCCCACTACACCCTTGACAAATGAGACGGGCAAGGTCTTGATGAAGTCACTCCACAAAAAGTTGGATATGAAGGCTATGAAATGCCATCAAAATATTGACGATGGACAACGACGATTGAAGAGCATTTCGATATTTCATTAGCGGCCAACAACCGCTGATAGCTGCCAGTTGAATGTTTAACTCTGGCAGAGCTCAAATGATGGCAGGGAAACAGTGATATTGAGGTCTGAATTTTGCCTAAAATTTTCTATAAAACCTAAAATTTTCTAAAAATTTCTAAAAAATTTAATCTGAGAATAAAAATCTAATTTTGGAAAATTTTCAAGGAAAATATCAAGACGTTAAAATTTTCTTAGAAATTTCAATTTTAAATAGTTTTTAAAATTTTGACAAAATTTTCCTTAAAAATTTGGAGTCATGCTACTTTGGGGGAATGCACCATACCAAAGCCCTTAGACGGGTTTGTCTGTTAAATAACTCCCAGAGTTGCCGACTTAAATGCAAGGCCTTTGGTGGTATAGAACGAATCAGACATGAAATTCGGGAACAACAATTCAAGCAATTTTAGTTTAATTTTTTATGGTAGAACAAAAAAATTTTAAATTTGTGTAAATAATTGACTCGGGGGAACGCCCCACCCAAAATCCCCCTTAACGGACATTTTAGCCGATTGTGACAATATGGGTATCAAACCAAAAGTAATTGAAAGTAGAGTACGAATTGCACATAAAAATTTAGTCCCAAATATCTGGGATCGCCCAACTCCCCACAAAACCCCTCTAATGAGGACCAGCCCTGACCCTGAAAAGTACTTAAGGCCGACCAGAACAATGTGGTACTGAAATGAAAGGTCTTAAGGAATGAAAAACGAATCTTATATTAATATTTGGCACCAAGTCTGTGGAGGCCGCCTCACCAAAAAATATGCAGGCCGACCGGGATACCATGGTATTCAAATAGAGTAGAGTAAACTCCTGATACCGAATTGTTAATGAAGTGTTTGATGGCCCCTATATCCATGGCCCTTAAGGTCTTTATTCCCTTGCCATCAGCTTAATATTCTCTAAAAATTAATTTTAGGTATTGACCTGCAAGTTTTCTATATAATTGAAATAAACATCTAATCATCTGACGCAAAAACTGGAATTTTTTTTTGATTACCAAAATAACACCTCTTACTGGAAAACCTTTTATGCAACTCAAATTTGACAACAAATTCCCCTTGCTCCAATTTAAAGAAAACTCTGATTTTCAAGATGGGTTCACAAAGCGAAATTTCGATTTCAATCTGATAGTAACTAAAAAAATAGGAATTTGGTAAAATTGGTGTCATTCAACATGGGGGAGCGCCCTACCCCTAAAACCCCCCGACGGGCATGTTATTCGATTGGAACAATATGGGTATCAAATGAAAGGTATTTAAAAGCAGAGTAAGAATATAATATACGAATTTGACCCTAGTGTCCAAGGAGCCACCCCGCCTCACAAAAACTCCCTAAAAGGACATGTAAAGCGATTCGAACATTAGAGGACTAAAATAAATGTTCTTGAGGAGTAAGAATACTTTATAAAACTTTGGTCCAAGTGTCTGGAGCCCTTCCTAACCCAAATTAGGGCCCTAAACAGACATTTAAAATGCCACGGACAAAATTAAATATGTTAGAAGTAGATTTGAAATCTGATATTAAAGTAGAGTACGAAGAAAAGAAATAATTTTTGAGCCAAAGAGCCCCACACCCAAAAATAGCCAAGGGCACATTTAAGCTGATCAGGGATATCCAAAATTGAACCCAAAAGTCGGCGAGCTCCAGCCCAAAAGTCATGTAGTCCGATCAGAAAGCTATTGGACTGAAATAAATAGATCTTTCGGGCCAAGTGTCAGGGCAGTTACGCGCAGCCCCTATAACCCCCAAAGGCCACTCATAGACATGACAGTAAGTACTATATGGGATTGAAATGGTAGGTTTTTGGAGTCACTCACCCCAAGAACCCCCAGGAGCACATTTACGACGATCAGCACAATATGACACTAAAATGAAAGGTCTTTGGAAAAAGTCGTCCAATATTGAGCCCAAAAGTCGGGAAGCGCCACTCCTTTCAATACCCCAAGAAATCATGTAGTTCAATCGGAATGATATTTGATTCAATTGAAAGATATTTGAGGCCAACGGTCAGGGAAGTCAAGCAGCGCCCCCCATTACCCTTACATGCGACTTGTAGACATATCTGAACAATATGGGACTTTAATGGAAAATGTTTGGGTCCACCCCCAAAAAAATTCCAAGAAAAAAACGCCCCTTGAAAGTGAATTACGAATCAGACATCCAGATCTGGGCCTGAAAGTCGGGGAACCAAAACCCCAAAAAAAAACAACGAAGTTTTTGGTAAAAACGCAGTTTTTAGACCATATGTTCGCACAACTTTCGGCGAAACTTTACAAAAACCATAGTTTGTAATTTCTTGAAATTTTCTCTAATTTTGTTTTCAATCTGTTGTAACCAAAAAATAGGTATTTGGTAAAATTGAGGTCATTCAACATGGGGGAGCGCCCTACCCCAAAAACCCCCCGACGGGCATGTTATTCATTTGGTACAATATGGGTATCAAATGAAAGGTATTTAGAAGCATAGTACGAATATAATATAAGAAATTGGCCCAAGTGTCTAAGGAGCCAACACAACACCCAAAAACCCCCTAAAAGGACATATATAGCGATCCGAATAGTACCTTAGGTAAGGTTGAAAAGAAAATGTGGCTATTAATCTGCCCCATGCTACTATGGACATACACCTAAGCTAGTATTCGTCTTGTTGTGCGCTCTTAATACTAAAAAGTAACCTCGAAAAAGAAAATTTAAGTCAGGAATTCCGTACTGCTTACAAAATCCCTAATTGTTTTCCATACGACGCCCCTTAGTTGGTTCATCTCTGGTATTGTGTCCCCGCCTAAGTGCCAGTGTGTGTTAGCCACGAAAGCCGGACAATCCTAACAGTAGAGGACTCAAATAAATGTCCTTGAGGAATATGAATCTAACCTAAAAACAATTATGAGGTATTCAAATTTAGGGTGGGGTGCATAGAGGGGCCGACCCACCCTCAAAATCCCCCAAATAGCGCTATAGACCAATCATGCCAATATGGGACTCACATGAATGGTGTTTGAAAGTAGAAAAAAAAAATCTGAATTACAATTGTGGGATCATGTCTATGGTGGCCGCCCACCCCAAATCCCTCCTAGTCGGACATATTAACCGTCTATGACAATATGGGGCCCAAATTAAAGCTATTCGTGAGTAGAACACAAAATTGATACACACTTCTGGGACCAAGTATCTGGGGGTTCAATCCCCAAAACACCCCCAAACAGGACTAACATGGTAATATGGGGCTCAAAAAAAGGGTTTGAGAGTAGAGAATGAATCTAATATATATTTTCAGAGCCAAGACTCTGGGGGTCCACCAAACTTCTACTACCCCTAATCGGACATATTCACCGACCATGGCAATATGAATCCCAAAAGAAAGGTATCTGGGAGTATAGTACGAATTTGATATCGACATTTGTGGCGAAATGATTGAGGGGCCATCCCATCCCCAAAAACACTCACAAACAAGACTTAATCACCGACCTGGGCAATATAGGGCTCAAGTAAAAAATATTAGAGAATAAAAGTAGGTGCAGCGGAGAAGTTCCGTTTCCGGTTCTGTTTTATAAAAATCGAATTTTGCGAAATAATTGAAAACAAGTAAAAGCATGTTAAGTTCGGCCGGGCCGAATCTTATATACCCTCCACCATGGATCGCATTTGTCGAGTTCTTTCCACGGTATCTCTACTTAGGCAAAAAAGGATATATGAAAAGATTTACTCTGCTATTAGAACGATATCAAGATATTAAATTATTATTAATTAAATTATATGTTGGAGACCTGTGTAAAATGTCAACCAATTCGAATAAGAATTGCGCCCTTTGTGGGCTAAAGAAGTAAAATAGAGAGATCGATTTATATGGGAGCTATATCAGGCTATAAACCGATTCAGACCATAATAAACACATATGTTAATGGTCATGAGAGAATCCGTCGTACAAAATTTCAGGCAAATCGGATAATAATTGCGACCTCTAGAGGCTCAAGAAGTCAAGATCCCAGATCGGTTTATATGGCAGCTATATCAGATTATAACCGATTTGAACCATATTTGGCACAGTTGTTGGATATCATAACAAAATACTACGTGCTAAAATTCGTTCAAATTGGATAAGAATTGCGCCCTCTAGAGGCTCAAGAAGTCAAGACCCAAGATCGGTTTATATGACAGCTATATAAGGTTATGGACCGATTTGAACCATACTTGGCACAGTTATTGGATATCGTAACAAAACACGCGGCGCAAAATTTCATTTCAATCGGATAAGAATTGCGCACTCTAGAGGCTCAAGAAGTCAAGACCCAAGATCGGTTTATATGGCAGCTATATCAGGTTATTGACCGATTTGAACCATACTTGGCACAGTTGTTGGATGTCATAATAAAACACGTCACGCAAAATTTCATCCCAATCGGATAAGAATTGCGCACTCTAGAGGCTCAAGAAGTCAAGACCCAAGATCGGTTTATATGGCAGCTATATCAGGTTATGAACCGATTTGAACCATACTTATTACAGTTGTTGGATGTCATAGCAAAACACGTCGTGCAAAATTTCATCCCAATCGGATAAGAATTGCGCACTCTAGAGGCTCAAGAAGTCAAGACCCAAGATCGGTTTATATGGCAGCTATATCAGGTTATGAACCGATTTGAACCATACTTATTACAGTTGTTGGATGTCATAGCAAAACACGTCGTGCAAAAGTTCATCCCAATCGGATAAGAATTGCGCACTCTAGAGGCTCAAGAAGTCAAGACCCAAGATCGGTTTATATGGCAGCTATATCAGGTTATGAACCGATTTGAACCATACTTGGCACAGTTGTTGGATGTCATAGCAAAACACGTCGTGCAAAATTTCATCCCAATCGGATAAGAATTGCGCACTCTAGAGGCTCAAGAAGTCAAGACCCAAGATCGGTTTATATGGCAGCTATATCAAAACATGGACCGATATGGCCCATTTACAATACCAACCGACCTACACTAATAAGAAGTATTTGTGCAAAATTTCAAGCGGCTAGCTTTACTCCTTCGGAAGTTAGCGTGCTTTCGACAGACAGACGGACGGACGGACGGACGGACGGACGGACGGACGGACGGACGGACGGACGGACGGACGGACGGACAGACGGACGGACATGGCTAGATCGACATAAAATTTCACGACGATCAAGAATATATATACTTTATGGGGTCTCAGACGAATATTTCGAGTAGTTACAATCAGAATGACGAAATTAGTATACCCCCCATCTTATGGTGGAGGGTATAAAAAAAATTTAAACAAAATCTTCTTCAAATTTTGCAAAATTCCAAACTTCAAAAAAAAATGTAATGAAAATTGACTTTTGGGAAAATGTTCACATAAATCATATTTCGGCGAAAAACATTAAATTTCGCTAAAAAAAAGAAACTATAAAATTCTCAAAGCATTCTATTGGGTTGCCCAAAAAGTAATTGCGGATTTTTTAAAAGAAAGTAAATGCATTTTTAATAAAACTTAGAATGAACTTTAATCAAATATACTTTTTTACACTTTTTTCTAAAGTAAGCTAAAAGTAACAGCTGATAACTGACAGAAGAAAAAATGCAATTACAGAGTCACAAGCTGTGAAAAAATTTGTCAACGCCGACTATATGGAAAATCCGCAATTACTTTTTGGGCAACCCAATATAAAAACGTTAGGTTAGGTTAGGTAAGAGTGGCAGTCCTTTACAGACTCACTTAAACAATTTTAAGTCCATTGTGATACCACAGTAGTGACAAACCAAGGATTCTGGCGGGAATCGTACCCCCGACCTCTACACTGGTAATCCAAGCACGCTACCAACTCGGCTATCGGGGCGCCCTGAACATTTTTTTTAATCTAATTTAAAGGAAATTTTTTCAAAAAAACGCATTTTTTTTCAATCCTTAATTTTTTCTGAGCCACTGTGCCTTTAATTGTGTAGGATGTTTGAATGTTTTTTTTTTGATGCTGTTGATGGAATGGCATGGGATATGACAAAGAAGAGGAGGACGTTTACCACTGGGACGATGTTGGCTGCCGGTCCGTTGGTCCATCGGCCGGTCGTTGGCTGTTTTGTGGCGTTGATGGTGGCGATAAAACAACATAACATTCAACACTTTGCTTAAAACGAAATTAGTTTATTTACGATGGTCGGTCGACTCCTCTCTCAATAATTTGGCATCAATGGAATGTCAGTTGCCTACCATGGCAGCCTGCTACAGTCTACCAGGCTAGTCGGGCCTAGGCTACTACTACAGACATGCTGCTGCATGCCTGCCATTGTCGGGCAACAAAGTGAAAGTGCTCCAAATTTGCCATCAGAAACAATTGAAATAAATGCAGAAGCCGCAGCACAAAAGCAGAAGCTACTGTATAATATTAGAGTAGGGGCAGTTGCCAAGGTGGCTGGAGGAGTCTATGGAATGCAAAGGCTTAGTTAGCCATGTGCTTGGATGTGTGGTGATGCAGCGGCCCCATTCAATGGCTGGCTTTAAGTAATCCCCATATTATTAAAGCTATATTTTAGAGATGTTGCTAAAATGCCAAGGCTTAAAGCCCACCGCACAACAAACAAAAAACAAACACATACACATACACATACACACATATGCATAGGCAAAGCAAAGGAGGTCTTCAGAGGAAAACTACGAGAAAAAAACTAAATAATCCCTGCTTACTATAGATCTACGATATGTTGCTCTTAAAACAATTGCCGTTCAAGATGATGTTGGTCGTTTACTTAGCTTAGCTTTTGTTGTTGCTGTTGTTGTTGTTGTTGATGGCTAGGACAAAAACAACAACAAACACAAAGTTTATTGTTTAATGCACATTGCTCGTCCGCTGAACGGTCGGTCGGTCGGTTCCATTGGTGTCCATTGTGCTTAACTCAAATGAAATGGTGCTCTCAAAATGTCCACCTTCCTGAACGTTGGTTGGCGGTATTGGCGCATGGGCCATGCTAACATTTTTTTGTATTTCTTTTGGTCCATGTCTTTTTAGCTTTTTTTTGCTCGATTTTAGTGTTTTAACATTGGCTTGCAGCTAACAACATTAACATCATCACCGCCACATTTGCCGGGGCCCGGCAACTAACAAATAAAGTTGGGGCTGTGCTAAGCCTGAGGTTTAGAGATAGTGAAGTGCTCTGGAGCAGTACTTTCAAGCGCAAACTAGAGCCTGAAAACCATTGATCGGTCATTTATTTCTTTGTTCCACATCTATGGAGGAGGCACACCAACAACAACAACAATACGGCAAACACGTAACATAACATGCCTCTACGGCCAGCACTCCATTCCATTCCAATTTCAATTCCAAGCAACAATTTGAACATGTGGCTTCATTTGATCCGCTCATCATGGTATATGTGCTCGATGCCCGGTTTAAAGTTTTTTTTTTCGCTTCAACCAAAGGAAAACAAATGCATCTAATCCCAAAACATTCACTATGGACTTGGTTGGTCAGGCCTCCCACAACCCCTCAATAACATCCTGCATGTCCTCAACATATTTGTGGCCATTACCACCAGCACCAGCACCACCACCATCATCATCCTCTGGCTTGCAGCCTTCATAGTTGCTTCTTTACTTATATGGAGCACTATTTTTAGCTTAAGTCAGAGTACAACATCCGCATGTCCATTACGATCCATCCATTCATTTAGCTGATAACGTTCAATGGACTCCAACTACCGACAGCAAGCAACCCACAACTGAACTACCAATAGCCAGTTTAACATTCAACTCTGCCACCACCATAAACACCATTATCGGCATTTTTTACCTCTTTGCAATGGTTCGCGAGGGTTGAAGCACAATTGATTTCTCATTTGGGGGAAATTTGTTAATTTTCTTAAAAAAGTATTTATTTTTTATCAGATCCCCTTAAAACAAAAAAAAAAAAAGATTTCATTCTGAGTAAATAGGAAATAGTTGGAAATTTCCAATATAGTTAGGAAAATAGAAGCAACAAAATTGGCTTGGTCTTTTTTTTGTTTTTTTTTGCATTGTTGTTGGTTTTAGAGGCTTCATGCTATTATTTGATTAAAGGAAAATATTCTGTCTAATTTTTTAGCTCAGAATAGTAGTTGGAAAGAAAAAAAAAATTTTTTCTTATGTCAAAGAGCTAAACATTTTTAAGGTTTGTGTCTTAAGTCTTTTGTTATTTCAATATACGGATGGGCTCATCATCACTTTCCAATAGAATTTTACCATGTCCGTCCTTCTGTCGGCCCATATCTTCTTCTGATCAAGGCACATATATTTTAAGAGCAATCTCATAATGTCCCTTTCTGATGTATAGAACGTTGTTCGCTATATCAGATGTAGTTTTTTATTGGTCTGGATGGGAAAATGGCCACTCCCACACTGTATCACTACGGTGGAAACGTTCCACTTCGGTATTTGACATATCTGCTGTTTAACTGTATCAACTGTTTTGTGTCTGTGACCATATCGCCGTCTTTAACCTCTACGCCGCTGCGTCCTGATAAATCTTCTTCCTGTTAAATTCATGTTCGGCTTATCTCATCACCGCCACCCAGTTTTTCTCATACTCCAGCATCCTCTGGACAAACAGCACTCGCGCTGGAAAAGCGTGGGTTCTGCGTTGTCTCTTCTCTCAAAGACCCATACATTTTCAAAGTTCGTGTCTTAAGTCTTTTGATTTCAAGCACTTGTTTTTTCTTTCAATGTAAATCTCGACTTAAGAATTGAATCCTCTGGAGGCGTAAAAACTAAATTCTCGAGGTCGATATGGAGGACACATCTAAACATACTCTGACTAGGTCCATGCCAAATGCAAATTTGCCCATGGACATTCCATTAAGGAACAGGAGCAAATTTCTCACACATCACTGGATGCTGTTCGATTCAAGTTTTAGCTCAATGATAAAAACTTTCTTTTTATAGCCGAGTCTGAACGGCATACCGCAGTGCGACAGCTCATTGGAGACAAGTTTTTACATGGCAAAGCACCTCATAAAAGTGGCAAAAGGCAAAGTATCTTACAAACGATTATGTTCTCGCCAGGATTCGGACCGAGACTTTCAGCATCATAGGCGGTACGGATTTGGACCGTTTATAACTGTAAATGTATGTGCATATTTCAAGCGGCGAGTTAATTTAAGATATACAGAAGGAACGACCGTGTATGATCCATTTGAACTTCTCTGTACCATTTAGGTTGGCCTTCTCTGTAGGTTACAGCTCTATCCGGTAGAATGGTATAACCCTTGAAGCCGCCATTGTCTGTGCGGAGAGAAGGCATATCGATAAAATTTTATCTGAGTGCCTGGCCTAGTATGGGAGAATACCTTAAATGGTCTGCGCATGCTTGGGAAAGACCCCTCTACTTTTGCCAACAGACATCTGAGTTGCGCCGTAATCAGCAAAGCCTTCGTCCGCCGCATGTCGAGTTTCCTCGGCGTAAGCATACTTTGAATCGGATGCCTAGTTATTGACCATCACCAGTCCACTTCCACTGCGATGTTATCTCTCCTTGAAAGGAAGCAAGTGCGTTTTTTGCATCGCCAGTTGCAATCAGTGAGATTCCGTCCTCTTTGCACTCATCATAACCCATCCTAGCTTGCCCCGTTCTGCCCTTTACGTATTTCATGCGATGATGACAGTAGCGATGTCGTCTGCATGCCGCTTCCACATGAATTTTCCTCCTAGTTACAAGGAGCAACAGTTGCGAACCCTAAGAATCAGGTCTCACTGTTCTTTGATCTTATCATCACCAACCGCAGCTTGCGCTCTTTCCCTTTCCCCGCATTCAATGACAGCAGTGATGTTGTTTGCATCCCACTTTCATTGAGATATTCCATCTCGTTAGGAGGAGCAACTACGTCTTGTGCATCCTCAGTTACAACCCGTGAGAGAGACCACAGTTATATGGACGGTTCAGATTTGGATATAGCTCCCATACATATTTTCGTCCGATTTTGACTTATTTTGCAATAAAGTGGTCATTTCTTAACCGATTCACACCAAATTTAGCACAAAAGATTCTCTTATGACTCCCTGCATTGCTGCGGAATTTCAAAGAAATCGGTTCAGATTTAGATATAACTTCCATATACATTTTCGTTCGATTTTTAGTAATGCTGCAATAGTTTGGCCATTTCTTAACCGATCCTCAAAAAATTTAGCACAAGGTTTTCTCTTATGACTTTTTTTGTTCACTGGTGAACTCCATTAAAATCTGTTCATATTAAGATATAAATCCCATTCTTATGTATCTCCGGATTTTCACTTTTAAGGTCTTTGCTAACGCATTAATCAAAATTGTGCACAACGATTTGGTCTATGACCCCTACAATATGTACCGATTTTTCTCGAAATTCTACACTTAAATTTTATAAAAATTTTAGCTGAGGATTTAGCCTGCATATCCAATGTGGTGTAGGGTATCAAAAGATCGACTTCGCCCGACTTTAGCCCGCCCTTACTTGTTCCTATTGGATAAGTTGGTATATAACTTTACACTTCTCTCTATGTGCCCAACGACATCAGGCCAACTGAGGCTACCGATTGGGTTCTTTACAAACTGTGTTGTTAAAAGAAGAATTGACTTGAAATAGATGGCGATCTGGAGTTGCGGCTTCAAAAGTGGCTTCAATTGCATGCCGGTCATGTCCAGCATACAAAGTGGATGATGGGTATGTAGAATCACCTTTACCCTTACTTGTGAGCCCCAGCTTTTTTTGAGTGCCTGAAATACATCAAATCATCTGAGGTTATTGCAGGAGTTCTTTACACCCAGTGTGGTCAAGAGAACAATTAGCCTGCAATAGTGGTTTCTCTGCATAGCCACATCTACTGCCTAGACCACAACTCTAAGAGCTTAAGGAACTAGACACATCACCGGAAGCCATGTTGTTTACAAAAACTTTGCTCCTCCTAATGAATGTGTTCTGGTAATGCGGCTTTATGAGCCACTTCAATAACTTGTTGGTAATGTGAAACATACCACCAGTATCTACCACCTAGCCCTAGATAACACCATAAAAGGCTCCGACCGCAGGCTCACTCACAAGCCATGTTTCACCTTCCTCAGTGATGGCTTTCTGGTCGATCCAAATGATTGTTGGCCATGACCAGTACAAGTCTGCCCTTTATAAGGATGAGGATGTAGAATCATAATCTTGGAGGCCACCGAATCGGCGGTGGTTATCCCCTCCGAATGCTGACAACATTTTTGAGGTACTATTCAGTGTTAAAACTTCTCCCCAAAGCGATGTCGCACTGCGCCACACCGTTCGTACTCGGTAATAAAAAGGAGGACCCTTTTCATTGAGCTTAAACTTGTCCGATGCAAGTTTAATATGTAAGAAGTTTGTCCCTTTTCCTTGATAAAATGTTCATACGCAAATTTGCAATGTAGATTATCCTCTGCCCTTACTTATGAACACCAGCTTTTGTTTTTTCCATACATCCAGGTTCCGATCTGTTTTCGGCTTACTCGCTGTCAACCTCAGCAGGTATTAAATTGGGAACAGTACTTTTCCATTTTTGGAGCTGGGGGCCTATTTCTTAACTGATCTATAGTGAAAGTATTCATGCTGCCTGTGGAGTCGTGGGAGGAAAACTGTGTGAACTATACTTTCCCAAGTTTTCAATCCCATGGCAGCCAGTTTTACGTACCTCCATCGGCAAGAGCTGCCTCCTCAGTGTACAACACACTGCTACAATAACTAGGCCCAAGGGTTTCAGTTTACATTTTCGCTCAATTCCACTCACATGTTTCCTTGATCCTTTCAATTTGACTCCTTATATTGAAAGGGTTCTGTCTCAGCCACGATCCTGCAGCGAGCTCTCGTGCACCTTCGCCTTTGACTCGTTACTCCGTTCACAAGGGAACTGTGGTTATATTTCCCATTAGGTATCATAGCCTTTGCGTACATTTGAGACATACGCTCCCTCTCATCATCTCTCGTTCACTGTTGAGAGGATGTGTGCAACTTTGCCCATGAACATTTCATCTAGGAACAGGGGCAAACTTCTCGCATATTAATGAGTGCTGTCCGTTTAAAGTTTAAACTCAATTACAAGGAACCTCCTTTTATAGCCGAGTCCGAACGGCGTGCCTCAATGCGATACCTCTTTGGAGAAAAGTTTTTACATGATATAGTACCTCACAAATGCCGAAGGGAATAACCACCGCTTAAAATGTTTTTCTCATGTTCGCGCCAGGATTTGAACGGATATCGGAAGGCCAAAAAAAGATCCTTGTGCCATGTCTCAACGAAATCAGATAATAAATGCGCCTTTTTATGGTCCATATGGCAGCTATATCTACAAAAAATATAGCCCGATCTTGACCAGTATGAATATCGAGGAACTTAACACAAAACATTGTGCCAATCGTGCAATTGGATAATAAATGGGGCTTTAATCGACAGATCGGTCTATAGTGGGGCTACATCAAGATATAGTCCGGTATTACCATTTTTCAAACTTAACCCGCGTATAGATTAAGAAAAAGGGAAGCTGAATAAAGTTTGAGCTCATTATCTTCATTTTTAAAGCCTTTAGCGTGATTTCTACAAACAGACGGACGAACGGACATAGATACACCGTCTTAAATTTTTCCGACAATCTAGAATATATATACCTTATAGAGTCGGAAATGGATATTTCGATGTGTTGCAAACGGAATGACAAAATGAATATACCCCCATCCTTCGGTGGTGGGTATAAAAAGTAGAAAATCAAGTTTTTGTCTTAAGTCTTTAGTTTTTTTGTTAAACTCAACCAAAATTAAAATAGATTATGAAACAGGAGAGAAAGAAATAGAAGATACGTGGTGTCGGCGTTCTGAAAAGCGACCTAAAGTAAGTAAAAACTAACTTTTCTTAAAAAAAATTATCTGTTTGCGCTTTCTTTATTTAGCCTTAAAATCATAGTGAGATTCCATTGCAGGATATTGTCCGGCTTGAGACCATTGTTTAATGCTTTCTATTCAAAGAATAGTTTAGAAAAAAAACATTTAAAAGTCAGCAAAGAGTTTGTTGTTGCTAGAAGCATTTGACTGGTTTCCTGTATCGCGATTTCATTTTCGACCAAGAAAAATCATCAGCAGGAGATGTCAAAAGGATCATGGTGCTTTACAAGCATTCCAACTAGAGTAAGATGTAAAGCACACATCTGAATTTGAACAGGGCTCTTTAAGTCGACTTGTTTCATTAGCGCAATAGAAAACAAATCAAATCCTACTTCCCTTATTCAAATCCAACTTATCCAACAATGCTAATGATGATCCATTTGACATCTCCTGCTGGTGATTTTTCTTGGTCGAAAATGAAATCGCGATACAGGAAACCAATCAAATGCTTCTAGCAACAACACACTCTTTGCTGACTTTAAATGTTTTTTTTTCTAAACTATTCTTTGAATAGAAAGCATTAAACAATGGTCTCAAGCCGGACAATATCCTGCAATGGAATCTCAATAAAAAAAATTATCTGCGAAGTCTCAACTCAGTATCTTTATTTTTTAAGACAGTAGCGTGATTTCAGACAGACGGAAGGACAGACGGAGGGACAGACGGAGGGACAGACGGAGGGACAGACGGAGGGACAGACGGAGGGACAGACGAAGGGACAGACGGAGGGACAGACGGAGGGACAGACGGACATTGCTAGATGGTCTAAGAAACTCATGACAAACCTGGATTAGGAATGGAAATAAATATTTCAATATGTTTCATACTGGAACAACAAAATTATTATCACCACATCTTTCGGTGATGTGTATAGAAAGTCTTTTCACAGTATTACATTTTATCATTTTTATACCCACCACCGAAGGATGGGGATATATTCATTTTGTCATTCCGTTTGCAACACATCGAAATATCCATTTCCGACTCTATAAGGTATATATATTCTTGATCAGCGTAAACATCTAAGACGATCAAGGCATATCCGTCCGTCTGTCTTTTGAAATCACGCTACAGACTTTAAAAATAAAGATATTGAGCTGAAACTTTGCGCAGATCATTTATTTGTCCATAAGCAGGTTAAGGTCGAAGATGGGCAATATCGGACTATATCTTGATATAGCCCCCATATAGACCGATCCGCCGATTTAGGGTCTTAGGCCCATAAAAGCCACATCTATTATCCGATTTTGCTGAAATTTGAGACAGTGAGTTGTGTTTGTCCCTTCAACATCATTCGTCAATTTCGCCCAGATTGGTCCAAATTTCGATATAGCTGCTATATAGACCGATCCTCTGATTTAGGGTCTTGGGCCCATAAAAGCCACATTTATTATCCGATTATGCTGAAATTTGGGACAGTGAGTTGCGTTAGGCCTTCTGATATTCTTTGTAAATTTGACCCAGATCGGTCCAGATTTGGATATAGCTGCCATATAGACCGATCCTCTGATTTAGGGTCTTGGGCCCATAAAAGCCACATTTATTTTCCGATTTTGCTGAAATTTGGGACAGTAAGTTGTGTCGAGCCCTTTGACATCCTTCTTCAATTTGGCCCAGATCGGTCCAGATTTGGATATTACTGCCATATACACCGATCTTCCGATTTAGTGTGTTAGGCCCATAAAAGCCACATTTATCATCCGATTTGGCTGAAATTTGGGAAAAAGTGTTGTTTGAGGCCCTTCGTTAATTTGGCCCAGATCGGTCCGGATTTAGTTATAGCTGCCATATAGACCGATCCGCCGATTTTAGGTCTTAGGCCCATAAAAGCCACATTTATTATCCGATTTTGACGAAATTTAGGAGAATCAGTTATGTTAGGCCCTTCAACATCTATCTTGAATTTGGCCCAGATCGGATCAGATTTGGATATAGCTGTTATATAGACCGATTTCTTGATTTAAAGTTTTGGGCCCATAAAAGGCGCATTTATTTTCCGATATCGCTGAAATTTGAGACAGTGAGTCGTGTTAAGCCCCTCAACATACTTCTGCAATTTGGCCCAGATCGGTTCAGATTTGAATATAGCTGCCATATAGACAGATATCTCAATTTAAAGTCTTGGCCCCATAAAAGGCGATTTCACTGAAATTTGACACAATGACTTATGTGGTTCAGATCGGTTTATTTTTAGGTATGGCTACTGTACTTATTAGTATTTGGTCCAAATCGGAACATATTTCGATATAACTGTTAGGGGACATAAGGTATGCAATTTTCACTGGATTTTGATGAAAGGTGGTTTACATATATACCCGAGGTGGTGGGTATCCAAAGTTCGGTCCGGCCGAACTTAACGCCTTTTTACTTGTTATTAATGCCCTTAGAAGAACTTCCGATAAATGTTAACTCAATATGTTCACGCTTATTCGTCCAACTTATAAAACATTATTTTACTTCCAAGCTGTGACAATAACACCAGCAAAGTTTTTCTTGGAAAAAAATTTAATCTAGATATCAAGATCTCATTTGAAATTAATTAAAATTCAATATTTACTAAAGTAACTACAGAAACTCATTATAGATTCATAAGAGATGATATTTCCCATAGCAAAAGAGAAAAACTCCATATGATTTATACCAAACCCATTTTTCTAGCACTCTACACAACTTCCTTGCCATACAAAAAATCTCCCCCTCATCATGCCACTAAATTATAGATTTATTATTATTAAATAAAAAAAAAACAAGGCAAACAAACAAAACTTTTGTTTTCTTGCCAATGCCTTCAGTCAGATAAGAAGCTACAGCTTAATGGTTGCAAATGCAAGAAACAGGTCTTGGAGTGTTGCATTAAAAATTGCTTTGTATTGGGTGTAAAAAACACATGACATGTGTAACAATTAATTTCAAATAGAATTGAATGGCTGTAAATTGGAGTCAAATAATTGGCAATCACAATGTCTCTCTCTCATACACACACACACACACAACACTCATACTCTCTAAGTTTGTTTAATTGTGTATATCTTGATATGGTACCAAGTGCAAAATATCCATACCGTCTATTAAAACATATAGAGAAAGACAGACAAACATAGTATTCAGTTCAGTTTAGCTTAGAGCTAAGCCTGGCTCAACTCAACTCCATGCCCCGACTGGCATCCACTCATGGATGTGTCAGTGATGTTTTTGTACATATGGACAATTTCCCATAACATTTAATCTTTATCTTGCAAAAACAATTTAATGCATCATTTTATAATCGAATAAAATGAATTCTTTCAGCATATTTTTGCATCATTACACTCACGTCGATGTGGTCAATCTGTCTCGTATATTCCGCTACATGTGTTTCGAGTTGTTGCAACTATGCCAACAGCCTAGCGATGGGAATGGAGATTCATGTGGACTGAAACTATCAAAAATCATGATTAATGAACGAGCTCTAGAAGCATATGGCCAAGAATCGCATATCTAAGTTTAACCCATAAGCCGGAAAATAAGATACTAGAACTTTAGAACTTGCACTATTCCAAGCAGTTTGGGATTAAACCATAACTAATCTTTATTGCAGTTAAGCTCAGACCGATGTCCCATTGCTTCTTGGCTCTTGCATAACCAAGATAAAAACTATCTCCGATCATTGAGCTCGTCTCGAAAGAGAAACAAACGAAAATCCTTAAGTTCTTCTTCTTCATCGAGGTAAAAGTGCTCAATCAGCGTTTCTTAATAATGTCAACAGGTGATCCATCGGCTCCTATTGCCTTGTTGTCCTTTAGGCTTCTTCTGAGTAGTTTCAGATGCAGGCAACAACAGTTATCCTGCAGTAGTAAGAGCACAATATGCGCCTATCACTTACATTGTTAGACAGCTGCCAACCCATCAGCTTCTGCTGACTTGATTTCCTTCAGACAGCTTCTAGTGATCGCCAGACCAAGCCTACAAGCAAATGAATGCCCATTATCAGTAAAATGCAAATTTTGCCCGTGTACATTCCACTAAGGAACAGCGGCAAACTTCTCACATATCAATGAGTACAGTTCGATTCAAGTTTTAAGCTCAATGATAAGCGGCCTCCTTTTTATAGCCGAGTCCGAACGGCGTGCCGCAGTGCGACACCTCTTTGGAGAGAAGTTTTACATGTCATAGTACCTCACAAACGTTGCCAGCTTTAGGAGGGGAAAAACGCCGCTGAAAATTTATTCTGATGGTCTCGTCAGGATTCGAACCCAGGCGTTCAGCGTCATAGGCGGACATGCTAACCTCTGCGCGACGGTGGCCTCCTGCCCATTATCAGTTCGACTTTAATATTTCTGTTGGCAATCCATCGGTTCCTACTGCCTGGTTTTCCTTCAAGCCTCTTCTGATTTAGACATTTTGTAAGGTCTTAAGCACCGGAAAGCATTTTTGCCTATATGCAGTTTGTTTCCACACATTTGTATGCGTTAACTCTAATCGATAACAGTGATCCAAACTTCCTTTTAGAGAGGAAAGCATCTTTAATCCCAAAAATGGCCTTATTACAGTCAGCAACACTGGTCGCTAAATCATACCGAAAACCAAACGCTAGCGAAATGACAGCGTGGTTTAAACAGGCCAGCAGGCAAACTATCGTCTCCGACTGTTTTGTTTTCTTTCAAACTGTTTACACTTTAAACCAGCAGTAAAAATTTTAGGTTTAGGCTGTATTGGCCCACCATAAGGGGAAACTTACTTCCAATGTTGGTGCACTATATACAAAAAAATATAAAAATCGATTTCAATCACGAAATTAATCGATCCAATTAATAATTTTTAAAAAAATAATTGAAAATATTTTCAATTAAAAAAATAATTGAAATTTTTTAAATTTTCAATTAAATCTTTGAATGGTCCAATGAACATAATTATTGATTTTTTTCAAAATTTTCAATTAATTTTTAATTGATCCAATTAAAAAAATGGTTGGAATATTTAGAAAATTCCAATCAATTTCTATATTTGATAAACAGATGTTTACCTCCTGGAACATGAACTTGAGGTGCGTTGTTTCGGCAAAGGTCCATGGGCACCTCTCCCCCGCGGGGGTTCTCCACAAAATTTCGGCTGTCGGATAGATTTGCGCTATAGATTTATTGTTGTTGTCGCAGCATTGTGTTGTGGACTGAGGCGGCAGCCTTTAACCTATGAAGGACTCCATGGGGTTAAGCCGGCACGTAGAACCGACTGCCATTGTAATTTCTATAGATTTGTCGAAATGTGGGACAAATGGGTTTTTGAAATCTCCTTTCCTTTATGTTTTGGAGGACAAAATAGCCTTTAATTGAATTTACTTACGCACCACATTTGAAAATTTGTTAATATTCGATTAGAAAATTAAAAAAAATCATGGATCTTAAAACAAAATCAAGCGTCCGCCTTTTAAGGCAGGCTTTTCTTTTTGAACCAATACTAAGCAAACAGATTTGGTCATTAAAATCCGAAAGCTTGATTTTAATTTTAGACCCATGATTGTAGATTTCGATTTTGACAACCTAATGGAACACACCAATGGAAGGCCGCGATAGCGCAGAGGTTTGCACGCCTGGATTCGAATCGAATCCTGGCGAAAACATCAGAAAAAATTTCAGCGGTGGTTATCCCCTTCTAATGTTGGCGACATTTGTGAGGAACTATGCTATTTGAAAAAAATGTGTATGGCAGCCATGTAAAAACTTATCCCCAAAGAGGTGTCGCACTGGGGCACGCCATTCAGTCTCGGCTATAAAAAGGAGGCCCCTTATCATTCAGCTTAAAAACTTGAATTGGACAGCACTCATTCATTGATAAGTGAGAAGTTTGCCACCTTTCCTTTATGGAATGTTTATGGGCAAATTTTCAATTTGCATTGGAGCACACTGATAAAAAATATCAGTGAGGATTTCATCATGTCCCCTGTCGTTACCACCCCATCCTGTCGATGTATTTGAGGAATTCCTTAAAAGACTCTTCCGCAGAAAGGATAAAAGCCACCTGCGGACGTAAACAAAACAAGTTCTCGATGGTTTCACCCTTCTTAGAGGGATAGAAATGGAGAGATTTCAGCTTAGGCTTATAGCCTCATTTAGAATAGTCAGAAGTTTCTTGCCGGAAGTTCAACCGTCCTTTACCAGCTGATTCGAGAGAGAACTGGTAAGATCAGCGCTCGCCAAGGCTAAACCTTTTCTAGCTTTGCCATTCGCCTGAATGTCGCCGTGTCCAAAAACTCAGGACACGGCGACATTCAGGCGAAACCCGCAATTACTTTTTGGGCAACCCAATAGCTTAGAGCTTATTCAAGGACCTCACCATCCGGCCTCAAATTCAAGACCTTGAATTTTTGAGAGCTCAAAGCGAATAGATTAGCATGTCGTCCTATGACGTGGAACGCCTGATTTCAAACCCTGTGAGAATATCACAAAAATTTTTGCCACTAGTTATCCCCTCCTACATTTGCAAGTTAGTCAACCTTGTAAAACTTCTTTACTAAGTGGCACGCCGATGGGACTCGGCTATAAAAAAGAGGTCCATTGAGCTAAAACTGAATCGGGCAGCACTCATTGATATGAGAGAAGCGTCCCCTGTTCCTAAATAGAATGTAGGGGGCAAATTTACAAATGTTAATATTCCTACCCAGATGATTTTATCTTAAAACCATCCGCGAAGACTGAGGCCAACATAGCATAGTTCTGGGGTATAGTTGTCGCTTTTATTACCAGATGGCGAAAGGTGAACCATATGTGTTTCCCTAATATCACCACACTGTCTATATCACAAAATAGCATTCTAAATTTCTGCTGGTGAATATACCTACATTAAAGCTCTCAGTAAGGTTTTATACCCACCATAGGAAGAGGGTATACCCGCCACCATAGGAAGGGGGTATACCCACTACCATAGGATGGGGTATACCAAACACCATAGAATGGGGGTATACGCAACACCATAAGAAGGGGGAATAGCCACCACCACAGAAAGGCGTATATCCACCGCCATAGGATGGGGTTATACCCACCACCATAGGAACGGGGTATACCTACCACCATAGGATGGGATAAACCGGCCACCATAGCATGGAGATATACCCACTATCATAAAATGGGGGTATACCCACCACCGTAGAAGGGGCTATACCCACAACCATAGGAAGCGTGTATACCCACCACCATAGAATGGGGATATACCTACCACCATAGGATGGGGATATACATACCACCATAGGATGGGGGTGTACCCACCACCATAGAATGGGGGTTTACCCACCGCCATAATATGGGGGTTTACCCACCACCATAATATGGGTGTATACCCACCACCAAAGAAGGGTGGTATACCCAGCACCATAGAGCACCATAGTATACACTGAGTGTATACCCATCGTCATAGGATGGGATTATATCCACCACAGTAAGATGGGATGTACACACCACCATAGGATGGGGGTTTACCCACCACCATAGGATGTAGGAATACCCACCACCATAGGATGGTGATATACCCACCACCATAGAATGAAAGTATACCCACCCCCATAGAATGGGGCTATACCCACCACCATTGAATGGGGGTATACCCACCACCATAGATTGGGGCTATACCCACCACCATAGGACGTAGGGATACCCACCACCATAGGATGGTGATATACCCACCACCATAGAATGAAAATATACCCACCCCCATAGAATGGGGCTATACCCACCACCATAGAATGGGGGTATACCCACCACCATAGGATGGGGATATACACACCACCATAGGATGGGGGTGTACCCACCACCATAGAATGGGGGTTTACCCACCACCATAGGAAGCGTGTATACCCACCACCATAGAATGGGGATATACCCACCACCATAGGATGGGGATATACACACCACCATAGGATGGGGGTGTACCCACCACCATAGAATGGGGGTTTACCCACCACCATAATATGGGGGTTTACCCACCACCATAGACTGAGTGTATACCCATCGTCATAGGATGGGATTATATCCACCACAGTAAGATGGGATGTACCCACCACCATAGGATGGGGGTTTACCCACCACCATAGGATGTAGGGATACCCACCACCATAGGATGGTGATATACCCACCACCATAGAATGAAAGTATACCCACCCCCATAGAATGGGGCTATACCCACCACCATTGAATGGGGGTGGGGTATACCCACCACCATAGATTGGGGCTATACCCACCACCATAGGATGTAGGGATACCCACCACCATAGGATGTAGGGATACCCACCACCATAGGATGGTGATATACCCACCACCATAGGATGGTGATATACCTACCACCATAGAATGAAAGTATACCCACCCCCATAGAATGGGGCTATACCCACCACCATAGAATGGAAGTATACCCACCACCATAGATTGGGGCTTTACCCACCACCATAGGATAGGGTTATACCCACTACAAGATCGAACCCTATTTTAGTTAAAGCTGCGATATACCACTCAGCCCTGATTAATGTTTTGCCACAGCCATTACTGTTTGGAAATTGGTTGTGTCAAATAAAATGTTATTCACATTAAGTCTCATTTCAAAACCCATCGGCTGTTTGTGTTTTGCCCATGTGACTTCATTGTGTGTTCACTTACATTTTATGTGAGGTGAAGTAAAGTGATATTATGACTTATTAACACAACATGAAACATCGATTATGAAAACAAAAGAAGACAAAAATGGTTTGAATTATAAGGCCTGGTTTGGGGGGGCCAGCCACTTAGTAAGACTGTCTGTCGGCATAAATGGGATGCCAATCGGGTAAGTGATGGAAAAACGTACAACTGAATGAAATCAAAACTATTTGATCTATGATCTGTTTTTCCTCAACATCTTTCAGATTTCATATCATCCTCTTTTAAGACTCTACAAATTTCCCTGTTTGTCTGCAGCAGAAAAAAAAACATAAACTCCACAGCTTATCTTATTTAACAAAAACACATTACGTCTGAGGTTTACACGGGTCAATTAAAAATGTAAAATTAATAAAGATCATCTCATCATTTGTTGCACGTCTGTGTTGTGGTAGCAGCAGTAGCAGCAGCGTTTTATAATTATGTTTGCATTTTTATTATTAAGCTCACTTCAACTCGTTTAGTTGTACGGCAGTAGCTGAAGCAGCAGAAGTTCAAACTGGTCCTTGCCATTATGGCAAATGGGTAATGGACATCGTATGTTTTAGAAGATGCAGAAAATTGTTGAAATTGTGATTGCGCATTGAGCTTCTCCAATACGCTTTGGCTTAGAGGAAAAGTCGAGGGAAGGCGGGAGTTGGAGCGTTGCAATGCAATGGCTTAGACCGCCTGCTTGCCTGCCTGGAAAAGTAAAACACCATTTTTCTTACCAAACTCTTGTAAAGATGGGAAAGTGTTCGCATACATAAAATGATCGAGTTTAACGATTACGACAATACGAAGACGAAGAAGACTATTTTTCTTCTTGAGTTTTTTTTTTTTTTGGACCATGCGTCCGTTCGTCAGTCCTTCCGTCTATCGTTAGAGTTAGTCCAGTTGTATTTGGTTTGCGGAATGCAAGTGAATGTGGTCATTGGTGGAGTTCAGATGAATAGCAATGGGGGCTTACTGTACAAAAATTTAAAGAACGCTTTGAGATTTCGTGATTTTTCCAACGACTTAAATATTTAAAACAAAGTTTGTGTCTTAAGTCTTTTGTTTTGAATGTAAAGAATATCATAGATGAACTTCTGTACTCTTCCACGTCTTAATCCTGATTTTTACCCTGCACAGAAGTTTTTTCGCAGGTGTTACTAACTTGGGAGCCCACCACATATGACGCTGAGTTTAATTCCGGGCGAGTATATCAAAAAATCAGGGTTACCCCATCACTATAGCTGGCGACATATAAAAAGGATCTACAAAGCGGTATCCTTCCAAGGCACTTCGTTCGGACTAGACCATAAAAAGAGGTCTCTTAACATTGAGCTTCAACTTCAACTCGGACAGCATTACTTGATATGAGAAAAGTATCGCTATCGTAGGAAATTTTAGAAATTTGTGTCACTAACCTTCATAAGGTTTACATACAAAATGTGGAAATGTGCATGGGTAGAAATCTGTGGAGAGCAAACATACACACTCTACGGCACATTATTGTGTACGTACATAATAACATAAGCCCGTGGGATAGGAAATAATGTAAGCATGTGCTACTTTGCCCATTAATGGTATAACTCGTAGGTGTGAGTAAGATGTCAAGTTTTTTTAAGTTTGTTTCTTAAGTCTTTCGTTTCATTTTTTCAAAGTTAAAGCCTACATTTTCTTTTCATTCTTATTTCAATCATTTATGGAATATAGAACACAACCTTCATTTTACACCAAATTATTCACCAGAAATTGAAAACTTCAGCATTCACTATGCAATAGCTTTATTGTTTAAAAAATTGACATATTTTCCTTCTTAACATTCATGACCTTTTCATTATTATTGCTGGACAATGGCGGGTCGTGAAACATTGTTATAATCGAACTCATTCATATTGCTGGAAAACGAACAAAAAGATTACTTGAACAATGACTTGGCAGGTAAAAAAAAATCCAGAGTTGACAGAGATGGAACACCCACAATGGCTTAGAGAAAAAATTATAAAAATACAAAGAATAATCGATCAGTTTTAATAAAAACGAACTTTTGCTGATGATTAAAAATTAAAAAAAAAGAAAATGTCTTACTTAACACCTGATGATTGAAAACATTGTCAAAGGTTAAGTTATTTATTTTAGCTGAAACTCGTGGGAACATCAAACAATTTGTCAGCTGAGACTATTTCTTCACTAATGGTGGCGACTGAAGGTCACCATTACCCCTATTACGCTAAACGCAAGGAGTTCTTATTCTGCCTAGAATATCGAAAACATTTCGCAAAGCTGATAATCCCGCATTAATGCTACCAGAGATCCATTATCACTAAGCTACGGACTTCAATCGGATAACACTCATTGGCATGAGGAGAAACGCCCTGCTGTTCCGAAATGAGAAAAATTGCTAGTTTGCGACACCTAGCTGCTCCCTATTTTGGATAATATAGTTAAAAATTTTTGCTTTATAAATATGAGTATAAGTTCGATTTTTAAAGAAAATGTTATCAACATTTTACTTCTCAAAAAAGTCAAATTTGTTTTTCAAAAAAAAATTTTTTTTTAAATGTATTGGGTTGCCCAAAAAGTAATTGCGGATTTTTCATATAGTCGGCTTTGACTAATTTTTTCATAGCTTGTGACTCTGTAATTGCATTCTTTCTTCTGTCAGTTATCAGCTGTTGCTTTTAGCTTGCTTTAGAAAAAAAGTGTAAAAAAAGTATATTTGATTAAAGTTCATTCTAAGTTTTATTAGAAATGCATTTACTTTCTTTTAAAAAATCCGCAATTACTTTTTGGGCAACCCAATAATAAGATTTCTACAAAATGTTTGCAATAATGTTGGATTTCCAAAAAAATTGTTTTAAATTTTATTTTCTACTAGCTGACCCGGGCTCGCTCCGCTGCGCCTTCTTTTACTTTATATGGAACAAAAGTTTCCATGGAATATTTATTTTCGAAGATCTTTTAGTAAAATACCATGCTTACTTGACTAAGAGTTTAACAATATAAGTGCCTTTATCTGAATCCCATATGATCTTTATTGGTCTATTAATTTAAGTTTGGATGTAAGGTGTACTCCATTCTTAAAATACTTCATGTCAGTCAAAATATCAGCATCGTGATCTTCTCTCAAATACGATTTATTTAAACCTCATATTGCCATTGGCTTAAGAGGTGTTTACAGGATGAGGCGTCCCCCAAACACATGGCTACTCCCAAATGCCTTTATTTGAGCCCCATATTGCGATGGTCAGTAAAAAATTGATGTTTGTGGGGTATTTTGGGAAAGGGATAGACCACCAGAAAATTGGTCCCGAAATGGGGGTATCAATTCTTGCTCTACTCTCAAATCTGTTCATTTAAGCCCCACATTGACATGATCGGTAAATATGCCCGATTAAGGGGTGTTTTGGGGATTGGGGTGGTCCCCCAATCACTAAGCCCGGAAAATATATCAGCAATGTGCTTTATTCTCATATATCATTTATTTGAACCCCATATTGCCATTGTCCTCAAAATTGGATATCAAATTCGTTTTCTAATCTCATTTAAACTCCTAATTGCAAAAGTCAGCAAATATGTCCGGTTTGGGGTATTGGCCTTAAAAACTATGAATATTTAGCTCCACTCTCTTTGGGACCCAAATTGTCATGGTGAGCAAATACGTCCTATTTGGGGGTTGTTATGGTGGTGGGACGTCTGCTAGACTGTTGGCCCCTAATGTTGATATCAGATACGTGATCTACTCGCAAATACCTTTAATTTGAGCCTCATATTTCCATAGTCGGCAAAAATGATCGGCTTGGGGGGTGTTTTGGGGGATGGTCGGCCACTCAGTGAATTGGCCTTGAAAATATATGTCGGATTTGTGTTCTTCTCTAAAAACCCTCTTATATGAGCCTTATATTGCAATGGTCAGCAATTACTTCCTATTGGGGTGGTGTTGTGTGGGTGGGGTGGCCCCATAGACACTTTTCCCGAATATTGATATCAAAGTCGTGCTTTACTCCCAAAGACCTTTCATTTGAGCCCCATATTGCTATGGTCGTAAATTTGTCCCCTATGGGGGATGTTTTTGGGAAAATTCTACACTCAAATACCTTTTAATTAAGCCCCATATTCCCATGGTCAGTAAATAAGTACTGTTTGGGGGGTGTTTTGGGAAAGGGGTGGACCCCCAGAAACTTTGGTCCAAATTTGGATATCAGATTCGTATTTTACTCGCAAATACCTTTCATTTGAGTCCCATATTGCCATGGTCGGTAAATATGTCCGATTTAGGGAGGTTTTTGGGGCTTGGGGTGGTCCCCCTAACACTTGGTCCAACAATTGCATATCAGATACGTTTTCTTATCCTAAATACCTTTCATTTGAGTCCCATATCGTCGTGATTGGTCTAAATATATGTTTGATAGGTTTTAGGGTGGGGCGGCCCCCCTAGGTACCCCATCTGAAATTTGGATACCAAATTTTTATTTTTAGGGTACTAGCACACAAAATTTCGCTTTAATCGCACCACCTTTCTCCGAGATCTGGCGTTTCTGGAAATTAGGGTAAGGGGAAGGGTCCGCCCCCCCTTCAGATATCAAAAAATGTAGTACCCTGTTTTCACTACGGGATCATTATGCACCATCTGTGAAAATTTCAAGAAAATCGGTTCAGCAGTTTCTGAGTCTATAAGGAACACACAAACATACAAACCTACAAACAAACACAAATTGATTTTTATATATAAGAAGATTTAAAGCAGGAATGCATTGACTTCCACATGTCCTTTGAAAACGTACGCCTCTGTTGGCCATCATCACCAAATGGAGGCAAGTGTTAGCGATCCATTTCTAGTTGCAACTATTTCTTCGACGGCTTGGCTCATTGGTTGGTTATTTCTTAAAAAACTGGCAAGCTGGCTGGCTGCCTGCCTGGCTGACTAGCCAGCTAACCGGGATAACTTATGCATGCAATGGCATGCAGCTGAAAGCGCAAAGATAACAGCAGCAGCTACAATAGCAACAACAACAACAACAATCGCAATGACGACAACACGAAAAAATTGTGGCTGTTATAGTTTTCGACATTCGTTCATTCATTATGTTACAGCAACAGCAAGTCAAATCTTGTTTGTTTTTGCTTTGCGTTTTCTTGTTGTTGCTGCTATTGTTGTTGTCGTTGTGAAAATTGAAACAATTTCCGATGTCACTCTCACTTTTTATAAACATCAGCAATGGCCTGGACAACAGTGGCAGCACCAGCAGCACCAGCATCAATGAAAACGAAAGACTTCAGAAAAAAAAGAAACAAAACAAAAACAAGAGCAACACAGGCAAGACATGCAACAATTGCATAGTTGCAATGGTAACAGTTGCAACACTTGTTGTCCACTCCAAAGCCATTATATTGGCCAAGATAGATTTACAGCTATGCGCCACCGCCGCTTAACCATACATCTACAACAACATCTCCCCCCAGGTCTAGGAGGCAATGGCTACGAAGAAGAAACGAGATGAGCCGCTGCAACAGCTGTGTGTGCCTTAGTGCGGCTGCATCTTCATCAGCATCGATGATGATCATCAGCGTCATGATGTGCAGCATTTCGGTTTCGATTTCATTTGTGTCGTTGATCGGCTAGAAAGAAGCTGTAAATAGAAATGCTATGCTTTAGTTTGGTCTTCTTGGTTTTAGTCCAACGAATGTCCAAACATCTGCAACAGTTGCAATTGCTTTCGCACCATGGGTTGTTGCTCTGAATATGGTGGCCAGTGCCAGTTTTCCTATACGCTCCACACATAGTTTCGTATAGGGGGCTGGAGGGGGTGGTTGATCCATACATAGGTGTTTGTTGTCGTCTTTGATCCTGTTATAGTTAGAGTTGGGTCGCCGCACCAATGTTGAATGGATGGCCCGCTCTTTAAATGGTGAGCTGTTTAAAGATGCTTTTGCTAAGGCTGGCGATGTTGGCACTTTGGTCTGTTTTCCACTATTGGCCGCTGATGTAACCATCAAAACATGGTTTAATTTTCCATTTTCAGTAGTTGTCCCCTCATGCACACAAACACACACACACACACACGCACTTAGACATACGGTAGCTGGTATATGAAATATGATCGTCAAGGGGTTTAGTTGCAATTTTATGATGCGGCAGCTAAACAACTTATTTATGGGACCTTATTGTGGAAGATTTTTTTTTTTTGAAGTGAATGGGAAAGAGGAAAAAGACTAACCATCGTAGGGTATAGGGAAGGATTGATCATAGGGTATAGAGTATAATTGACTCCTAGAGCACTTGGATGCCACAACTCCTATCGGATTTGTTTGGAATTTTAAAATTTGAGTCTTCCAAGGCTTAAATCGGCCCTTAACCGCCCTTGACGCTGAAGCCTGGGTTCGAATCCTGGCGAGAATCAGAAAAAAAATTCAGCGGTGGTTTTCCCCTCCAAATGCTGGCAACATTTGTGAGGTACTATGCCATGTGAAACTTCTCTCCAAAGAGGTATCGCACTGCGGCACGCCGTTCGGACTCGGCTATAAAAAGGAGGCCCCTTATCATTGAGCTTAAAGGTTGAATCGGACTGCACTCAGTGATATGTGAGAAGTTTGCCCCTGTTCCTTAGTGGAATGTTCATGGGAAAAAATTAGCATTTTTTGCATTTACATTTGCATTTTCTTGGGCCTAGAGAAGAAAAAATCGGTTCAGATCTGGATATATGGATGATATGAAGATTATGATATATAACTTCCAAAAACCGCCAAATATGATCTTAATCGGTTGATAACCTAATATAGCTGCCATATAAACCGATCTCCCAATTTGACTTTCTGAGCCTCCGGAAAGTCAGATAAGCCTAAAATTTTGGAGTTGGTATTTTCTATGACTTTTAACAGCCATGACAAGTACGGTCCATATTGGTCATATATATTTAAAAAAGTCATTCGAAGAACTTGACAATGCATTCCATGGGGGAGGGTATAGAAGATTCGACGTTTTTAGAGAAGTATTTTTTTAGTTTTAAGGACCAAACGTTTGTTTGAACCGATTTCCTTGAAATTTTCACAGATTGTGTAGATAGGTCTGGAAGGAAATATAGGCTAAATAATTTTTTGATATCGGGAGGGGGACGGACTTTCCCCCTTACTGGGGGGCCGCCCCAACCCCAAAACCCCTTAAAATAGGTTTATTTGAGAATCATGACAATATGGGAATCAAATGAAAGATATTCGGGAGTATATTACGAATATGGTCAAGAAGAAGAAATAGGCTTTATAGTTTGTTGATATCGGAAAGGGGCGGACTCTCCCCCGTTACCCCGAAAACACCACCCAAAATCAAATGTGGACCGATAAAGACAATATGGATATCAAATGAATGGTATTGAAGAGTAGAATACGAATGAAGAGTAGAATACAAAATTGGGTCCAAGTACCCAGGAAGTCGCCCTAACCCCAAAGCTTCTAAAAGCAGACAAATTGAACTTCCATATCAATATGGGGCCCAAATGAAAGGTATTCGGGTGTAGATTACGAATGTGGCATACAAAGTCAGATCGAAGTGTCGGGGGTCACCCTACCCCGCAAAAACGCCCCAAATGGGCATATGACTCATCATGACTATATGAGACTCGTTTTGTTTGGACCGATTTGGACCAAATTCGACACGGATATTGAGTGGTCTACCAAGTACAAGTCATTGTTCAATTTTGTTTGCCATATCCAAATATGGAACCGATCTGAACCATATAAGATACGGATGTCGAAAAGCCTAACAAAGTCACTGTGTCAAATTTCAGCGAAATCGGATTATAAGTGTGACTTTTATGGGGCCAAGACTTTAAATCGAGAGATCAGTTTATATGGCAGCTATATCAAAATCTGAACCGATCTGGACAAAACTTAAGAGGGCTGACGAAGGGCCTAACACAACTCACTGTGACAAATTTCGGCGAAATCGGACTATAAATTTGCCTTTTGTGGGCACAAAACCTTAAATCGAGAGATTGGTTTATATGGCAGCTATATCCAAATCTGGACCGATCTGAACCAAATTGCAGAAAGTTGTCGAAGAACCTAACGCAACACACTGTCCCAAATTTCGGCGAAATCGGACAATAAATGCTGCTTTTATGGGCCCAAAACCTTTTATCGAGAGATCGGTCTATATGGCAGCTATATCCATATGTGAACCGATCAGGGCCAAATTAAAGAAGAATGTTGAAGGACCTAACACAACTCATTGTCCCAAATTTCGGCGAAATCGTACAATAAATGCGCCTTTTATGGGCCCAAGACCTTAAATCGAGAGATCGGTGTATATGGCAGCTATATGGAAATCTGGATCGATCTGGGCCAAATTGAAGAAGAATATTGAAGGGTCTAACACAACTCACTGTCCCAAATTTCGGCGACATCGGACAAAAAATACGCCTTTTATGAGCCCAAAACCTTAAAACGAGAGATCGGCCTATATGGCAGCTATATCCACATCTGGACCGATCTGAGCCAAATTGAACTGGGATGTCGACTGGCCTAACTCAACTCACTGTCCCAAATTTTAGCAAAATCGGATAATAAATGTGGCTTTTATGGGCCTAAGACCCTAAATCGGCGGATCGGTCTATATGGGGGCTATATCAAGATATAGTCCGATATAGCCCATCTTCGAACTTAACTGCTTATGGACAAAAAAAGAATCTGTGCAAAGTTTCAGCTCAATATCTCTATTTTCAAAGACTGTAGCGGGACAGACAGACGGACGGACATGGCTAGATAGTCTTAAATTTTTACGCCGATCAAGAATTTATATACTTTGTGGAGTCGGAAATGGATATTTCGATGTGTTGCAAATGGAATGATATACCCCATCCTTCGGTGGTGGGTATAAAAGCCGCCCCAACCTCAAAACTCCTCTAAACAGATATATTCGACGTTCCTATCAATATGGGACTCACAAATATGGCATAAAAAATTAGTTCCAAGTCATGGGAGGTCACCTAACCCCCAATTACCCCCAAATGGGCATATCAGCCGATCATAGCTATATGGGATTCAAATGAAACATATTTGGGAGTAGATTACGAAAATGACATTAAAATTTGCGTTCAAGTGTGGGTGGCGCTTTTTCTCCTAAAAATATGTCGAATTGGTTAATTGACCCAGTATGGCTATATGGGGCTCAAATGAAAGGTATTTGAGAGTAGAAAACGAATTTGATATCCAATTTTGGAACCAATTGTTTGAGGGTACGCCCTAAATCACCCCTTAAACTGATCTTAATTTCCGACTATGGCCATCTGGAGCTCAAATCAACGGTATTTGGGAGTAGAGAACGAATTTGATATCTATTTTCAGGGCAAAGTATTGGTGGCCGCCCCCCTTCAAGCGGTTCATACTTACCGACCATGGCAATACGGGGCCCAAATTAAGGGGATTTGGGAGTGGAGCACGATTTGATATTTATATTTAAGTAGAAGAGTCTCGTCTAAAAAGCACTATTCATTACCCTAATTTTCAAAAATCTCCGAGATCTGGGAGATTGGAAATGTGATTCGTTAAATTTTTTTTGTACTCTCACAGTCACCAAAAAAAACCATGGTTTCTAATGTTGGGGTCAGGTGCAGCGGGAGCCACCCAGAATCCGCCAAATGGATATATAGACCAATAGACGACAATATAGAGCCATTTGTTTGGGGAGCCGCCCTACCCCAAGATACCTATTTGCGGTGGAAATTGATTGATTTTCGCGAAATCGACATTTATTTTCGGGACAAAGGCCCTGGGGTCCACCCCACCCTCAAACACAACTTATTTACCGATCATGTCATTATGGGGCTCATATGAAATGTTTTTGAAAGTAGAGCCAGCATTAAGAGGGATAGCCACCGCTTTAAATTTTGTTCTGATGTTCTTGCCAGGATTCGAACGCAGGCGTTCAACGTCACAGGCGGACATAGGCTACAGTGGCGCGAATCAGATATATACATTCAGGGCGAAGTGTCCTCACCCTAAAAAGATATTAGAGAGTTAAAGTAGGTGCAGCGAAGCTGGCCCGTTTCGTCTAGCATACAAAAAAAAACACAGTTTCACAAAAATAATTTTTTTCTAGAACAAAAGTTGAGGAGATATGGTTGATAGATTTCAGTCTTAGATAATTTTTATCCTATTTTCCTTCAGCACACATTTTGGAAAAATATTGCTTAACCCTCTTGCTTTAGAATATATTTTAATTCCCTTACTCAAGGCTGTTTGATGTTTGGTTGCAATTTCTTTCCATTTCGCATCGCATTTCTGCTTTCATTCAAAAATTTTACTCTCGTTTTTCATTGTTATCGGTGTGTTGGTCGTTTCGCTGCGGTTTATTATGCACATCCATTAAAGTGTACCGCGTTTTTTGAGTTGTAGCCTGTCGTTGGCTGGATGACTTGCTTGCTTGCTAGTTGGCTCGCTGACTGGGGGCCCAGTGTGCCGACGTGTGTGCAAAATAGTCGTTTTGTCTATTTGCCATCATTGTCGTGCAATGTTTTTGGAGCTCTCAACCGTTTACGTTTGATGCTGTGGCGGTTGACAATTTTAGAGTGGCGCTGTTTGGCTTTTTTTAGTGTAGGGTTTAATGAAGTGCTCCCGCCGCACTCTGTGGGCATCTGGAAGATAAACAAACACTTTTTTCCACTTTCCACCTGGGAGATGCATGTTGCAATGCCCGAGCACCTCATGGCATGGTGCCTTTCATAGCATAGGCTAACTTTATTTCACCAACTGTGTCCTAGAGTGGTGACAGTTCCATTTGGCCACAACTTTAAGTTGTGGAACGCCTTGTATATGAAAGGATTTTTGATGTTTTTTTTCTCTCTCTCTACCATGTGGTAAATGTGGTTCATTATTCCGAAGTAAATTGTCTAGGCTTGATATTCATGTTTCAAAACAACAAAGGCAACGATAAAGAGTTTTTGTGGCGCTTCATATTTTTTATGCTCATAGTTAATGGCTATGGCTTGCATATGGAACATCCGCTCATCCATAATGTTGCAGGAAATCGCAAGGCAGTACAATGAACCAAATCGTTTGAGTGACAGGAAACCACAATAAATGGTATTTTAATTGGGAATGTTGGGGAGGGACTTTAACTAATTGTTGAGAATGGCCTATGAATATTGAAATTTTATATCATTTCATTAAAAGGAACGAGAGGAACACAAAATTGAATGTTGTACCATTTTAACCATATGCTGAAGCAAAAATGCCTAAATAAATTCTTTAATGTAACCATTTTAAACTATGTCAAAAAAATACCGTTTGAGCTGAATATAAACAGCATCAGCAAATCGTTGCTGAACAATTGAATCACCGTCCAAATAGGCATCCCTTTTGACATATCACTAGCGAATAATATCAAGGTCGTGTCCTAAGTCTTTTGTTTTGATATTCGGCGATAACATCAAGTTCGCGTCTTAAGTCTTTTGTTTGGTATAACATTTTTTATACCCACCACCGAAGGATGATTGGGATATATTCATTTTTTCATTCCGTTTGCAACACATCAAAATATCCATTTCCGACCCTATAACGTGTTTATATTCTTGATCGTCGTAAAAATCTAAATTAATCTAGCCATGTCCGTCTGCCTGTTGAAATCACTCTACAGTCTTTAAAAATAGAGATATCGCTCTCAAATTTTGCATAGACTCATTTTTTGTCCATAGACGTGTTAAGTTTGAAGATGGACGATATCGGACTACATCTTGACATAGCCTCATGTAGATCGATCATCCGATCATAGGTCTTAGGCTCATAAAAGCCACATTTAATATACGATTTTGTTGAAATTTTGGACAGTGAGTTGTGTTAGGGCCCTCGACATTATTTTACTATTTGACCCAGATAAGTCCAGATTTTGACATAGTTGCCATATAGACTGATCTCTCGATTTAAGGTCTTGGCCCCATAAAAAGCGCATTAATTGTCTGATTTTGCCGAAATTTGGACAGTGAGTTGTGTTAGGCCCCTCGATATCCTTCTTGAAGATGGCCCAGATCCGCCCAGATTTGAATATAGCTGCCATATAGACCGATCTCTCGATTTATGGTCTTGACCGTATAAAAGGCGCATTTAATGTCCGATTTCGCTGAAATTTGGGACAGTGAGTTGTGTTAGGCCCTTCGACATCTGTTTTCAATTTGGCCCAGATCGGTCCAGATTTGGATAAAGCTGGCATATAGACCGATCCCCCGATTTAAGGTCTTGGCCCCATAAAAAGCGCATTTATTGTCCGATTTCGCCGAAATTTGGGGCAGTGAGTTGTGTTAGGCCCCTCGATATCCTTCTTGAAGATGGCCCAGATCCGCCCAGATTTGGATATAGCTGCCATATAGACCGATCACTCGATTTATGGTCTTGACCGCATTAAAGGCGCATTTAATGTCCGATTTCGCTGAAATTTGGGACAGTGAATTTGGCCCAGATCGGTCCAGATTTGGATATAGCTGCCATATAGTCCAATCTCTGGATTTAAGGTCTTGGGCCCATAAAAAGCTTTTTTTGTCCGATCTCACTGAAATTTAGGACAGCGAGTTGTGTTAGACCCCTCGATATCCTTCTTGAAGATGACCCAGATTTGGATATAGCTGCCATATAGACCGATCTCTCGATTTGAGATCTTGGGCCCATAAAAGGCTTTTTTTTTTGTCCAATATCACTAAAATTAAGGACAGTGAGTTGTGTTAGGCCCCTCGATATCCTTCTTGAAAATAGCCCAGATCGATCTCTCGATTTGAGGTCTTTGCCCCATATAAAACGCATGTATTATCCGATTTTGTTGAAATTTGTCATAGAGCTAGGCTTTTTTTAGGCTTTTCGATAGTCTATATTTGGATAAAGCTGCCAAAAAGACCAATATTGAATCAAAATTGAACAGTGACTTGTATTTATTAGACCACTCAATGACTGTCCTGAATTTGGTCGAAATTGATCCACATTTAGATATAGCTGCTATGGGTGCATAAATAATGCATTTCTCACCGGATTATGACAAAAAGTGGTTTACATATATATCCGAGGTGGTGGGTATCCAAACTTCGGTCCGGACGAACGTAAGGAGTTTTTACTTGCTGTAACTAAATTAATAATAAATTAATTAAACCGATAAGTTGAGGTTTAACGAAACGAAAAATTGGGGGAAAGATCCATCTCCATCCCCCCAAACGGACGTATTGGAACCATATTGATAGGCCAATGGCCAATGGCAATACACGACTGCGATAAAAAGTATATTGGGCGACCCCCAGGGTAAAAAAACACCGATATTGGCTGACCGTTGGAGGCCACCGTAGCGCAGAGGTTAGTATGTCCGCCTATGACACTGAACGCCTGGGTTCAAATCCTGGCGAGACCACCATAAAAATTTTCAGCGGTGGTTATCCCCTCCTAATGATGGCGACATTTATTAGGTACTATGCCATGTAAAAACTTCTCCTCAAAAGAGGTGTGGCACTGCGGCACGCCGTTCGGACTCGGCTATAAAAAGCAGGTCCCTTAACATTGAGCTTAAAACTTAAATCGGACTGCACTCATTGATATGTGAGAAGTTTGCCCCTGGTCCTTAATGCTTTGGCCGCCCGTGACAGTATGGAATTCAAATACAAATCGGATATAAATATTCAGGACCAAGCACTGTTTGGACCCCATAAACCCACTCAAAAGGCTGTATGGCCAGCAAAAGCCATTTTTAAGGTGTAGCAAAGCACACCGGGCCAGATAGTAGTTGTCATTTACTACACAGAAAAAAAAAATTGCCAAAAAATTTTCAATTAAAAATTTAAGTGAAAATAAAAATGCTTTCAATTAAAAAATTAATTGATTCAATTATTAATTAATTGAATGTGGTGATTGAAATTTTTGCAAAAAAAATTTATTTAATTAATTTTTTAATTGAATCTCAATATTTATTTTAATCACCATCGTAATTAATAATTTTGTAATTTTCAATTAAAAAAATTAATTGATTCAATCATTTTTTTTAATCGAATCTTAAAAAATTTTCAAATATGGTGACTAAGTAAATGCAATTTAAGGCTATTTGGTCCCCTTCAGTATAAAGGGAAAGATATTTCAAGGCCTCATATGTCCCTCGGCAGCTGGTTTTACGTGGAGAACCCCCTCGGGATAGTTTTTTTATACACGGGCCTATGGGCCTTTGTCCAAACAACGTACATCAAGTTCATGTTCGTGTAGCTAATATGGAAACTAATTGGAATTTTCAAAAAAAATTCATGTTTTAATTGGATCAATTAAAAAATTAATTGCAAATTTCAATCATTTTTCTAATTGGACAAATTAAAAAGTTAATTGACAATTTCAAAATTTTTTTTAGACAGTTTCTCAATTACTTTTTAAAAAACGGTGATTGAAATTATCATTTTTGTGATTGAAGCAGTTTCAATTAAAAAAGTAATTGGATCAATTAATTTCGTGATTGTTAGCGTGTTTTATTACTTTCTGCGCAATAGGGCTTTAGAAGGTCCTGAAGGAAATAAATTATAATTTAACTGACATTTTGCATGTTAGCTTCTGTAAAGACCTCCAACATTCATGGTAAATATGCTCCAGCTCATTCCGTAACCCAATAAAAAGCTCTAACATTATCCCATCTCCCCACTCTCTTAAGATCACAATTAACCCACATTTTGCACGTGATGTTCCATAATCGATGACGAAAAAAGCTCTTCCAAGAAACTTCCTTTGTCTAAATAAATTTCTTTAAATTAAAATTCTACAACAAATTTTTTCACCTTATCATTGGCGTTGATGTATGCCACACTGACCAAGTCTCGGAAGGCCAATGCTACAAAGGGTCACCGGTCACCATCACTTTACTTTCATTCATTCAGACAATACCGACAACATTGGTGGTAATGAAACGAAAGTAAAAGACAAGTCATCATTTAGAAAGGAGAAGAAGAAGAAGAAAAAAAACACAAAAACCCAACCCAACCCAAAATCCAGCAAAGAAAAGCAAATCTCATGCAATTGCATATGATTAACCAAGAAAACTGTTTCAGTTTCAATTATGAGCAATTATTGTACGTACATAAGTAAGAGCTCATCGTCAGCACTAAAAGTCCACAGCGGACAAAGAGCGAGGATGAGGAGGAGGAACGAGAGGAACATTAACATCCCATTGGATTGTTTCACAAATTAAAGGAAACATACAAAAGCTGCACAGCGTAGACAACATCAACAACAGACACACCATGAAGATGCAGATGATGTTGGCCTAAGGATGAGGTTATGCGAGGTAAAGTGGCCATGGATGTGGCGACAAAATTCAAATCATCATCCAAATGAAATGAAAGAAAAAGATGATGTGTTGTTGCGTAGCTAAACTTTTCTTTTAGGCCAACCATCGTACCAACCTACCAGCTAAAGTAGATGACAACGTTGTCTGGAGACCACGGCTAACGACGTAAACAAAAAATTAATTGAAATGATTTTGTTTTTTTTTTTCATTCGTCTTCTTCTTCTTCTTGCTGTTCGATGATGCTGTTGTTCTTGTTATTGTTGTTGTTGTTGTTATTTTTGTTAACACAACATGACAAAGGTAATTTCAACTTTTACTTTAAGTTGCCCATACCGCAATTGGATTTGAGTGCAATGAGTGAATGAATGAATGAATGGACGAGCGGATGGATAGATGGTTGGCTGTTTGGCTAGATGAACGAATGTCTGGATGGACGGATGAATGCATTCGATGTTGTTGACAACTCCAATGATTGTAACTTTGTCACCGCAAAGTCTCTGAATTAATGTCTTCTGTACGTTCGTGTGTGTGTGTGTTTGTGAGTGTTTACATGAAAACCAAAACTCGAGAAAAAAACAACAGATTACCGTACTATGATTTTATAGGCTTGCATTTACGTCTTTTCTAGGGAGGTATAATAAGTAAAGAAGATTTTATATCCTCCAGCATAGGATTCATTCTGTTTGTAATACATCGAAATACTGGCCTAAAACCCCATAAAGTATAAATTCTTGCAAATTATGTCCATGAACGTTCTTTTGAAGAACAGGGGTAAACTTCTCACACATCAATGAGTGCTGTCCGATTAATGTATAAGCTCATTGAAGAGTCCAAACGGCGTGCCACAGTGCTACGTCTCTTTGGGGAGAAATTTGGCGTGGCTGCTTGCTCATAATTGTCGCAAGCATTAGGAGCAGAAAACCACTGCTGAAATTTTTTTCTGAGGTTCTCGCCAGGATTCGTTAGGATAATGGCTTTTAAGGTTTTTTACACTAGGTTTTGTTTCTTAAGTCTTTCGTTTAATTTTTAGTATTACCAAAATATTTCAAAATATAAAACCGAGATAATAGGAGGAATCCAAAAAGATTACAGCCATTAAGGACATCACAGGATGACATGAAACGAGAGGACTTCTTTAGTTCTTAAAATGATGGTTTGTGTTTTAAGCCTTTCGGTTTATCTCTTTTTAATAAACAACATATCTCAAAATCTTTAGCCAAGATGAAAGAAAGAATCCCAAGATATAACATCAATTAGCTACCTTACATGAAGGAGGACAGACAGACATGAAGATGGACAAACAGACGGACAGAGAGATGTACAGACGGACAAATAGACGAATGGACAGATAGACGAACGGACAGATAGATTGACGGACGGGCAAATTGACGAACGGACAGACAGATGGACAGACAGATGGGCAGAAAGGCGGACAGACAGGCGGACAGGAAGATGGACAGACAGATGGATAGACAAACGGACAGAGAGATGGATAAACAAACGGACAGACAGACAGTCGGATAGACAGATGGACAGACAGACGGACAAACAGATGAACAGACCTGAAAATGGACAGACAAACAGAGAGATGGACAGACAGACAGAGAGATGGACAGACAGACAGAGAGATGGACAGACAGACAGAGAGATGGACAGACGTGATGACGGACAGTCAGACGGACAGATTGACGGACAGAGCGACAGGTGGAAAGGCAGACAGACGGATAGACAGATCGACATATTGACGGAAGGACTGACAGACAGACGGACAACCAGATGGACAAAAAGAATGACGGACAGACAGACGAACGGACGGAAAGACTGGCAAACAGTTGACGGACAGACGGACAGACAGATGGACAGACAGACGGACAGACAGACGGACAGACAGACGGACAGACTGACGGACGGGCAGACAGACGGACAGACAGACAGACAGACAGACAGACAGGCGGACAGACAGACAGACAGGCGGAAAGACAGACGGACAGACAGACGGACAGACAGACGGACAGACAGACAGACAGGCGGACAGACAGACAGACAGGCGGAAAGACAGACGGACAGACAGACGGACAGACAGACGGACAGACAGACGGACAGACAGACGGACAGACCGATGGACGGACAGACAGACAGACAGACATACGGACGGACAGACAGACAGACATACAGACGGGCAGACAGACAGACGGACAGACAGACAGACAGACAGACGGACAAACAGACAGACAGACAGACAGACAGATAGACAGACAGACAGACAGACAGACAGACGGACGGATGGACAGACAGACAGACGCACAGACGGATAGGCAGACGGCCAGGCAGATGGACAGACAGATCGACGGACAGACTGATGGACAGACAGACGGCTGGACAGACTGACAGACATACATACAGACAGACCGACAGAAAAACGGACAGACAGACAAGCGGGCAGACAGACGGATAGATACGTGGACGAAGAAACAGACAGACCGACTGACAGATGGACAGTCAGACGGATAGAAAGAGGGACAGACAGACAAATTCACTAAGTTACCCTGTACCACAGTAGTGTGGTAGGATATACAAAAATTTTTTGCCAAAATTGTGTTTCAACAGAAAATTTTCTATAAAAATGTAAGTCAACATTTTTCAAAATATCAAACTAACTGGCCTGGTGTGCTTTGCTAAATCCTAAAGTTTTTGCGGCCGCCTTTCAATATGGTCCAAATTTTAAAAAAATTTTATATTGGTATTTTACTCTTAAATTTTAATATTACTGCTGTATTATACCCTCCACCATAGGTTGGGGGCATACTAATATCGTCATTCGATTTGAAACACCACGAAATATTCGTCTTAGACCCCATACAGTATATAAATTCTTGATCGTCATGACATTTTAAGTCGATCTAGCCATGTCCGTCCGTCCGTCTGTCGAGAGCATGCTAACTTTCAAACGAATAAAGCTAGGAGTTTGGAATTTTGCACAAATGGGATTGTAAATGGGCCACATCGGTTCATGTTTTGATATAGTTGCCATATAAACCGATTTTGGGTCTTGACATCTTGAGTTTCTTTTTATCCGATTTGGCTGAAATTTTGCACATGTCGTTTTGGTATGACTTCCAACAACTGTGTCAAGTATGGTCCAAATAAGTCTATATCCTGATATAGCTGCCATATAAACCGATCTTCCAATCAGACTTCTTGAGCCTCTAGAGGGCGCTATTGTTACCTAATTTGGCTGAAATTTTTGACTTGTTGTTTTAGTGTGACTTCCAATAACTGTTTCAATTATCGTCTAAATCGGTCTATAACCTGATATAGCCGTCATATAAATCGATTACCTGATTTGACTTTTGGCTAAAATTTTGTATAAGTCGTTTTGGTATGATTTCCAACTATAATTTAAATCGGATCATAACCTGACATAGCTGCCATATGAACCAATCTCCCAATTTGACTTTCTGAGCTGCTTACTTTGCAATTGATCTTCATAATAAGGTTTGTTGCTTAAGTCTTTTGTTTTAACTCTTGGTATTGCCAAAAAATATTTTATACAATCTATTGCTTAATGTTTCGTTAAGAATTTTGAGAATATGTGCAAACTGACCTCGTATTAAAAAAGAAGAAAAAAATGTTACTTTAAGTGCAACAGAAACTATGATCTGCTTTCCTTTCAATTGTCTGTGTTGGTGTTTTTTTTTTTTTTTGTTTAGCATTTGCTGTCAATGTCTCTTGATACTGTTGTTGTTTTTATTGTTAAAGAAATTTTTGTTGCTCTTAGTGTTGTTTTCATCATCAGCAGCATTAACAACAACGTTTGTTGGTCTCTCGTCCGACTGTCGTTAAAAAAAGTTTGTCTGTCGGCTGGTCGGTATGCATGGATATTCAATTTTCGATTACGTAGTAAATAAAACTCTCTATAAAGAAGACCAAATTGCAATAGCAACAACAACAACAACCACAACCAGAGTAAAGTCATCCAGTTATGCACAACAAGCAAATCAAGCAAAGAGTCACATCCAGCCACAAAATCATTACAGTGGACAAATGAACCAAACAGCATTTACCACCAGCCACGGCGGCTTAAGTAAACAGCCAACTTGCCAGTCTGTGGAGGAAAACTATGGCATAAAAGCTGAACCATTTTTCTTACTCCTTTCTCCCTTCTGCCGAGGCTAGCCAGCTAGCTAGCTAGGCCCATGACGAAACGAGTTCACTCTTTGTGTGGCATTGGCTATCATCATCATCCGACCAACTGCAGGGAAAATAATTTTCATTTCTTTCGCTTTTCATTTTTTTGTAGCTTCCAGCTTTTTTTTTTTTTTTTTGTTTCTTCCGATGCTCGTTTATAATAATAATAATTATTGAAGTTATGCTGACAATTGTCACTACACTGATAATGCCGATGACGGTGGCCACAAAGTTTAACCAAAGCCCTCAAATAGTTGTAGAGGAGAAGCTACGCGATTGCCCGCCATTCAATTTGCCCTTCATGCTGTGAGGGTCACATTAAAAAACATAGGGAGATTAATTTTTCATCATCGTCATCATCATCACTCGCAGATCTGCCTGACAGGCACATTGGTATGGGATTTTTTAGATTTGCCTTTTATGCCATTCATTTAGCATGGGATGGGTGAGATGCCCTAACTTTGTCATTTCATTTGTAAATCATCAAAATATTGATCTGAAATCATATGGCTCTCATATGAACTGATCCTCGGTTCATTTACGATCTAAACCATCGTACATCAAAAAAAAAAAATAATTTGTCCAAATTTTCCAGGGGCTGGGCCTGCTTATTCACCTGCAGTGCTATTGACAGACGAACGGACTTTATGGGTTCTTAGGGCAATATTTCAACATATTGCAAATTGCAAATTTTGCCCATGAACATTCCACTACGGAACTGGGGCAAACTTCTCACATATCAATGAGTGCAGTCCGATTCAAGTTTAAGCTCAATGATAAGGGGCCTCCTTTTTATAGCCGAGTCCGAACAGCGTGCCGCAGTGCGACAGCTCTTTGGAGAGAAGTTTTACATGGCATAGTACCTCACAAATGTTGCCAGCATTAGGAGGGGAAAACCACCGCTGAAAATTTTTTTCTGATGGTCTCGCCAGGATTCGAACCCAGGCGTTCGGCGGACATGCTAACCTCTGCGCTACAATGGCCTCCATTTCAACATATTACAAACGGAAAAACATAGCCAGTATAAATATAAAGGCTTTGAAAAAAGTTTTAGCGTCCTGCCAAAAAAAAAAAAAATTTATCACCTTTCCACTGTGCGGTGAATGTGATTTCTGTTAAAGTGTCTCAAGTCATTATTATTGGCAGTAACGGTAATAAAGTGAAAATTGCGCTAAATCACTCTCATTACCCTGGCCAAGGAGTAGCTACCAACACAAGCGACCTCCACCAACCCACCCCCTTAAAATGTTGATTTTTCCCAACTTCTTGTTGAGAAGGGAAGGCAATATCCTCATCATCATGGTTGGTTGGAAAAAAGCAGAGCATTCCCAATTATTATAGTCAAGCTCGTCATCCGCATCAACGTCAGCATTTCCCTTGATGACCATAGCCCGGTATGTGTGGTGGTTTGCTTTGCTTGGCTACAGCTCCTGCTGCAAATTTCTTCGTGTTGCATGCAACCAAAATTTTGCCGTGTTGAAAATTATGATGAATGAATACTACTCGGGATTTGTGAAATTTGCAGTTTTCAATTGGAGCTGATTTTTTGCAACATCGTTGCAGTTATCATTGTTGTTGTTGTTGTTGTTGTTGTCAGTGAGGCGCTTGTAATTGATAGTCTACGGGATTTAAGTGTTGGCAACAATTTCGTGGCGTTTTGCTGCAAACCACCACCATCACCGCCAGTGCACCATCATCATCAGCTATTGAAGACAACTTCACAACGATGTTTCACACTCAGTCTCTGTCTCAGAGTCCTCTTTTGATGGCAAAGGAAATCATATCGATTTTTGGTTAAATTTACCAGAAAATCTTACTGTCAATTTTCATCTTTCTTTCGTTATCTTGGTGGCATAATGCTAATGCTGTAGCTGTTGTTGTTTTACATTCAGGTTTCATTTTCATCATCGTTCATTCCAAGCCTCTTTTGCATATCCTACCATCTATCCTCCCATTCATTCCCTCTAACGATCGAGTGAAAATAATTGATATGGATTGCCAAGAGATTATTGATGTTTTAGCAATAAAGAGATTATCTCTAAAAGCAGATGTTTAAGAAAATTACCAACCACCAGTCGGTGGAGAAAAGCATTTTTTTCTTTTATTTTAAACAGGCGATTCGCCATTGTAATCCCCATCATAATTACAAAGTAAGTCTAATTTATGAAATCCTAAAGTCAATTTTGAGAGATTTGTGGTGATTAGAGATAAAATATGGAGGCCACGATGACGCAGAGGTTAGCATGTCCGTCTCGCACTGCGGCACGCCGTTCGGACTCGGCTATAAAAAGGAGGCCCCTTATCCTTTTTATAGCCGAATCGGACTGAACTCATTGATATGTGAGAAGTTTGCCCCTGTTCCTTAGTGGAATGTTCATGGGCCAAAATTTGTATTGTAAACATAAAATATGAAGGCATGTCCGCGTATGACGCCAAACGCCTGGGTTCAAATCCTGGAGTGAACATCAGGAAAATTTTGAGCGGCGGTTATCCCCTTACTAATGCTGGCCGTATTTGTGAGGTATCCTGCCATGTTAAAACCTCTCTACCAAATTGTCTCGCTATGAGGAACACCGCTCGGGTTCGGCATAATAAAGGAGGCCCCTTATCATTGAGCTTAAACATTAGTCGGACTGCGAGAGAAGTATTCTCTGCTCCTTTATGAAATGTTAATGGGAATTTTAGTAGACATAAAAAATAAATAAAAATAGAAAATTTTAAAAATACAAAAAAAATTGCAAAATTTTCCAAAATTTTAGAGCTATAAAAATTTTGTAAAAATTTTGCTTTTATTGAAAACTATCCGAACCGGGCCCGCTCCGCAGAACCTTCTTTAACGCTCCTCTACCTTTTTTTTTGAGCCCAATATTGCAATGGTCGATATATAAGTCCTATTTTCGTAGAATTTTAAGATGGCGACATTTTGACCCGAATGTGGATATCGAATTCGTGTCATTGAAGCACAGAGGTAAGAAAGTTCGCCAATAAAGCTAAAGCTGGCGAGAACATTGGAAAAATTTCCCCTTGGTTATCCCCTCCTAACGTTGACCACATTTGAGAGGTACTCTGCCTCTCCCAATAGAGGTGTCTAACTGAGTGACGCCGTTGGGACTCGGCTATAAAAAGGAGGTACTTTGTCATTGAGCTAAAACTTGAATCGGACAGCATTCATTAATATGTGAGAAGTGTGCCCCTTTTCTTTAATGAAATGTTCATGGACAAGTCTTTGCTCTACTCCCCTTTCTTTGGAACCCTATATTGTAGTGGGTAGATATGTCTGGTTTGGGCTGTATTTTGGGAAATAGGTGACCAAACAGACACTTGCCCCTTAAAGTTAATATAAACGTTGTGCTATACTCTCAAATACTTTTTATATGAGCTCCAAATTGCCATGGGTAAATATTGTTTCATTGGAGCCCTACATTGTCGGGATTGGTCTATATATCCGTTTGACGGAGAGTGCTTTCTGGGCGTGGGATGGTACCTCAGACATTTCACCCCAATATGGATGTTAAATTCATGCTCTTCTCCTAAATACCATTCGTTTAAGCCTAACATTACTATGGCCGATAAATATGTACGATTTGGAGGGCTTTTGGAGCTGGGGCTGTCACTCCGAAAATATGCCCTAAAAATAGGTATCAAATTCGTTCTTTACTCCTCAAAAGCTTTCATTTGAGTTCCATATCGATATGAACGGAAATAAGTTTAGTTTAGGGGGTGCTTTGGGGCTTTCCCACAAACACTTGGCTCTAAAACAGGAGTCCTTTTCTACTCCCAAATACCTTTCATTTCACTCCCATATTGTATTTGACGTGTTTGAGGGAGGTTAAGCGCCATCCAGAAAATTTAACATTAATGTTATTTTCCTAATCTACTCCCAAATTGCATTGGATCACTTAGTTTCGTGATTGAAAACGATTTTCTGTGTATGGAACACAAATAGATTTTTATACCCTCCACCATAGGAGGGCGGTATACTAATTTCGTCATTCTGTTTGTATATATTATATATTCTTGATCGTCATGTAATTTTAAGTCGATCTAGCCATGTCCGCCCGTCCGGATTGATAATGGGCCAAATCGGTCTATGTTTTGATATAGCTGCCATATAAACCGATCTTGGTTCTTGACTTCATGAGCCTCTAGAGGGCGCAATTCTTATCCGATTTGACTGAAATTTTGCACGTAGTGTTTTGGTACTTGGTCACTTCTAACAACTGTGTTAAGTATGATTCAAATCGGTTCATAATCTTGTATAGCTGTCATATGAACCGATCTCGGATCTTGACTTCTTGAGCCTCTAGAGGGCACAATTCTCATCCGATTTGGAAGAAATTTTGTACAACGGCTTCTCTCATGACCTTCAACATACGTGTATTATATGGTCTGAATCGATCAATAGCTTGATACAGCTCCCATATAAACCGATCTCTCGATTTTGCTTCTTGAGCCCCTACAAGGCGCAATTCTTATCCGAATGAACTGAAACACAATGACTTCTAAAATGTTCAGCATTAATTTATAGTCGGAATCCGACTATAACTTAATATAGCTCTAATAGCATAACAGTTCTTATTCAATATTCTTTGTTTGTCTAAAAAGTGATACCGCGCATAGAACTCGACAAATGCGATCCATGGTGGAGGGTAAACAAGATTCGGCCCGGCCGAACTTAGCACGCTCTTACTTGTTTTCATATTTTTACAAAAGTTTTATTTTGCTTTTATAAAAAATTTTATCATAGTGGTTGGTGTGTTGCTATCGTTATCTCGAAAGAGAAAAAAAAACAAAAATTGTAAAATCTAATGATCTCGCCCTAACAGGCAAAAAACTTGAAAAATTTATGATTTATTAAAAATTTTTTCAAAATTTTGGAAAATTTAGTCAACATTTTGTTTGTCGTATGCTTAAAACGCAGCTTTAAAATCATTTCATTTACAGCCTAGAAGTTTTGCTATCCATCATTACATCCATTTCGCTATAACATGAACGTTTTCTCATCGAAACGTTGATCTCAAAAGGTCTATGGGATGGAAACAAGATGTTGTTGGTGTTGTTAGTGCGTTTCAGCTATTGCTGCTGCTGATTGTTGGGTAAAACAAAAACCCCAAGAAACCTAATTCACAGTTTTGTTAAATTAAACATTTAATTTGTTTTCTGAAAAAAAAAAAACTGAAAAAAATATGTTCTCCAATTGTCGCTACCCATGCAGCCATTGTTGTTGTAGGTAGTTGGTTTGGGTATAGCCTTCTTAGCTCGTGTCAGCAACCATTTGCTGCCGCTGGATTGCCTACCATAGAGTTGGTGCCACAGGGATGGGGGGTGGAGGCGATGAGTGTTGTGCGAAGACCTTTGTTGCCCACTGTTAAATTGTGTATTTAGGGTTTCTGGGTTACAGGTAAATGTTACAGCCGGGGCCATCAGAAAATATGTTCGCTTGTATAAAACAATAGAACCTTTTGTTTGAGTTTTTTTTTTACTTCTTCTGTTCAAATTCTTATGAGGAAAAAAAATATAATAGCATTTTTTCTCTCCCACTCTTAAGGGGTTATGCAATTCAAATTGTTTCAAAACATTTGTCATTTAGTTAAGGTCGCCAAAAGAGACCAAAAAACATGGCAACAATGAGCTAGGTGTTCTTGCAAAATCTAGTTGTTGCATGAACCATTAGGGGTTTGAGACGAAACATTTACCCATCTCAAAGGCAGAACTACTAGGAGATCGGTGTATATGGGCATGAAGCTACTTGACATGGATGTTGGAGTTCTTAAAAGAGTAAAAATTCTTAACATACGAATTTTCAGCCGTTTTGGATAAATATTGACACCTTTAATGGCTTAAAAAATCGAATTTGGCGTATGGTTTATATGGGAGCTATATGAAAATTTTAACTTATTGGGTTGCCCAAAAAGTAATTGTGGATTTTTCATATAGTCGGCGTTGACAATTTTTTTCATAGCTTGTGATTCTGTAATTGCATTCTTCCTTCTGTCAGTTATGGGCTGTTACTTTAAGCTTGCTTTAGAAAAAAGTGTAAAAAAATATATTTGATTAAAGTTCATTCTAAGTTTTATTAAAAATGCATTTAATTTCTTTTAAAAATCCGCAATTACTTTTTGGGCAACCCAATATATAGCCCATGGACGGTACAGAGGGATGAACGGACGGACATATGTAGATTGATTTACAACTTCAAGCCCATCAAAGTGTTTTTAGGTTTTATAGGGTCGAAAATCTGTATTACTAGGTGTTACAAACAGGATAACTACTTTGGTATACCACCTATGATGACATGCTAAGGTCGGTGTAAAAAGTTTTTCAAATTCTTTACTACTCGCCTTTATATTATGCTCACTTAACGCTTAAAATTCTTTCCCAAAATTATTCTTTTAACTCGACTACCATTACCAAGACCATCATCATTAAGCGGCAAACTGATTTGATTGCTGTGAACTTCTTGAGACGAACAAATGAATGGCTTGCAAGACACTGCACCAAAATCCCCATGTGTATCTTTGCAGCAAATAATAATGCCAGTAATAACACCAAAAAATATTGAAAATGTTATACACCGAATTAATATGTAAATAAAGCATGAAATCTTTTATTTCTTGTTGTTTTTGAGTCTTGGTGCGCTTTTTTTTCTTTTTTGGTAACAAAGTCAAATTCTGGTTTAAATGAATCTGTCATGGGAACAATTCACATGAGGCCGGATGTCAAGAGTACCAATGACAATTAACAATTGAATGAATGAATCAATGGTGGTTTGGTGTCTATTGTACGTATTGCTGGGGTGAGAAGGGGTTTCTTGCTTCTCGCAGTTAACCTTATTATTGGCCAAAAAGGAGTTTGTATCAGTTTTGAAGATAACATCAAGATCACAAACCATTCTTATTAAGTTTAAGATCAAAAATTGCAAAATTATTAACAACCAGTATGGGAGGCAAAAGTCGGGCGTTGCCGACTGTATAATCCCCTACACCTACAATGTGCGACCTATATCCAATTCTGAACCAATTTTGATGGACCTCGGCGAGCAAATAGGTTCAAACTGTAAAAACTACGGTTGACAGATGACAACATTATGACAAATTACCCAAAATCTGACGAACGTGTATATGGGAGCTATATCTAATTCTGAACTGATTCTGAGAAAACTTCTCAGATAGTGTGGTAGTCATCGAGGAAAGCGTTGTGCAAAATTTTAGCAAGATTGGTCAAACAATGCACTTGCAGTGGCTCTTGGGGTGAAAATCGGGCGACATACATATATGACAGCTATATCTTAATCTGGGCCGATTTCTATGAAATTCACCAGTAATATTGAGAGTCATTAGAAAATCCTTCCTACAAAGTTTCGACAGAATCGGATAACAAAAGACCATTTATTTGCAATATTGTTGCAAATCGGACGAACATATGAATGAGAGCTATATCTAAATCTGAATCGATTTCGAGATACTGTCCTGAGATACTGTCCTGAGAGGCAGTCATTGAAAAAAGCGTTTTGCAAAATTTTGGCAAGATGGATCAATAAATGCGCTTGCTGTGACTCTAGAAGTTAAAATCGGACGATATATATATATGAGAACTATATCTAAATCTGAACTGATTTCTATGAAATTCACCAGTAATATTGGTAGTCAAAAGATAATCCCTCCTGCCGAATTTCGAGAAAATCGGTTAACAAAAGACCATTTATTTGCAATATTAATGCAAATCGGACAAACATATATTCCCATATATATGTTCGTCCGATTTGCATTCTAAATCTGAACCGATTTTGACCAAACTCTATGTATATTGTGGTAGTCGTCGAGGAAAACGTAGTGCAATATTTTGGCAAGATTGGTCAATAAATGAGTTTGCAGTGGCTCTAAGAGTGAAAATCGGGCAATATATATATGAGAGCTATATCTAAATCGACAACCGATTTTCATGAAATTCACCAGTAATATTGAGAGTCAGGAGATAATCCTTCCTGCCGAATTTCGAGACAATCGGTTAACAAAAGACCATGTATTTGCAATAATAATGCAAATCGGACGAACATATATATGAAAGCTATATCTAAATCTGAACCGATTTCGAGCAAACTCCTGAGATACTGTGGCAGTCGTTGAGGAAAGCGTTTTGCAAAATTTTGGCAAGATGGATCAATAAATGCGCTTGCTGTGACTCCAGAAGTTTAAATCGGACGATACATATATATGAGAGCTATATCTAAATCTGAACCGATTTCCATGAAATTCACCAGTAATATTGACAGTCAAGAGATAATCGCTCCTGCCAAATTTCGAGAAAATCGGTTAACAAAAGACCATTTATTTACAATATTAATACAAATCGGACGAACATATATATGGGAGCTATATCTAAATCTGAACCGATTTTGACTAAACTCTATGTATATTGTGGTAGTCGTCAAGGAAAACGTAGTGCAATATTTTGGCAAGATTGGTCAATAAATGAGTTTGCAGTGGCTCTAAGAGTGAAAATCGGGCAATATATATATAAGAGCTATATCTAAATCGACAACCGATTTTCATGAAATTCACCAGTAATATTGAGAGTCAGGAGATAATCCTTCCTGCCGAATTTCGAGACAATCGGTTAACAAAAGACCATGTATTTGCAATAATAATGCAAATCGGACGAACATATATATGAGAGCTATATCTAAATCTGAACCGATTTCGAGCAAACTCCTGAGATACTGTGGCAGTCGTTGAGGAAAGCGTTTTGCAAAATTTTGGCAAGATGGATCAATAAATGCGCTTGCTGTGACTCTAGAAGTTTAAATCGGACGATACATATATATGAGAGCTATATCTAAATCTGAACCAATTTCCATGAAATTCACCAGTAATATTGACAGTCAAGAGATAATCCCTCCTGCCAAATTTCGAGAAAATCGGTTAACAAAAGACCATTTATTTGCATTATTACTGAAAATCGGATGAACATATAGACGGGAGCTATATCCAGATCTGAACCGATTTTTTCAAATTTCAATAGGCTTCGTCTCTTGGCCAAAAAACATGCCTGTACGAAATTTTAAGACGATCGGATTAAAACTGCGACCTGTACTTTGTACACAAATTAACATGGACAGACGGACATAGCTAAATCAAATCAGAAAGTGATTCTGAGTCGATCGGTATACTTATCAATGGGTCTATCGCTCTTCGTTTTGGGTGTTACAAACAAATTCACTAAGTTATAATACCCTATACAACAGAAGTGGTGTAGGGTATAACAAGTAACAAGTAAAAGCGTGTTAAGTTCGGCCGGGCCGAATCTTTTATACCCTCCACCATGGATCGCATTTGTCGAGTTCTTTTCCCGGGATTTCTTCTTCGGCAAAAAAGGATATAAAAAAAATTTGCTCTGCTATTAGAGTGATATAAAGATATGGTCCGGTTTGGACCACAATTATACTATATGTTGGAGACCTGTGTAAAATGTCAGCCAATTCGAATAAGAATTGCGGCCTCTAGAGGCTTAAAAAGTCAAGACCCAAGATCGGCTTATATGACAGCTATATCAGGTTATGAACCGATTTGAACCATACTTGGCACAGCTGTTGGATATCACAACAAAACACGTCGTGCAAAATTTCATTCCAATCGGATAAGAATTGTGCACTGTAGAGGCTCAAGAAATCAAGACCCAAGATCGGTTTATATGGCAGCTATATCAAAACATGGACCGATATGGCCCATTTAGAATACCAACCGACCTACACTAATAGGAAGTATTTGCGCAAAATTTTAAGCGGCTAGCTTTACTCCTTCGGAAGTTAGCGTGCTTTCGACAGACAGACGGACGGACAGACGGACGGACAGACGGACGGACAGACGGACGGACAGACGGACGGACGGACGGACAGACGGACGGACAGACGGACGGACAGACGGACGGACATGGCTAGATATAGTGTCCCGGCTTCTCATCGGATTTGTTAACATGTTGCCAGAAAAGCTGAAAACAATTTCTTGGTGCACACAAGATGTTGAGCTAATCACTTTGATAGTGTAGGTCAGTTGGGATTGTAAGTGGGACATATAGGTCCATGTTTTGATATAGCTGTTATATATACCGCACTCGGATATTGACTTTTTGAGCCTTTAGAAGGCGCATTTATTATCCGATTTGACTGAAAATTTGAGCGAAGTGTTTTGTTTTGACATCCAATAATTTCTTGGTGCACACAAGATGTTGAGCTATTAATGGATTTTGATCAACCACTTTGATAGTGTAGGTCAGTTGGGATTGTAAATGGGACATATAGGTCCATGTTTTGATACAGCTGTTATATAAACCGCACTCGGATATTGACTTAATTTTTTTCCGATTTGGTTAGACTTCTCCTATGATTTTCAACATACGTGCTAAATATGGTCTAGATTGATTCATAACCTGATATAGCTCCCATATAAATTGATCTCCCGATTTAACTTCTTGAGCCCCTATAGGACGCCATTCTCATCCGATTTAGCTGAAATTTTCCGCAATGAATTCAACTATGGTCTCCAATATTTAAACTAAGTATGATATAGCTCCAATATCATGACAATTTTCATCCATTATCCTTTGTTTGCCTATAAGGTGGAGGGTATATAAGATTCGGCCCAGCCGAACTTAGCACGCTTTTGCCGGTTTTAACTTAAAAATGCTTGTAACTCCTTAAAAATGCGTTTAATCATGAAATTACCAATAATTCATAACTCCACAAGGGAATTGGTCAAATTTAAGTTTTTGATCAAAATTCGATATTTCTGTGCGTACAAAAGAAGTATATTGAACTTTTCTGGCAACTCGTTAAAGAATCCAACAACAACCCGTATCATCACAGAAAGGCTAAATTGTTTACCTTATTTGTGTGTCATCCATCAACTGAGAAATTGAAAGCAATTGTTGAAAAAGTCAAATTTGAAATACGCGATATAGTAGTCATAGGAGAACATGAAATGAATACAAATTGAATCCTATTGGAGCTAAGGAAGCTAAATGCAAAGAACAGCTTATATTACAACTATTACGACTAATGGAAGTCCGATTGGGTTCATTAACAAACTCAGTCTATCTGCATCAATAGAAAATATATGAGAAAATTCGGGTCAAATAGCTTTATTGCTTTGGAAAAGTAACATTGACAGACGTATTTACGGACGGCCATCCAGGCCAATATCAAGACATTCTTGCTGGACAAATTGTTACAAATTATATGATGAAGTCATTACACTCCCCAACCTATGAAGGAGAGTACAAAAAGTAATCTGTTTACGGTTACCAAATGACCTCCAGGGCAACATGGAGAAGGCATTCGGGTTAACTGAACATATTGATCATACAGCCACCACAGAGTCAATAATTAGCCATCAAAATATTCAACAACAAATAGAGCTCTAACGTTGTGACATCGAGTCATACAGTTAACAGTGTAAATTTTTTCAAATTCAATTTGATTTCAATGTTGCCGAGTAGAGTGCTCCACAAAAACTCCTCCTTCCGCTCGATTTAACATTGAAAATAATGGAAAGTTTTTTTTTTATTTTATTACGAAAAAAAACCAAACACAATAATGTTTCGACATATGTTCGTTATAAGCAAATATGTTTTGAACCTTCCCCTTGCCTAAGACTAGATTAAGCAACATCGTTTGATTTGGAGGAGAACTAGACGGTAATGTACGTATAGGATATGGATTGGAAAAAAGCTGTTTTCCACACGCCCATACCTACTCATACATATGTATCTATTTATATAGATGTGGAGTTGTTTATTGGTTTAGAATAAACAAAGGTTCTATTAAAAAACAAAAAACCTTCTCAAATTGGGATGGTAGGTATTGACTTTTAAATACTCGCAGCAATTTTATTCAAATTAATTGTAAATATTTGATTTGATAATAATTTCCTCAGGAAGGCCAAAGAAATGTTTTGAAACCATACCGACTTGCATGTACCCTAAATCGAAAGAAATTTGAACAAAAATTATTTAAAAGTTTTCTCAGATTTATTGACATTGCATAAGATTAAGAAAAAACTCAATTTTAGTGGAAATTTGGGTTATGTTAATACTTTGGTCTTTCTTTCTAAAGTTGATCGACATCCCCTTGAAATTTTTTTAAATAACTCCTAAATGTATGCTTTATCTTTTCAACATATCACTGCTTACTGTTTTGTTCAAATTTAGTTACACAGTCTGCATTTCTCCTGGAACCACTGCGTCTTATTTTGTAAATTTCGCACATTTTATTAATTTATACCTCTAATTTTATCTAAAAAATCTTCTAATTTAATAATTTTGTTTTTTTGTGTCTTTTTAGAAACCTTTCCAGATGAAAAACTACATCAACAGCTGAACATTGAGCTCAAACAACAACCCACAGATATTAACCCTCAAACGGAGTCAGTATTCAGAGGCCAAAAATAGAAACACAGCAACCACCTAGTAACGAATTTTGAATGTCGATGTTTAGCAGAGCCATTTTAAACTTAGTATGAGAGAAAAAGATCATTCTCCCAGAAAAATGCTTCCTAGCCCCAAACAAGGGTCTGTTTACCCTATTTTAGGCTCCATGCCCTATAACAATTTCAACTCAAATGTACCTTATGACCTATCGTCGGCAGCGAGAGGCAATAGCTCTACGGCAGCCACAGCTCTGACTACAGCCCTAACGGCCCTATATCAAACGCAAAAGGATCTGAAAAAAGAACGAAGGCGTGGCCTCAGCGAACAACCCCTGGATTTGAGATTAGCCCACAAGAAACATGATGCAGGAAGTGGCGGTGCAGCATCAGCTGGAGTTGCCGGTGGCAGTGATCACGATGGTGACTCCACTGAAATGATGGAAGATGAAAACAGCAACTTGGTTATGATTACCACAACCCAATTGGATAAATCATGTCACAATTCCGAGTGCAACAACAACACCAATGCTAGTTCCCGACTGCTGGCCGATGGCGAGAAGGTGGTAGCCGATATGCATCTGCTGAATGAGCTGAATAACAACAACAATAATAACAACAACTTTTTGCTGCAAAATCACTCTGCTCTGCAAGAGCAATTCGAACAATTGAACAGTAAAAAGATGCTCAGGGTATTGAGGGATCAGGCCAAAACCTTGCCCACCAACATGGATCAGCTGCCGTTTCCAGTGAACGCCCTACACCCCACGCTGCTCGAGACCTTAGCCAAAGCAATGCCCCCGCTGCCGTATCGTAATCTCTTCTTTCTGCCACGACCCAATCAAGCCAACAATCCTGCGAATTTCCCCTTCTTCTCGGGGCCCCCTCTCAATAAAGAGTCGAAAAAGAATACCACCACAGTTACAGCAACAACCACAACGCCTCCCATAGCCAGCTCGGACACCTCCTCAATGGTGGAGATGAAATTCGATGCAGCGACACCCAATCGACCCAACTCACTCACCGAAAGTCTGGCCACCTCGCTACTACTCAATCAAAATGGCCCCAGCCCTGGCCAAGCTACCGCCAGTGCACAACACTATCGCCAAAAGCGACCAACTGTCAATCGTTCATCTGCCCCTCCTTCAGGCAATCATCTGTACAAATCCAAGGACCGCTACACTTGTAAATTTTGTGGGAAGGTATTTCCGCGCTCGGCCAATCTGACGCGGCATCTGAGAACGCACACCGGCGAACAACCCTACAAATGCAAATACTGCGAACGTTCCTTCAGCATATCCTCCAACCTGCAGCGGCATGTGCGTAACATTCACAACAAGGAGCGTCCTTTCAAGTGCGAAATCTGTGAACGATGCTTTGGCCAGCAAACCAATCTGGATAGGCATTTGAAAAAGCATGAGGCAGATGCTGTTTCCATGGGTCTGGGCCTTAACGAACGCATACGGGGAGGTCTAAGACGCTTTTGTGAAAATCCTGCCGAGGAATGTTATTTTGAGGAGATACGCTCATTTATGGGTAAAGTCACTCAATTGCCTTTGAATTCGTCAGCGACGACGGCAACAGCAGCAGCCAGTGCCAGCAAACTGCCGCTTATGGACACAAGTACAACACCCCATTCCGAACCCCACTCACCGGGACGCAGTTCATCGTATGCCCCCTCAGATCCTGACTCAACGGCCAGTGGCCTTAGGATTATCATCAAAGATGAGCATAGTAATCATAGCCACGAGTCGAATGAGGCTTCAACGCAGCAGCAGCAGCAGGACTCCCAAGCGCCACCCCAACCCCTCTCGGGGCAAAGTGAGCAGGCGTCATTGTCATCTTCTTCACCATCTCCTAAATCGCCGCATCGAAATGAGGATAACGAGGCTACCCACAACAATAAGAGAAAACTAAGTCCCTATGGTAGTTCACCCAGTAGAGAGTGTTCTACAGCTACTTAACATTAATTGAAAACAATTACGAAATAAGAGACGTCAAAGAGAGTGAGACAACAAGATAGCAAGGTGGGAGTATTGTAGCTACAGAATATTTAAGCCAAAAATTAAGATTTTCTAGACCTTCCCACAAACATTTAATTAAGGAAACTTAAACACCTGCCACCTTCTTTCACTTCAAAATTTCCCATGAACATTCCATTAAGGAACAGGGCATACTTCTCTCAAATGAATTAAGTTTAAACACCTAACTAACCTACCTATCTATCGAAAATTTATCTTTTTTCGACAATGTTAAGCTATCCATAAAATTTGCAAAGTATTTTGCTCTCGAACACTCTTATAAAGGCCTAAACAGAATGAGCGCGTTGAGAAGCGACGCGTTGAAAAATGCAACTCTGCAGACAAATGTTAAAAAAGCAACTCGCAAAAGTTAGTCAATTTTTTACTTTGACGACCAAAAACACAACACTGTGACGCTCAAAACAAAAGCTCATTCTGTTTTGGCCCTAAGTAATGATTGTTTTGTTTTCAAATATACAAAAGATTTGCGACTTCTAATGGATCAGCTAGTCGAATCAACGAATCTGTTCGTATGGGAGTTGTATCTATTTATAGACTTGACTAAAGTATATATCTATGTTGGAGGTTATAAGTGTACTTCACATGCCAGTCAAATCGGGCCAATATTAGGGCTTCTATGGGCTCAAGAAATCAAATGTGAATATATCCTAATTTATTACGTATCCCTTGAAGATGTCAAAAAATTGACGAAAAGTTGGGACAAATGAAATAAAAAGGAATTTTTATTTACGGAACTTGGTCTTAAGAGCTTAAGATAAAGTTTAATCGAAGGTTCAGTTTATATATGTACCTATAAACCTAGTATTGTAGAAGGCTCAGTGCGCTTCGCTAAACCCTTAAAAGGCCTTTTGAAAATGTATATTTAAATATTTTGAAGCTGATGCCCAGATGGTCAAGATATTTGGATCCTTCTTAGAGCCACGTTATTTGATTTGTTTAGTGATTTGGTTATTTAACATCATTTCAGTGTCCACTTCCAATAAAATTTTAAGGCAAAAATTTGACTCTTATACCAAAGAGCTTTGATTGGAGTCCTATTGTCCTTTCACATTCGTACTCTACTTCCGTTCATCTTTCATTTGAGTTCCATTTGGCACCGGTAGGCCGTACGTTTGGTGGTAAAACGGCCATGCATTTTTCATTTTTTCAAGTTCTCGAAACTTTTTTAATTTGCAAAAACCAAAACCGTTTTCCAAGTATTTTGTTTTTGTGTAAACAACACACATACACATGAAAGAATTTGTCAAATTAAAAAAATTGTACTCAACTGTTCGCATGACCATACCTTTAAGTTCTTGTACCATGGCATTGGCTATGCATCGATATCATGGAGGTTTACACGTAGGAATTTCCCTATTGTTATTGTTGACCTAAAGCATAGCATACTTTTAGGATTCAATGAAAATTACTATGATGTGAGGTAAGGTTATCAGTTCCTGTGAATGAACGAATAAGAAACATTTATTGGTCGGTTTGAAAAATCATCAATCAAAATAAAATCAAAATGTGAATGAAGGAAATGCTGGAATATGATAAATGATCATGGCATTCGAGCCTTTAAGGCTCCGATCTGCTACCAGAAGAATTTATTTTTGCCTATTTTGGACAACCACACCAAGACTTTCTTTAAGCAAGAATAGGTAAAAGGTGAAACATCTAGACTATTTACCAAAAAATTAGACTAGCTGGATCCCGGCACGGGATAACTATGAACACCACACAGACTAGTCTCTATATTAACAAAACTTAAAGAAGCTTTCAAGTAGGTTTATTTGACTGATTTATAGAACTTTCAAATAAACCTATTTAAAGCTCAGCTGAGAGCTAACGGGCACGTCCACAGCTTGCGAACAGTGGAATGCTCCCATGTAACTGCAGTCGCGGACAATCAGCGATATCTCAGTGAGAGTTCGGGCCTCAACGGCTCTGGCTCAAATAATGAGTGCCTATGATGGCTCGTTATGACAAGGCGAGTTAACATTCCGCGGCGATTGTAGCACCACATACCGCTATCGTTTCTCTCACTCTACCTCCCAATCTCTTGCAGCTAGCGCATTGTTAGACCACAACTTATTGATATTGTTTTTATTAATTAAACAAATCTTTCCTATTTTGTAAATTAATACTTATTCTCCTATAAATAAATATGTTTATATGTATGTACATATACATATGTTAGTACATAAATCTGTAAATTATCTCTTTCATACTCAAATCCTGTATAGATTTAACTTGCGTACTTAAAAAAAAACCCAAAATAATATCATAATAGCCACATCTTTGTAAAAAAACTACAAAAAAAAGAAACACAAACAATGAAACTTTTAGCAAAGTAAGAACTTAAAATGTAAACTTTTGTGTACTACTTGTCGCATTATGTTCAACTTCCTATGATTTGGAACACTATCCCTAAGTTGTATTTTGTATATAGAACACACAGACGGCCTACGTACATAATTATCAACTATTAAGAGAGTCTCTAGATAAATAAGTTCTACAAAGTTGTTCATAATTTTAGTTAGTCTTCCATTGTATGTATGTATGTATGTATGTAACTGTGTACTTATGTATGTAAACAAAAACAAACGCCCTCTTCTGTACTATGGATATAGATTTTAAGATCTACTATGTAAATAAGCGTATAGACACTATGTAAATGTGTAAAAGATTTTTGTGTCTTTATTTTTTTTTTTGTTTAAGAATAATAGGTAAAATGTTTTATTATTGAAAATTCATGTTTTATTTTTTAATAAATGTTCTACAAAAATTAAAAAAAAACAAATATTTGAAACCCCGTTTTTCTATGTGAATTTCATAAAATTTGAATTGCCATGAGAAATTCCCCCAAACAGCATTTACTAAAGGAGAAAAAACGCATAGCTATAATTTAACGTTTTGCTCGAGAACTTTGCTTTATATGGCAAAACAATTAAAGGTGGTCTCATTTGTGCAACAACCACAAATCATATGTGGTTGTTGCAATCCGCCATCTTGCCATCAAGCTGATCGCCGTTTTGCCAACCCACGCAAAGATTTTTTGCGCGTGCGTACATGAGCAGAGAATATACCAGAACGAAGAAAGCAACAAAGAGAATGCAAACAAAAAACTGACATCTTAATACCGTCAAACCTGGCCGACTGTTACCAAATGTTCGCATGAGACCACCTTTTTAATTCCGCCTTGTTTGCTTTATTTAAATGTATAACCCCATATAAGGCCTATTCGCGTAATTTTCCAGTAAAAATTTCCGGCAGAGTTAGCTCAGCCTCTACTCTCTTTTGCTATTTATTTTTATGAAACAGCTGGTTTTCATAAAACAGCTGTTCGATGCTGCAAATTTCTACCGGTGGTTTTTTTCCAAGCTCTTAATTACCAAACTCTCAACATTGTGCTCGCTCTCACGCAATATCCCTCTGTCTTTTGGTGGCAAATAAAGTACGCGAACGAGTACTTCCAGTAACAATTGCACAAATTTGTGAGTACACAAGCTGTGAAAAAATTTGTCAACGCCGACTATATGAAAAATCCGCAATTACTTTTTGGACAACCCAATATAATACACTGGTCCTTAAATACGAATTTATGTCTAACCTCAGCTGATTTTTTAAAGGGCAAAGAGATGATTTAGCTATTAAAACAGTGTAAAAGTGTTTTAAGGGTAAGTTTCCCCGCTGGTGGCTCGAATAAAATCAAAACGTCCACTATTCGACCACTTTCTACAGCATTATAAAGACGTATGTATGTCAACAAAAGGTATATTCATAATGAGATGCCAATCAAACCTAAACATATTTCAAATCAAGCTGTCAACAAGTTTAACTCAGAAAAAAGTGTCACCAGATTCAAAACCAAAACTCTAAAAACTAATCCAAGGCGTATTAATAAGGTGGCACATCGACGTCCAACAAATCACCTTTTTTGGGAACTTGATATGTCAAAATTTGTAAACAAGGCGAAGGCAATTCAATTTACCGTGAAATTTCAAATTTGATTCGACCAATCAGAGTGTCAACCAAGAAAAAAATGTTTCAATGTACAAAACTTCCATAGCTATAAAGGCGTAACCCACAAAACCACCAAGATGGCAGGTTTAAATAGTTTTTACTAGGATATGAAAGCGGTAAATAGCTACCAAATGAATGCCTTTGAACTACCACGACAGACCAGGGTAGTTCTGGCTCAATTCCACTTGGGCTGGAATGGGTACCAACTTCCTAGACGTGTGTCTCGTTTGTAACCAGAAGCTCCCCTGATTAAAATTCATAATATGTTAATGGGCAGGGTAGTTCGCGTACCACAAGCAAAAGGCTTAAATAGAGAGATTAATCAATCACCAGAAGGAGTGGGTTTGTAACCCTCTTTAAGGCTTTTTGATATCTGGGTTTTTCAGGTCATTTGAAAATGAAGGGTTTAAAGTTTATTGGCTACGAAGATGTCATCATGGTGGGTAGCCCTTAAAATGGCGTATAGTATGCCGCAAAGATAGGATACGTAAACCCCCGAAAGATAAAGTTGGTGCTATTCACCAATATGAGGTAACTTGATTTGTTAAGGAGACGTCTCCTAGATGGAGTGGAGCTGCCGATCTCGCTACTGACAAGGAACCCTGATAAACCATTGCATTATCAGGACTTTGACGTCGCGCTGCACACTTGGAGAGGCGGACTTACGCAAGATTTGTGGGTATGAGACGGTTGATCACCTATTGTGGCACTTCCCTGAAATTGCGAAGGTAGGCGCAGGATTAGGGCTAAACGAAAACCTTTTTCCTTTCTAAATTATCTTCAGGCGCATAGTCCCACTCTTGACTACTATAGAGGCTTGAAATGACAGATTGGAGGGAACTTTTCCAGTCCTCCGGGCCCCCATTATTGTCATGCATGTCGACTACTTATATTTTTCATTCTAATGTCTGGCATTACACTGCACAAAATTTTGTGTTCTTCTGCGATTTTTGAATCCTTAATTCTTATCCGATTGGAATGAAAACTCGACGTGTTTTGTTATGATATCCAACAACTGTGCCAAGTATGATTCAAATCGGTCCATAACCTGATATAGCTGCCATATAAACCGATCTTGGATCTTGACTTCTTGATCCACTAGACGGCGCAATTCTTATCCGAATTGGCTGAAATTTTGCTTGACGCATTTTATTATGTCTTTCAACCACTGCGCCAAATAAGGTTAAAATCGGTGCACAACCTGATATAGCTGCCACATAAACCGATCTGGGATCTTGACTTCTTGAGTCTCTAGAGTCGCAATTATTATCCGATTTGCCTGAAATTTTGTACGACGGATCTTCTCAAGACCATCAACATATGTGTTTATTATGGTCTGAATCGGTCTATAGCCTAATACAGCTCCCATATAAATCGATCTCAAGGGCGCAACTCTTATTCGAATTGGATGACATTTTATACAAGTCTCCAACATATAATTTAATTGTGGTCCGAACCGGACCATATCTTGATATCGCTCTAATAACAGAGCAAATCTTTTCTTTTATCCTTTTTTTGCCTAAGAAGAGATGCCGGGGAAAGAACTCGACAAATGCGATCCATTGTTCGAAACAAAACAACAAAAATACTTTAAAGAGTCTCAGCATTTGGGGTGTGTTAAATCTATCAGCAATGGCAGAACCATTCCCTTTGAATGAAATGTAGGGTTTTGTTATTCAAACTTTTCTTATAGCGCAGTAAGAGAAAAGTTAAATTCTAACATCAAACGTCTCCTCAAAAAGACATCTAACATGAAATAATTTTTGTGACTAAACTCAAGAAGCGCAAAGAAATGAAAAAAAAAAAGAATTTTAATTTTTTTCTTCGATTTTACCCCAAATATATAATTCACTTTCGGAATTTTTCCGCGCACTTTTTTATTGCAATAGTCCTCTGAAATACCTTTCCAAATATGTATAATACATGTATAAAAGGTGTAACTTTCTCCCCCTAATTTTATCTACAAATTGCTAACCTTGGGTGAAAAATTCCTCCGGAGGTGTTTAAAAATCTTAAGGCTGACCTGGGTTTATGGATTTGCGAAAACATCCATAAACCGATATATAATTTATATACAGATTCCGATTGCTGATTTCAGCCAAAAGCTTTGCGGGGTTGAAATCAGCAGGAAAGAAGGATCAAGCCAATCGGCCTATAAATGACTATTTGGCAAGCAATTCAAAATTTTACATAATCGAGGTGACCTATTTTCAAACCCCATCAATCAGCCTCTGTCCTACCAGGGTCCCCAAAATTTGCAAACTTATTGGAAAACACCAACATGTTATGTGAGTCGTAGAATTCGATGATAGTAAAAGAAATGTTCTCGAAATTTTGATTTCCTCCCAAAATCCCTTTGAAAATTTTAATCTCAGGAAAGTTGGTCAAAATTTGATGTTTATAGAATATTTGGTAGAAATTTTATTTTTAAAATAAAATTCCCCAAAATTAATTGTTAATAGATTTTTTTTAATGGATTTTCATAGAAAGTTTTTCAAAATTTTATTTTCATGAATGGTTTTTTTTCAAAATTTTATCTTGGAAAATTTTCTCAAATTTGGTTTTTTTGGGAAAATTTTTACAAAATAGGATTTAAAAAACAAATGTGAAAACTTTTTAAATTTCTTCAAAATTTGATTTTTGTACAAAATTTTGTTGAAATTCAATTTGCATAGGTCAAAATTTGATTTTAACAGAAAAATTTCCAAAAATCGATTTTTTTAGAAATTTAATCAAAATTTTATCATAATAAAATTTTTAAATTTTTAGCATTTTGGTTTTTCTTATACTGAGAAAATTTAATATTTTATAAGATATGTTTTTAAAAGAAATCAAATCAAAATACAATTTTCATTAACCCATTAACGCCGAATGGGTAGAAAAATACCCAAGAAAAGAGCTGTTCTACAAAAATTTAAGCTCGATTTAGAAAAAAGGTATCCCAATGATATTTATATTGGCTTACAGTGGGCGAATGAAACTAATTAAAAAATTTTTTGGGGGGAAATTGGCTTGTCGAAAGTCGGCAATGTTTTAAGCAAAAAAAAAAATTAAAAAAGTAAATGTATAGCGACAAACCTACTACTTTTGGCGATTTCATGTTAAAGTCATTATATATCAGAACTTTTTTTTTATTTTTTTTCAAAAAATTTAAAATTATTTTTTAAATTTAAAAAAAAATAAAAATTAAAAAAATACCACGTCAATAAATTTAGAGCAATAAACCTACTTCTTTTGACGATTTTATATATTTTTTTTTTTAATTAAAAAAAATAAAAATTTAAGAAAATTACTACGTCAATAAATGTATGTCGATAACCCTACTTTTTTAACGATTTCATATTAAAATCTTAAAAAAAAATTTTTTTTTAATAAATTTAATTTTTTTTTAGTTAAAAAAAAAAACATGCAAAAGCGTTAAGTTCGGTCGTGCCGAACTTTGCATACCCACCACCTCGGGTATATATGTAAACCACGTTTCGTGTAAATCCGGTGAAAAATCCAAACCTTATGTCCCATAGAAGCTATATCGAAATATGTTCCGATTTGAAACAAATACTAATAAGTACAAGTCATTGTTCAATTGTGTATAACAAAATATTGGTCTTTTTAGTAGCTATATCTAAAAATAAACCGATCTGAACCATAAACGACACGGATGTCGAAAAGCCTAACATAAGTCACTGTGTCAAATTTCAGTGAAATCGAATTTTAAATGCGCCTTTTATGGGGCCAAGAGATATCGGTCTACATGGCAGCTATATCCAAATCTGGACCGATCTGAGAAAAATTGACGAAGAATATCGAAGGGCCTAAAACAACTCACTCTCCCAAATTTCGGCGACATCGGACAATAAGTTTACCTTAAATCGAGAGATCGGTCTAAATGGCAGCTATATTCAAATCTTGATCGATCTAGGCCAAATTGCAGAAATATGTCGATTGGCTTAACTTAACTCAGTCCTAAATTTCGGCGACATCGGACAACAAATGCGCCTTTTATGGGTCCAAAACCTTAAATCGAGAGATCTATCTCTATGGCAGCTATATTCAAATCTGGACCGATCTGGGCCAAATAAAAGAAGAGCCTAACACAACTCACTGTCCCAAATTTCAGTGACAACGGACAATAACTGCCCCCTTTTCTGAGCCCAAAACCTTAAATCGAGAGGTCGGTCTATATAGCAGCTATATCCAAATCTCGACCGACCTGTGCCATATTGCAGAAAGATGAATTCGAATTCGAAAGAATTTGGGAGATCGGTCTATATGGCAGCTATAACCAAATCTGGACCGATCTGGGCCAAATTGAAGAAGGATGTCTAAGGGCCTTACGCAACTCACTGTCCCATATTTCAGCAAAATCGGATAATAAATGTGGCTTTTATGGGCCTAATACCCTAAATCGGCGGATCGGTCTATATGACAGCTATACCCAAATCTGGACCGATCGGGTCCAAATTGACGAAGGATGTCGAAGGGCCTAACATAACTCACTGTCCCAAATTTAAGCAAAATCGGATAATAAATGTGGCTTTTATGGGCCTAAGACGGTAAATCGGCGGATCGGTCTATATGGGGGCTATATCAAGATATAGTCCGATCTTCGAACTCCACCAGTTTATGGACAAAAAAAGAATCTGAGCAAAGTTTCAGCTCAATATCTATCTTTTAAAGATTGTAGCTTGATTTCAACAGACAGATGGACGGACATTGCTAGATCGTCTTAGATTTTTTCGCTGGTCAAAAATATATTTACTTTATAGGCTCGGAAATGGATATTTCGATGTGTTGCAAACGGAATGACAAAATGAATATACCCCCATCCTTCGGTGGTGGGTATAAAAAGAAATTAAAAAAATTAATACGTCAAAATAAATGCTCTTAATAATGAAAACACGAAATTTTATCAAAATTGGACAAGGAATCCGAGTTTCAGGCGTTAATGGGTTAAAGGCTTGTTTGAAATTTGATTTTCATGAAGAATTTGATATATATGTTTATTTTACTTACCATTCCCATTTCTCGATTCAAATGAATTACTTTAAAGTTGTTTGAAGACATATTTCGCATATGATATTTCATGTATGTTTTGGTATGCGATAATTGATTGGTGTTCAGTGATGTAGGATGATGATGATGATTGCAAATAAAAAAAGTGGTTTATCAAGTTTTGTGTTTGTTTTGTGGTTGTAGTTGATTTTTCTATTTTTTTTTTTCTTCTTGTTTCTCTTTCAAAATTGAATTCACTTAAAATTCGATTTTATGATTTGGCTTGTTTTTCTTGTTGTTGTTGTTGTTAGTGTTTTAGCTTAATAAGTATCATTAAGTTTAGAATGATGTATCTCATTTGTATGGTGAGTAAATTACAAAAAAAAAATTATAAATTTAACTACACATTTAACAAAGAACGATGACGACGACGGCAGACGACGACGGTATATGAATGGACTACTTGCATTCGTGTTACACAGACATTCAATTCATTCTCAGACTCGCTCTCTTAGGCTTAATGCATTTGCAACGGAAATGTTTTGTGGGGCTTTATTTCCTCTAATGCGGAAGGAAGGAAGAAGGATTTAAGGGACAAATCAAACCAAAGATTTGCCACCGCCACCAGATTTAGATTTACCGCCACCGCCGCCGCCGCCACCACCACCTCGTTTTGAAGAAGAATTGTAGGATTTGTCAGAGCCAGAACTTATGTTACCTGTGGAAAAGTTAAAAAAAAAATAAAACTTTTACATGCCATTGCTTTTTCTTTTATACCTACCCTTTTGACCTGAGGATGATTTCTTTGAGTTGTTGTAAGGATTTCTACTTTGTCCACCTTTGTCACTGTCATAGCCTCCTCGCCGCCTCGTCTCTCTGGGGCTTGGAGGAGGACTAAAGTCTGTTTCCGTGTCATAGGTGGACATAAGATCACGTTCTGTGCCATAATTGTAGCGACTATCAGTGGGCGAGAGTGAGCGATATGTTCGTGGTGGTGGTGAATATGTGTGATGACGATGCCACGAATTGTTACCCTCATAATCCATGTAGTCATCGTAATCCATTAGATTAGAACGTTGCGGTGGAATAGGAGACATAATGCGACCCAAAGGTGCAGGTCGCATCTCACCGGCTGGCACAAACGGAGGTGGTGGTGGCATACCCATAAATGGCGGAGGTGGTCCCATAAAGGGAGGTGGCAGGAATGGCGGTGGAGGTAAACGACCCAACATAGGGGACCCCGGCGACTCCATATGTATGGGGGAGGGAGCATTTGCCAAATCCTCGCCCAGACTTCCAGGACCTGCTGAAGGTTCTAGGAACAGAAATTAAAATTCCATAAACATTGGTTTATAAATCCAATTTGAGGCACTTACTGGCTTCGTTGACATTGCCACCAGCCAAAGCTGTCAGTCTTCGGCGCAATGCTGTGGCTTCTGCTCTGGCTTCTTCATAGCGTCTGTCGGATTGACGAGCCGCCAACCAAGTTTCATGGGCACGATTCTCCAAAGTGCCTGTTTGGGCCTTGTGCGCCGCCACTTGCGCCTCTATCTCAGCACGCAAGGCATCATTTTGAGATCTAAAGAATAATTGAGAGTATTAAACAGCATATCAAATAAATTCAAACTCACTTCAATGATTGTATTTCCTCCTTCATAGCAGTTAAACGTTCCACAGTGGTAGAAGTCTCTCCTTGTTGTTGCAGCCACATTGTCTCCTTTAAGCTTAATTCCCTGGAAAGGCAAAGGTGGAACCGTTAGGTTTGCATGCTTACATTTTATAATGGGAGATTAACTTTTGTAATTGTGTCTCTTTGTCCTTGAAGTAATTGGACAATACTTCTAATCTAGTTTGAGCTTCCAGTTTATCCTTCTCCGATTGATTGAAGTCTTGTTTTAGCTTTTCCACCTCGGCGCTTACAAGATTAAGTTGATTTTCGGATATTTTTCTGGCATCCTAAGGGGAATTTCAAATTAGCATGGAGACACTACATCTTTGTGGCGTTTCAAAATATTACCAATTCCAATTCCAAACGCTCCTTCAGTGAGCTGTATTTCTTTTGAGCATCCAATAGTTCAGCTCTAACATTTGCGGCATCTATAACTTGGGTTATGTTTACATTGGGATCCTTTTTCACATTTTTCAAACACTCCTCCAAGGCCTTTTAAAGAAAAAAAATCAATTTTCTATTGGTTTTTTTATGTATTTTCAGATACTCACTTCCACTTTGGCCATACTGGTCTGCCATTTGGTATGCTCCGCCTCCACTTTAGAGCTGAAGTCTACAATTTCATTTTGTAGTCTTTTGATTTCAAAATTCTTGCCCTCCAAAGCAGCTGTTATGTCTTTGTCAAAGTCTGTTTTGATTTCCTCCATGCGTGTTAGCAGGTTGCCCTTTTCAGCTTCTAGTTCGTCATTATCACGTTGCAGATTAGAGATTTCTGACTCATAGCGGGCATTTTGCTCGGCTATTAATAGTTGCAGCTCACTATTTTCGCGGCTCTTCTCTGCCAGACTGGCATTTATTTCCAGAATGGTATCTAAACACACAAATTTCTAAACTGTAGCATACACTGGTAGTTATAAATAATTTTATATACTTACTTTGCTGCTCGTTCAATTGTTTCTGCAATTCTTCAACGCTGCTTATAATGCTCTCATCTCCCGTTTGATTACTCAACAATTCCGAGACAATTTTATTTAATTCTATGCCAGCATCGGCTGCATTTTCCAGTTCTTTTTGTAATGTGGTTATTTGCTCCTGCAGACCAGCCTTTTCCACCAATTCCTCTTCCAGCTCTTTTTTAAGTGACACCACCATATCATTGGAACCAAAGGAATTGTCTTCAATACTGGCTAACTTCTGTCTGGTAGACATTAAATTGTGCTTGAGTATGGCATTTTCCTTATGGGTAGCCAGTAGACTACTTTCTAGTTGATTGAGTTTGGAGAGTAGAGCCCCTTCGCCGCTGCTATTGCAGAAGCAGTAATATCCAAAAACAAAGAATAATGTGGCTGCCGCCACAATGGCCAAAAATGCCAACAAATCACTGATTTCCAAAACCTTAGAAGCCAATGCTTGGGCAAAAGTTTCCAGGGTAAACTCATTGGTGATTAAAGATTTCAAGGAGCAATTGCATTCTTCATTGAGGTGTTTTGGATGATTCATCGTGGCCGCATGAGGACATTCGTTGGGTCCCAGTTTTTCGCAAAATTGAATTTGCTCTATAAAAAAAAAGAGAAATAAAGAAACATAAGAATAGTTCTATGCAATTTGTTCAAATCGGCGTCATGTGGATTCGATTAACATTAATGAATAAATAAACAAATGAATATAGAAGTTTTGACTTCGCTGTTCCTCACTTAAGTGCACAAACTTGAAATAATATTTCATTTTTTGATCGGACCTCGTATGTATGTTTAATGCCGGTACGCAACTCAAACAAAATTTTCGTTGCCCTTGGTAATGCATTGACATATCCTAAACGAAATTTTCGTTTTCGATATCGTTACCGAAAATTTCGCTTACAGGTACGCAACTGAAATGAAATATTCTGTGAGTAACATTGTGACATAATAGGATTGGTCAATTTTTCCTTGCAACTACGAATGAAAATATATGTTTTGATATATCAGACCAACAAGCTATAAAGTTTTTTGCAAAAACAAAAGGTTGAATGCATGTACTAATGTAAAAAATTTATTAATAATTGGGCAAATCTATATATCTACGTTTGTCACTTGTACCGAAAAATTTGCTACAGCTGCATACCGGACTTCAAACATAATAAATAGTACAATGCTTCGAACACCGTCACTGAGGAATTTTCGTTTCCATAAGAAATGCATTAACATATCCTAAACGAAATGTTCGTTACCGGTACCGTTACCGAAAATTTCGCTTGCAAGTAACAATGCGACATAATAGGCATTGGTGAACTTTTTCTTACAACTAAGATATTTTCATTTACAGCTAGTGGCAGTTGCCCAACAACAAAATATTGAGTGCACTATCTGTCAAAATCAACTCTGATTGTGTGTATATTACTAGTTCGCGCCATTTTTCGCTGTTTGTGTGTGTTATGTTTCTTAACTATAAAACAGACACACAACCAAAACTCGTTGACAGATAGTGCACTTCGCGAGAAAAAATTGTTGCTCAGCTTTTTACGGCACACTAGCTGGTAATTATGTCATGAAAATGCAACTACGTATGAAAATGTATGTTTTAATAGTTCCATGCAAGATATATTCATTTACAGGTAGTGGTAGTTGCCCAACAACAAAATTTTGAGGACACTATCTGCCAAAATCTGTGATTAGTGCAACCCTGATTTTATGTATGTTACTAGTTCGCGCCATTTTTCGTTGATTATGTGTGTGGTTCTTAACTATAATATACGCACATAACCAAAACACGTGAACGTGTGCGTGCACTTTCAACCAGTGCACTTCGCGAGAAAAAATTTTACTCAGCTGTTTACGGTACACTACCTGGTAGTTATATCATGGTACCATGCAATATGAAATAAAGGTATTTGCAAATAAAAACGATTAATTACAGCACAAAAATATAAATCGAAGTTTATCGCCATCTTGTATTCTATAAAACTATTTTTCAGTAGCGTCATAAATGTCTTGGCTGCAATCGAAAACTTCGGTAGAGGTGCATACTCAGCTTTACATGCAAAAACTAATCCGGTACGCAGCTCTTAGGAAATTGCCAAAGGAAATCCATTGGCTTATCCTAAGCGAAAATCTCAGTTCGCTTGGTGTTACAAGGCGACATTGCAAGCATTGGAGATTTTTTTTCGACCTCATTCAAAGGAAACTAATGCATGCTTTGATTATTTTTTACACTACGTAATGCAGTTACTTGTAAGTAATAACGCTTCATTTTGTTAAATGCATACTTAATAAGCAAACGGTGTGCAGATTGGTTGTTTGTCACCATGTGTTGGCTACTGAAAATTTTGCTAGAGATGCGTAGCGGGATTTTGCGTGCAAAAGTAACATACACAGCTAAGTCTAAAACACTGCACTGATAATAAAAAAAAAATAATAATTACCTTCTGTCATGTGATGCTGGCCACCGCCCACTTCTGGGTACAAAAGTCTATTCAGCACATTGTCCTCGGTTTCCTCATAGGCATATTTTGATTTCTTGCTATTGGGCAATATGTTGTTAACCGTATCGATTATTGTGGCAAAAAGTCCTTTGTTGTCTTTCTTTTCAATTTCTTCGGTAGTTGGTGTTAAGGAGGGCAATGGCTTGGGTTCCTCCTCATTAATTCTGGGTTGTTCTGGGGTAGCCAACGGTTGTAAAAGCTCAGCACTGCCCTGACCAACGGATTCTTGTCTCTTTTCTGGCATTTGCTCTAATGGGCTTGTCGTTGTTACTTCCGGAAGGTTATTTCCCATGAATCCTCCATCAGCATTCGGTTGCTGTTGCATGGGCATATATTCCACAGGCTTATCTGTAGTTTCCACATACGACGGTCTAGCTTCAGGTTGTTGTTGCGGCGGCATATATGCCATAGGCAAACCTGTAGTATCCATATATGGTGCTTTGGCTTCTGGTGGCATATATTCCATAGGCAAACTTGATGTATCAATATATGGTGCTTTGGCTTCTGGTTCCTTTTCCGACGGTGGCATATATCCCGTAGGCTGCTGACCATAATAATCAAATTGTATAGGTATGTCGTCAGTATGTGATGACTCAGTGGGACTATTTACATATTGCGGTGGTAATGGGGTATTTGATGATTGCACATAGTCGTATGGGTCATAAGGGGTAGGTGTTGAAGCCATGTACTCAGGGGAAATTGGGGCATAGGGATCAGCTGGTGGCATGCTTATTTTAGGATTTTCTGTCGTATGTAACTCAGTCTGCACCACTGTAGTTTGTACAGGTGTCTCACTTTTAACCTCTTCCGTTTGCTGTGGTGTAATGGAATACTGATAACTGGGTGATTCTGTGTTGGTTTGGGAGTCTTCAGTTTTCTCACTTTTAACCCCTTCCGTTTGCTGTGGTGTAATGGAATACTGATAACTTGGTGATTCTGTGCTGGTTAGCGAGTCTCCCGTTTTAGGAATATGTAATGAGTCTTTGTCATCAGTTTGCAATTCTGATTCTGCCGAGCTTTTATTTTCTAAGATATTGTCCACTATAGATTCTATACTATCACTTACAATTGTTTCCTTATTATGCTGGTCAATTGCAGATTCAATACTAACATTTGAATGTCCAATCACATCCTGATTTTTCCGAGTCTCCGGAAGACTTTGGTCAGTCGATATGTTTTTGAGCTCATCCTCTCCTTGGTTGGCAGTAGTTAAGGCTTCTTGGGTTGTATTCAAAGTAATTTCATAGACTGAATTTACTTTGTTGTCATCTATAGGAACTTGTTGTTGCTGCTCTTGTTGCGTCTGTGGTTGTTCTCCCTCACTGATTGAATTCTCGGAAGAATTGTTTTCATTGAGTTTGCTGGGTTCATTTGTTGAGTGAGTAGTCGCGGTAGATTCTGTTGTAAGATCCACAGTTTCCTCTGAATTCTCAATTGGCGGCAATCCTTTATCCATATCGAAAGGCGATATTGTTGTTGTTGCATCTGCAACCATGTCCAGAATCGAGGGACTGTTGGTAGTTTGATTTTCTGTCTCTTGTGCCTTTACCTCTGCTTCATTTTTTGTTGCCTCAGAAGATTCTTCTACACTATATACAACAATCTTCTCTTTTTCTTCTTGTTTTGTAGAAAACGCATTTATTTCTTGCTTTTCGGTGCTATTGACGATTTCCTCACTGTTCTCATCTTCTTCGTCGTCGTCATAATCTCCCAATTGATCTTCACCACTATCATCATCGTCACTATCATCAGTCTTCATTGACATAGTTCTGATGTTATCTTGGTTGGGGCTTTCTGAAGTGGCCTCACCAAACACTACATCGTTAAGTGTTGGCAGCTTGGTGCCCTCCACAACGAAGGCTTCTTGCTGAACAGGCGTTGCCACCTCCGGCTGCATGATGCTGGCACCTTCAACTGGATTACTGTTTATAGACTCCACCTTGAGATTGGCATTTACATCTTCCAAAGGTTTCGTAGTAGTGGCCTCAACTGTCACCTCAGATGAATTTAAAATGTGCGGCTCCACCGCAGCAGGTGCACTTCCAGGATTTACAACATCCACTATGAATTTCAAATCTTTTTCCTTGACATGTACTCTCTCCTCCATTATGAATTGCTTTGGGGCAAATCCTTCTCGACCATTGACTTCTACACCCCATAATGATAGGTCTGTGCCAGCACTCTTTGACTTAATACGTATAGGGGCATTGATTTTAAACGACACCATTCCCTCATCGCCAGCTCTGTAGCTGATCTTGCCCTTACCCACAGATATTATAGCTAGAAAGAAATTAAATAATCAAATGATTTATAACATCCTCACCCAAATGGATTGTTTTCATCAATAACTTACTCTTGCATTTCTCATCTGCACACAGGCGTTTGTCTGAAAGTCCGTGTGCCGTGCCCCACAGAAGTACTGTAAAGGCTAACGTCACTGCTATTTGTGTGAATACATTCGTTGTTGCTGCATTGCTGCTGGTTTTCCACATTTTGCATTGCGTTCTTTCGTTTATCGTTTCGCTTAGACAATCTCCAGATTAAGTATTTTTGTGAATTTTTCTCGAGTTTTTGGAAAAACAATCACTTATTGTCTCGGTTAATTTTCGTTCGCCACATCACACATATGAAATAGGGATCTAATGATTAGATTCTAATCGGTTAATCGATTTTTTTTGTACAAAATCGAAAGTCGAAGATGACTATTGCAGATTAAAAAGTCAAATTTGAAGTGCAATAATCCGCAATAAAGCAATGGTACAATTAGGAGGTAGAGTCATATACTAATGTGTTCGTGTACTAAGAGATTAGTGCAAATTTGTACGAAATGTTACTGGAAGTCGTTCGCGTACTTTATTTGTCAGCAGAAGAGAGCGGGAGAGTGCTTGAAAGCAAGCAACATTTTGAAAGTTTGCTGATTGAGGGTTTGTAAATATCTGCTGGAGGTTTTTTTCAGCAGCAATTTGCAGAATCGAAGATATATTTTTTAGAAAACCAGCTGTTTTATTGAAATAAATAGCAAAAGAGAAAAAAGGCTGTTCTTACTCTCCCCTACAATTTTTTACGCGAACAGGCCTAATGTCAAAGTATGTTCAATGACATAATTAGCAGGTAGTGTCTATAAACAGCTGAGCAAAAACTTTTGGTTGTGTGTTTATTACAGTTAAGAACTATAACACACAAACACAAAATGGCGAGAGCTAGTTACATACACAAAATCAGAGTTGCACTAATCACTGATTTTGACAGATGGTACCAAATATTTTGTTGTTGGGCAACAGCCACTACCTGTAAATGAATATAACAGGTAGTGTACCGTAAACAGCTGAGTACAATTTTTTTTAAGAAGTGCACTATCTGTCAACGAGTTTTGGTTGTGTGTGTATTATAGTTAAGAACTATAATCACTGATTTTCATAGGTAGTGTACTTAATATTTTGTTGTTGGGCAACTGCCTATACCTGTAAATAAATATATCTTGGCTATTACTTCGTACAGATTTAGACCCTGTTCACACAGCTCATTAAATCCGGATTTAAAGCTCTCGTCAGCTGAATTTAGAAAGGGAAAATATTGTAGATGATCGAGCCATTAAATCCGGATTTAAAGAGCAGTGTAAACGGGGTTCAAGAGAAATTGGGCCTGAGTCCGAGGATAGTTCACTGACTCCACAGGAGCGTAATTTGACTAATACTTACTTACGCCTCAGTAGTTTTGCGGGCTGGGATGGAGAGTAAGTGCAACATAAGGATAATACAACAAGTTCAGAGAACATGTTGTCTTGGCATAGACGGGGCGATGACAACGGTAACCAAGACGGTAACGTCAAGAACAGTATTGTAGAGTAAGGTAGAGATTAACGCATTCTTTGAGTATGGCACGAACCGCATCTCTTGAAAAAAAAAAGATACAATATATATTGTAATAAAAATTTAAATGCTATTTTAAAAAATACTTATATACACTTTCCCTTGGCGCTCACTGTAGGTACATAAATCTGTAAACCCCTTTCACACTACTCTTTAAATCCGGATTTAATGGCTCGATCATCTGTTTTCCCTTTATAAAATCAGCTGACGGTTTTAATGAGCTGTGTAAACGGAGTTTAAGCGCGTTCACAATAGGCCATGGTGAACAATTAAGGGTAGTTTCAATTGTACAACAACCACAAATCATATGGTACAATTCGCCATTGTGCCATAAAGCTGATTGATGGTTTGCCAACACACAAATATGCGAGAAAGATGAGGACAACAAAGAGAATGTATACAAAAATCTGAAATCTTTATACCACCTTATTAAATCCGCCTTGACAATTGGCTAATATTTGGTAGGAAAGTAACGGTAGCAATGAATTTATTGTCAAAATTCCTTACGTATATTTACATACTATATGCACATCATACTATATGCACTCTGAACGGCCACACACCATGATAACAACGTCATCCTCATAGCCAACAAACTTTAACTGTCTTTTTCAAATGACCTGAAAATCCGACAGATATCCAAGACCCAAAAAGGAATACACAGCCCTGCCTTGTGGTGATTGATCTCTAATCACAATCTTCCTATTTGAGCCATTTGTGTACATTCACTTGGTAGCTATCTACGGCTACGATGACCTTATGAAAACTATTTAAACCTGCCATATTGGTGGTTTTGTGGGTTGTTTTTGTAGCCACATTTTCATGTGAAGGTGGCGTTCCTCATCAGACTCCAGTAGGTGAGCAAGCTCGTACCGGTCCAAAGTACCGATCGCAGGGTACAGGGTGACCATTGGCTATTTGAAGTCGCCGATAACCTGCCTTGTCATATGGAGCATCATATGCACTCAGTATTTGTGCAAGAGTCGGTGCTGCCCAGCCTCTCACTGGGACTCTCCGCTCGATACCGCTGATTGACCGCGCTGCCGTTGCAGCTACTCCGTTTGAAGCATTCCGCTATTCGCAACATTGAACACCACATAAATCGGATCTTAATGTTCTAGCCACTTTTGTGGGTAAAGCCTCATTTTTAAATGTGTTTGCTTGACACACAAAAATTAATAGACTTTTTTTACCCTCCACCATACGATGGGGGGGTATACCAATTTCGTCATTCTGTTTGTAACTACTCGAAATATTCGTCCGAGACCCCATAAAGTATATACAATATATTCTTGATCGTCGTGACATTTTATGTCGATCTAGCCATGTCCGTCCGTCTGTCTGTCGAAAGCACGCTAACTTCCGAAGGAGTAAAGCTAGCCGCTTCAAATTTTGCACAAATGGTTCTTATTAGTGTAGATCGGTTGGTATTGTAAATGGGTCATATCGGTCCATGTTTTGATATAGCTGCCATATAAACCGATCTTGGGTCTTGACTTCTTGAGGCTCTAGAGTGCGCAATTCTTATCCGATTGGAATGAAATTTTGCCCGACGTGTTTTGTAATGATATCCAACAAATGTGCCAAGTATGGTTCAAATCGGTCTATAACCTGATATAGCTGTCATATATGTAAACCGATCTTGGGTCTTGATTTCCTCTAGAGGGCGCAATTCTTACCAGATTTGAATGAATTTTGGCACGACGTGTTTTGTTATGATATCCAACAACTGTGCCAAGTATGGTTCAAATCGGTCCATAATTTGATATAGCTGCCATATAAACCGATCTTGGGTCTTGACTTCTTGATCCACTAGACGGCGCAATTCTTATCCGATTTGAATGAATTGTGGCACTACGTGTTTTGCTATGATATCCAACAACTGTGCCAAGTATGGTTCAAATCGGTTTATAACCTGATATAGCTGTCATATAAACAGGTCTGGGATCTTGACTTCTTGAGTCTATAGAGGTCGCAATTATTATCCTATTTGCCTGAAATGTTGTACGACAGATTCTCTCATGACCATCAACATACGTGTTTATTATAGTCTGAATCGGTCTATAGCCCGATACAGCTCCCATATAAATCGATCTCTCTATTTTACTTTTTGAGCCCCCAAAGGGGGGGTCCAAACCGACCATATCTTGATATCGCTCTCAGGATTCACTGAATAAGGTTAAGCCAAGCGATCAGCCGATATACTTTTTTTTAATATTTGGCAGTACTTGGCATTGAGGATGTTGTTCTCTTTTTACATTCATTCTTTGTTTACGTTTTCTCCTATATGATGACATTTTCAATCGTCAGATTTGACATCCTTAATGATGTTTATGGGGCCTATCCACTTTGTGTTTTTGCATGTGACCTAACCTTCTATTAGTGAATCCTGTATCGCTCTAATAGGAGAGAAAATCTTTTCTTATATCCTGTTTTGCCTAAGAAGAGATGCCGGGAAAAGAACTCGACAAATGATTTCCATGGTGGAGGGTATATAAAATTCGGCCCGGCCGTACTTAGCACGCTTTTACTTGTTTCTTCTTACCCTGGTTGGTCGAAACAAATTTTCCTAAAAATTGAAATGTTAGGGCCAATCGAATTTTTTTGCGCCCTGTTTACAAATTTTGACATATCAAATTCCCAAAAAGATGCTTTGTTGTAGCAATTCGCCGGCGCGGCCACCTTATTATATTATATATATTATTCACACGCACTGTGTGAACTATAAACAAAACATACTGTACAGTGAATGAACAATGAAAGCAATTTAGGTAGTTTTCAATCGATTGTGGGCATTTTTTTTGCTTTTAAACTTTTTTCTAAAACATGTTTCTTTGTTGTTAGCTTCTCTTTGATTATTTACTTATGTGTTTTTCAGTTTTCATGTTCCCTCATTTTCCTTCTCCTCCCTCTTGAGGTAACTTCCGAATAAAATAAAAGAAAGCGTCAGTTTGTAGTTGTTGCACTTATTTAGTCATTTTTTCGGAGAGGGAAAGTTCATCTACTTATTCATGGTCATCTCAACTATAACCGAAGATTGGGAAAATGGTCCTTAGGTTTCCGTAAATATCTCAGAGAAAGAAATATGCCATAATTAGTTATACAGCGGTCAAAAAAAGTATTCATCATTCAATGTTTTTTTTTTTAATAAGTCTACAAAAGACAATTGGAATAAAAACATATTAAACTAATGATGCAGTAGTGCTTGTGTGATATATATGTACACAATTTCATTGTTTTTAAAGAAAAAAATAGTATTTATTGGAACAAAAAGGGCCATTTTACAGCTGAACACAAAAAATTAAACAAAAAAAGTATTCATCATTGCAAAAAAACAAAAAAATAAATAACATAATTTAAAAAAATTAATACTTTGTTATTCGACCACCGCGTCTTATAACTTCTTTTAAACGGTTTGACATCGATTGGACTAATTTAGCGGTTATATTTTGGTCTATATTAGTCCATTCCTCCATTATCACCTGTTGCATTTGACTCTTGCTCGAAAAATTGCGCGTTCTCAATTTGCGTTCGAGATGTTCCCAAAGATGTTCAATTGGGTTCAAGTCGGGACTTTGAGGAGGAGTTTTAATGACTTTGGGGCAGTTATACAGCATCCACATCTTGGTATTTAAAGCAGAATGTTTGGGGTCATTATCTTGATAATATTGAAAGTTATTACCAAGCCCAAGTTTTACAGCACTATCTTTTAAATTCCTCTTTAAAATGTCAATGTAATACTTATGATCCATTACTCCATTAATAATTTCAAGATTTCCCGCTCCTGAAGCCGCCATACATCCCCAAACCATTAAACCACCTCCATCATGTTTTACAGTAGCAACTGTGTTTCGTTCTTCAAGCTCTGTATTTGGTTTTCTGTACACTATGACCTTTCCATCGCACCCAAAAAGATTAAACTTGCTCTCGTCTGCAAAAATGACTGTTTTCCAAAATGATTCGGGCTGTTTTACATACATTTTTGCGAAGTTTAGCCTTTTCACTCGGTTTATTTTATTTATAAAGGGCTTCTTACGTGCAGTTCTTCCTCTGTAACTATGCCTTTTGAGTGTATTTCGAATTGTTTGTGTAGTAACTTCCTTCCCTAAATATTCCATAGTGTTTTTACGAAGAATGGTCGCATTTGTCTTCGGAGTTTTCTGAACTTGCCGCACTAGCCAACGCACATCTCCAACTGAAAGTGCTTTTGGTCGACCAGATCTTGGTTTATTGTCAACAGTTTTCGTTTCTGTCCACTTTCTGATGATGGATTGTATAGTAGATCGTGGTCTATTTAATATTTCACTGATAGTTTTTTGAGTTAAACCATTCCTGTGGTGTTTTATTATCAAAACTTTTACCTCATCAGAAACCTCGTTTTGCTTACGACCCATTTTGACAAAAACTATATTTTCAATGAAATTAAATATTTGCTGTCAAGGGCAAAGCCTCCTTTACTAAATAAAACAGAAAAGGGGGATTCCCAAATAATATTTGAATTTGACTTTGATGATAGCACATCAATGATGAATACTTTTTTTGTTCTGTTTTTGGTGTTATTATATAAAATTGCATTTTTTGCGCTAATTAAATTTATTTTTTAAATTTATTTTAAAACATATTACGAAAAATAAACTATTGCATAAAACTGCATTATTTGTTTACTTTAAATTTTCTTCAATTACCCAAAATAAGTGAATTTATTATCAATTTTGCTAATGATGAATACTTTTTTTGACCGCTGTATATGTGTTCGTGATCATTTTATACGTTTGCTTCTGAGCAAATTGTTATCAACTTGTTTTCTGGAAAATATTGATTTACGTTAAAGTTCTGATAAAGCAAAAACTATCATCTTTACTCATATGGTTTATTATCAGTTACAGTTATTCTATTAATCAACGAGTGAACATAAACAGCAACCTTATTAAAATCAGAAGTAAATTTTGTGCCGGTTTGACTTAACGCACATGGCATATCAAAAAACAGGCACTTTCTCAGAGAAATCGAAAAAACAAGAGTATTTGACTAAAGTGTATTAAATCAGATTTTTTTTTGAATTTTTGGTGAACATGCATGTGTTAAACCAATTTCTGAAATGAAACGAAAACTTTAATAATGGTAATAATGGTATTAGTTCGTTAATATATACGCTCAAAAAATGAGTTAGTAGACACTAAAATTTGTAAACCATTGTTTAGTACATAAAAAAGTAACCCCATAGTTCATTAAATTGAACTTCATATAGCGGTAGACATTTTTATTCGATTTTAGTTAATGTTGTTATTAAAAAAAGTAAAATCACATGAACTTCTGAGTGAGTGAGTTAAACGATAAGTTGATCCAATTATGTTGGAATAAAATGTTTTAAATTCGAATTCGCAAACCCAAAAAAAAATTACTTCGTGTATATTTTCCAAACCTTTCACTTGTAAAGTTTGAAATCACTTGAGGATTAGTGATTCTTATTGATTAGAAATTTGTTCCATGTAAGCTTTCAAGCTTAAATGTGGGCAAGATTTGCTAGATAATTACATTAAACAAATATTGTTATTTCTAGAAAGTATGTGGTATCGTTTAGTTCATTTAAAAAAAAAATTTTAACCAAATATATTTTAATAAAATTTTAAGTTAAAGCTTGTGATTTTTTAAAATGCAAAAAAATTAATCATTTTTGAGGAATATTATGAACAAATTTTTTACAAATGTATATTTAACTTGAAGAAAATCAATTTCGCGGATCGTTGAACTAAAAAAAACGAAACTTTTATCGTGAGTTATTAAAAACGTTGTCTACTTGTTGAATAGAATTTTGGTTTAGTAAAATTGCATACCAAATTCAAGTTTATGAACTATTGGGTTGCCCAAAAAGTAATTGCGGATTTTTCATATAGTCGTCGTTGACAAATTTTTTCACAGCTTGTGATTCTGTAATTGCATTCTTTCTTCTGTCAGTTATCAGCTGCTACTTTTAGCTTGCTATAGAAAAAAGTTTAAAAAAAGTATATTTGATTAAAGTTCATTCTAAGTTTTATTAAAAATGCATTTACTTTCTTTTAGAAAATCCGCAATTACTTTTTGGGCAAGCCAATATTTGTAACTATTACGCGGCATGTAGATGTTTTATGATATGTCACTTTTGTATTAACATGTAATAGAAAATGTTTGTCAAAATTGTCAATTTACATGCGATTGATCATTTTTGCTATCACACCTGTATGTTATTTTTGTATGACACAACCTAAAAATTTGAGCCAAAGCTGATTTTTTATGAATTATATTTGTTAAAGTTTTGAGACAGCAGGTTAAACCATAAATTTGTGAAAACAGTTTAATTTGGGGTTGTTTTCATTCGACTGACAACAAAAATAGCTGATTTCTTTATGTTTTTGTCAGAAGGAATAGAGCATGCTCTAATCGAAAAAAATTACATGTGCTATTTTGAAAAGTGATTTTCATATTTTATTTTTTTTTTATCACACGTCAAGTACAACTCCACCTGTGCTAAATTTGACATGTCATAAGACAACTACAGGTGTAATAAAGCCTTAAAGATGCGTAAAATTTGTTTAACACTTGCAATGTTTCATGCAACATTTAATCAATTTATACTAAACTTAACTTACTTCATTGAAATAAGTTTTTTTAATTAATTCTAAACCACTTTTTTCTGAGTGTAATACTCACACACTGACTGAAATACTCACAAATGTTAGCAGTACTATGAGGGAAGAAGAAACTAAGAACGAATCGCCGATCCTTTCATCGTTACATTTAATCACTCACTCAAATAAATATAAAGAAATTAAGTACCTGTATATTTCTAGTTGCTACACTATAGCGCAACAGTTTAACGTTTTATCTCTTTTAGTTTGTTTGAAACTATTGAGTATGCTCTTCATTGCACTTTCTTTGGCTCACGAACGAAAGTCCCAACAACGAACCCATCAATCAGACAGTCCAACGGGAGATTTCAAAGTGAACGGTGGGTCTTGGCGGATTTGTGCGGTCTTGTTGTTGTTTTTGTGTTTTTGTTTTGCGGCAGAAAAACGCTTTCTTTCTTCGGTATGGAAAGTATTTTTTAGATGTCTAAATATTTTCTCATATGTACATATATGCAATTCATGTGGGACAAATTTGTGGTTTTCGCAAAGAAAAACATAACTGCTTGATATGATTTTTCTGTGCAAGTGTGAGAGATTCAAGTAATTAAGGAAAACTTTTGTTTGCTTTGGAAACATTTTTAACAGAAAATGTAAATGTTGCATTTATTTGGTGATGCAACGCCTAATGCAAAAATTTAGCTTTTTTCTTTACATAATATAAGAAATGGTAGCATTGAGGTGTGAGTGTTTAATGGTCGCTGCTTTTTGTACAAAGTCAAAGTAAAACGGGAGCATCAACAACAACAATTGCAGTCGTCATCGCAATCGACTATCTGTGAGGCGTCGCTCGTTTGGGTGATTAATTAACATTGACTTTGTGTGTAACAAGTGGTCAGGTCAGCCTGGCTGCCAACTTGAACAATCGCCTTACAGCAGAAGCCCCATGATCAATTGATAAAACGTATCTGCTACAAGTGGGCATGAATTATTGACGCTTGCGTGTGCTAAACGAAAAAATTCTTGTTAAAGTTTATAGTTTGTGCCAAAAACACAGAACTATTTTATACAAGGTTGTATCGAAAGTTAAAATTTATTGAGTGTAAAGCGAAAATAAAACAAGAACAATTTATTGCCATGAGTCCCTTACATTTAATGTTGTTTTATGCAAGTAATTTGGATTTTTTTTTCACAATTTTCTACCATGTTGTCAAAATTTGCTTTAGTTTTCATAAAAAATTGATGTTTGTTTTGATTCCCCTGTAAAATCAAGGAAGAACAACGATTTTGTTTATTGAATTTTTCTTCACCATCTAGCTGGCAATTGTTCTGTCAGAGAATGTAATTTTTTTTGTTTGCTTGTTCATTCATGTCCTCTATATTTGATCCGAGACATTAAAAACGTCGATTGAAAAATGCTAATTTCCAATTTCTAAGCGAAATTTAATCAACACATCCCAGCAATCAGAATTAACCCTACAGATAAAACTGGTTAGGATGTTTTTTCAGCGCAGAATGTAATTAATTTATTTTTTATTTTAATTTGTTTTGTCCAATTTCTACGAAATTTCTAAGTAGACATTTTCGACTATTGTTTGACCACTTATTGCAAAATAATAATGACTTAAAACCAAACGTATAATCAAAGTGTGATATGATACTATGGCTCTCGCTACACACACGTAGACAAACATTTTTTTATGATCTGTCAGTAATTATTTTTTGTTGTTTTTCTTTTTTGGCAAACATTTTTTTTATGATCTGTCAGTAATTTTTTTGTTGTTTTTCTTTTTTGAACAGAAAATAAATTGACTTTGCACTTAACACATACTTAATGTGGTAAGAAAAAATTAGACCGAATTAAATCTGTAGTATATTGCAAAAATTGGTTGTCTTATCTAAAAGACATATTGTATTCGACAGTGCAAAGTAAAATGCCTACACAGAAAAAAATAAAAATCGGTTTCAATCACCAAATAAATTGAACCAATTAATTTTTTTTTAATTGAAACTGCTTCAATCACTAAAATAATAATATCAATCACAGTTTTTGAAAAAAGTGATTGAAAAATTTTTCAAAAATTGCATATTCAATTAAAAAAATCATTGAAAATATTTGAAATTTCCAATTAATTTGTTTAGTTAATCCTATTTAAAAACATTGATATTTCCGAAATATCATATTCATTTTTTATTTAAAGCAATTAGAAATGTTATTGAAAATATGCTAATCTTATATTAAAATTTTTGCTAAAAACGCGCTATAAAGAAAGAGTACCGAGGCGAAGAGGGTTTATGTTAAGCTAGCGACATATATTAACAGTAATTAATATATTTTTATTATATTAGCTTTAGGCAATCCCATGGCAGCCGGTTGTACGTATCGGATTGACCTGACGAAGTCCTTCATCGGCAAGGGCTGCAGCCTCAGTGTACAACAACAACAGTAGCTTTAGGTATTACATTTACATCTTTAGGTATTACACTGCGCCTTCTGTAACACCGTATGAAATACAACTTTTTTATCAATTACACTTATTTTCATGGAACGACCATAAGTTATTCCCCCTGTTCCAGTCCTGCTCTGCATCGACCTCTTTAACTCGCTTATACCTTTTATTTGAGCCCTACAATGCAATAGTCGACATAAAAGTCCTGTTTTGGTAGTTTTAAGATGGGGACATTTCGCCCCAAATGATGATATCAAATTTGTGTCATTGAAGGTCTGTTCTAGTCCCTTATAATTTTTTTGGACTCCTATATTGTAGTGGCTGAATATGTCGGATTTGGGGTGTATTTTGAGAGTGTGCTGTCCACCCAGATACTTGGCTCCTAAAGTAAATATAAGCTTCGTGCTATTCTCTCGAAAACTTTTTAAATGAGTTCCATATAATCATAGTCGGTACATAAATCTTGATTCATTTGAGCCCTATATTGTCGTGATTGGTCTATATATCCATTTGCGGGAGGTTCTTTTTGACGTAGGGATGGTATCTCTGACATTTCGCATTTTTGCATTCGTGCTCTACTCCCAAATACCTTACTTAAGCCCAAAATTGTCATGGTCAAATAATATGTATGGGTTGGAGGGGTTTTGGGGCTGGGGCTGGCACTCCGCAACTTTGCCCTAAAAATAGGTATCTAATGCGTTCTTTATTCCCAAAAATCTTTCATTCAGGCCCCATATTGATATGTTCGGGAAATAAGTTCAGTTAAGGTAGTGCGTAAGGGGCATTAGGAAATGTCATTTTCCTAATCTGCTTCCAAATTTCTTTTATTCGAGTCCCATATAGTCATGGTATGCTAATATATGGATGTTTTTGGGGGTGGGGAAACCACCCATTATATGGACTTAATATGTTTGCGATATTCGTTTTGCCTTTCATTGAAGTCCCATATTGACATGAACGTCCTATATGTCCGTTTGGTGTAGTTTTGAGGTTGGGACGGCCCGCTTGGTACTTAGTCTCAAATTGTAAGACCATATTCGTATTCTACTTTCCAATACCTTTCAATATTGTTCCGATCGGTCCACTTTAGAGTTTGTGTAGTATTTTTGGGATCTTACGATATCGAAAAACTATATAAACTACGTATGTTTCCTTCCACAAAAACATACACAATCTGTGAAAATTTTAAGAAAATCAATACCATTCATTTGATATCCATATTGTCCTTATCGGTCTACTTTTGATTTTGGGTGGTGTTTTTGGGGTAACGGGGGAGGGTCCGCCCCTTTCCGATATCAAAAAATTATATAGCCTATGGGTCCTAGCAGACCAACCCAAACAATCTGTGCAAATTTAAAGGCAATCGGTTTAGCCGTTTTTATACCCACCACCGAAGGATGGGGGTATATTCATTTTGTCATTCCGTTTGCAACACATCGAAATATCCATTTCCGACCCTATAAAGTATATATATTCTTGATCAGCGTAAAAATCTAAGACGATCTAGCCATGTCCGTCCGTCTGTCTGTTGAAATCACGCTACAGTCTTTAAAAATAGAGATATTGAGCTGAAATTTTGCACAGATTCTTTTTTTGTCCATAAGCAGGTTAAGTTCGAAGATGGGCTATATCGGACTATATCTTGATATAGCCCCCATATAGACCGATCCTCCGATTTAGGGTCTTAGGCCCATAAAAGCCACATTTATTATCCGATTTTGTTGAAATTTGGGACAGTGAGTTGTGTTAGGCCCTTCGACATCCTTTGTCAATTTGGCTCAGATCGGTCCAGATTTGGATATGGCTGCCATATAGACCGATCCTCCGATTTAGTGTCTAAGGCCCATAAAAGCCACATTTATGGTCCGATTTCGCTGAAATTTGGGACAGTGAGTTGTGTTAGGCCCTTCGACATCCTTCGTTAATTTGGCTCAGATCGGTCCAAATTTGGATATTGCTGCCATATAGATCGATCCTCCGATTTATGGTGTAAGGCCCATAATAGCCACATTCATTATCCGATTTTGCTGAAATTTGGGACAGTGAGATGTGTTAGGCCCTTTGACATATTTCTTCAATTTGGTCCAGATCGGTTCAAATTTGGATATAGCTGCCATATAGACCGATTTCTTGATTTATGGTTTTGGGCCCATAAAATGCTCATTTATTGCCCGATGTCCCCGAAATTTGGAACAGTGAGTTAAGTTAAGCCCCTTGACATACTTCTGCAATATCGCACAGATCGGTCCAGATTTGGATATAGCTGCCATATAGACCGATATCTAGGTTTTAACTTTTGGGGCCATTAAAGACGCATTTATTGTCCGATGTCGCTGAAATTTGAGACAGTGAGTTTGGTTCTGCTCTTCGACGTCCTTCTTCAATTTTGCCCAGATCAGTCCAGATTTGAATATAGCTGTCATATAGACCCATCTCTGGATTTAAGGTTTAGGGCCCATAAAAGAGGCATTTATTGTCCGATTTCGCCGAAATTTGGGACAGTGCTTAGTGTTAGGCTCTTCGACATGTTTATGCAACTTGGCCCAAATCGGGCCAGATTTGGATATAGCTGCCATGTAGACCGATATCTCGATTTAAAGTCTTAGCCCCATAAAAGGAGCATTTATAATCCGATTTCACTGAAATTTGACACAGTGACTTATGTTCGGCTTTTCGTCATCCGTGTCGTATAAAGTTCAGATCGGTATGAGGTATATGAATATAAGGTATGAAATTTTCACCGAATTTTGATGAAAGGTGGTTTACATATATACCCGAGGTGGTGGGTATCCAAAGTTCGGCCCGGCCGAACTTAACGCCTTTTTACTTGTTCAGTCTATATGGAACATACAAAACCATTGGAAGCCGCAATTTTTGTTCGATTTAGCTGAAATTTTGCACATAGTATTCTGTTATGACTTCCAACAATTGTGCGAAGTACGGACCAAATTGGTTAAGAACATGATATAGCTCCCTTATAAACCGATCTCCCGATCTGATTTCTTGAGCCCTTACAAGCCGCGATTTTTATTCGATTTGGCTGAAATTTTGCATATAGTGTTCTGTTGTGACTCTCAACAACTGCGCCAAGTAAGGTCCAATTCGGTCTATAACCAGATATAGCTACTATATTTTAGCAGAATCCATGCTGGTGGGTTCTCAAGATTCGGTCCAATCGAACTTAGCACTCTTTTACTTGCTTTTAATTTCACTGAGTATTTGGTCGCTTGAGAAGGCATTTGTCGTTCGATTTTCAATTTTTCATAGATTAATCATAACATTTTCTATATTTTAGTCCAAGACCGATCCTGTATTCCAAATTTAAGCGGATAGCAAACAAAAAAAATCGAAAAAATAAAATTTTTGAAGTTTTCCAATTGATTTCTCAAGGTTTGAGTTTAAAAAAGAACTTTGACCCAAAACACTTAAATTTTTCCACGACACCAAAACGTGTCAATCGTACTCAAATGTGCTGATCGATGAAAATTATTCTAAATATTTTGGAATGGTTTTTATTTTGTTTGCTTTCTTTACATGTGTGTCCAAACATCATATCTAATTCTTTCGATGAACCGTGTCGGCACGTTTTTTTAGACGTGTGGGCTTCAAGAAGATAAGGACTCTCAAAAGGTTATTCTACACTCTACATACTTCTTATGGGTATGACAAATCTTGTGGAATCAAATTAGGTGTAAAAATACTATTAATTGGGACATATCTACCTGAATATTCAATGTTATACCAAACTACTGATAGTGCCGAATAATCAAAGTATTTAATATAAGGAAATGATAACAACTTGAGTATAAAAATAAATAACGCAATAGTTTAAAAAATATATATACCCCCATTTCTCTCCCCATTCTAGAGGTGCACCCTTAACGCGTTTATATTATTTATATCTGGTTAAATCTTAAGAAATAGTGACTCTTCAACACGTATAGCGTGCGTGTATACAATTCCAATGACTTTGCAAATATTTTATAACAAGCAAAACAATTTCATAATCACAATTTGTATTCCATAGCTCCATGATCGACAGAGTCTGACAATCACAACAATCAAATGGCCACTCAAATATGGATAACTGCCTTGATCTCCCTTTTATGCATATCGCCGCCATTAGTGGAATGCAGACGACACAATTTGAAAATTTTAGGCTTATTTCCGCATCCGGGCGTAAGCCACTTTCACTTCTTTCATCCCATAATGCGGGGCCTGGCCGAGAGGGGACATGAGGTGACGGTCGTTAGCCACTTTCCAGACAAAAGTCCACCCGTGGGCTATATGGATATACCATTAACCGGAAAGGAGACATTAGTCAATAGCGTGGATTTAAAGGTAATTACAATCATTATTTGGTTATATAATACTTGTGTGTGTCATAGATCTTATTGAAGTAAAATAAACAGTCTTATTATTATATTACAGTATCATGAGACTTTTTAGCATGTCATATTAATATGTAGTACGTTCGGTTATAGCCGGAACTAAAATACCCACCATCGTGGATACTGTCAAAAATTGAAAATATATGTACATTAATTTTTTTTATATCTGTAGTTCGATTCTCCAATAATGACCTATTAGGGAATAGATCATGATCGTACTTATCGTGTGTACGTGTTGATTAGAGCTTTTGCTATAATAATTAAATTCTAAAATTAAAATTTCAAAATTGGTAAATTTTCATAGTATTCTTCTTCCGAAACAACAAAATATGAGCGGTATTACATTTTGTTCGAATAAATATAACACTGTTATCTCACCGACACCTCACCCCAGTGTACAACACACCGCTACAACAACAACAAAAGCCAAATTGTATGTACAGTGAGCGCCATGATAAAGTGTGCATTTATTTGTAAAGTTTTTTTCCTGTATAGCTTATTATTTTTGTTATTAAGGTTTAAGTAGAGACCTAAATTTTCTTATAAAATAACAATATAAAATGTTTAATAAATCGCAAATTTAAAGGCTTTAGGCGTAAATTTAAAGGCGGGAGTTTCCATGTTACTTCTACCATCGGACGCCTCCCCAGGTGGTAGATGGGGGAAAACTCATCAGAAATGACGGCTACCGCAGAAATAATATTGGGTTGCCCAAAAAGTAATTGCGGATTTTTCATATAGTCGGCGTTGACAAATTTTTTCACAGCTTGTGACTCTGTAATTGCATTCTTACTTCTGTCAGTTATCAGCTGTTACTTTTAGCTTGCTTTAGGAAAAAAGTGTAAAAAAAGTATATTTGATTAAAGTTCATTCTAAGTTTAATTAAAAATGCATTTACTTTCTTTTAAAAAATCCGCAATTACTTTTGGGGAACCCAATATATCCGCTTGCATACGGATATGAATACGAATACGATGGGTCCGTGCAATAGGGTCGGCAGCGGATGAGCAAAAAGAAGTAAAAAGCCGTTATGTTCGGACGGGCCGAACTTTGGATACCCACCACCTAGGGTATATATGTAAACCACCGTTCATTAAAATCCGATGAAAATTGCATTATGTTCCATAGCAGTTATAACGAAATATGTTTCTATTTGGACCAAATACTAATAAGTACAAGTCACTGTTCAATTGTGTATAACAAAATATTGGCCTTTTTAGTAGCTATATCTAAAAATAAATCGACCTAAACCATATACAACATGGATGTCGAAAAGCCTAACATAAGTCACTGTGCCAATTTCAGTAAAATCGGATTATATATGCGCCTTTTATGGGCCCAAAACCTTAAACCGAGGAATCGGTCTATATGGCAGCTATATCCAAATCTGTTCCGATCAGGGCTAAATTGAAAAAAAATGTCGAAGGGCCTAAGACAACTCACTGTCCCAAATTTCAGCAAATTCGGATAATAAATGTGGCTTTTATGGGCCTGAGACCCTAAGTCGGAGGATCAGTCTATATGGCAGCTATAACCAAATCTGGACTGATCCGGGCCAAATTAACGAACGATGTCGTAGGGCCTAACACAACTCACTGTCCCAAATTTCAGCAAAATCGGATAATAAATGTGGCTTTTATGGGCCTAAGACACTAAATCGGAGGATCGGTCTATATGGCAGCTATATCCAAATCTGGAACGATCTGGGCCAAATTGACGAAGGATGTCGAAGGGCCTAACACAACTCACTGTCCCAAATTTTAGCAAAATCGGATAATAAATGTGGCTATTAATGGCCTAAGACCCTAAATCGGGGGATCGCTCTATATGAGGGCTATATCAAGATATAGTCCGATATAGCACATCTTCAGTCTTAACCTGCTTATGGGCAAAACAAGAATCTGTGCAAAGTTTCATCTCAATATCTCTATTTTTTAAGACTGTAGCCTGGTTTCAACGGACAGACGGACGGACATGTCTAGATCGTCTTAGATTTTTACGGTGATCAAGAATATATATACTTTATAGGGTCGGAAATGGATATTTCGATGTGGTGAAAGGGAATGACAAAATGAATATACCCCCACACTTCGGTGGTGGGTATATAAAAAATGGCCATCGGTGGCGCTCGCAGATTTTCAGAAGATTTATAATCAAGAAAGCTCGGTCTAGAGGGTCGCTGGCAGACCCAGCACTAGGTACCGATGCGACAATCAGCAATATCGAGCGGCACCGGCTCTTGCACAAATACTGAGTGCATATAATTCTCGATATGACAAGGCGAGTTATTGGCGCCTTTAAATAAACTATGGCCACCTTGTTCCGCGGCGATCGGTCCTTTGGACAGGAACGAGCTTGCTCACATACAGGAGATTGACGAGGATCGCCACCTCCTTATGAAAATGTGGCTACAACAACAACAAGATGGCTACTACTTAATTTTTCAAGCAATGAAATCAACCGAATAAATGAGGTCGGTCTTTTACTGTCGTCGAAAGCAAAACTAGCTCTTCTATCATACAACGTCATATCTGAATGCATTATGACGGCAACCGAACCCGATGACGGCGAATCAAAGGATCAATTCTATTCCCAACTCGACCCAGTGACACGCTTTCAACGCCAAGATAGGCAAAAACAACAATAATCTACAATACAATCAATAATGGGAATGCAAGGACTTTGCGATGCCAGGAAAAACGATTGCGAAAGATTGGCACAAGAAACCAGCTATTTATTGGAGGCACTAAATTTCCTCAAAAATATAAACACAAATATACTTGGGAATCACCAGATGGGAACACCCGCAATCAAATCATCCATGCAAACTCATTGTGGCTTAGCAGATAAATGTAAAAACTAGACGAGCCGACATCGATAGTGACCACATGCTCTTGATGGCCACTTTACGTCAACCTCCAAAGTTCAACCTCTTTCACCTAAAAGAACGCGCGCGAATACCAGACAGCGTTAACTAAGAAGCCACAAAATAAGAGATGAAAGACTATAAAACTGTAAAACAATGTTTACACTTGGAGACAATCAAGATTTGCGACGAGATTTCGGAAATCTCGTGTTTTGCAACGAGGTTTCCCATCATTTTCAGATTGAGAAAATCTACTTACTTGAGGAGACTTGCAGAAAAACTCCTTCGAAATTGAGATGCAACACTGCGTTTGTATTCAATATTTGTTAAGCTTTTTTTCTCAACATCTGATAATTTCTTATTATTACTATATCACTATTGTGGTACAGGGTATAATTGTTGTTGTTGTAGCAGTGTGTTATACACTGAGGCGGCAGCCCTCGCTGATGAAGAACTCCATCGAGACAATCCGGTACGTACAACCGGCCGCCATGGGATTGAGTGTATAATTATTTAGTGTATTTCTTTGTAACACCCAGAAGGAAGAGATATAAGACTCATTGATAAATATAACGATGGACTCAGAATCACTTTCTGGTTCGATTTAGCTATGTCTGTCTGTCTGTCCATTTGTTCATGTTAGTTTGTGAACAAACTACAAGTCCCAATTTTCATCCGATCAGCCCTTGCTGATGAAGAACTCCATCGGGTCAATCCGGTACGTACAACCGGCTGCCATAGGATTGAGGGTATAAATATTTATTGTATTTCTTTGTAACACTTACAAGGAAGAGATATAGACTCATTCATAAGTATACCGATCGACTCAGAATCACTTTTTGATTCGATTTAGCTATGTCCGTCTGTCTGTCCATCTGTTCGTGTTAATTTGTGTACAAACTACAGGTCCCAATTTTCATCCGATCGTCTTCAAATTTGGCGCATATTTATTTTGGCGTAGAGACAAAGCCTATTGAAAGTAGAAAAAATCGGTTCAAATTTGGATATGGCTCCCATATATATGTTCGGCCGATTTGCAGTAATAACACAATAAAATGGTCATTTGTTAACCGATTCTCTCAAAATTTTGGTGAAACGATTTTCTCTTGACTTTATTGGTGATTTTCATAGAAATCGGTTCAGATTTAGATATAGCTCTCATGTATATGTTTCGCCCCATTTTCACTTCTAGAGTCTCTGCAAGCGCATTTATTGACCAATCGTAGATATAGCTCCCATATATATGTTCGTCCGATTTTGAGAAATATTGCAATAAAGTGCGCATTTGTTAACCGATTCTATCGAAAATGGGCAAGAGGATTTTGCTTATGACTCTTAATATTGCTGATAAATTTTATAGAAATCGGTTCTTATTTAGATATATCTGAAATATGTGTATATCGCCCGTTTTTCATTTCTAGAGCCACTGCAAGCGCATTTATTGACCAATCTTGCCTACCACAATATCTAAGAAGTTTTGTTAAAATCTGTTCAGATTTAGATGTAGCTCCCATATATATGTACAAAATTGTATATTTGTGATTCAATATAGCCAGGTCCCTTTGCATGCACGACAAACATAAAAATGCGCATAGAATTCAAGGTAACATTTTCTCAGAGAATTTACTAAAATCTTGTTTATGTGTAGTACCGCGTGTTTATGTCAGAATCTTAATTCGTATTGATTTATTTGCCACAAACTTTCTTCCTTATCAAATGCTTGTATGGAAATTATTCCCCCGAGTGAAATACGAAACGATATTTAAAGCAAGTGAATGTTGAGGGATTGCAATTTTATGAAGTATCATACAAAATGCCAATCAATTGCTCAGAATGAAAAAAAATTGTAACGACGTGTGCTCTCAAAGCAAAAACATCCATACGTTACAAACATTTCTAATTGCGTTATAATATAAAAAAATCTTGCAACCCAGACTGTGCTTTAATTTGCATGGAATGCATTACGTGATCAACTGGTAAAAGTAACCAAAGATATAAATTATTTGTGCTGTTCGCATGAAGTGCATCCTGATATAGTACCAAGGCGGATTTAAAAAGGTGATCTCACGCGAACAGCCGTTAACAGCTGGCCAGGTTTGACGGTATTAAGATGACAGATTTTAGTTTGCATTCTCTTTGTTGTTATCTTCTCTCTCGCATATTCTCTGTCCATGTTCGCGCACGTATACACACATGCACACAAATTTCTTTGCGTGTGTTGGCAAAAGTACGATCAGCTTGATGGCAGAATGCACCACATGATTTGTGTTGTTGTACAAGTGAGACCACCTTTAATTGTTTTGCCATGATATAGTACCAGTCTTTAAGGTTTTTACTATATTCGCTTTAAACGAAATTTTTTTCATGATTACTTGTTTAGATAACAGATTTAAAACAAAAAATCTTGCTGATTTCATTCAGTAGAGCATTTTCTCATTACTTTTGAAAAAATGTCCATAAAAGTTTTATACCATTATGGAAATTTTTGTAGTGTTTCAAAAAAGTAAACACGAAAAACATGTGTTTTCACCTGTGAAAGATGAAAATAGTAGGTCTGTTCGCGTACTTTTCCAGTAAAAATTTGCAGGAAAGTAGTAGCCTTTACTCTCTTAAAAAAATTGGAAGCAAAAGAAAGGGAACGACTTCCAGTGAAAATTTGGACAAAAACAGCCGATTTTTGTTTGGTTGGTTTTTTATTTGCGTGCATGGAAAACATTTTTTTAAATAAAAAATGCTTGCGATACTTTTGAGGTATTTTCCTTAGATAAACGTCAATTTATTGACCAGAGAGTGAAAAGGCTAGAAGGGGGAGCCAATCGCCGTATACGTGTCTCTGGACAGCCATCACAAATTACCGTGCAATGCCATGGCATCAGATTGTACGTACCGCATTGGCCCGATGGAGTCTCTCATCGGCAAGGGCTGCCGCCTCAGTGTACAATACACTGCTACAACAACCGTGCACGAAGCTATGAATGTCATCCGTGGCGCCAAGTCGCTGGTCCTAGACAGAATCTCTACACATATGCTGAAGAATCTGAATCTGCCTGGAGTCAAGTACCATACAACTGTCCTCAGCCTATCTGAACACTATTATAGTACCCGATGTTTGGCAGATGGGCAGTCTGATCCAGCTGCTGAAACCTGGAAAGGACACAAGCAAGGGGGAGTCGTACAAGCCGATCTCCCTTCTCTCATCAGTAGCCAAGACGCATGAGAGACTACTCCTCCCGCTTCTCTCGTTGGACAATTTCCATACGCCGAGCATCAGCATTCATTCGGAAGGCTGCATAGGACTATAACTGCTTTACATTCCATCACCGTGTACAAAAGTACACTTGTTGTGCTGACAAACAAACCTTTTACTAACCATCTAATGCTTCTGGATATTGTGGCTAGAAAAATTGCTGTAACCATTGCTGTGAGGCTAAGGGAGCTTTCTATTTGTTCATGTGGCGGTCTACGGACACTTTGTTATGCTTGAAGATATCTGTATCCGTTCACAATTGGCAAACTAATTTGCACCAATTTATTCTAATTCCACTGTGCGTCACTTGTTTAACTGCCCAGCTAGACCCACTCAATCTTCCCTCCTTAAAAAATTCAAAGGAGCGGTGTTGGTTTCACCGTAGATTCCCGATGAGGATGATTCCATCAAAATACTTAAGAAACCGATAATTGCTCTTTTCTTTTTCCAAATAATTCTGCAAATATTGCCCTATTTGTTGAGTTTTCTGTACCTGAATACTAGCAACTTTTTGGTCCATTTTGCCGTTAGCTTTTGTATTTTCATGTAACGGGTGCTTTTCATAAAACAGCTGACCTTTACAAAACATCTGTTCAAATTTGCAAATTTCTGCTGGCAAAAAAAGTCCCAGTAGAAATTTGCTGGTCTCTATTTTCTAACTGTCAAAATTTACTCTTTTTTACCCTCTCTTCTGCTGGCAAATAAAGTACGCGAACGACTTCCAGTAAAAATTTGTGCAAATTTGCACAAATTTCTGAGTTCCCGAAAACAGATAGTACCAGCCTTTATAGACTTCAACAGGAACTGAATTGCGTTGCATAGTAGTTGTAGTAGTACATATTAGTTGAGTCTTCTTCTTATATGAGTTTACATTGAATATGCTTATCGAATGGTTAACTTATAAACCGTAGACTTATATTTGTCTTCTTCTAACATACAGTGGATAATGTGAAAGCTACATGTTAAATGGGATAGAAAATGTGTTCAGACGCGATATGGCAATAGCAGGAACAAGGCTGGCTACCGGCCTTTTCAATAGCTAACAGAGCTAATGGTCTATTACAAAATAATATCTTTTGGCTGGTACTTTGTTCGTTTTTCGCGGCATTTTTTAGTGATTACTTTTTTTAGAGAATAGAATTTGAAGAAAAATAGCATTCTGATTTTATTCATATTTCATTCTCATTACTAAAGGAAAAAGTATTATGTTATCATTAAGACTCTTGTAGTGCTTCAAAAAAGTAACTGTGAAAAATATGTTTTCACCTGTGTAAAATGAATATAGTACCAGTCTTTAAAGAATTGCGTTGTATGTTACTGGTTTATTTGATAGGCCTTGAAGTTATAGCTGGCAAGCTATCGATAATCCCAACATTCGATATTTTTCATAATAAACATCGGGAGATCGATTTATTTCAATGCACAGACCGAATAAAAACAAATCATTGCACAAAATTTTAGAACAATCGTAATGTATCTTATACGATGCATTCAGTGTCAGATCGTTTATTTTTGTTCAATTTTGCAAAAAACAGAAATTTGCCGATAGCATCGATAGGAAAAATGATCGACTCAGAGAAAAAATTGAATATCGATAGTGCCATCCATATTTTGCCAGCTCTTCTTGAAGGGCAACGGATGAAAAATGTGGCATATTGAGGTCTGTGAACTGTACAAAATTATATATCAAACTAAACTTGTCTATTGCATTGATCTCACAGTACTCACACTCAAAATGTCTGTATGATTGGATAGAAACTACAAGGCCCATTTCATATAAATCAATTCTCCGATTGGACTTTGTGATCCTTTGAACCAAAGTTCTCCCAAATCGAATCAAAATTATTCGATTTGGTTGATCTTCGGTTTGTAAAGTGTACTTATGCTCCCTCATATACCACATAGGGTCCACATAGATCCCTAGCTAGATCTATAACCACATCAACCCTCCTAGTTCACTTCTTAAACACGAAGAAGCCACAATTTTCTCCGATTTGGTTCAAATTCGATATAGCCATGCGTTTGGTCTAGAATAGACCATTAAGTGATCAGTTTTTTGATTTAGTAAATGGTAAATTTTTCATCGGATTTTGACAAATATAAAAAAAAATACATCAATAGGAATGCAAAGTTCGATCCGGCCGAACTTAAACTTTTTTTTAGATCGATTCTATTTTAAATATATATAATTTTTTTCTTCCAGTTTTTTGAAAATCGCAGATTTTACAATCACTTCTTGGAATTTTTTATGCTCTATGAATGGGGTAAAGAAGCTTGCAATCATACCCTGCGTTCGGAGGCTCTGCAGAAAGTCTTGCGTAATAAAGTTCGCTATGATGTGATCTTGTTGGAACAATTCAACTCGGATTGCATGATGGGAGTAGCCTATATGTTGCAGGCCCCAGTGATAGCTCTCAGCAGTTGTGCCATGATGCCTTGGCATTACGAGCGTATGAGTATGCCCATAATACCTTCCTACATACCTGCTCTGTTCATGGGACAGTCCGAAGAGATGACTTTTGGTGGGCGCATAGCAAATTGGATCTCATTCCATGGCTTGAATGCCATGTATAATATGTTCTCAATACCAGCTGCAGATGCATTGGTTCGGTATAAATTTGGTCATGATTTGCCGTCGGTGGGTGAACTGGTGAAGGAGACCTCCATGATGTTTGTCAATCAACATTTTTCATTGAGCGGTGCTAAACCATTGCCACCATCTGTGCTTGAACTGGGTGGAGTTCATATTCAGAAGTCGAAGCCCTTAGATGTTGACCTACAACGTTTCTTAGACAATGCAGACCATGGAGTGGTCTTCATAAGTTGGGGATCCATGATCAGAGCTGAAACTTTACCTGCCGCAAAGCGTGATGCTATAGTCAAGGCTGCCAAACGTCTGAAACAGCGAGTCATCTGGAAATGGGAAAATGATACCTTGACCAATAAACCCGACAACATGTTCATAAGCAAATGGCTGCCGCAAAGAGACATCTTGTGTCATCCTAATGTTAAGGTATTCATGACGCATGCAGGTCTAATGGGCAGCTCGGAGGCAGCATATTGTGGTGTACCTGTGGTGGCCACTCCCATGTATGGAGACCAGTTCCTGAATGCTGCTGCCATGAAACAACGTGGCATGGGTGTTGTCCTCCACTATGAGGACATTGAGGAGAACAATGTCATTAAGGCCATCAAGAAAGTATTGGAGAAGCAGTAAGTGTTTACTTTCAATTTGCTTAGTCCCCAAACTCTATTGTTATTCTAATCCGCAGATATTTTGACAATGCCAAAATGGTGGCGTATGGTTTCAAGCATAGGCCAGAGACTGCCCTACAATCGGCTGTTTGGTGGGTCGAATATGTGGCCAATACAGAAGGTGGACCTCTACTCCAGTCCAAGGCCAAACATTTGTCACGCTTCACGTACTACTCCCTGGATGTGTATATGATATTTGGATTAATTGGTCTCATCTCTATGATAACATGGGGTGTTCTTATGCACAAAATACGCCAAAGTGCAAAACGCAACAAAGCAAACAAAGTAAAATCAAACTAGGTCTGTTAATAAACAACTGCCCTCCAAACTCTTCCAAAAGTGTTTTGTGATAAATTCGCTCGATTTACATGTGAATATTTTCTAAGTTTATTTGGAAATCACTTTCTATATTTTATTTTTATTTCCGCAAGCCGGATTTATACATACATAAAAGCAAAATGGTTTGTAGCATAATTAGTACAAGAGCATATGAAGCTGTATTACGGAGTTTGAATATGGGTTAAAACAAACATATCAACTTCCCATCCCAGTGGGTTTTCAGACAACGTTTGTAATGTAGTGCATCTTGCAAACCCTGTCATATCTACCTTGGAATGCGTTGGGTAATAACATTTCTATAAACTAAGAGGAACCTCAATTCATATTAAACCATAAAAGAAGATCCAGAGATAGGCACACCCTTTTTTGCGTTTTGCGAATTCGAAAACCGGAACAGGCCTGTACATTTTAGTAGTGGCACAGGAAGATCCTGATTAAGTCTTTTTTTTATTCAAATCCAGAAACTGCTTCATATGTATATACGATTTTTATTTTTGTTAACTATTTTCTTAGTACCTAGTATTAAATAATTAGAAAAACAAATACAGGACATTTTATTTGGACCTACAATGTACGAGCGTGTTTTTATAAAATAAAAGAAATAGAACTTTTAAAATGGTTCAATGTATTTCGGTTTTTCATTTGGTACAATTTCCGCTTAGAATAATAGTCATGCACACTTTGGATTTGTCACTTAAAATGACGTATTTTCTTCCCTTGACATATGAGTAGAGATGGGCTAAAGGCGTATTTATATTCAAATTTATTCAAATTTCATCAAAATCGGATGAAAATTGCTCATTTTATGAGATCAATACTCCATATCGGGAGATCGGTATATGTGGCGGCTATATCCAAATATGGTCCGATCTGGACCATATTCAACGAAAGTGTTAATAGGGCTACCAGAACTCGCTGTGCCAAATTTCATCCAAATCATTTTATAGGCTAATTACACTATGTCGGGAGATCGGTCTATATGGCAAGTATATCCAAATATGGTCCGATCTGGACATTTTGACAGGAGTGGGTAAGGACACATTTGACAGGAGTGGGTAATTGTATACCAGAACACACTGTGCCAAATTTCATCGAATTCGGGTAATAAATGGATCTTTTATGGCCTCAATACCATATATCGGGAGATCGGGCGGTCGGTCTAAGGGCAGCTTTATCCAAATATAGTCCGATCGGAGCCGCACTTCACAGAATTCACTGTTCCAAATTTCATCGAAATTGGATAATAAATGACCAATTTATTGCCTCAAGACTTAAAGTCTGGAGATCATTCTATATAGCGGCTAAATATAACTAAAATCCGATTTTATGAGATCAGAAAGTCAGGTTTACAAACAAAGAATTCGAAATCATAAAAAATTTTTTAAAAAATGTTTTTATACCCAAGATTTCTGCAAAATTATAAATACAAAGCTTTTGGGTTTAAATGGGTAAATACCCAGGTATTTACCCAATTTACCGGGTAAATACCTTCTGGATATTTACCCATCGCCCATCTCTGCAAATGAGTTGGTTTGGATGAATAAAGCGAAGGGACATTCAACCACATTTGTGTGTGATTAAAATAGTCACAATCACAAATTCTTTATAGCGAGGTTCAAGACAGATCGAGTGAAGAGCATGGTGGAATGTAAAGACACCAGACACATGAGATAAAAGATGCTAGTCTGACATAAGTTCATTTTGTCCAACTTTTATGCATACAAATTTGGATGCCCGATTACAAGATTCTTCAGGCTCTGAATACTACAGAGTGAGTTATTTTGTTGTTGGAGCAGAGTGAGTTATAACGAGACAATGCGCATAAGACCCAATGTGCGTTAAAGGTTGGCCCACTCACCGAATAGACCCTTAGGCGTGGGGAGTATCGCATAGGCGTTTTCTCGCTACCTTCTTCTATTTCTCCATCTTATGTAGGAACTTACACTTTTTATGCGAATACTTGAGATGCAGAAGAAGGACGGCTTCATAGCCCAATAACATTAGGTATATGAGGTTCTGGAGCAAAATGGGCCCAGTAGAAGCATTTGGAACCCAAAAAAAAAAACTGAAAAAATGTTTGTTCTTAAGTATCGGCCATAAACATATGTAGGTTTATAGAAGATGGGATTCAAATTATACCGATTTGGATCTGACACCTAAAGGCTGGGCTAAACTGTATATTACGGGGTAGTTCGCAAAAAAGTAATTTTTTTTGCATACCCTCTAATTTTGAGTCCGTTTTTGGGGCTCGGGCCCGTGGACCCCCACTACGGAGAGAAGTAGTCCAACCCATGCAATTTGGGTATGAAATGAAGGGTATAGATTAGTAGATGACGAATATGCAAACAAAGGTCCAAATTTTGTTGGGCAACTGCTCCTACCTGAAAATGAATATATCTTGCTGACAACGCAATTGAACTAGGGTTGCCATCCGCCATCAACCCATTCGTTTATATATATATATATATATATATATATATATATATATATATATATATATATATATATATATATATATACAACACTATATTGAGTACATTTTGTGTATGTTACTAGTTCGCACCATTTTTCGTTGCTTGTGTGTGTTATGGTTCTTAACTTTAATACACCGACACAACCAAAACTCGTTGACAGATAGTGGACTTCGCGAGAAAAAAATTTTACTCAGCTGTTTAGGGTACACTATCTGGTAATTATGTCATGTTTTTTAGTAAAAATTTACATCGAGTGACAATTTGTCCAAATTTACCCAACATGCCCAATTTTGCGATTTATTTACATTTGCTACAGCATGCTTGTGTGATGTTACGCCATGTTTGTGTATTTGAACGATAAATTTGACAGATTAAGCCATAACCCACACAGTGTTGCATTTGTTGTTGTTTATGTGTTGGTCAATTACCTCTGCCCTGTAGTCATTCCTCAAATCTCGCATCTTTATCAGTCAGTTAGTTAACTCTCCAAAAGTCTTAAAGTTTTTAACTAGGCAATCGCTGTTTCTTGTTCATTTGCAAACAAGTGTTTCAACACATCACAACAAGGAAGAGGAGAGGGCAAATTCAATCACATTCCAACGAAACATTCTTTACCAAAAATAATTCAAAATGGTCAAAACTCGTGTATATGTCGTTGGTGTTGGTATGACCAAAGTAAGTACGAAGATCCCAAAACCCCAGTGCACTTACCACCCCTTTATGTACACCATACGAGCAACACTGTAGCCGATGAAAAATGGAAGTGCAAAAATTTTAATGTGATATGAACTTTGATCGGCTGTAAAAAAATTGCAGTTGTATCTAGCAAACTTATTGGAAGTGGCTTAATAATAACTTTGGGGCCAAAATTGGTGAAAGGTCACAAAGATAAAAACATGATAACAAGTTTGTCATCAATAATGCGTAAAAGATTATCAATATTGAGCCAGTGATTGTCACGGCCTATCTCTCAAGTCATGTAGATTAATCTTATCTAAAGAATCCAGATGATTTGAAAGTTAAAGGCTAATGGTCAATGTTCATATGACTTTCTTTTATTGAATTTTAATGTAATTGCGTTTTTTATCTTTGCAGTTTGAAAAACCCGGTCGCCGTTCTGATGTTGACTATCCCGATTTTGCCAAGGAAGCCATTACAAAAGCTCTGGCCGATGCCAAAATCTCTTACAATGAAGTGCAACAAGCTACTGTCGGTTATGTGTATGGTGACTCCACGTCTGGACAACGTGCCTTGTATGAAGTGGGTATGACCGGCATTCCAGTGTTCAATGTGAACAACAATTGTTCCACCGGTTCCAGTGCTTTGTATTTGGGCAAACAAATCATTGAGTCTGGAAATGCCGACTGTGTATTGGCTTTCGGTTTTGAGAAAATGGAACGCGGTTCGTTGTCGGCTAAGGTAGGTAAAACTCATATCAATTTAACATCAACTTTAAAAAGGTAAGGAAATTATAGATTGCCTTCGTCTCGGAATGTAATAAGGTATAAGACAGTATTCCCGCACAGGAAATAATGGGATCACGGTAGAGTAGAGGGAGTTCCGGTTAGTGAGCTTTACCTTTACTCAGTTGCAACAGATTGCAGTACAGTAGTCCAGAATGACAAAGAAGACTGTCTTACGAGAATCCCTTTCCCCTGGGGAAGCCATTGTTTCGTTACCAGAGATATTCTATTCGCTTTCAAATGCTTTTATTTTTTTGCCTTTGTTGCGTTTGGCTTTATTCTTTTCAAATAAATTTGGGCCATTCTTGATACTCTCGCCTTATCTGCGTTTTATACAAATGATGTTCTAAAACATATTTATTCTAATAATCATTAGAAATGCTATGCGAAATCATTGATGTAGTAATGTCTTATGAACTACTATATTCTTTTTAGTACTTCGATCGTGCCAATCCCATGGAACACCACATTTCAATTATGTCGGAATTGGCTGAAATTGGACCTGGCCCTATGGCTGCTCAAATCTTTGGCAATGCCGGTAAGGAACATATGAAGAAATATGGCACAAAACCCGAACACTTTGGCAAAATTGCTTGGAAAAATCACAAACACTCGGTTAACAATCCGTAAGTAGAGCATTATCTAAAGATACAAAATCCAATGCAAATCTTGTATTGGTATTAAAGTCCAATCTATTATTATGTCGGCTGCTTGGTTATCTTATCATGCACCACAGTATGTATGCCCCTGACTACACAAAAACAGAGCATTCTAGTGTTTTGAATGGTGTTTTGATATTTAAATTTTATAATGACTTTCCTATTTTCCATAGCTACTCCCAATTCCGTGATGAATATACTTTGGAACAAATCATGAAATCACCCACTGTTGTCGAGGGTGTTCTAACCAAGCTGCAATGCTGTCCCACTTCTGATGGTGCTGGTGCTGCTATTTTGGCTTCGGAAGCCTTTGTACATCGTTTTGGTTTGGAGGCACAGGCTGTTGAAATTGTTGGCATGGAAATGGCCTCAGATCCCGAGTCTACCTTCAAGGACAGATCGCTTATGAAAATTGCCGGTTATGATATGACCAAGATGGCTGCACAACGTCTTTTTGGCAAATGTGGCTACAAACCCACTGATGTTCAGGTTGTTGAATTGCACGATTGCTTCTCAGCCAATGAATTGATCACCTATGAAGCTTTGGGCCTCTGCCCAGAGGGTGGAGCAGGAGAAATGATTGATCGTGGCGACAATACCTATGGTGGCAAATATGTCATTAACCCCAGCGGTGGTCTGATCTCTAAGGGTCATCCTTTGGGTGCTACCGGTTTGGCTCAATGTGCCGAAATGTGCTGGCAATTGCGTGGTTTGGCTGAAAAACGTCAAGTCAAGGACTGCAAATTGGCTTTGCAGCATAACTTGGGCTTGGGTGGTGCCGTAGTTGTAACCCTTTATCGTTTGGGCTTCCCTACTGCTGCCGGTGTGAAATACAACCTAACATCGGCCACCCACCCTGATGGAGAAGGCTTCAAAGTGACACCTCTTTTGAAGTTGCTGGAACAGGCCATGCAGGAAGATCAAGATAATCTCATCGAAAAGGTTCGTGCAATTTATGGCTTCAAGGTAACCAATGGCCCTGGCGGCCAAATCGGCTTCTGGACAATTAACGCCAAAGAGGGCAAGGGCAAAATCACCTACAATGGCAAGGAAAAATGCGATGTTACCTTTGTTATTTCCGATGAAGATGTCACCGAATTGATGACCGGCAAATTGCCCCCACAAAAGGCCTTCTTCCAAGGCAAGGTCAAGATACAAGGCAACATGGGCTTGGCCATGAAATTAATGGATTTGCAACGTTCCGCACAAGGCCGCATTGATGCTTTGCGTGCCAAATTGTAAATTGCTGTTATTGTAAAATGTATTTTTGTTTATATCTTTTTAAATGTTTATGATGATGTGAATAAGTTGCTCGTGGACGAGGTGAAAGTGTATTTAGAATATAAGAACGTTTATTTTTATATAACCTAGACTTTTAAATAAAACAAAATAAATTAAACTTGTGTATAGGTATGAAAATGTGTTTGCTCTATAGACAAGATGGAGTTAAGAAATGGGCGGATGTGTTGTACTTTTTGGGAAGAGCACTAGACATAAAAGGAAAAACTTCTTGACAACTGCAGCCACACTAATAGTTCACAGTCCACCTGTTGACCTCATATATCCAAAAGATGAAGTATATTTTCTTGAAATTACGAAAAATACCTATTTTGTTTGTTTGTTTGAATACTATTTACTATTAGGGGTAACATCTCATAAATATTTGCAAACTTACATAAGTAAAGGGTGATTTTTTTGAGGTTAGGATTTTCATGCATTAGTATTTGACAGATCACGTGGGATTTCAGACATGGTGTCAAAGAGAAAGATGCTCAGTATGCTTTGACATTTCATCATGAATAGACTTACTAACGAGCAACGCTTGAAAATCATTGAAATTTATTACCAAAATCAGTGTTCGGTTCGAAATGTGTTCATTCACCGTAACGTTGCGTCCAACAGCATCTTTGAAAAAATACGGTCCAATGATTCCACCAGCGTACAAACCACACCAAACAGTGCATTTTTCGGGATGCATGGGCAGTTCTTGAACGGCTTCTGGTTGCTCTTCACTCCAAATGCGGCAATTTTGCTTATTTACGTAGCCATTCAACCAGAAATGAGCCTCATCGCTGAACAAAATTTGTCAAAATTTGAACACATTTCGAACCGAACACTGATTTTGGTAATAAAATTCAATGATTTGCAAGCGTTGCTCGTTAGTAAGTCTATTCATGATGAAATGTCAAAGCATACTGAGCATCTTTCTCTTTGACACCATGTCTGAAATCCCACGTGATCTGTCAAATACTAATGCATGAAAATCCTAACCTCAAAAAAATCACCCTTTACATATATCTTCCATTTACCTTTCACATGTACACACCTACTTCCACATCGATCCGCGAAGAATCCTAACGGTCTATATTTGTTTGCCACATTGGCAAAGCGATCACACCAGCCAAATAAGAGAGGCAAAATTTATCAACTCCGCGAAGAATCCTAACGGTTCATAAGTTTTTGCCACATTGGCAAAGCGATCACACCAGCCAAATAAGAGAGGCAACATTTGTCAACTCCGCGAAAATCCTAACGGTCCATATGCTTTTGCCACATTGGCAAAGCGATCACACCAGCCAAATAAGAGACGCGAATTTGTTATAGGTAGATATGGACCTATAATTTATAAGTGAGTAAAAAAATAATTTTGCACAAGTGTTGTTATTAAAACTTTGTTTTGCTTATTTGAATGCGGCCCAAGTTAAAACGTGTCGCAAGACTAACTCTGCCATGTTTAGAAGAACAGACTCGATGACGTCATTGAAGAGTGCCTTATTCCCCCTGGCTTAAGAATAGCGACCACCCTACTCATTTCCATATTTCGTGTATTAGTAATGTGGAGATGGAAAAATTGAGAGTATACATACTTCAGCTTTAAACATGCTATTACACAATATGTATAGCAAAGAGCATAGAAATAACAGGAATTTATGGGTCGATTATGGATGGCAACCTTAGTTAAATTGCGTTGCCAGTTGACAAATTTGCATTGCGGATGGCAACTTTCAACTTTGCCAAGTTGTCGTGTCAGTTGCTAAAAATGGGATATTTCGGCAACCACTTTTTTGTAGTTGCTCTGTTGTTTTTATTAGTAAATATGCAGTGAAATTAAAAAGAAAATAAATTGTTTTGTGTTCAAATTGTTTGTTTATTACACATCTCCACAAATCAACAATTCTTGATGTTCGAAAAAATTGGGGCAAACCTAAATGCAAAAAAAAACATAGCCGCGTACTTTCGAAGAATAATTGAGTGTGAAAAGCTTTTTAAGCTAAGAAAAAATGAAACTGGCGGGCAATAAAAGATAAAAAAACGAATCACAGGACGTCGGCTAGCGGCAAAGAGGAGAAATAGCAGAGAAATGTTTGTGCTTTCAAAATTTAACAGCAAATGTCATAGATGTCGGTAATTATTTTATTTTTCTTCAAAGCAAGCAGGTCTGCCAAAAAAAAGTTTGAAAAAATCAAATTTATAGCAAAAAGAAAAAAAATAAAAAAAAGAAAGATGCACATATTGGAAGTAAAAAGTGACGAAACCCTATATACATACGTGCATTCAACCATAGTTTCCTTTCCGAGAAAGAAAATAATGGATATTTAGAAAATGCAAACGACGCAAACAGCATGCCATTGAGAGCAGAAATCTGCTTACGGCATGTTCTTAGATAATTCTCATTTATCTATAATCACAAGCGCCAACAACGAGTCTATGTGCGAAGTTCAAATTCTTCTTTATCTATATATAACTTATCTATGTGTATAGTCATATGTATTTTTAAAGATAGCAACTCTGAAAGTTGTACACACCGTGTTATACGAACGAAAAATTTAATATGAAAAAAAAAAATTCGAATAAATATGCAGCTCTTACGATTAAAGCGAAATCTTATTTCGATCTTATTTCATCGTACATACATGCATACATATGTATGTCTATAGAAAAAAATACCATACATATCAGAAAATATGCCGATTAGAGCGCGCTCTATTGGTATTTGAAGTGCATTAGAAGTCTAATAAATACATGAAGTGACATTCTGCTCCAATTTGTGTTCATTGCTGTCACGGGAAGCTTGGCTGCGAGCTACCATAGATTGCGGATAGTAGCGGTATCGAGCGGAGAGTCTCAGTGAGAGGTCTGGCAGCACCGGCTCTAACGCAAGTACTGAGTGCCAATGATGCTCCATCTGACAAAGCGAGTTATTGGCGCCTTTAAATAATCAATGGACATCCTGTTCCTACGGAGATCGGTCCTTTGAACCGGAACGAGCTTGCTCACTCAAAGCAGCTTGACGAGGATCGCCACCTCCACATGAAAATGTGGCTACAACAACAACAACAATGCACGGACGTGGTGTGGGATATGTTGCAAACGGGCATGACAGCATGTCTGCTCCGATGGTAGTACAGCATACTGTCACATATGTTGGCCTCCAGTCATTTTACTCACTACACCTTTCCAAGGTGGAGTGGATGGGGTTCTGACATACCCGTTCATGTATGTAGGTTTTGTTGTTGTTATATCCACATTTGTTTGTGGAGGTAGCGATGATACTCGTCAGGCAAATTAGCTTGTTCCGGTACAAGGACCTATTGCCGCGTAACGTTATGACCATTGGCTATCAATCAAGTCCTTCATCGGCAAGAGCTCCCGCCTCAGTGTACAACACACTGCTACAACAACAACAACAACCATTGGCTATTCCCGACATGGGATAGCTGTGAGCACCACACAGGCTGGAACATTGAGGTCTGATCTGTGTGGTGTTCATTGCTGTCACGAGAAGCTTAGCTGCAAGCTACCGGTCGCGTCCACAGGTTGCGGATAGTGGAATGTTCCATATGGAGCAGCTGCAACTGCAGCCGCGGACAATCGGCGGCATCGAATGCAAATTTGGCTACAACAACAAGAAATGTAGGCCGCATAATAAAGGAATATCCTATGCTGAAAATTTTGAACTTTTCGCTAATTTTTTACATTAAGAGCTCAACTTGAAAAGCCGTTTGGAATTTCGTTTTCATTTCACAAAAGCAAATTTCTTTCAATTTATTTTCGAAGGTTTTGTCGTTTCATATCGTACAACATTGAGTGAAGGTATACTAACTTCATTACTCTGTTCGTAACAGTCGACTGTTGAAAGAATGCATCTTTCGATTGGAAAAAAATATCCATTCCAAATTTTGCACAAACATTTCTTGTTGATGTTGCAAATTTGCTTACGAACATCCCTTGAAGGAACGCGGGCTAACTTCTCATATATCGATGAGTGCTGTCCGATTCAAGTTTAAACTTATTGATAAGCCAAGTCCGAACGGCGTACTGCAGTGCGACACCTCGTTTGGGGAGAAGTTTTTGCAATACAAATGTCGCCAACATTAGGAGTGAATAACCACCGCTGAACATTTTCTGATGTTATCGCCAGGATTCAAACCCATGCGTTCAGCGTCAAAGACGGACATGCTTACATCTGCGCTACGGTGACACAAAACCTACCACATTTTATTACCTAAAAGACTTTGTAAGCGATATCTTAATTTGTTTGATTTCATGTGTTTACTCTCAGTGAAAGGGTTGATTTGGACTTATTTATTCTACAGTATTACGACTCTTTACACACTAAAGATTTTTTGTAGATTATAGGGATTTTGCCTGCCTTTTTTAAATTTCTTAAGAGAAAATTTTTTTAAATAAAATTTTAAATACTATGTCAGAATGACCATATTGATCATTCTCGTATTATATTGAGGTTTGGTTTTCCTTATGTTGAGCGGAGCGACTGTCACAATCTGAGCAGTTGTTATCGTTGCTGGACTCTAATGAGTATTGGTTTTTTTCAACATGAACAATTGTCATTTCTCTGGTCGTGTATTTGACCGATGATGAGTGTATCTGCCCGCTGTATACAGTACAGAATCAGAGTCTGGAATTTTGATTAATCTCAGAACCAGTCACTAGCAATTGGGGCAGTTTTTGAGGAATTTTCTCTCACAGCACTAAAAATGTGGAAGACCACATCAGAAGTAGTACTAAGACAGCAGCAGCAGACTAGAGCCACTGAAGCATCCATCTATCGAGACGATAAGGATTACAAAATCGGCCTTCTCGGGATTGAGAGATTTAGTTGAATTTTTTTTCCTAAACCATTTTAGCTTTTTTGCATCAAATATAACAATTAAAACTCTCTTAAGTACAACTACTTTATTATTATTTATTTATGGCCTTATAACCTAATTAAATATTTTTTGTGTATTTTTTTTTTGTTTGTTTAAACGCTATGCCAATTTTCTTCTTCTCCTGTTCTTATGGGGATAGGTGAGACAATATGATGTGTTTATATGTGTGTGTGTGTGCTGCTTTATTTGATTGTAAGTTGTTCTCCCTCTTTGTTTTGCTCTAAATTAATATGTGTTAATTACATATACATGTGTACGTGTGTGTGTGTTTAAGTGTATGTGTAATATAATAATTATGCAACTATTTAATTTAACTTCAGTAATTGTTAAAAAATTATTTGTTTTGATTTGTTTTTTTTTCTTTGTTGTTTTGTTCTACAAGAGTGCAAAGTGCCGTTGCCGGTTGGGGATGTTGTGGCCTGCCATGTGTTGGCATGCCATGCCACAAACTCCAAATCTCCAAGTTGAATGGAGTGGTTAGTTTAGCTTTAACTCATCAATAAAAACAGCGCAATTAAAAACGTAAAAATAACAATTGCCCATCATAGATTTATCAAGAATGTAACATTATTGTGTTCTTTGCATTTGCTTTGGGAGAGGCAGAGGCAGAGGGAGAGGGTTTGATAATGATGGAGGGAGTGAGCTTAAAGGAATTTACAGAAAACTGGTCTATAGTTAAGGAAGCCTAAATACACGCAACTGCGTTTCATATATTTTCAAATTAAATTTAATATGTATAGCAAATAAGTTATAAGCGCGAAAAGGAAACGAATTATGAATAAATTAAAAACGGAAAAGTTCAGCCTTGTGGGATTAGAGTCTCCCACTGTGCTTCAGTGATCATTTATAAAATAATAAATACGAAAATGTCCTTATTTTGCATTATACCATACATGGGAGGGGCGTTCTCATTATGATGAACAATTACAAATACATAAATCTAAAATATATATTGATTTTTAATATATATATATATATATATAGGTATATACACAATAATAACAGTGTGGAAACTACTAAGGATGTTGACCAAATGGGTGGAAACTTGTGTTATTCTTCGTAAAACATCAATTTTTGCGTTGCATTTTGCATGCTGCCTGCCTTTTGCTGGTGTTGAAGCATTTTCAATGCCATATCCAAACTATACTTTAAAATAAAAATATTTACAATCATATTTCCCAGTGACAATATGCTCTTAATGCATTGAAGATGACGATGACGACGATGGGGTACCGTAACCAACTGAGGAGGAGGACGATGACAATAATGAAGTACTGCTACTAGTTGAGTTGCCTGCCTGTGTTGTATTGACATTGCTATTGTCCATGCTGGCCATTATGGAGCTTAAGAGATCCGTTGATGGTCTGTTGTGCAACTGTTTGGGGTTGCTGTACACCTTTGTGGCATTCTTATGAGATTTTGAGGGAGTCGTGGTGGCTGATGTACCCAGCGCAGTGGAAACTTTGGTAATCTTAATGGCTTTTACCGCTTCTGTTGCCAAAGTCGAGGGCGGAGGTGGAGGTGGCGGTTGAGGTGTGTGTGTGGGCGGTGTTGGGGGCAAGGGAGGCATAGGAGGTAGGGGCGGTAAGTAGCATGTATTAGCAATGCCCTCCACCATTGGTGCAGCAGGCGGCGCCGCTGAAATTACAAGTGTGGTTTCTGTACTTGTTACAATTTCCTCTGATATGACAACTTCTTCCTCGTGATCCACCACCAACTGAGGCTGGGACGATAGAATCACCTCATCGGCCATGCTGGCAGTTGTTGGAATTAGCGCCTCCTCAACATGAACCATTTCATTGTTGGGTGGAGCTGGTGTCGGTGAAGGAGGGGAGGATAATGCCGTCACTTGGCTAGGAGTGGCATTTGAAGCCATCGTTGTATTCATCTGCCCCATTGACGGCGGCTGACTACTACTGTTATTCGTCGACATTGGTGTTATGGGTGGCGGCTCATCGGACACGATTTGTACTTGGATTTTAATTTCGGGCTCCTTTTGATTAAGACTATTTACATAAGCTTCGCGGTGTGTAAATGGTGTGGGAGGTACTAAAGGCATAGGTAATACAGGCACTATTGGTTCTGGTAGTTTAATTTTGTTATTGGTCAAATGACTTGTATTTGCTGCCACATTTGTTGAGGTGGCCGCCGTCATTGAAGATGATGAGGATGTCGACGCCGTTGTTGTTGCAGTATCCACCAATATGTTCGACGCCACTGATGTATCCATCACAGTGGCCTTAGCCTTCTTGGGCGTTTGCTGATTGTTCTTAGAAGCTTTGGATCCACCACTGCCAGCACCACCAACATGTTCCTCCTTATGTTTACGTTTCTCCTTTTTTTCCTTGTGGTGATCAGCGTCACCATCAGCTTTGGGCTTTTTAGCCTTCTCCACTTTGTTGGGAGAAGCTATTGTGGCCACTACTTTATTGATCATATTGTGTTCTATTACCATTTTGCGCATATCAATTTTCGGCTCATCTTTGGCCGCTTTCTTCTTTGTGGGAGTTTCGGGATCGTCTTTAGGCGCTGCCGAAGAATCATCGGTTCCGCTTTCACTTGAGAGCCTGTTGCGGCTCTCCATGTCGATAAGTTTTTTGGCCTCTGATTTTTTAGCCTTGCCCTCGTGATTACGCTTGCAAGGTGTCTTCTTGGTATCCTCATGAGAAATTGGATTTGGTAAAATCGTTTGTTTCTCTTTGTATTGTGGTGGCTCTGCCAAAACGGGATTATTCTTCTCATTGATAACTTCTTGACCGGGATAATACTGGCGCAACCGCAAATGCCATGCTATAAAGGAACAAAAAAAACGAAACACAAAAAGAAAAGCTCTTTCAATGACATGATTGTTCTTCAATACGAATCGAGTCTTATTTACCAACACTGGTTACCGCAGTCACTGTCCGGAATTGATGGATAATGTTGCGCGGCAGAAAGTAGATGTCATTGTCACACAATTTGATGCGAGCATAGCGTATACCATCGCGGCGCAACTGATTCAACTTGGCATCTTCAATCCACTGTACACACTGAGAAATGGGAGGCTCATGCAAATCCAGTTGCAATGTTCCCACTAATTGATTGAAATCTTGAGCTGCAAATGCTACCACATCTTTGGTAATACGATTTTGTGTATATGATTCGCCACCATGGACTGCTTTGAGAATGCCTACAACAAGAAAAGAAAGTCATATATTTTTTTATTTATAAGCCAACTAACAATTTTTAAATTGGATATGGTTGCCTATTATGGCTTGGTCATTGATTTCATACATTTTCCCTAATCTCCAAATAGGGGAGAGATACGTGTGTTGACCATGAGAATCAATATAACCAGAATGAAATATTTTTATTGATTACAGAAAAGAAATTGCCAGGCATAAAGGCGGAATGGACACAAACAAACACAACATTGGCGGACGTTTTGGGTGCTTGTTTAGGGCACCTTATCAACGCTATCGTGTTCACTGAGCCTCCCGCTGCTGACAGTTTTCAGCATGCTTGTCTCTGGTATATAAGCTTAGAACACATAGGAGATTTCCTATGGATTCTAAGTATACCACAACAAACTGCCTGTTAACTTTAACTGAAGATAAGTTAATTTTAACTAGCAGAGACACAAACCCATTAGAAGCTCTCTATTACGAGCTTAGCAGAGCTTTGCTAAAAAAATTAACAGAAAAGATCTAATAATAAAATCAAGAAAAATAATGAAACGACAAAAAGAGCACTAAAGGGACCACAAACATTTCGAATTTTGTAAAAAATTTAGTAATATGCATAACGGACAGATCAACAACACTAAAAAGTCCAAAGCAAAAAGTGCAAAGACTGGGAGGAATGCGGTGTACCCACGTATAGTGAATGAAGCTCTCGATGCCTAGGATCTAAATCAAAAAAGCAGAATATTCAACTAAGCCACAGTTGGTGTGTGTTGCGATCTTTGGCTTTCCTTTTCCATTTGCAAAGAAAATCACCGATCATTGAGCACGTTTCGAAAGAGAAACAAAAACTTTTTTTGGTATTTGATAATTTTGGATGTGTGTTTGTAAGTGTTGCCAACACACAATGAACAAAACAGAAAAACATATAAATTGCAAATTTTGCCCATGAACATTCCACTAAGGAGCAGGTGCAAACTTCTCACGTATCAATGAGTGCAGTCCGATTCAAGTTTTAAGCTCAATGATAAGGGGCCTCCTTTTTACAGCCGAGTCCGAACGGCGTGCCGCAGTGCGACACCTATTTGGAGAGAAGTTTTACATGGCATTGTACCTCACAAATGTTGCCAGCATTAGGAGGGGAAAACCACCGTTGGAAATTTTTTTTGATGGTCTCGCCAGGATTCGAACCCAGGCGTTCAGCGTCATAGGGGGGCATGCTAACCTCTGCACTACGGTGGCCTCCAGAAAAACATATGGACATTTAAAAAGAAATTGTTGGCAAGAATACTTTTTATACCCTACACCACCACATTTGTTTGCAACGCTAAAAAGGAGGAGAGCTAACCCCTTGATAAGTAAACCGATCGACTCAGAATCACTTTCTGGTTCGTAAGCTGATCCATATATTTTAGGAAGAATCTTTCAAATACTCCAAGCACTGCCTCATCTGCTTTCTCAAGTTCCCATGCTAAACTTTCTTCCTTCCCTATCTTTGCATTAAAATCTCCCAGAACCATTTTAATATCATGGACGGGGCAGCGGTCATATTCTCTCTGTAGGAGCTCGTAGAAAATATCCTTGGTCTGCTCGTCTTTGTCTTCCGTCGGGGCAAGGGCACAAATAGGGCTGATGTTGAAGAATTTGACTTTAATGCGGATTGCGGCTAGCCTCTCATCCACCGGAGTAAAGCTGGAGACAAGGCGTTGCAGTCTCCGCCTAACCACAAATCCACAGCCAAATTCATGCCTCGTGTTATGGCACTTATAGTAGTAGGAGTCGTCACCGTTTGGCGTTGTAGTGACGCTATACCCAGTCCATCGCACATCCTGTAAGGCGATAGTATCTGCCTTGTACTTGTCTAATACATTCACCAGCGCGTATACTGCACCTTCTCTAAAAAGAGTGTGGACATTCCAGGTGCAGATCCGCAAATCATGGTCGTTTTTTCGTTTGCGTGGGTCGTCAATGTTGGGGGGTTCGTTTTTACTATTCCTTTGTTTCTCATAGTAGTTATCATAGTTTTCCGGGGGCGTGTTACTGGATCAGCGCCCCAACCGCATGGATTTTGTGGGATTGCACATGTATCCCTCGGTGTGCCAGCCGCTTGTTCCCAGAAACGACGCTCGCCTACAGCCGCCCCTGACCTGGGAACAGACGCTGATGTTGGCCATTTATTATTTGAAGGCGCCAATAACTCGACCTTTCATCTCGAGTATCATTGGCATTCAGTATTTAATTAAGAGCCAGTGCCACCTGACTCCTCACTGAGACTCTCCAGCCGCCCCTGACCTGGCAACAGACGCTGATGTTGGCCATTTGTTATTTGAAGGCGCCAATAACTCGCCCTGTCATCTCGAGTATCATTGGCATTCAGTATTTAATTAATGCTGAATCCTCACAGAGACTCTCCTCTCGAAAATCGCTGACTGTCCGCGGCCGCATTTGCAGCTACTCCGCATAAAAACGGAGCTTTCCACCATCCGCAACCTGTGGACGCGCCCGGTAGCTTTTAAGCTAAGCTTCCCGTGATAACGATTTACACCACACAAGTCGGGACTCAAAGTTCCAGCCTCTGTGGTGCTCATAGTTATCCCGCATCGGCGACCTCGTATAACTACTTAGTAAAAATAGGCTATCTTGTTTTTTTGAATTCTCGCCTTGGAATGGTCATGTAAGAGTTTTTTCCAATTTCAAAATAGGTTTGTTAGGTATGGTGTGAAAGACTTCTGTTCTGAATGGATTTTTGTGAAGGAGCAAGCCCTTTGGCTTTGTGTGTATGAGTTTTGAAATTGTGCCTAAAGTTTACCACTGTTTGACACTTTTTCTATGTAGAAATATCTTTTTTGTTTTGTGTTTACACATACATTTTCAATTAGAAGTTTAGCGGACAAAATTTAAAAATTTCTATTGGGCATTTTGGCTTTTGTCAAGATGTTACCCGTAACAGATTTGCCAACAACCTTAATTCTGGTTGAATGTTTTCTTACAAAATTTGAAGGTTTGAATCAAAGGATGTACTCACCAACAGCTGCCGTTGTAATACGTTCATAACCATGACCTACATGATCAGCGTGTGCTTTAGTGCGATCCTCAATCATTGTTTCGCGAGCCTCAGATAGGCGTGGTAAATATTGCAAGTTTCGCAGTTCATTGATACGTGTCCTTTTTGATAAAGAAGGAAAGGAGAAAGTAAATATGTAGAGTTAAACCATTCACGTTTGACTATACTAAATATGTACCTTTGCCGTTTCAAAGGCGTTTTACTGTTCAGCTCAGCTGTAGGTACCAATTGTTCTCCGGAGCGTATCCATAGAATTGGACCATCGTTGGATAAACGAGGATCAGTTTGTAGTATTGAATATGGACCCCAGGGCATTGTCTAAAAAAAAGTTGGTTTTCATTTACTAAAGCCTTGGTCGAAAGAATTTGTTCTTACTTTTTTCAAGAAAGGATTTTCTTCAATTCTTCCCAACAAATCGGGGAAATAACCACCAACCTCCTCATGCACTTTACCCACCAAGCTTATCTGATGTAGGGGGCCATAGCGAAAAGTACCCTGCGAGTAATTTCGAACAACCTAAAAACAATTAAAAGCAAATTTAGTACGTATAAGTTCCCTTTGTAGTCTGGGACTGCACTGATCAATTTACCTGTTCGTAGTATTGAGCCATTGTGCAGGTCTCTATATCAGAGTTTCTTCCCAAAACACCGGCCTTTACTGTAAGCGTTGAATAATTTTCTGCCATATGCTGCAATAGATCAGGCAAATATCTTGCCGCATCGTGGACTATGCCCATAACGTGATGAGCATACCCATCTTCGTCTTCGGCAAAACAAACATCGAAAAATTCCTTCACCAATTCGTCCATTTCTTGTGGTGGAAGATCCTTTATTTCATCCTGATACAAGTGGACAACAGAAGCTCCACCATTCGGATAGACTTCTATCTCAAAGTATTGGCCATACTTCAAATGCTCAAGACCCGAGGGAACCCTGCAATTGTTGCGACTGCTGCGCGTTACATTGGGTTCGGGCGGTGGTGGTACGTACTGGGTTCCGATACTGCTTCGACGAATCTTCGAGCGCTTATAACATCGAGAACACTCACGGTCACGACTACTGCGTGATGAGGACGACGATGAATTATTGTTCGAAGATGAGGACGTGCTGTGTTTACTGGACGACGAAGATGAAGATTTGTGGTTATGATGATGATGCGTATGAGAACTACTGCCTGAAGAAGAACGCCTTGACGATGTAGCTGATTTCGAGGATGAGGAAGAAGAAGACGTTGTGGGCGTCACTGGCACAGTGTTAACGGCACCGGTGGAATGATTTTGATTTTGCATGTGGTGACTGTTGCCATGAGCGGACGCCTGTGATATCGCACCAGTTTGCGTTTTAATAGCTGGTGAAGGCATCATAAGACTTTCTATTTCTGTCGGTGTGTATGGTGTATCATTTGGTTCCATTTTAATAGGAGTCCTGGGAAAATTCTCCTGTTTGTTTGGAATTTGTTCTTGTTTGTTTTCAATAAGCTTTGATGTGAGCGCTGCTTGTTCCTGCTTATTTCGCATTGCAACTGTCGCTGCAACAGCGAGAGTTTTTTCATTGGGTTTGATATCAACAGCGTCAAAGTCAAGTTGTCGTGAAACTTCTGTAGGAGTTTTGATCACGACCAAATGCTTGATTTCGCTAGATTGTCCTTCTTCCAGTTTAATTATTTGTTCAGTACATATAATGGAGTCCTGAGTGGTCTTATTCTCACTTTCTTCCTTCTTGATACTTAACTCGGTGTTTGGTTTTATGGTGTCAGCTTTCAACTCTTTTAGGAGTTCAACTTTTGGAGCTAGTATATTAGCATTTGTGTTATTTGCAATTTGCGTCTCTTTCACAGCAGCATCCTTTTGTTTATGCTCTGCTCTATCGTTTTCAGTAGAATTCTCCATTTTAGTTGGACCATCAGTTTCTTTGATAATAGAACATTCTTGAATAATTGGTGCATTGTCTGCATCGGTTGTTTTTCGTCTTTCGAATTCTGTCTCACTCATGATGTTGAGACAATTCACCTTAATGCCGCTGCTTTGGCTGCATCTGCTGCTTTCTGAACTTCTTCGGCGGCTACTGGCCTCGGACGATGAAGCTGATGTTAGAACGGGCTAAAAAAGCAAACAAGATGATGCGTGAGATAGGTATATGATTTTTGGCCTTAGAAGAACACAAAATGTCAGAGTTAAATAGACCCAATGCAAATTTGTGACCCGAACTGAACCGTACACCGAATAAATGCATTTAACGCAAAAGTCATAAAAGTACAAGTGGTGTGCTAACCCCAATTTTCAAAAAATTCGGTTCACGGTCAAGTCGTGGGGGAAGCTTTCTAAATGAAAGGTCTTTGGGAGAAGAGTACGAATATGAATACCATTTGACGCCAAGTATCTGTACGAACGCTCTACCCTCAAAAGAATACCCATACTGGCATGTGGGTCGATCGGGAAAATATGGAACTCAAATGAAAGATATTTGGGAGTAGAATGATGCCCAAATTTAAAACCATATTAACGAATAAATAAGTGTATCGACTGACTAAACTAGAGACCAAAGTAACGCAGAGGCTGTCTGCGCCAATGACGTTGAACTGAATATAAAAAAAGTTCAGCGGTGATTATCCCCTAACTTATTCTGGATACATTTTGTGAGGTATCCTACCATGTTGAAACTTCTCTACCAAGTGATATAGCTATGCTCCACGCCGTTCGGACTTGGTGTAAAAAAGGAGACACCTTGTCATTGAGTTTAAACTTTAATTGGACTGCAATCATTGATATGGGAGAAATATCTGGCTGTTCCTCAATGGAATGTTCATGGAAAATTTAGTTTTTTTAGCAGTTAGTATAAAGTAAACTAAGGCATACGAAGTTGTTTACAATAAGGGTGTATTCAAAGTTTTGTGTAAATTTCCACAAATTGTTACTGAAAATCGTTCGTCTTCTTCTTTTGGCAGCAGAAGAGAGCGGTTGAGTGCGTAAGAGCGAGCAACATTTTGAAAGTTTGGTTATTGAAAGCTTAGAAATTTCTACCGGAGGTTTTTTTCAGTAGAATTTCAATAAATACTTGTACTAAGAGTGTAATGAAGCGAAAGTTTTGTCTCGTAATAAGTAATTTCAAGTCACTCAAGAATAGCTACGATAGTATTACCGATTACTTAGTTGGTGCCGCAGATCTAGAGCCCGGGAATAGGCTTGCAATCGATACCAAAGTGTAAATGTTTTTTTTTTTTCTTTCTTTCAGCGCTAAGTACTTAAGATTCAGTAGTAGCCAGCCTTGAAATTAGTAAGTCTCATTACTAGCCGGATTCCCCACCTATGGCACACTATACAAAGTTGCCAAAACTTAAGTTGCTGGTTAAGGCCGCTCCTGCAGCTAAAAAGGGCCTCATTGTAGGAAGTGATGCTAGTGCATATTACAAGATATGGGGCACGGCACTGGATAACTGTGAGCATCACACAGGCTGGAACATTTAGGTCTGATCTGTGTGGTGTTCATTGTTGTCACGAGAAGCTTAGCTGCGAGCTACCGGGAGCGTCCACAGTTTGCGGATAGTGGAATGCTCCATACAGAGTAGCTGCAACGGCAGTCGCGGACAATCAGCGGTATCGAGCGCGGAGTCTCAGTGAGAGTCCGGGCGGCCCTGGCTCTTGCACAAATACTGAGTGCCTATGATGCTCGATATGACAAGGCGAGTTATGGCGCATTTAAAGAACCAATTGCCACCATGTTCCTGCGGCGATCGGTCGTATAGACCGGAACGAGCTTGCTCACCAACAGGAGCTTGACAAGGATCGCCACCTACAACAACAACAAACTACAAAAATACAAGAAAATCTAGGATAAGAAAAACCATATACGGAAAACCTATTACGGTGGGATATATTCAGAAATCAGAAAATGAATGGACAATGTCTAGTTAAGAAACACTAGAACAACTCGTTGATACGCATTTCCCGGAAACTCTCCAACGTACAATGTGGCACCAGAAGAGTTTGTCACTGATATACATTTAGCGGATGTTGTTGGGGAAACAGTGTCTGAGTCGGAAATTTTTTGGGTAATAAAAAGTTTCGACTCCTTTAAGTCGCTCGGCTTTGATGATGTAGCACCGGTTGAATTACAAGCTGTGTTTGATAGGCTGGCTCCTTGGCTAAGGGAGATATACTCTGGTTGTATCAGCGTGTTGTATATATATGAGCCTTTAAATGACCAATGAGCATCATGTTCCCACGGCGATCGTTTCTTTAGACCGGAACGAGCTTGCTCACCTATTGGAGCTAGACGATGATCGCCACCTCGTGGCTACAACAACAACAGACAACGTGGCTACAACAACAACTCTAGAAGAAAAGGGTGTAAAAATGGTCGCGTATGCAGATGACGTGGCTGCTGCGGTTAGAGGAGAGTTTCCCAGCAATCTTAGAGATGTACTTCAGAAAACTATACCCAATTTGTCTACGTATTTACCTTTTGGGTATCAGTTATACTATTGCCGTAACCAATGCTGAACGGCTGAGTTTGAATCAAAGCGAAATACTTTAAGTATTGAGTGTCGGTGTTTGTAACTTGTGGTCTATTGCCAACCCCGGAAGAAGCGATGACAGGACCTCAGTCACTTTTGGGGCGAAGTGGGTTTCTATTAAGTAAGCAATGTTAAATCATGCCTAAGGATGCCCCTTGTGATTTTGAAACATTGACTGCTTTCGATGCGGTCTGTCACAAAACAATTTTTGTGGACTTTGTCAAAATACCCACTCTCTTCCAGTCCTGGATGCCAGAAACTATTTCTGTGGCCGCAAGTCCTATTTAGAGTTTAGGGATTGGGAATTCTCCAAGGTGGGATGATATATCTGACAATATTTCAATCATATCCGGACGATTGTAAAAGTACTTGGTTCACTACTGACCGGCAAGTAACTTAAGGAACCTGTTAAGGCTGTCAAATGTGATAGCAAGTATTTTGGTATTGTTGATAGTCGCTGTCAAATGTGACAACAAATATTTTGGCATAGTTGGAAGTCGCGCAAAAGTACTTCATCCTTATAAGTGCTCCAAATAATAAATATATGAAATTTCATCGAAATCGAACAAGAGAAACGAGGGTTAGGAGTTAATGTAAAATGAAAACAGATCATTGAACCATTAAAACCGATTTTAATGGTCAATATAAACCTGCTTTAAATGTAAGTACAAACTATTCTTGACCACATTATTGACTTTTTATATTAACTAGTAGCGATCAATGCACAAAACCTGACAACAAAGTATAAATTTTGAACCTGCGGTCATCATTTTAATAAACGGTGTAAAAATAAAATAAAAAGCACCCTTGTAATGAACAGTCATTACCAAACCCACCATATATATATATAGGCCAATCACGACAATATGGGACTCAAATGAAGGGTACTTGCGAGTAAAAAACGAATCTGATATCCAATTGCTGGACCAAGTGTTTGGGAGACAACCCCTCCCCAAAAACACCCCCAAAGAGGACAAATTTACGACCATAGCAATATGGGTCTCAAATGAAAGGCCTTTGGGAGTAAAGCACGAATCTGATATGAATATTTGGGAAAAAGTTTCTATGGGGTCGCCCCACTCCCATAACACCACCCAATAGGACGTATTTGCTGACCATTGCAATTTGGGGCTAAAATTAGAGGTATTTTAGAGTAGAACACGAATCGAATATATAATTTCAGGGCTAAGTCACTGAGTGACCGCCTCATCAAGTTTGCCGACTACGGAAATATGGGTCTCAAATGAAAGATATTTGAGAGTAGAGCACCAATTGTTGGGGACGTCTCACCCCAATAACAATCTCCAAATAGGACGCATTTGCTCCCCATGACAATTTTGGACTCAAAGAGAGTAGAGCTTGATGTGGATAGTTTTTAGGGCCCACCCTCACAAACCGGAAATAAATGTGCTAAAATAGATGCCCACTGTCGGGACCATGTTTCTGGCCCCTTCCCCAAAACATCCCACAAATAGGATTTATTAACTGGCCATGACAATATGGGGCTCAAATTAAAGGTATTTGGGAGTAGAATACGAATCTGATTATCCATATGAGGACCAAGTATTTGGTCCTCCTTGGTGTTTCCTTCTCACGAAACACGCCCAAAGAGGTGCCGCCCATGGCAATATGTGTCTCAAATGAAAAATATTTGAGATTAGAAAACGAATTCCATATCCAATTTTGGGGCCAAGTTTTTGGGGGACGCCTCATCCCATAAGCTAACATTAAACCAATGGCAATATGTGGTTTCAATAAATAGTACTTGAGAGAGCACGATGCTGATATTTTTTCAGTGCTATGTGTCTGGGGGACCACTCCTCCACATATATGGGGCTCAAATTAAAGGTATTTGGGAGTAGAGCATGAATTTGTTACCCACTTTCGGGACCACGTTTCAGGGGATCCACACCCTATGTTCACACGGAACAGTATACTATTGGCCATATTTTATTGTAATATATTTAGTATGCTCCGATTGTAAATAAAGGTCATATATATATATATACACCACCCCATAAACCCACCAGCCACCACCCTTGGGGCCTTCCCACTCCCAAAATCCCCATGAGAATATCGGGCTCAAATGGGGTATTTTAAGAATGAAGTAAATCTAACATTCAAACTTAAATGACCCTTAACCCACCGAGCGAGTTCGTAGACCAATAAATATCATATAGGATTCAGATAAAGGCATTTACATTGTTATACTGTTAGTCAACACCGCTCCGGGGCGGACCAGGTTCAATTTGTCCAAAATAAATGAAACAAAAGGGAACCCAGTAATACACCATCTAAGATGTTTCCCATGGGATTATGTCGGTAGTAAAGTCAGAGAAAAAAATTTTATAAACTTGCGAACTAAGCTCAGATTAATCCAAATAGCGTCTCTTTTTCGCTTATAAACAAAGTTGGTACCTTGATTTAAATAATTATTTATAAAATGAGAGCATTCTAGGCTGCAGCAATAGGAATAATTTTGATAAGTATATACCTTGTCTTTGTCAGATGAATAGTCCTTTGCTGTAGCAGATGAACCGCTGCTACTGTTTTTCATTTTATATTTTCCACTACTCTGGTGATGACCATCCCTATGTTGATCGCTTGAAGAATGCGTCTTTGACTTTGAACTGCTTCGATCAGAAGAGCTTTTCGATGACTTTTCCTTGCTGTGTGAGCTGTGGGTTGATTTTTCTCGGTCACTCTTATCTTTATCCCTTGGCTTCTTATGACTGTCATGACCCTTTTCTCGATCTCTTTCGCGTTCACGATCCCTATCTCGATCTTTTTCCTTTTTCTTCTTCTTATGAGATTTTTCTGGAAGAGTTAAATAATTCTTAGCAAAATGAAATGAGAGCATAACATAAGAAATATCTACCTTTATCATCACCGCCATACTCCTTTGGAACTGAATTGGAAACTTTCATTTCACTTTGAGAATTTGTGGTTTTTATAAGCGAGGCTTGGTCCTTTGAAGACTTTTCAGTGAGTCTCTCTGGATCTAATTGTCTATCACTTATCAATTGCTGACTTTGTTTATTAGGAACTTCGCCATCTACTACTACAACTCCCCCTGTTTCGGGCTGCAGTTGTTGCTGTTGAAGTTTCTTTTCATTTTTATCTTTACCACCGGCTAATTTTTCATTATTTATTTTTGTATTCATTGTTACTGTCGGTGTGGTTGTTTTTGCTTGTTGTAGAATTCGCTGCTCTTCCTCCTCATTTGGTTGTTGCTGCTGCGACGACGAGAACGTTTCCACAATATTCGACATTGCGCGCCACTTCTTCACTTCTTCCCTACGACGATTTCAGCACGTAGTAAAAAAGTCAACACACACAACGCAACCTATGCGTTATGGGCTGGCTACGGTTATAGTTGGTAAGATGTTGGCTGGGTATAATAACCAGAAGAATAAAAAATCGATCGATTTTATTTTGGCCCCCTCTGCCGTACCCAAATGTTTTAGCTATAGCGCGCAATTTATGACCGATTTATGCTCTCTATCGCCTTTCACTTTAGATTTGTTGTTTCTTTGTACCCTATAATGTTTGGACTTGTTTTTCTAATTTATTTAGAAATATTTTCCATTTTTTTCACATTTTTTTCTCTTTGTGCAAGCGCCATACACATTCTTTTCTTCTGCGTCACATAAATCCTTTGTTTTTCCTGCACCTTACGCACTCATTTCAACACAAATACCATGTAAATTCTCTTTAAATAGATCTTTAGTTTATGTATTTACTTAAAATTTTGCAAAATTATGCTCAGAATTAACACAAAACGCGTAAAATAATTACGACCGTCGCGAGAATAAAAATCATCGGCCATTTTTTTACGAACTAGTGATGAGAAAACTGGGATAATTGATGGTAGTTTGCTTTTATATTATCGATAGCTGGTTTGGTACCTCACTGTAATCGAAGATGAATCATCAGTACCAGCGAAATATTTATCGGTTTGAGCATGGCATATTACGCCAACATGACATACATTTGCTGTGTTTTATTTTAGTACTGGGCACACAAGCCGAGGAAGACAAATGAAAAATAATAGGGATGTTTTATTTACCCATTAAACCATTACCCATTAAAAGGATTTTCTCGCTTAGTTTGCATGCAAAAAATACTATTCCCGATTAGGTAAGCGGCTTATCTTATCGCCGCTTATTATATCGTCAAGAACGGACTACATTCCCAGCCAAAACGCCTATCACCTATTGCGAAATACGACGGACAATTCTTTGCCAGAATATAAACAAAAGCCAAACAAAAACACACAACAAAGACAACAACAATGAAACAGAGCTGATTGGTGCCAATTTTGTGAGCGAAATTAGTATAGGCGCAGCGATATATCGCTACTATTTTGCTTATAGAACTCAGTACCACTTCTAAGGAATGATTTCGGATTTTTTTACTTACCATATTTTTATAATGAGACTTAACAGTTGTTCGGGCGAAAAGCCGAAGTCAGTACTAGGCTTGACGATATCGGCAACGAAAGGAAATCGCTTAGGATAAGTCAATGTATTTCTTATGATAACGAAAATTTCGCCAGAGGTGCATACTGCCCCTGGTATGTTATCGATGTCATACGAAAGCAGATAATAATAAACGTTGAATCGTGCTTTACACTATATAGTATTAAAACACTTTGCATTTAGAATTCGTCTGAAGCGGACGCTTCGGGATTCGATGCTTAGTCATCGTTATACACAGTACAGTTATAACTGTACATTGGTTTTAATTCTGTATTTTTAATACACGTGTTTTAATTTACAGTTGGTGGGGACACCAACTTCGGAAGTACAACCTGGCATATAGAGTCGTACTCTGCCATTTCGATTAAAGTCCAAAAAAAAAAAAAAATAGTATTAAAATAAAACACAGCAATAGATCATGTTGTTGTTGTTGTAGCCACATTCATTGTTATATGAGGAGGCCCAACGGACCGATCGCAGCGGAAACATTATGGTCATTTCTTATTTAAAGGCGCAAATAACTCGCTTTTTTAGTCATCTTACATAAAAAAAAGGTTAATTCAAGGCGGATTTAAAAAGGTCGTCTCACACAAACAGTTGTTTACTGCCGGCCAGGTTTGACGGTATTAAGATGTCAGATTTTTGTTTGCATTCTCTATGTTGTTATATTCTTTCTCGCATTTTCTCTCGTCATGTACGCACACAATTTTTTTGTGTGTTTTGCTTGTTGGCAAAGTGGCGGATTGCACCATATGATTTGTGGTTATTGTAGCAATGAAACCACCTTTAATTGATTCGCTATGGCTACAACCTATACCTGTTTTTAACGTCATCGTGACTAGCATCGCCAGTCAACACACACACACAGAAATTTGTTTGCGGCTTTGTATACATGAGCAGAGATATGTCCGCATGCGTAGAATTCGCATAAGCATTACTGCTAAAAATCTAAGCAAGGTGGATTTAAAAATGTGGTATCACACGAAAAGCCAGTCAGTAGCCGGCCAGTTTGACGGCATTAAGATGTCAATTCTGTGTTGACATTCACAGCAAATAGCCCCATTTTTTTAACGTTATCTTTGTTTGTGTTTCTCTTTCACTCTCCTTTACATGTATGCAACAACCAATAGCAACTTGCTGAGTTTTATTTTGTCCTATCCAGTGCAAGTTAGATCTTCTGGATAGAATGACAGCGCAAAGCTGTACTGGTAAGTTATCGATAACATGCTATAACAGATAATAAAAAACTTAAAATCGTGATTTGTACTATATAGTATTAAAATAAAATCTCGGTATGTGGACCCGACTTGAGTTGGTATCGCTTCCCATGCCGCTGTTTCACATAGACACAGCGAATAAACATTTGATGTACTGTGTAAACCCCAAATAAAACTTTTGATCTGACTTGCAATGCGTAGAACAAAAATATAACACTAAAATAAAAAAATTAACGGTACTAGTATAAAACAGGCCCTTGGGTAGTGATTTGTGTAATAAATAGACAAGGCTTATGAGGACATAACAAAGTCAGGCTTAATATCGTTTCTTAGTACTTGTATCAAGGATTTGTACATGCCTGAAAACTCCACATCTCGCGTTGCTTCATCTAAAACATGACAAAAGCGTCCATGAACACTGCGTGTAAAAGCACCATTAACAACATCCTCTGTATGTCGTAGACAGAAGCCCATGAAATCAACGAAATTACGTGCGGCGCGGTGTTTGTGAGCAAATAAAAGGCAGTAACTAATAACAACGCATATATCAGAACATGAAGCATTTGGTTTATCTTTGTATTATTGTGCATGTTATACAGTTGTCGCCGGCGATAGAGGCTAAAGAAATTCTAGGCATTTTCCCACATTTTGGATATAGTCATTTTAAAGTGTTTTATCCGTTATTGCGCAATTTGGCTGAAGCTGGCCACAATGTAACGGTCATCACGCATATCCAAAGTTCGAATAAATTGGATAACTATGAAGAACTGCTGCTCAAGCAAATGGAAGTTGTCAATATAGTGCCCTTGAGCGAATGGAGGCCCAGAACATGGAATGGACTACTGAATGAATATGTTGGATTGCATGAGGAGGGTCAAGAATCATGTGAACGTCTTTACGAAAGTGGCTACGTTCAAGAAGTACTGCGACGACACCAAGAAATAAAGCCCTATGATCTGGTGATAACGGAATATTTCAATTCCGATTGTCAATTGGTTGTGCCTTATTTAATGAACACACCAATTGTGGCCTTAAGCAGTTGTCTATTGATGCCCTGGTACTATGATCGTATTCTACTACCGGATACACCTTCGTTTATACAATCAGAATTTATAGGATTCTCTACGCCACTAAATTGGTTTGAAAGGCTGACAAATTTTCTGCAGGCTAAGGTTTTATCGTTATTGTATCGGTAAGTATGTATAAAATATTTATTTATATTTTGGTGCTCAGTTAAATGCAATACAGTATTAGGCCGTATTGGCGTAATTCTAGTTCATGCCTAGCAATGGCAAGGCAATTAACTTTCGTTGCGTAACTAATGATTGTAGCAGCTCATAAGGGCTTAAGTGAGTAAAGTAATTCTAGTTTCATTAAAGCGCCTCATCTTGATATATAGCGACGTCTCACACATACAATAGTTTTGCATTGCACAAAAGCTATAAAATTCTGTAGAGTTGTTGTGCAACTAAATGGCGCTCATAACTTGTGTGTTTGTGCTTTGTAATGACATTTAAATTAACTGGACTTGTGACAAGATTCTGGCAGATTAAAGGTAAAAAGTGGGAACCACAACCAAATTAAGCACGTGGTTTTAAATCTGGGTGGAATTCGCAGGAAATCGCAGGAAATTTAAAAAAAAAAAAATCTTCTTGGTGGTGGACACTTCCTTAATTATGCGGGTCACATTTTAAATACTTGAACTTTGTAAAACTTCCTGTAGAATCCAGACTAATCTCACCAAATATCACTCTTGTCTTCAGTTTACAAGACCAACAATTTTATGTATGTAAATCCCTGTCAAATTCATCAAACTTTAAAAATTATTATAGCTATTTACTTGACTAAATATTGTATAATTATTTCTTTACAGTTACCATACCAATCAGAAAGACAATGATCTCATATATCGTCATCTTAATGTCACAGTGGATGTGGCTGACATTGCCAGACAACAGACGAGCATTATATTTGGCAATCAACATTATTCGCTTACGGGAACTAGACCTCAACCAACATCATTTATTGAAATCGGTGGTATACACATACAGGAAAAAGTCATTGATGAGCCCATGCCTCGAGATATAGATGATTTTTTACAGACATCTGGAAAAGAAGGAGTTCTTTTCATTAGTTGGGGCTCTATGATTCGTGCTTCAACCATAAGCAGTGACAAATTGACAGCTATTTTAAAGGTCTTGGAAAGAAGCAATTTAAAGATCATATGGAAATGGGAAACCGAGGAAGTGCCGGTTAAAAATGACAAGTTTTTATTTGTTAAATGGGCGCCACAGCTAACATTGTTATGTGAGTATCAAACGGAATTGTGTGAGTATCAAACGGAATTGTGGGTGTCTGGTCTGGTGTAAGGCTCTATTAAGGGCGAATCTTCTTAGGACAATCAAAATGTGAGAAAGCACAGAAAGCAGGGGCTACTGAACTCCTGGGCAATGAATAGTAGTCATAGAACTGCGGTTAATACCAAAATCGGAGTAAAGCCTTATAGCCTTAGCGTTAAGTGCCCAGATACATGAACAGCCTCATTCCTCAATCTCAATTCGGGGGATATTCATTTAATATTAAAGAAAAGAAATTAAAAAAAATATTAAAGAAAGAAGACTATTTGCAGCACAACATGTCCCCGTGGGTATCAAATTTTGGTTTACAAATTTATTTTATACAATTTTTCATTAATTTCCTTATAGGTCACCCTAAAGTGAAACTATTTTGGGGTCATGGCGGACTTTTAGGCACCACAGAAGCTGTCTATTGTGGCAAACCCATGATTCTTACGCCCATATATGGTGATCAATTTGTGAATGCGTATGCTGTTGAAAATCGTCAAATTGGACGTATTCTTAGCTACGACAATATCAACGATAGCAGTTTGGAGGACGCATTACAAACTGTAAGACATTCAAGGTAGGTATCCTATAAACAACCATACTTTTAACAAAATAATTATTAAAGCTAAATTTCTTGCAGCTATGCAAAGAATGCCCAGGATATATCAAAAATATTTCGTGATAGACCTTCAAAACCTCTTGAAACAGCAACTTGGTGGGTTGAATATTTGCTAAGGCACAAACGTGCACCCGAGGTATTGCATTCTCATGCAGTAAACTTGAATTGGTTTATCCTTTACTCTCTTGATTCCATTTGTATTATTGTAGTAACATTGCTGTTGATAATATTCGCTTTAAAATATACTCTAAAGTTAATGATGAAAATATGTCGAAATAAGAATGATGAAAAGTTGAAGAAACATTAGCCAAATAATTAGTTGTAAGTCTTTTCATTATTGTAAATATTGTCATCTCAAAAGCAAAATGATAGATCATCTTGAGATGGGATTTATTTCAAACATGGACCCCATGTAAATAAAAGATAATCTTAGTGAAATATTTATGCTATATCTAAGCTTAGGGGTCATCAAACGCAGTTTGATTTTATACTCCAAGAGGACTTGATAAGCTATTGAAAACATGTAGAAACATTTCAATTTGCTTTTCTGGTGATGATATATGTATTTTTAAATAGAGAATTTTTATACATAAATTTTTTTGCAATAATAATAGAAGCTAAAATGGATTTATTTTTCTTAAATAAACTATGATGAAAATGCGAGTTTTTTCGTTTTTTAAAGAGGCTACTGCAAGCACAATCGCGGCAGCCATATGAATTAAAAGGTGTTTTCTGGCACTGGAGCAGCGATAGTGATAGGGTGCTGCTGCTCTCATATTGCTGAATGCGGGTCTATTAGATTGACGAAGACGCCGAAGTCGACTTTTTCGATCCACTGCGGCAACGTAGTTATACTAACTACTTTGCTGGGTATCAAAGAAATCAGCAATGGGTTGGAAAAGTCGACTATACTTCCGCCAATGCACGTTACCCCACACATCCGCATCGTTTGGGTGCCGGGACACAGCCGAGAAAGGGGGAATGAAAGAGCAGACGATTTTGCATTAAAGGCCAAAGTGAAGGCCGCCAAAAAACTTGGTCAACCCGAAGCCTTTCGGAGCAATGCAGTCCGAGTATAGTGCGTGGGCGACGAACGCTCATGTGACATTGAGGAACAGCGAAACTGTCGAAAGGGCGACGAAAATCTTTTGTAGAGATCCAGATCGTGAAAAGACGAGGCTATAACTGAAATGAACTAAGAAAATCAGTATTTCTTTCAGTATCATAACGGGACACATAGGATTACGAGCTTACCCATACTAATTATGTGCGGCATGTGATTGCATGTGTATGGCATGAGGGGAAAATGATGAGACGTTAGAGCATTTTCTATGTTATTAGCTTGCTTTCACGGCTAACAGACTCCGCCACTTAGGTGGGGACGCAATACCAGACATGAACCAGCCTTGGGTCATGGTATGGAAAACAATTAGAGATTTTGTAAGTAGCATGGAATTCCTGACTGGGGTTTTCTTTTTCGATGTTACTTTTTGGTATTTAGAGCGCACACCAACCCAATTATTGGCTTAGTTGTATGTCCATAGCGGCATGGGGCGTATTATTATCCATACCCTCTTTTCAACCTAGCCTACTTCATACATCTGTTTTGATAAACTGAACCACCCTAAGCTGCAGTGTTCTCTTCAATCATGGGGCGGACCAAAGGAATACGGAATATACACTCCGCCACGTGCCTGTTGCAGGATGAAAAAGGCACTTTACATTGAAGTTTTAGCCACTGCGCGTTGAAGGATTCTATCAGATCAATTTGATCCATTGAATCAACTTCTGTGGAACTGCATATGTAAATTTGCCTATAAATATTCCATCGTACTAATCTAGTCATTCCGTTTGGACCATTTCGAAATATGCGACCAAAACCCCATAAGATATTATATTTTTGATCGCCTCGACGTTCTGAGTCGATCTAGCCATGTCCGTCCGTCTGTCGAAATCACGAAATCGGTCGAACGCGTGGCTTGAAATTTTGCACAAATACTTAATATTGACGTAGGTCGTAGGAGATTGCAGAGGGGCCATATCGGTTCAGATTTAGATATAGCTCCCATATAAACCGATCTCCCGATTTGAGCCCTTACAAGCCGCAATTTTTGTCCGATTTGGCATGCAGTGTTTTGTTATGACTTTCAACAACTGTGCCAAGTACGGCCAAAATCGGTCTATAACCTGATATAGCTGCCAAATAAACCGGTCTCTCATTCATCGTTGCTCGGTTCCTAGAGCCACATATTGGCATGGTCGAAAATGTGAACTCTTTGGGGAAGGGGTGATGCCCTAAATACAAGGTCCTACATTTGGATATCAAATTCGTACTTTACTCCCAAATACCTTTATTTGAGCCCCATATTGCGATGGTCAATAAAAAAATTGCTATTTGTGGGGTATTTTGGGAAAGGGGTGGACCCACAGAAAATTGGTCCCGAAAATGAGTATCAATTCTTGCTCTATCCCCAATACCTTTCATTTAAGCTCCACATTGACATGGTTGGTAAATATGCCCGATTAAGGGATGTTTTGGGGATTGGGGTGGTCCCCCAAACACTAAGCCCGGAAAATATATCAGCAACGTGCTCTATTCTCATATATCTATACATCATTTTTTTGAACCCCGTATTGCCATTGCCCTCAAAATTGGATATCAAATTCGTTTTCTAACCTCATTTAAACTCATTATTGCAAAAGTCAGCAAATTTGTCCGGTTTGGGGTATTGGCCCTAAAAACTATGAATATTTAGCTCCACTCTCTTTAGGACCCAAATTGTCTTGGTGAGCAAATACGTCCTATTTGGGGGTTGCTATGGTGGTGGGACGTCCGCTAGACAGTTGGCACCTAATGTTGAAATCGGATACGTGGTCTACTCCCAAATACCTTTCATTTGAGCCTCATATTTCCAAAGTTGGCAAAAATAACCGGCTTGGGGGGTGTTTTGGGGGATGGGCGGCCACTCAGTGAGTTGGCCTTGAAAATATATATCGGATTCGTGTTCCACTTTATAAACCCTCCAATTTGAGCCTCATATTGCAATAGTCAGAAAATACTTACTATTTGGGTGGTGTTGTGGGGGTGGCCCCATAGACACATTTCCCGAATATTGATATCAAAGTCGTGCTTTACTCCCAAAGACCTTTCATTTGAGCCCCATATTGCTATGGTCGTAAATTTGTCCCCTTTGGGAGATGTTTTTGGTGAGAGGCGGCCCCCAAACACTTTGTCCCATATTTGGATATCAGATTCGTATTCTACATTCAAATACCTTTTATTTAAGCCCCATATTCCCATGGTCAGTAAATAAGTCCAGTTTAGGGGGTGTTTTGGGAGGGGGTGGTCCCTCAGAAACGTGGTCCCACATTTGGATATCAGATTCGTATTCTACTCGCAAATACCTTTCACTTGAGCCCCATATTGCCATGGTCGGTAAATATGTTCGATTTAGGGGTGTTTTGGGGCTTGGGGTGGACCCCTAGCACTTGGTCCGACAATTGGATATCAGATAAGTTTTCTTATCCTAAATACCTTTCATTTGAGTCCCATATTGTCGTGATTGGCCTAAATATATGTTTGGTAGGTTTTAGGGTGTGGCAGCCCCCCTAGGTACCTCATCCGAAATTAGGATACCAAATTTTTATTTTTAGGGTACTATAGGAGAGCACACAAAATTTCGCTTAAATCGCCCCACCCATCTCCGAGATCTGGCGTTTCTGAAAATTAGGGTAAGGGGGAGGGTCCGTCCTCCCTTCAGATATCAAAAAATGTAGTACCCTATTTTCACCACGGGGTCATTATGCACCATCTGTGAAAATTTCAAGAAAATCGGTTGTGCCGTTTCTGAGTCTGTAAGGAAGACACAAACAAACACAAATTGATTTTTATATATAAGATAGTTGCTAGTGTGCAAAATTTAAGGGCCCATTGGTGGGACCTCGGGCCCTTATCCATTCGAAAATGGCAGACTTATTTCCACTTATTTTTTCTCCATCCCGACAAGGGATTTGAGAACGTTGTTTTTACTTTTGTGTACGATGATGGAATGTAAAGCAGTTGTAGTTCTATGCAGCTTTCGAAATGCGTGGAATGGAAATTGTCCAACGGGAGGATCGGAAGGAGTAGTCTCTCATGCGTCTTGGCTACTGATAAAAGAAGTCAAATCGGTCGGTACGACTTTCCCTGGCTCATGTCATGTTCAGGTTTCACGGATTACACTGCCCATCTTCCAGGCATCGAAAACTAAAAGAGGGTTCAAACACGGGTTGGGCACAGTTGTAAGGTACTCAACTCCAGACAGACTCAGATTCTTCAGCATCAGTGTAGAGCTTCCGTCTGGGACCAGCGCCTTGCGCGACTTGGCGCCACGGATGACATTTGTAGCTTCGTGCATTGTAAAGTGTGATAGCTGTTCAGTGGCACGGAGATCATGGATAGAACGAATGGCTCCCCTTCTAGCCTTGGCACTCTCGGTTCGATAAATTGACGTTTGTCTAAAGAAAATACGTCACAAGCATCGCCAGCATTTTTTATTTAAAAACAATTGTTTTCCAAAGCAAGCAAATAAAAAACTAACCAAAACAAAAACCAGCTGTTGTTTTGCAAATTTTCACTTAAAGTCATTTGCGTACCTTTGCTTGCAAATTTTTTAAAGAGAATAAAATGGCTCTTACTCTCTTGCAAATTTTTACTGGAAAAGTATGCGAACAGATCTAAAGAGAGTAAAATGGCTCTAACTCTTCAGCAAATTTTTACTGGAAAAGTACGCGAACAGACCTAATATATATACATTATTTCGAGGTGTTACAAACTGAATGACGGTATACCCCCTATAGGGTGGTATTAGGGTGGCTATATAAATTCTTAATATTAAGAAAAAAATCTTCCAATAAAGGATATTTTTCTTTACAAGTTTAGCATTTTTAGTTAAAGAAAGCTTCAAAATTTAGGATACAAATTTTTTCAGCGAAGATTCGGGATATGTAGATCTGTTTGATTTATTGAGGTAATAAATGGATACAGCCCAACACAATATAAACCATCATTGACGAAGTTAATGTATCTAAATCCATGGTAGTGTGTACCCAAGGCCGATTAGATGCCTTTTTACTTGTTGTTGGCTATTTGTTGAACATTTTTTTTTTCAAAATCATTGTAATCTCGTGCACTTGTTTCGTATGAATGATTTCGCATTGATATAATTTACATAAAAATTGTTGTTATGCCACATTCATTACAAAATGTTTTCAATGAAAAACGAAAACTTTCATTTTCATTTGACTGGTGGCAGCATGAATGAGTCAGGTGTAGCGTGTATGAGTCAAGTAAAGCCGAGCTATTAAGGCGCTTGCATCATAATTTTCCTTGACCATGCCATACGGCATTCTTGCAAAGTCATTACCCACTGCATTGCAATAGCTCACCAAAGAAATTCTTAAGAATGGAGTGAGTAACAACAATAAAATACAAAAAACGCTTCAAGAACCAGTTTCCAATGTTGATTGAAGTGAACAGATGTGAAATGGCTAATGAATGAAATTTACCCAAAGACCGCTTAAGCTAATGACTTAGGAATGACTCTTTCTTTATACTGGACTTTGAGTTTCAAGAAGAAAGACTTTTGTATTTTTAGAATTTATTTCATTGGATTGTAAATAATTTATTTTTTTATTTTACGTTATACATATATCGCATATACACATTTGCAGTTTTTTCGATTTTTTGTTTAAATATTTTTAAAATTACTCATCATATTCCTCCTCCTCCAAATCGTCTATGTTCGAGGGGTATTTAAGCTCTTTCTGTGGGGGATTAACATTGAAGGTCTTTGAATTTGACCTAGATGTGGAGCTGGAGCTGTTGTTGGTGTTGCTACTTGCATTGTCTCGATATGATGCCGGAATACTTTTCACTGCGAATTTGGGTGGGCTAGGCTTGGAAATGCTGCTGCCTCTGCTGTTGAGAGCAGTGGATTTTACATTGGTGCTTGGGGCTGCATTACTTTCCGAACGTTCCCGCTTGAGGGGCACCACACTGTTGGTATTCTCGTAGGCTGATGAGCAAAAGTCATTGCACTCATCCATGGATTTGAAATTGTTATCATTGCCAGCACATCCGCCCCAATAGAACATGGTGCACTTCATGCGTCTAATGTCAAAGTAATAGCGTTGCAATTTAGCACGACAATAGCCAAAATCCATGGGCATAAGGCAAGTCTCGGGGAGGCCTGGGAATGGGAAAATAAAAATTTCAAGTAAATTCCTTCAAAGTCCATATCGGATTAAAGATTATATGGGAGTTATATTTTAACCTGTGCCAATTTTGATGAAATTTTGCACACATACTGGGACGTCAAAAAGAATATCAGACGCCCTTTATTGTAGAGATGTGGCCAAAAAAGATTGGCCTTAACTGCTTTAAAAATTTCATGACAATCGGCTAATAAATGCGACCTTGATCCCAAGAATACGTGGACAGACAGACCGTCATAGCTAAATCGGTATACTTATCAACGGGTCTAGCTCTTCTCCTTCTAAGCGTTGCAAACAAATGCACAAACTTATAATACCCTGTACCATAGTGGTGGTGTAGGGTATAAAATCAAACCAATCAAATTTGCCCATGAACATTCATTCCATTAAGGAACTGGGGCAAACTTCTCACATGTCAATGAGTTTCGCCCGATTCAAGTTTAAATTCAATGATAAGAGCTTCCTTTTTATATTCAAAGGGCGTGCCGCTGTGCGACACCTCTATCGGATGAAGTTTTTGCATAGTACCTCACAAATGTCGCCAGCGTTACAGGGAATGCTTCTTTAATATCAATGAGCGCAGTCCGATTTAAGTTTAAGCTCAACGATAAGGGGCCTCGTTATGTATGCCGAATACGGCCTCTGCCGCCAGCATTAGTAAGGGGAAAACCATCGCTGAAAAATTTTCTTAAGTTTACGACGGGATTTGAATCCAGGCGTTCGGTGTCATGGGCGGATATGCTTACCTCTGTGGGATATTTATATTAAGAACACTTTGTCAAAATCCGGTCGAAAAGTTACAATTTGTCAGCACGATACTTGGCAAGGAAGACAGCGGTTTTTCAACCCCGGTTCCCAATTTCAGCAAAATCGGGTACTAAACGGGCCTTACAGATCTAATTGGGTTATAGATCTAAATCGAGAGATCGGTCTGTAGACAGCTATATTTAAATATGGTCGAACCTGCACCATATTCAGTCAGGATATGTAGGGGTCTAATAATAAATACGTCATTAATGGGAGAAAGTTCTTTGATCGTCAGATTGTTCTATATAGGGGTACATCTACATATGGTCCGATCTTAAGAATACTCGGCACAGATATCGAGGGGCATAATAAAATTCACTATGCCAAATTTAAGCGAAATAAATGTTAGTGTTATGATGCAGAGGCCTTAAATCGGGTGATCGTTTTATATGGCAGCTATATGCTAAAGCGATGTCAAGAAGCCTAACAAAACTCACTTTGGCAAATATCAGCGAAATCGGGCATTAAATGTGCGCTTTATGCGGCCAAGTCTACATTGTGAGATTGGTCTATACGACAGCTATATTCAAATATCGTCCGACCTAGCCCATACATAGCACGGGTATCGTATGCAACTCTCCGTACCAAATTTCAGTGAAATCGGGTAAATAATGTTTCTTTTATGGCCTAAAAACCTTAAATCGGTTGATCGGTCAATAAGGGGCCTTTATGACCGTCCGTCTTGCCTTCTGTCGAAAGCACGCTAACTTTCGAAGAAATAAAGCCAGGTGCTTGAAATTTCTCTTGAATACTTCCCATTAGTGTAGGTCGATTGCGATTGTAAATGGGCCATATCGGTCCATGTTTTGATATAGCTGCCATATACAAAAAGCGCTCGTATGTCAAAATGTTCTGAGTACGTTTAACCTCAAAAATTTCAAGCTTTACGATAGAGCTATAAGTTGCAACACAAGGGTTGTCCAATCCCGAAATGGAAAAGGCAACCCTCGTATACGCATGTGTAGGCCATTAAAATCCTCAGCAAAACAGAGAAACGGACAGAATTGGTTTTTGGATTTAGTTAAATACAGATCATAAAAATTTCAACTTAAACGTGATAATAGCATGGATGTCCTTTAATGTATAACATAAAATTAAAGAAAATTTCCTTATTTTAAAGTCCGGTGTATAGTCTGATTAACCGATTTTTCTATTTTACTTCTTGACCACCTACAGGAAGTAATTCTTATCCATATACAAAAACATGGACTCTTCATGGGATTTATTTCTTGTCAACATTATCCGCGCAAAGAACTAAATTCACAAATTCGATCCATGGTGGAGTGTATTCGAAATTCGGCCCCGACGAACTGAACACATTTTACTTGTTTTTTTTATCCAAATGAAGACGTTTGCTATAAGTTATCGATTCAGATTTGGGAGAAGTTATTGTCTGATTTTCACTTTAAAAGCCACACCGTAAAAAAATGGGATCCGCCCGAAAGCTATCTTCCCCTACTTATTTGAAAATAAAATGGGACATATGAAAGTCAAGGTCAAGACCTTAGATGTCATTTATATGAAAAATTTAACAACACTTAAAGAATTTTTTTTTATTCAAAGGTAAAACTTTTTTCACAATGTTTCAGTACCCTTTTTTGGGAAGGGATAAGGTGCTGGGGGGAGGAGGTGGATTTATGGGCAGAGTATTTTAAATCTCACTTACCTTCATACCTATCCGGTCCATACAAACCCACTGCACTCTCTACATAGAAATTTTCCGGTGATCTCACCACAAATATTATCAAAAATTGTAGCACCGTTGCGGCTACTGCTGTTGTTGCTCCGAAATTCATTTTTACTGCTATTAAACTGTGCACATGCGCACAAGTGGTACGCCAACAAAACACCTTTGCTTCAATGTACGACTTAAAACTTAATACTGGACACAAGATGATGGCTGATAAGTGAAACCTCCAGTTTTCACCGTTTGCGTGGTAAGGCTGAGCAAAATTTGATATGGACGGCGCTAGAGGGTGGTGCAGGCGGCAATAGAGGTAAAAACCGTTGATCGGTGGTTGCTGTGTCCAAATGACTCCTCTATTAAATGATAACAAAAATATTTGCCAGCTTCAACAGGCTGGTTGGGCAGGGTGGTGGAGAGCAAGGGTGTTTCGCTCTCAGGGGCACTGATGTAGAACTGAGTGCGCCTATAACAACTCCAATGGCTATGATGAAGATGATAACAATGGCCAGCTATGAAAATTGTTGTGAAGATCTTTGAAAAATTATCTGCTGGCTGGCTATCGGAGTAAGAAGAAACATGAAAATTGCAAATGTTAATTGTTCCGCTTACAAAAGATATAATAGCTCTTGGCTGATTGACTGGGCATCTAGCCAGCCATGGAAAAAACCCTAAGCGAGCTGTAGTAACAGCAGCCTACAAAAAAGGCAAATCAGGAGATTATTTTAAATACCTACTTACTTGGCTCCTAATGTGTAGCGTGTGTAGCGTGGTTGGTTTGTCTTGGTGCGGCGGGGCGTTTAAATGCTTGATTGCGTTTTACACTTGCGATCGCTTGAAGTATTCAGAATAAACTGAGACTTCAAATGGATATCCCCATTCAATTTGGAATCCGTCTGCAATGTAACAGCATAGAGGTGGTAGTGAAACAGCAACAAAAACAAAAGCACTCCGATTGAATGAAATGAAATGCGAATTTATAAATACAAAAATATTCTGCAAAACTCAATATCTGGGGTTTTGCTTTCGTCTTTTCTCGTAGCAGCAGTAGTTGTTCTTGTTGTTGTCGCTGTGTAATAAACAACAATCTTTTAAATTGCTGTTGCCGCCATCTATCTGAGTGTTCACTTGTACGTTTGCCTGGCTGGCTGGCCATCTATCTCCGCGGGCCCGTTCCCCATCAAACCATTTGCCAGCCTTTGTAGCAAATGCGGCGTATTTAAAACCTGTCCTCTTTGAGTTAAACTGTTTTTTGTTTTCTTTATTTCTCTATGTGTAATGCTTCTCACCTTCATTGGGTTTAACATCATAACAAATCGTAACGCATGTAGGGATGTCATACTTAGAATCTTGGAATAAGGCAGGTGAAAATTTCTTGTGGTAGTAATCGTTTCAAAAACCATAAATTTCAACGACAAGTTGAAATCAGGGAAATAAAGACTTTGGTCGCCCGTTATTATTTCATAAGTGGTCGGAAAAACAAATAAAAGCTCATTAAGTTCGGCAGGACCGAATCTTAGATACCCAACACTGTGGATTGCATTTGATAAGTTCTTTGCAGATCGCTATATCCAGTTATAAACCGTACTTGTCAATGATATAAAGAGTCATACCAATTTCAAAATATCAGTCAAATCGGCTAATCCCAGTCCCAGCCTTCTAGAGGCTCAAGAAGTTAAACTGGTGATCGGTTTATATGGAAGCTTAATCAGGCGATGTACCGATTAAGATTATATTCGGCACGGTTATTGAGAGTCTTAGAAAACACAACGTGCAAAATTTCAGCCAAAACGAAAAGTTTGTTCTAGAGGCTCAATAAGTATAACCGGGAGATCGGAAAAAAATTTAAACGGTGGTTATCCTTTCCTAATGGTGGCGACAATTGTGAGGAACTTTGTCATGTAAAAACTTCTCCCCAAAGAGTTGTGGCACTGCAGCTCGCCGTTCGCACTCGGCTATGAAAAGGATACCCCTTAACATTGAGCTTAAGCTGAAATCGGACAGCACTCATTAATATTTGATAAGTTTGCCCCTGTTCCTTAATGGAATGTTCATGGGCAAATTTGCATTTGCCGCGGTCTTCTGCGCACCTTCTCCAATTTTTGACAACAAGATTTTTTCTCCCCTTGGTCTTTCCAACGGAGTTTTCCCAAGGCTGATGGATCACAAGAGCTGTCTCCCTGCGTGAAGCCTCTGTTCGGAGAGGCCGTTCTCTATTCTAACATCATTGCAGGGGTGCCGAACTCAGACATAGCTGAAAGTACCTTTGAACGTACAGGCCTGTCGAATGCGGTTTGTGGTCGACTCGTCTTGTCCTATCGAGCATCTTAGGCACTCAGTATTTAACCAAGAGCCGGTGCCGCCCGGCCTCTTCGTTCGATACCGCGGATTGTCCGCGACTGCCGTTGCAGCTACTACGTGTGGAGAATTCCACTATCCCCAACATGTGGACGCGCCCGTTAGTTCGCAGCTAAGGTACTCTTGACAGCCACACAGATTGGACCTCAAAGTTCCAGCCTGTGTGGTGCTCACAGCTATCCCGTGCCGGGTATGGCATTATGAATTTTGCAATCACAACCGCATTGTGATCAATGTGGCCTTGCGAATATAATGATGCTGAAATTTCAGCTTAAACTTGAATCGGACTGCATTTATTGGCATGTGAGAAGTTTGCCCCTGTTCCTTAGTGGAATGTTCATGGGCAAAATTTGCATTTGCAACTACCATGTTTTTTGTATTGGTCTATTGGTATTGGCCGAACTCTTTAGCCTCATTCCATTATCGGGCGTTTCTTCGTAAAAGCTAAATTTTCCGACTGTTAGACCAAATATATTTTCCCTCCAAACTTGCAAAGTCCCAGCATGATTTCAATCTCAAGTTCATTGGAGTGTGTCTTCTTAATTTGTCGGGGCCTTAGCACAAGTAATAGTGATGTAAAAGAATTTGGCTTTTATGCGGAGTCTCTCATCCACTGGAATAGATACTAGCCTAGAGTGGAGACTAACATAGGTGTTTTACTCTCCGGCAAACAACATATCCACAGCCAAACTCATGTCTCGTATCGTGACAGCTATAATGCAGCGCATCATCCTTCTGTGTTGTAGGACGCCTCTCCTTACCCATAGCATTTCCTGTAATACGGGCCTCGTACCTATCCAATACATTAGCCTGTGCGTATACTGCACCTTATCGGTATGAATTTCGGACATTCCAGGTTGGCATATCATGGACCTCAATTCGTTTGTGGAGGTTGTAATTGGCATTTTCTGCAAGCGTGGGTTGTAGCACAGCGCCTCAACCAGGTTTTTTATAGTTGTTATGTTTAAGCAAAGGTGTTGTATAGTCTCTTCTTCCTCGATGTCCCTACAGCTCCTGCAAAAGTCGTTGCTGGCAACCTTCAGTGTGTCAGCATTTTTTCCGATTAGACAGTCATCTGTCATGACGGGCACAACGACTGAGAAGTCTGTTCTAGCCAATGGCAGGAAAGCAGTAGACCTCTTCAAGTCTAGATGAGGCCACATAGTTTTGGAATGCTCACAGCCCCCTCTTTGTCCTTCGGGTCTGGTCCTGAAAACTTAGCGGACATGTCGCTAGAGGCATACCCACGGATTCCAGTGTCCCTGGAGTGTGTAAGGTAGTTCCCAGTCTCGCAAGCTCGTCTGCTTTAGAATTCTCCGGGATATCTCTGTGACCCGGCACTCAGAACAGGTGAATTTTGAACTCTTCAGTAAACTCGTTGAGAGATCTGCGACAGTGGAGGGCGGTTTTTGTGTTCAGAAATACTTTCTCCAGGGATTTAATGGCTGTCTGAGATTTATGTCAATCGTCGTAATGACATTATATCTTAGTCATTCCACCACTTCCTTAATTGCAAGGATCTCTGCTTGATACACACTGCAGTGGTGGGTAACCTCTTCGATATGACCTGTTCTAGATCTTTAGAGTACACCCTAAAGCCCACCTAGTCGTTTAGTTGGAAACCATCCGTATAGAAGTCTATGTAATTTCTGTTACCTGGGATATCGTAGTTCCAATCGGTTCTATCAGTGGTACAGTAATTTTTATCAAAAAGCGGCTCAGGTAGGGTGTAATCCACACTACCTGGAACATCGGATATTGTATCAAGGATAACACAGTGTCCGTAGCCGCCACATGACCAATGAAAAAGCTCCCTTAACCTCACGGCAGTGGTCGCTGCAATTTGAGATTGTGTCGTCCCCAGTGCGGCTGTGATGCACAAACAAGCCATCCTTTGGATCCGGTTAAGTATTGAGCAGTAGATGGATTTCTGAAGCGTCGCCCACCAGACCACAACACTGTATAGCATAATAGGTCTGACAACTGCACCTTTTGCCAATGGCTCTCGTACAGGTGTATAAGGCAAGAATGGCCTTTCAATGTCTTTACCTTGCATAAATTTGCCTAGGAAAATGAAGGAGTTATCTTGCACACTCTCCATTGACTTACTCACGTCGAAACTGGGGAATTTTTTCTTCTTTTTTATTTCACTAAATTATTTAAAAGCTTAACTTAAATTTCCATAAAAATGTGCAATCATTATCATTTGATTTATGAAAGTCCGAGTTAGAATAATATTTAAATTACACAATTTGTTGAAAAGTCTATATAGTCACAACCATCAACTGGTATCCCTATCCCTAAAATATCTTTTCTGAAACCATCGAAGCACACACTCACACTGATACAGAATGGCTGCAAGTGGAGCTTTATTTCGTTGAAGCAAAACAAACATTTTTTAAATAGTCGAAATCTGAATGTTCTACTGCTCTGTCTCTTCGATACATGAAAGGTGATCAGGTGTGGACGATTGATCGATGAATAGAATAGAGCAGGCCAGCAAGTTAGCAAGCATTTTTACTACTTACTAATAATTGTTATTCCGCCAAGTGCGTTTAGTTTATTTGCATTTAGAAATACCTAGGTACCTACAATAAATAAAAAATTGCTTTAATTTGTTTTTTTTTGGTTTTACAAAAATTCCTGTTTAAGAATTGTTGTGTGTGTGTGTGTGTATTGTCTACGGGCGAATTTTCGAACGCATAATTTTGCTACTAAAATCATGGCCATTAATGATCCCACTCATGCCTCCCTCGTCAACGCGCTTTTAGGAAAGTTGGCATTGGCAATGGTCATTTCTACATACATATAGACCTAGAGATGTAGTTTGTCAATCTAACTGTAATGACTGCCAATAACGTCAACTCTGCGACTACAGATTTAAATACGGTTGTCATATTCTAAAAATTGTTGAGTTTAGTTGAGTTGAGTTTTTTTAGCTTGCCTCATAGTTGTGACTACGTCTCTATTTGAATTTCAAGGTTAACTCTGGATTTTCTCATTTAAATCATTAAGAGAGAAAGAGGGAAGTCTATTTTGATTTATTCTTTAGGTCTTGGGGAATGCTGAGAATCTTGTGTTGATGTTTCCTCCACGATGATTCCACTATTTGATGATTCTTAACTCTGGTATTCTCCAAGAATTGCTTTAGAGAGTCAAGGCCCCCTGCGTATTTAGTGTAGGGGTAAATGATGTGATTCCAACAAATACCACAACAACAGCACCAAGTTTTTTTTTATAATCAAATGTGAAATAAATGAAACGAATTTTTTATTACTTCTATTCAACAAAATAAGGCAGAATGTTTTGTTTTGTTTTTTTTTCAACTAATTTAAATGTTGTTATTGCGATTTAGTATATTCTAATTTGAACAACAAATTTGTAAACAAATTTGTGAGATGATTTAAATGGTTAATTCTATCTTCATTTCTAAATTAGAAAGGAAATTGGGAGTGGAGTTTTCTGTGAAAAATCCAAATTTATAGATATTCTGAACTCGATGAAAATTAAGAATTGCGTCTTGTAGGGGCTCAAGAAGCAAAATCGGGAGATAGGTTTATATGGGAGCTGTATCAAGCTATTGATCGATTCAGACCATATTGAACACGTATGTTGAAGGTCATGAGAGAAGCCGTTGTACAAAATTTCTGCCAAATCGGATGAGAATTGCGCCCTCTAGCGGCTCAAGAAGTCAAGATCCCAGATCGGATTATATGTCAGCTATATCAGATTATTACCGATTTGCGCGCTACTTCGCACAGTTATTGGAAGTCATAATAAAACACCTTGCGCAAAATTTTAGCCATATGCGATGAGAATTGCGCGCTGTATTGGCTCAAGAAGTAAAGATTCAAGATCGGTTTATATGACAGCTATACCAGATTATGAACCGATTTGAATCATACTTAACACAGTTGTTGGAAATGATACCAAAACACTACGTGCAAAATTTCAGTCAAATCGGGCGAGGATTACGCCCTCTAGAGATTCAAGAAGTCAAGACCCAAGATCGGTTTATATGGCAGCTATATCAAAAACATGGACCGATTTGGCTCATTTACCATCCCAACCGAACTACACTCATAAAAAGTATTTGTGTAAAATTTCATTTTACTCCTTCGAAAGTTAGCGTGCTTTCGACAGACAGGCGGACGACATGGCTAGTTCGACTTAAAATGACATGACGATCAAGAATATATATACTTTATGGGGTCTGAGACGCATATTTCGAGGTGTTACAAACATAATGACGAAATTAGTATACCCCCATCCTATGGTGGAGGGTATAAAAATTAAACACATTGTTATGGTGGTGACCATCCCCCTTACCATAATTTTGCGAAAACTCAAGATCTCGGAGATGGGTGGTCAGATTTAAGCTAAATTAAAAAAAACACGAAATTGATATAAAAATTTGGGGTCAAATAATCTGGGGGAACGCCCCACCCCACAATCCAACCAAGCGGACATGTTTACCAATTGGTGCAATATGGGTATCAAATGAATGGCAATTGGAAGTAGAATACGAATCTTATACAAAAATTTGGGGTCAAGTCCCAGGTGGGCCGCCCCACCCCAAACGGGCATATAGGCCGATCGGGATAATGTGGGATACAAACGAAAAGTATTTGAGAGTAGAATACGAAACTAATAGAATCGGATCGACCAGCTCAAAATTTTGCACTAAATGGACATGGGACAAGTTTTTTTTTATAATCAAATGTGAAATAAATGAAACGAATTTTTTATTACTTCTATTCAACAAAATAAGGCAGAATGTTTTGTTTTGTTTTTTTTTCAACTAATTTAAATGTTGTTATTGCGATTTAGTATATTCTAATTTGAACAACAAATTTGTAAACAAATTTGTGAGATGATTTAAATGGTTAATTCTATCTTCATTTCTAAATTAGAAAGGAAATTGGGAGTGGAGTTTTCTGTGAAAAATCCAAATTTATAGATATTCTGAACTCGATGAAAATTAAGAATTGCGTCTTGTAGGGGCTCAAGAAGCAAAATCGGGAGATAGGTTTATATGGGAGCTGTATCAAGCTATTGATCGATTCAGACCATATTGAACACGTATGTTGAAGGTCATGAGAGAAGCCGTTGTACAAAATTTCTGCCAAATCGGATGAGAATTGCGCCCTCTAGCGGCTCAAGAAGTCAAGATCCCAGATCGGATTATATGTCAGCTATATCAGATTATTACCGATTTGCGCGCTACTTCGCACAGTTATTGGAAGTCATAATAAAACACCTTGCGCAAAATTTTAGCCATATGCGATGAGAATTGCGCGCTGTATTGGCTCAAGAAGTAAAGATTCAAGATCGGTTTATATGACAGCTATACCAGATTATGAACCGATTTGAATCATACTTAACACAGTTGTTGGAAATGATACCAAAACACTACGTGCAAAATTTCAGTCAAATCGGGCGAGGATTACGCCCTCTAGAGATTCAAGAAGTCAAGACCCAAGATCGGTTTATATGGCAGCTATATCAAAAACATGGACCGATTTGGCTCATTTACCATCCCAACCGAACTACACTCATAAAAAGTATTTGTGTAAAATTTCATTTTACTCCTTCGAAAGTTAGCGTGCTTTCGACAGACAGGCGGACGACATGGCTAGTTCGACTTAAAATGACATGACGATCAAGAATATATATACTTTATGGGGTCTGAGACGCATATTTCGAGGTGTTACAAACATAATGACGAAATTAGTATACCCCCATCCTATGGTGGAGGGTATAAAAATTAAACACATTGTTATGGTGGTGACCATCCCCCTTACCATAATTTTGCGAAAACTCAAGATCTCGGAGATGGGTGGTCAGATTTAAGCTAAATTAAAAAAAACACGAAATTGATATAAAAATTTGGGGTCAAATAATCTGGGGGAACGCCCCACCCCACAATCCAACCAAGCGGACATGTTTACCAATTGGTGCAATATGGGTATCAAATGAATGGCAATTGGAAGTAGAATACGAATCTTATACAAAAATTTGGGGTCAAGTCCCAGGTGGGCCGCCCCACCCCAAACGGGCATATAGGCCGATCGGGATAATGTGGGATACAAACGAAAAGTATTTGAGAGTAGAATACGAAACTAATAGAATCGGATCGACCAGCTCAAAATTTTGCACTAAATGGACATGGGAAAATATGGGATTCTAATAAAAGATATTTGAGAGTTAAATACGAATATAACATAAGGGTGTAGCGAAGCACACTGAGCCAGCTAGTTGTTAATAAATAAGAATTTTTTGTTTACAAAAAATAGCCGGTTTCGTGGATGTTCTATTACACTGGTCAATAAGATTTTTTTTCCTAAGATTTTTTGGTCGATTCTTCCGAATCCGATAACTTTTTATACGCAACACCAAAGGATGAGGGTATACTTATCTAGTCATTCCGTTTGTAACACCTCGAAATATTCGCCTAAGACCCCCGTAAAGTATATATATATTTTTCATCGTCTCGACGTTCTGAGTAGATCTAGCTAGGTCCGTCCATCCGTCTGTCCGTTTGTCGAAATCACGATAGCGGACGAACGCGTAAAGTTAGCCGCTTGAAATTGTCAAAATATGTACATTAGGGCGGGCTGATTTTCATGGATGAAAAAAAAAAATATATATATATATCGTATAGTAAAAACGTAAACTTCGTTCAATTCTGAGAAGTTTCTCCGAAGAAACCATGTATTCACAAGTTTTTGGTCCAAGGACGAACGCTTCCATTTGATTTATCTGCTTGGATGAACAAGGTGTTTGATACCATCCATTTTGTCTTATCTCCATTTACTGCTAAACCCACTTTCACTGATTCACTTTCGATTAAACAGATCACTTGATAAGTTTCTCTATGTCTGAAACCTGAAAACTCTGCCGGCTGAGGAATAACTAGGCAGCAGGAGCTCATAAGTTACCAGCACAACTATTTAAGACGGCAAAATTCTGATAAGTTGTATGCATCAGCTCGACTAGGCGATCTGGCTAGATGAACATATACCTGTTAATTGGAACCTCGGCATATACAATGTCTCATACACCAGAAAGGAGACAAGACATAATGTGCCGACTACAAAGTGATGAATCTTCTTTCCATTGCACATGAGTAGAGATGGGGTTCTACCGGGTAAATACCCAATACCTTTTTGGGTATTTACAATTTTGTAGATATCTTGGGTATAAAAAAATTTTCCAAACAATTTTTGGCGATTTTGTATTCTTTGTATGTAACCCTGACGTTCTGATCTTATAAAATCGGATTTTAGTTATATATAGCCGATAAAGACCAATCTCCAGACTTAAAGTCTTGAGGCAAGAAATTGGTAATTTTTCATCCGGTTTCAATGAAATTTGGCACAGTGAGTTCTGGTAGACCCCTATTAATTTCTGTGAAGTGCGGATTAGATCGGACTATATTTGGATATAGCTGCCCTTAGACCGACCACCCGATCTCCCGATATAAGGTTTTAAGGCCATAAAAGATCCATTTATTCCCCGAATTTGATAAAATTTGGCACAGTGTGTTCTGGTAGACCCCTACCAATTCCTGTCGCACGTGGTACAGATCGCACCATATTTGGATATAGCAGCCATATATGCCGATCTCCCGATATTGTGTAATGAGCCTATAAAAGGAGCATTTTTCATCCTATTTCGATGAAATTTGGCACAGCGAGTTCCAGTACCCCTCTAAACATTTTTATTGAATATTGTCCATATCGGACCATATTTGGCTATAGCTGCCATATAGACCGATCTCTCGATATAGAGTATTGAGCCCATAAAAGGAGTATTTTTCATCCGATTTTGATGAAATTTGAAACAGTGCTTTCTCGCATCCCTCTAAACTTTTTTGTTGAAAGAAATTAAATTAAATTCTGGTAGACCTCTTACCAGAATTTACTGTCTCAAATTTCATTGAAATCGGATAAAAAATTACCAATATATTGCCTCAAGACTTTATGTCTGGAGATCGGTCTATATAGGGGTTATATATAACTAAAATCAGAGTTACATGCGAAGAATACGAAATTATAAAAAAAAATTGAAAAGGGTTTTTATAACCAAGATATCTGCAAAATTATACCAGCTTTTGGGTATAAATGGGCAAATACTCGTGTATTTACCCAATTTACCGGGTAAATACCTTTCGGGTATATACCCATCGCCCGTCTCTACACACGAGTACAAGATACTTTGTAGCGTACTGTATGAGGGATTATAAAGGGTGATTTTTTTGAGGTTAGGATTTTTATGCATTAGTATTTGACAGATCACGTGGGATTTCAGACATGGTGTCAAAGAGAAAGATGCTCAGTATGCTTTGACATTTCATCATGAATAGACTTACTAACGAGCAACGCTTGCAAATCATAGAATTTTATTACCAAAATCAGTGTTCGGTTCGAAATGTGTTCAAATTTTGACAAATTTTGTTCAGCGATGAGGCTCATTTCTGGTTGAATGGCTACGTAAATAAGCAAAATTGCCGCATTTGGAGTGAAGAGCAACCAGAAGCCGTTCAAGAACTGCCCATGCATCCCGAAAAATGCACTGTTTGGTGTGGTTTGTACGCTGGTGGAATCATTAGACCGTATTTTTTCAAAGATGCTGTTGGACGCAACGTTACGGTGAATGAACACATTTCGAACCGAACACTGATTTTGGTAATAAAATTCAATGATTTGCAAGCGTTGCTCGTTAGTAAGTCTATTCATGATGAAATGTCAAAGCATACTGAGCATCTTTCTCTTTGACACCATGTCTGAAATCCCACGTGATCTGTCAAATACTAATGCATGAAAATCCTAACCTCAAAAAAATCACCCTTTAAATAAAGTGCGTCTTTCGACCTAGCAAATCGGCAATATACCGAATAATTACACTGTGCCAAATCCTGAAAAAGACCTAAGAAAAACAGATCAACACTTACCATCTTTTCGTCGACTACAAAAACGCCCTACACTTTGTAAAAGGTTTCAACCCCTCTTTGACATTAGTATCTCTCCTCAGTTAAGATAGGAAAGAACATCTCTGAAGCGTTTAATACCTAATGAGGTTTTAGACAGGGGGACAGCTTATACTGTGACCTCTTCAATATTCTGCTGGTGAAGATTATATAGGCGATTCAGGTATGAATAGGCAGGGCAAATTATTTACATAAATTGATGACATCGATATTATGGGTCGGTCAGTGAAAACTGTAATTGCAGCCCTTAACAACATCAAAGAAGAGCAAGTGAAATAGGGTTCGGCAGTAAAAGGTTGGTTGGTTGTAGTGGTTTGGTATCAATGCTCGCAACGCTCTGTAAAACCGGGCAATTGGTAACTATAAATTTGATAGGGCCCAATTATCTCATTGACTTTAGTACGTACGAGAGTACGCTGACAGTACGCTCGAGAGTATCTTGTATGCGATAAGTCTCCTCCCCATCGCATACAACATACTCTCGAGCGTACTGTGTGAAAGATTAAAACCTAAAGTCAATGAGATAATTGGGACCTTTCAATGCTGCTTTAGACCTGGTAAATCCACTCTGGACCAGATATTCACACTGCGCCAAATCCTGGAAAAGACCCTACCATCTCTTTGTTGACTACAAGGCCGCCTTCGATACTCCTTTACGTTCAAAGGTATTTCAAGCCATGTCTGAGTTTGGTATCCCTGCAAAATGAATAAGACTCTGCAGGATGACACTCGCTGATACGCGTTCCTCAGTAAGAATAGGAAACAATCTCTCCGAACCATTTGATACCAAACGAGGTTTCAGACAGCCTATTGTGTGATCTTAATATCCTGCTAGAGAAGATTATACGAGATGCAGATGTGAATAGATATGGCACACCAATCACAAGAGAATACATGCTACCCGCCTTTGCCGACGACATCGACATCATAGGTCGGTCACCGGAAGTAGTAACTGCTGCCTTTAAAAGAATCGATAGAGAGTCAGTGAAAATGGGTCTGGCAGTAAATGGAGATAAGACGAAATGGATGGTTTCAACTCGCAAAACGCCTTGTACAACCGAGCAGATAAAAAAAATGGAGAAAGTTGGAAACCAGAACTTCGAGATAGTTAGAAACTTTATCTACCTCGGCACCGCCGTTACCGAAATGAATGACATCAGTTTTGAGATAAAGCGAAGAATAATACTGGCAAACAGATGCTACTTTGGACTAAGTAAGCAGTTTAGCAACAAGGTCACCTCTCGACAGACGAAGATTACACAATACAAGACACTGATACTACCCGTGTTGGTATGTGGTTCTGAAGCATGGGTACTTGTGAAAGCAGATGAGGCAGTGCTTGAAGTATTTAAGAGAAAGATTCTTCGTAAAATGTATATAGACCAGTTTGCGTTGATGGAGAATATAGACGACGTATGAAACACGAGCTTCAAGACGATGATAGCATAATTGCATGTATCAGAATACAACGGCTGCGTTGGCTAGGTCAGGTCAGGCTAGGTTGTCAGAATGGATGAAGAAGCTCCAGCAAAGAAGTCTTTTGAAGGCAAACACGATGGTGCACGCAAACCGGGAAGACCAAAAGCCCGATGGAAAGATCAAGTGGTGAGAGACACCTTGAAACTTGGTGTTAGAGATTTTAGAATGAGCGCAGAAGATCGTGGCGCTTGGAACACTATTCTGCGTTTGGCTAGTCGAACAAAAGTGTTCTGTCATAGTCAATTGAAGTAAGTAATAAAATTGAAGGATACAGTTTACAAAACGATGTATTTGTACGGATTACCATAATTTTGACCACTGTCCAACCACAAAAATCAGCTTAATAACGATTTAGGACAAAAGATTTATGTGGAAAAAGCATCGACAAACTGGTCGAACGATAAGGAGGAGGTAGGCTTTGATGGATTTATTATATTTTTAATCATTATTAAGAAAATAAGAATTTAACCACACAAAAATTTTAATTTTCTGTGAAAATCACACTTCTGAGAAACTTTCAGTTTTTTTTACAAATTTTAGCGATAATTATTGTTTTACCCACTAATGGTGGTTATTACGAGCACAATCCAGTTTCAATTTAAGCAACAGTCAATTTGAGGTTGATTTTTTTTTCGTTTGTCATAAACAAACACATATCAATAGTTTTTATTTGTATTTGCAGTCAATGAGCAAACAAGGTTTATAATACAAGCTTATCAATTACGAAATAACAAAAAATGGCAACACGGATTTGTTAAAGCTAAGCGAATTCGAGAGCGGTCATTTCCGTCCCCCGCCCCCTTGGCTTACTTGCAAGCCTGCTCACACTGTTCCTTGGTGGTGAAGCGGTTGTTGTTGCCGTGGCAGCCGCCATAGAAAAATTCCTGGCAGGCCTTGCTTTCGCTGTCATAGTAGTAGGACAAGTCCGATTTGCGACATGGGCCAACCTCTTTGGGCAAGGCGCAATCTAAAAATGGAAATGCAAGGATTGCGACACAAGGTCTTTATATAGTTAGAGCCTAAACACTCACCTGCTTTGTCGAAGGCCTGCACTGAGGCGAAGAAAATCAAAGCCACAATGCTGAATAAAACCAAAGTGTATTTCATGGTGAATGTGAGGGAGTTTGCGGCTGCTGGCTGTTGAACTGCTCAGAATGAAGATTCGTTGTGATGTGATGGCTGCGACTTGACGGGTTAGTAACTTATATATACCGCTGACAACAAACGTCAGCCAAGAAGGGCTCGGTCGAGGTTTCACAATAACTCAGTACTTCACACAATCATATTTGCTCATTTGTCTGTCCTTCCTTAGCTCAGTCGCCTATGGGTGCTGTGTTTTTATTTGCTTATTGGCATTGCATCAGCAGCAGCAGCTGATATCAGTCGGAAGTAGTAGTGAATCCCAATATTTTTGCACTCGGGGCGACAAAACAATCATCACCTGGGACAGACATTGCCACTTCAGCTGACTGACAATGATAATAAGCAGCACCACCTCCAGCAAACTTATCTCTGGTCGTCGCTCCTTAATTTTTTGGGTCAAATGAAGAGATAGATCCAGACATCAACTTTGTGATGACGCACAGCCAGATTTGGGCACTGCAATTATCTCTTGAAGTGTTGCACTGGTAAGGCTCAAGGGTCCACAGGGGAACTTTACAAGCAATATGACGAGGTCATTCGTATTTTTTTTTTCATACATTTTGGCCAACTTAAGGTTTTTGTCTTAAATTGACATCAAATAAATATGGACAGCATCACAAACAAGAAATTTAGTTTTTGCAATTACGATGAACTGATGCGGTTTTTTTTGGATAGTTGAATAAATATTTGGGAGGTTTTTTGTTTGTTGGCTATTACGAGCTTACTGGAGTATATAAAAGGTAAATGATAAAAGGAGAAAAATAAAAATAAAATTTAAAATGGATGTGTATACAAAACTTCGAGAATTGGTGGTCTTACAAAATTTTCTTAAAATTGAGTTTCATAAAAAAAAAAAATAATTTTTCAAAAAACGTTCAACGTTTCAATTTTTTACAAAAATTTTATTGGGTTGCCCAAAAAGTAATTGCGGATTTTTTTAAAAAAAGTAAATGCATTTTTAATAAAACTTAGAATGAACTTTAAGCAAATATATTTTTTTTACACTTTTTTTCTAAAGCAAGCTAAATGTAACAGCTGATAACTGACAGAAGAAAGAATGCAATTACAGAGTCACAAGCTGTGAAAAAATTTGTCAACGCCGACTATATGAAAAATCCGCAATTACTTTTTGGGCAACCCAATAATTATTATATATGACAATCTTATCAATTTTTAATTCTCTGCTATTCTTATGATCTCTTTCTACCGTTTAATTAATTTCTAAATATCAAGAAGCCTGTAATGGGATGGTTTGAATTCTAAGAAGTTTTTGAACTAATTTTTAACGTTCTCCTAATTGTCAAAGCTTATGCTCCTTAAGGTCAGTTTTGGCTACATTTTTGAGGTGGCGTTAGACCCCAATACCAAGGGTGGCCTCTTTTATAGCGGCTGTAGCGACTCGTTTACATGATATGGCACGGTTATGTTGAGGTCATTGTCAACAGTTTTATTCTTATTAAGCACCAAATAATGCACTAGCCTTCCAAATCCTAATGTGCGCTCCTTGGGACTATTCTTACTAAAATGCAAGATATTGGGTTGTCCAAAAAGTAATTGCGGATTTTTCATATAGTCAACGTTGACAAATTTTTCACAGCTTGTGGCTCTGTAATTGCATTCTTTCTTTTGTCAGTTATCAGCTGTTACTTTTAGCTTGCATTAGAAAAAAAGTGTAAAAAAGTATATTCGATTAAAGTTCATTCTAAGTTTTATTAAAACTGCATTTACTTTCTTTTAAAAAATCCGCAATTACTTTTTGGGCAACCCAATATATTCATTTACTGGTAGTGGCGGTTGCCCAACAACAAAATATTGAGTACACTATCTGTCAAAATCAGTGATTAGTGCAACTCTGAATTTGTGTATGTTACTAGTTCGCGCCTTTTTTCGTTGTTTGTGTGTGTTATGGTTCTTAACTGAAATACACACACACAACCAAAACTGGTTGACAGATAATGCACTTCGCGAGAAAAAATTGTACTCAGCTGTTAACGGTACTCTACCAGGTAATTATGTCATAACTAAAGTGCTTTGGTTTTAACTCGATGTCGAGCACAAATTTATGTGGCCATCCGCCTCTGGAGTTTTCCACGTTTTCATTAAGCTGTGTGGCATCCAATCTCCATATTATGAGTCTGGTGGAGCTATAGCTGGCAAAATATCGATGGCACTATCGATATTTTATTTTTTGTCTGAATATGGATTGAAGTCAATTTTTTTGCAAAATTGAACAAAAATAAGCGATCCGACACTGAATGTATCCTATAAGACACATTGCCCCTGTAGAGGGCGCTATTTTCATACTATTGGGCTTATATTTTGCACAATGATTTTTCTCATGACTTCCAGCTGACTTTATAACATTTGGTTTTATTCAGTCTTTGCATTGATATTGCTTGTATATAAATCGATCTCTTGATTTTTACTTCTCATTATACCTTCCACTATAGTATGGGGGGTATACTAATTTCGTCATTCCGTTTGTAACACCGTCTAATGATCGTCATGACATTTTAAGTCGATCTAGCCTTGTCCGCCCGTCTGTCCGTCCGTCTGTCGAAAGCATGCTAACTTTCGAAGGAGTAAAGCTAGGTGTATGAAATTTTGTACAAATACTTCTTGTTAGTGTAGGTCGGTTGGGATTGTAAATGGGCCAAATCGGTCCATGTTTTGATATAGCTGCCATATAAACCGATCTTGGGTCTTGACTTCTTGAGTTTCTTGAGGGCGCAATTCTTATCCGATTTGGCTGAAATTTTGAACGACGTGTTTTGTTGTGATATCCAACAACTGTGCCAAGTATGGTTCAAATCGGTTTATAACCTGATATAGCTGCCATATAAACCGATCTTGGGTCTTGACTTCTTGAGCCTCTAGAGTGCGCAATTCTTATCTGATTGGAATGAAATTTTGCACGTCGTGTTTTATTATGATATCCAATAACCGTGCTAAGTATGGTTCAAATCGGTTCATAACCTGATATAGCTGTCATATAAACAGATCTTGAGCAGATCTTGGGCGCAATTCTTATCCGATTTGCTGAAATTTTGAACGTGGTGTTTTACTATCACATCCGACAACCGTCTCAGGTCTAAATCGGTTCATAACCTGATCAAGCTTCCATATAAACCGACCTTGGGTCTTGACTTCTAGAGGGCGCAATTTTTATCCGATTTGGCAGAAATTTTGCATGAAATGTTCTGGCATGACTTCCAACAACTGTGCCAAGTATAGCCTGTATCAGTCCATAATCTGATATAGCCGCCATATAAACCGATCTCCCGATTCTTATCCGATTTGTCCGAAATTTAGCATGAAGTGTTTTATTTTGGCTTCCAACAACTGTGTTTAGTATGGTCTAAATCAGTCTATATCCTGTTATAGCCACCATATAAATCGATCTCCGATTCGACTTCTTGGGCTTCTAGAGGGCGAAATTCTAATCCAATATGGTTGAAATTTTGCGTATGTCGTTTTGGTATGACTTCCAACAACTGTTCTAAGTGTGGTCAAAATCGGTATATAAACTGATATAGCTACCATATAAACCGATCTCCCAGTTTGACTTTTTGAGCCTCTGGTGGGCCCAATTATTACTCGATTTGCCTGAAATTTTGGAGGTGTTGTTTTTTGTATTCGAAAAAGTCATTTAAAGAACTTGACAAATGCTGCTTTTATTGCAGCATAAAAAATTAGTCTTCTGTCATTGCGATTGTAAGATCCATGAGTTATTATTATTATTATGGTTGTTTTAAGTAGCAAGACAGTTTTTACTACAAACATGGTATCGAAGCTATTGAAAATCGATGGAAAAAATATATCGAGCTAAATGGCGATTATGTTGAGAAATAAAGAAAAATATTCTCAAATTTGTTGTGTTCTCCCAGAATCTCCATTGTCCTCTACTTCCGAATAGCCTTTATTTGATACCCATATTGCCCAATCGGTAAACATATCCTGTTGGGAGGTTTAAGGCGGTGGGCGACCTACCGACACTTCTGGCCAAATTGTTATACCAGATTCATATTCTACTCTTAAATAATTTTCATTTGACATCTATATTGTTGCAATAGGTAATCATGCCGTTTGGATGGGTTTTGGGTTGGGCCTACCCGTGTCGGTCAAAGAACCGAACCCAAACGCTTTATACGAATTTTGTGTCCTTTGTTTACTACTGCGGTGCACTCATCTCCGTCATAAAGCGTTTTTGAAAATTAGGGTAAGTGGAATGGAACGCCACCCCCACCCCATTTTCCCCGGAGAACCAATCTGTGACAATTTTAGAAAAATCGGCTCTGCGGTTTTTGAGTCTATAGGTATCAGGCAAACAAACAAACAAACAAAGTACATAATTTTCTCTTTTATATTGGGTTGCCCAAAAAGTAATTGCGGATTTTTTAAAAGAAAGTAAATGCATTTTTAATAAAACTTAGAATGAACTTTAATCCAATATACTTTTTTTACACTTTTTTTCTAAAGCAAGCTAAAAGTAACAGCTGATAACTGACAGAAGAAAGAATGCAATTACAGAGTCACAAGCTGTGAAAAAATTTGTCAACGTCGACTATATGAAAATCCGCAATTACTTTTTGGGCAACCCAATATAATGCACTAATGTGATAATTTTTTAACCGATCCTTAGGACATTTAGCACATAACACTCTCTTGTGGCTGTTGAAATAAAATTTATTAAAATCGGTTAAGATTTAGATATAGGGCCCATTCAATGATATTGCCTAATTTACACATAAAGATTAGGCGTAGGGTATAAATATAGTCGGTACCGCTCGACGTTTGGCTTACCTTACTTGTTATACATACGATTTTGTTGACATTTTATTTTCCGACAAAATTCTGCTTAATTATAAATTCTTAGAAAATTTTATAGACATTTACAAACATTTCCCTAATCGGGGGATTTCCTCTAAGTCCTTATCTGGACCATCATCTGACGTCAATACAATCATGAAATTCCCATTGAACTACAGCTATCGTTTCTTGACACTGTAACGAAAGTATTTATATGTAGTTAGTTCTCTCTTTTTTCTTTTGTGATTTTTTGAAGGGTGCGACAGTGATCGAAATTCGTCACGGTTTATTCGAGATTCGTTCAATGATTTAAAGTGCTGATCTGTAAGTAAAAAAGTCCCCCATTCTATTCTCGTGTGTTTGCTAAAACAGTTATTAGTTATGATAATTAAAGTACAAATTCAACATGTTAGCATGTGAATTCGTATGAATATTATTTTTACATATACACTCAAAAAAATTTATTTGTAATAAGAATTTTTTAGAAATTAAAAATCTTAAGGCTGTAACCGAAATGTTCGCCGTAGAACGAGGGACGTGAAAATGCTGAAGAGTGCTTTCAGTTGGTAGATAGTTTTTATAGTTCTGATAAAATCGGAAAAGTCATCGTCAAGGGTTTACCAACCCGTAACTGTAGTCTTAAGAGGTTTTTTTTATGAGTTAGGTTTTGGCAGCACTGGCAGGTAATTGTGTCCAAATGTAAGCTCTGAAAGCGAAAAGTGTTCAGTATACTTTGCTATTTCGTTGTGGAGTAACTAACAAACGAGCTACCAGTGCAAATCGTTGACATTTCTTATCAAAATTTGTGATTTGTGACAACAGCTCGTATGAAATCCACTTTTATTTTTATCGAAAAATGATGTGATGTGCTTTTTTCCGACTGAATAGATACGTTAATAAGCTAAATGGTCGCATCTGGCCGCTTGCCGTGCAAGAGTTACCGATGCATCTCGAAACAATAACAGTTTGTTGTGTTTTATAGGTTGGTGGCATCATCGTTCCATGGCAAAGATCAATTTATCGAATAACCAATAACCGTAGCATGCTCGCCTATGACGCTGAACGCATGTGTTCGATTCCTGGCGAGAACGTCAGAAAATCTAATGCTGGCAACATTAGTGAGGTACTATGCCATGTTAATATATATGACCTTCTCATAGAAGCAAAGTATATCTCCCTAAGCCAGGGAACCAGTCTATCAGACACAGCTTGTAATTCAACCGGTGATACATCATCAGGGCTGGGCGACTTAAGGGAGTCGAAACCATCGGGTCAATTTGGTACGTACAACCGGCTGCCATGGGTCGTATTGATATCCCAATCTTGTGTCGCTCTTGTGGCTTTTGCTCTGTTGAAGAGTTTGCTGCAGTCCTTCCTTAGACCAACCAGCTCTGGGGTCCACCATGGAGGTCGCTTTTTTCTGTTTAGCCGAGGGACCAGTACTTCAGTATTTTCTCCAAGGCTGCAACTAATATAACGATGATCAGAGAAGCTGTGGTCCATCACTTCTCAGTCGCATACTCTTCCACTTATATCTTCCTATACACAGATAATAGCTGGTACCTCCTGCCTGTTCCTGGTAATAAAGGTCGGTTTATCCCCTTTATTGCAAATCGCCAGATTGCAACTTTTAAAATATTCAATCACCAGCTCACTCCTTTCGTTGACATCCGAACTTCTCTTACAGAAGCGGCTTCTACCGGCGACTTAAGATTTGAAGGCGGCATCTCTGAATCGTGTGCCATATATAGGGAAGCCAGCCAGTAATGAGACTTATTTATTTCAAGGCTGGCTACTACTAAATCTTCAGTGCTTAGCGACGGAAGAAGAAGACTATTCTTTGCAAGAATACAGGCTCTGTGTCTCCCATTCCCTGTACCTTTGAGAAGTTTAAATCCCGGAATTCTTAGTCCACGAACCACTCATCCACACACCCATGATTCCTGGATAAGAACCATGTCAAATCCCCCTGATATCATGAGGACCTTTAGTGCCGCCGAAGTTACTTTACAATGGTGGAGATTTATTTGTAGAAACCGGAACATAGTCAGGATTCAGAACTTACACCACTGTTGTGTTAGCCCCGTTTCTGATTCCACCAGGAGTTTATCCTCACAAGATTCGTTAGAACTTGTCATGACGAGCTTCCGTACGCATCCTGGGGCAGGTGAGAAAGCTGTGGAACCATAGTCAGGATTCAGAACTTCCACAACTTTTGTGTTAGCCTCGTCTTCTGACTCCACCAGGAGTTTATCCTCATAAGATTCATTAGAATTCGTCAAGATGAGCTTCCGTACGCATCCAGGGGCCGGTGAGAAAGATGTGGAACCACTCTTCCTCAGGACACTGGACACTTGCGGTGTGAACGATTTCTCCTTAGATGCTTCACTTACTGCTTCTGCTGTCGAAGTACTTTCTGAGTTCCGTGCTTCCCCGCTGGCGCACACTTTGAGCCCAGTCCAACTTTGTGACCCACCCACACAGGGCTTGTCAGGTTCCGTTTCGATGCCATCCCCTCCCATCTCGATTGTGGCGGGAGGATTTTCAGTCTCCTGCAATCCGCCAGACTTTAGCGATGTGGTCGATTGTTCCTCAGGCAAGTGTTTAGCAACACCTGCTGAGTCGTCTCCTAATTCCCCGACCCCACCGCTTCTATAGACCTTCAGTTTCAACTTGTTGAATCCGTAGGATACAATATCTTCAGACTTGTTGAGGTCTGCGAGACAGTCGGAGTTTAGTATGAATACTGCATGTCTCCGGTTACCATCTGCCTCATCCAATCTACAAATCTTCCAGTCGGTGGTTGAAAGATTGAGATTACATTGCCTTAGTCTTCGAGGTATCGATTCAGGATCTGAGGGAATCCTTGGTATACTATTCCTTCTTGACTAAATCTAGTGCTGCACCTGGCCAGATCTCACCAATCTTTTTTAGCGTACAACGATACATTTCAATTGCGCGTTGATCCCCGAAGGCCCCGATACCAGTCTGCATCGTCACAAACTGGAGGACACCCAGAAAATTCCGCAAGGACGTCGGAGTATACTGATGACAGTCCAATGACTATCCCACTCCAAGTATTCCTATATATGCAGCCTTGTTCTTCTCCCTTGTCGACAACTGCCGTCACCAAACTATCCCTAGCGACAATAGCAAAGGTTCTTGGGCCCATTTTATTGTTGTTCGCCCTAGTTGTTTTAGGCATGGGATGCCCTCCAGGTGGCCGTAGTCTTTTGGCTGACTCGGATGCAGTTTCCGAATCTAGACTAGTAGTCTTTGGGGTAGCCTGTGCAGCGAATTCCCGAGCCCAATTTAAGTAGTCTCTCTCCCTATTAGTGAGAGTCTTAGGATCATTCGCACCAAGCTTCTCAATAAACCTGAGAGCGATGCGTCTTCTATTATTCCAACCTCTTAAAGAGCGTGTTGGTTTGCCGGGGAAGGCCGATGGCCTAGGCAAATTATAGGCATGCGAAGAAAGAATAGGTTCGACCTTGTTCTTGAGACTCAAACCAGGTGTCTTCGTCAAATACCCCTGCCGATCAGACGTCTTTCGGCAAGTGTAGCCTCCGCTCCACCGGTGAAGGGTTCAGTAGCAGACAAGCTTCGGCCTGATACTACCACCGCAGCTGTTGGGTCTTTGGAGTCTATTCTAACCTACTCCCGGGCTCTAGATCTGCCGCTCCACTGAATACAGACGCAGATCATCAACCGCCTAATGGATACCTCTATCGCAGCTATCCTTGAGTGACTTAAATGTTTCTTTCAAAAATAATGACCTATTATCAGTTACAGGAAAATTCTTGCCGAGTGAAATAACAATACATCCGCTCCACTCAACGATTCGACAGTCGCAGATCTCTGAATGAGATGGCTGAACATTTCAAAATTCAGCTGTTTTGGGTGCCGGGCCACAGAGATATCCCAGGGAATTGTAAATCGGATGAGCTTGCGAGACCAGAAACTACCCTATACATTCCAGGGATACTGGAATCTGTGGGTATGCCTCTAGCTAAGTTTTTAGGACCAGACCCGAAGGACAACGAATGATAGATGGTCACAAAGAGGAGGCTGTGAGCATTCCAAAATATGTGGCCTTATCTAGACTTGAAGAGGTCTACTGCTTTGCTGTCATTGGCTAGAACAGACGTCGCAGTCATTGTGTCCGTCATGACAGGTCACTGTCTAATCAGAAAACATGCTGACAGACTGAAGGTTGGCAGCAACAACTTTTGCAAAGCTGTGAGGACATCGAAGAAGAAGAGACCACAGAACACCTTCTGTGTGTGTATCCCACACTAGCAGTTAGAAGGAGTTCCACTTTAGGTTCTCATTTCTTTGAGAACCTGTCTGATTTAGTGAAGTTATTGGGCTTTTTAAAGCGATCTGGATTGTTCAACGGTAGGAACTAGAAGGCATTTTCCTTCTTCTGTTCCTGTGGACGAAAATATCTAAGTGAGTCTGAAGGCAGACTGCCACTTAAACTTAACCTAATCATGCCATGTAAAAACTTCTCCCCAAAGAGGTGTCGCACTGTGACACGGAGTCGTCTATAAAAAGCTCATTGATATGTTAGAAGTTTGCCTCTGTTCCTTAATGGAACGTTCATGGGCAAATTTACATTTGCAATAAAAATTTTGAATATATGATGAAAATTTGAGTGTTTTGTTAAATTAACAAAAAATCACACTTTATATTGAAAATCAAACGGCGAACGAATCGAGTGACAAAATGTTAATAGCTTTCGTAGTAAAATGTCGAAAAATACTACAGACACTGTTTTGCTAACTAACATTTTATTTTGGGTGTAATTTCGAATATTAATTTTGTTCTCCACAAAAAAACTAGAGATTATCATTTAATTTAGTAAACAAAAACAAAAATAAAAAAACGACTATAATAACAATTGTCAACATTATAAAATAAATAACATGTATATGTGCTAAGTAATGCGAGCTGGAAAAATCACTTTTGTTTATATTTAACGCCACTTTGCAGCTACGGAGCAAAGCTAGTTAACAACACGTTTTTTTTCCTTGAAAAGCCGGCAAAATTGTTAACACAACCATCCGTGTCCATCCATTCCTCGTCAATTGACTGATTTGCATTGGTCATAAGCAATAAACTCTTCAATTCTTTTTTCTCTTTGACTCATGGCAACTGGTTTACAGCATGACCAATTGATAAGAGTACACAGAAGCGAGAGAGTGAGCTTAAACTCAAATGACCTTTACAAGGTTTCTTAACTACAATGAGATTTACAATATTGGCAGAGCTATATTTGTGAGAGTGCTTTTAATGTGGCAAGACAACTTGAGTGGTGAATTTTCGACCGTTACACGAAACACTCTGTGAAAAGAGTTTAATAAATATTGCAAAATAAGAAAAACCGTTTATAATCCAAAGTTATGAGGTTTCCACTTTTTTCTCAATATTTTATTTGTATAGAAAATTGTGTACATTTTTTTAAAGATTTTTTTTTTTTTTAAATTTAAAATTGTTAAAATTTTATTTTTGTTGAAAATGTTATCAACATTTTATATAATGTACAAATCCTTGTCAAAAAATCCTCTTTTCTGACGATTTCAAAAAAAACTCTTTGGTCAACTGCCAGCCAACGAATTTTATATTTGCTGCAATATTGGCACTACACTCAGAAAAATGATACGCATAAAATAAAGTAAAACACAAATTAGTTAGCAAATTTTAATCAAATTTGGTTAAAACTTGATTAAAACAAGGAAAAAATGCAATTTTTTTAAAACAAGGAAAAAATGCAATTTCTTAGCAAGTTTTACTCATTTGTAATTAATGGCAAATAGTTCATAAACTTGGGTTTGGCAAGTCATTTTACTTAACCAAGTTTCTTCTCTACAAGTTAAATATTCCTATAACAAACAAAGTTTTTCAATTACCCAATATAAACATGTTATGTTGAGTTCAACGATTGCTACAAACCTATATTCTTCAATTTGAATAAATATTCGTTCAAAATAGTTTAAGAATTTCCCAAATTTGAGTATAATTGAATAAATTTAATACATTTACAAGTTTTAACTAAAATTGAATTTGAATTTTATTATAAAAATGCGTGCTCTGCTAAGAAAGTTCATCGCGCGCTTCTTTCATTTTATGGACGAAGCTAATTTTTGGCTTAATGCGTACGTAAATAAGCAGAATTTTCGATTTTGGAGTAAGGATCAGGCAGAAGTATTGCAAGGGCTACCCATGCATCCAGAAAAAGTCACAGTTTGGTGCGGTTTGTGGGCTGGTGGCATCATTGGACCGTACTTCTTCAAAGATGATGCGAATCGTTACATAACTGTGAATGGTGAGCGCTTTCGTGAGATGATATCCAACTTTTTTTGCCTAAAATGCGAGAGCTTGACTTGCATGACATGCGGTTTTACGCGAGCTGTGTGGCAAGTGGCAACCAGCTCGCGTAACAATGGACTTATTGAGAGGCGCAAGAAGGAGGTTAGTATAGCTATTGATATCATAACGGGACACATAGGACTACGAGCTCACTTATGTAAAATCGGTGCGGCAAGCGATAGCATATGTAGGCCATGCGGGGAAGATGATGAGACGTTGGAACATTTCCTTTGTCATTGTCCGGCTTTCGCGTCTAATAGATACCAGCACTTAGGTGCAGACACAATACCAGGCATGAACCAACTTAGGGGAGTGGTATTGAAAACAAGTAAGGATTTGTAAGTAGCACGGAATTCCTAACTTAAAATTTTCATTTTAGAGGTTGCTTTATAGTATTTAGAGCGCACAACAAGCCGATTACTGGCTTAGGTGTATTTCCATAGTAGCATGGGGCGGATTAATGTCTGCACCCTCTTATCAGCCTAACCTAACCTATTGAGAGGCGAGTTCGGTTAATATTTTATTTGACGTTCGGGACCGGTCGATTGGCCGCCTAGGTCGTGCGCCTTTAGACTATTTTTTGTTGGGCTATGTTAAAGCACATGTCTATACAGATAAGCACGCTTCAATTGACGCAATGGAAGACAACATTGAAGCATTTAATAGTGAGATACCGAAATGTTGGAAAGAGTATGCTAAGCGGATTGACCATTTAAAGCCCAATCATGGTCAGCATTTTCATGAAATAATCCTCAAACATTAAATTATATGGAGCGTACTATCGATTTAAATAGTTTTCATGCATTTTTCTGAATTTTATGTGTTTTGTTCTTTGAAAAACTTTCCTATAGATCTTTAAAAATCAACCTTTACAAGAACTTTTTTCACTTTGTTTAGGATAAATAGATCCATGTTATAAACCCTAAATAAGATGCCCTTAGAAACCTTTTTAGGTTTATAACTGACACAAATTCTTATTTAAAAAGGAAAATCAGCCTTTTACATTTTCCTCTGTTTGCCTGGGATGTGCGGTTAAGCATCATGCGCTGGGTCATAAACCATTCAGAGCAGGTGCCGTGTCACAACACACACACACACATACAGGTAACAATTGAAAAGCAAGGAAATCATTCCCGTGTAGCACAAACAGTATTACAACGCTCAGTCTGATGTAAGCATTTTCCAAGAGAAATCGTGGTCGGTAGCAAGAAAAGAAGGAAAAAGGGGAAAAATATGAAATAAAATTATCAAGGAAAATTTGGTGTCCACCGTAGAGCATAGGTGAGCATGTCCGCCTATGAGGCTGAACGCCTGGGTTCGAATCCTGGCGAGACCATCAGGAGCAAATTTTCAGCGGTGGTTTTCCCCTCCTAATGCTGACAACATTTGTGAGGTACTATGCCATGTAAAACTTCTCTCCCAAGAGGTGTCGCACTGCGGCACGCCGTTCGGACTCACTCATTGATATGTGAGAAGTTTTTTCCTGTTCCTTAGTGGAATGTTCATGGGCAAAATTTCCTATTTGCAATTTGGTGAGTCGCTATCCATCTCTTCTCTCTTTTCCAATTTCCAACCTCCTCTCCTAATATAAATACAGGAAGAAATTTGATTAGCTGCAGTGGTATATCAGAAATTAGTTCTTATCGCTTCTGCTCAGAATAGGCCGAACATACAGCGTGACACTGCCTGAAATTTGGATAAGCATTAGCAATTAATAAAAAAAAACTAGAAATTTTTCTGTTGTTTTATGGATCTTTATATAACTTTGTTTGCAGGAACTTTTAACATTGAAATGCGATCTACAATTTAAGCAGCGATGAAATATTTTAACGCAACTGTTTCGCAAAGAATTTATATCCCGTACGGATAGCTGTGAGCACCACACAGGTTGGAACATTGAGGTCCGATCTGTGTGGTGTTCATTGCTGTCACAAAAAGCTTACCTGCGTTCCACCGGGCGCATCCACAGGTTGTGGATGGTGGAATGCTCCATACGGAGATGCTGCAACGGCAGTCGCAGACAATCAACGCTATCGAGCGGAGAGTCTCAGTGAGAGGCCGGGCGGCACCGGCTCTTGTACAAATACTGAGCGCCTATGATGCTCGATATAACAAGGCGAGTTATTGGCGCCTTTAAATAACCAATGGCCACCTTGTTCCCGCTTCGACCGGTCCTTTGCACCGAAACGAGCTTGCTCACACAGGAGCTTGATGTGGGTCCTTACCTCAACATGAATTTTAGATTGAAAATAAAACTACGTATCTATACTAAACACTCTCATTTCTTTTTCAACAGTCTCTAAAATATTGTGGATATGGCGCAACGCAACTTCTGGGAAAATAAGGCACTTAATCCTCTGCGACTTATTTGGGAATTTTTCCAAAGCCATTGAAAACTAAAAGTTTGAAAATTCCATTACCAACGTCTAAAGTTGAAATATATTAATAAAATAAAACAAAGGATATGAGAATAAATAATACATCTGCAAATTGCAATTTTGCCCATGAAAATTCCACTACGGAACAGGTGCAAACTTCTCACATATTAATGAGTGCTGTCCGATTCAAATTTAAGCACAATGATAAGGGGCCTCCTTTTTATAGCCGAGTCCGAACGGCGTGCCGCAGTGCGACACCTCTTTGGAGAGAAGTTTTACATGGCATAGTACCACACAAATGCTGACAGCATTAGGAGGGGATGTTCTCTCTCAGGATCCGTTCAAAATATCTTTCAAGATGGTGTAAATATATTTCAGATCTACATTAACTAAAACCGAATAAAAATGTCTTTAGTGCTATATGAAGTTAAACTTTATTGAAAATAGTTTATTTTAACTAATCCGTTGGGTCACTTTTTTGAGTGTACCCGGTTTTGTGTTCTCTGGTGGCATAGAGTGGCTAGTCAACTTCAATGGCAAGCTTTTGTACGTTACATAAAGTGCTACAAATAAAAATTTAAAAATCGCTTCGATACTTTTCTATAGTGGGGCTTTTATTAAAACATTATTTATACTAGTAAAAAAATTATATATGCATGTTTATTAAAATTTCTCTTTCAGTCTCTATGTGTATATCCAAATCAATATCTGACGCGCTGCATGCAATCGCGACGGCATTCCTCATAGGTTAGAAAATTATTTAGGGTGGCCCCACATCCAGAGTAGTAGAAACCAATGCAATTGCCCGACTTATTGTCGAAAGCATAGCGCAAATATTTGCCACGGCATAAACCCGGTGTTTTGGGCTCCAAACAAGCTGCAAATAAATTTAAGAAGAGTATTAGTGTAGAATCATCTAACGATTTATTAACAATATTAGACCACTGTTTAATACAAAAATATTAACGACAACACTGTAATATAATTAAAATAAGTAAGTTCGAATGGGCCGAATCTTGGGAACCCACCACCATGGATTCTGCTAAAAATTTATAGAAAATAAATTAAGTTGTAGGGCATACCAAACTTCTGTCAAACCAGCAAAAAAAATCTTCTAGGAACCGAACAAGGATTATAGAGGGACCGGTTTATATGGGGCTATATCAGGTTATAGACTGATTTTGGTCGTATTTGGCACAGTTGTTGGAAGTCGTAACATCGCATGCAAAATGTCAGTCTAATCGGACAAAAATTGCGGCATGTAAGGACTCAAGAAGTAAAATCGGTAGATCGGTTTATATGGGAACTATATCAGGTGCTTGACCAATCGGTAGGACCGTACTTGACGCAGTTGTTGGAAGTCATATCAGTACACAACATGCCAAATCGAACAAAACTTGCGTCTGGTCGGTTTATATGGGAGCCATATCTAAATCTGAACCGATATGGCCCATTTGCAAGAAGACGTACATCAATATTAAGAATCTGTTCAAAATTTCAAACGCCTAGCTTTACGTGTTCGACCTCTATCGTGATTTCGACTGACGGACGGACGGACATGACTAGATCGACTCAGAATGTCGAGACGATCAAGAATAAATATACTTTATGGGGTCCTCGATTAATATTTCAAGGTGTTACAAACGGAATGACTAGATTAGTATACCCCTATCCTATGGTGGCGGCTATAAAAATTAACCCTTCTTTTCATGTGCGTTAAAGCCATATAACAATATAGAATTTGAGCAGCATTTGGGGTTTTTTCAAGATTATAACAAATAAAATTCCTCACCTCCGTCTGTTCTCAGTTGTTGTGTTATTTACCAATTTAAATTATCCATTTATTTATAAAAAGTAAAGCGAGTACCTTAAAAGAATTGAAAAGCATTGTTTTGAACAAAAGTTTCAAGTAAATAAATCACATTTGCGTCATAGTGTCGAATAATGCACACTTATGGCATGTTGCATTGCACAATGGAGTTGTGGTGGAATGTGATAAATATTTGAAGTTTCAAGCGACTTTAGACACTAATAAGTGGGGAGCTCGGGTCTTTTCCTGTATTTGGCGCAGTGTGAATATCTGGTCTAGGGTGGAATTACCAGGTCTAAAGCCGCATTGATAGGGCCCAATTATCTCATTGACTTAAGGTTTTAATCTTTCACACAGTACGCCCGAGAGTATTTTGTACGCGATGGGGAGGAGACTTATTCCCCTGTAGTTGGCACATTCCGTCTTGTCTCCTTTCTTGTGTACGGGACATAGTATGATGAGGTTCCAATCATCGGGTATGCGTTCTTCTAGCCAGATTGCGCATACGCCTTATCAGCGTGTCGCCTCCGGTCTTAAATAGTGTCTGTAGTCAATAAAAAACCCTCCATTCTAGTGATATTCGTTATCGTAGTCAATCAACTCATATCTCTCTGCTTTGGGAGAATCATTAAAAATATATGAAATCAATGACCAGCCTAACCAACAAACATAATAAATAAAAACCATATTTTTTGTGAAAAACTTCCGAACGTTTTTTTTTTTGGTTTTTAAAAACAATATTATCTGTTAAATGAAGAAAAAAAAAATTAAGTTATCTCTATTGATTATTTCCCCTAAAAATTTTTCCATTTTAATTTTCGTTTGCAGAAAATTTCAATTTGCCCTTTTCGAAATCGGGACACAAATGAAGATTTGGCAACTAGAACAAATTTTCGAAATGCGAAGGGGACCAATCTTAAGAGCCTGCCAAGAGGTGTCCGGATCACCTAGAGAAATTGAGTACTTGATTTTGTTAACTCCTTAACAATTACATTTCAAATATTCAAATTATCTTAACTTGTTATCAAACGTCAAATTTTTTACTAGTTTTTTTCGATTTTGTCCCACTGTGCGTTTATGTCGATACTTCGTATTAAAGGCTTGCGCAAGACCATTCATTTTTGTTTTCAAGGCACACTAACAATCATAGAGTATTTCAAGAACTTAACTCTTCGTTTAAAAATACAACATTGTATGAGACTGTTGAGAACTGAGTAAAGCAGATAACAAGACACCAAGCCAACAAGATGAGTGAATGTAAAAAATGAGCCCTTCAGCACAAAGAAAGATTGATTCGGATTTCAATGAGTGCATGTTGCACAAAGCATGTATTCGGGTACACTTTGCTTCAGATAAAGTACTATTTTTCTTGTGGCAATGTGGTTGATTTGGCAAAAGCATGGGTAGACACAACAGTTTGCAAACGATTTGTGTGATCAGTTCAACTATTGAAAATGACAGCGAGACGCTTTTACATACAGCGAGTAATTTCTGATATTTTACTGTAGCGGTGTTGGATTTGAGATAAAAATACTCCCAAAACGGTCACCAATGAATGGGTTTGTGCAGGCCTGTGCTTTGTTATTGGGCCCAAAATGAAAAAAATGTGATTATGCGGGACACTCTAATATACATACTATACGTATATCCGTGATGGTGGTTATCCAAATTTCGGCGTTGTAGAGCCGAGCCAATTAAAGCTAAAGTTAAAATTTTAGAGAAATTCTTTTGTTCTGAAAAAGTTAAGACAAGGGCAAAAGCATTCTTCTTACCATTGAGTCGTGGTTAAATTTCCATCAAATACTCAAATTGGTATTGAAATCGATCAATTCGTATTTGCCATACTTTTTATACCCTACACCATTACTGTGGTACACGGTACTACAACAAAGTGAATTTGTTTGTAATACCCATAAGGAAGAGAGATAGACCCATTGATAAGTATACCGATCGACTCAGAATCACTTTCTGATACGATTCAGCTATGTCCGTCTGTCTGTCCATGTTAATTTGTGTACAAAGTACAGGGCGCAATTTTCATCTAATCGTCTCCAAATTTGGCATAAACATTTTCCTGGGCCTGGAGACAAAGCCTATTGAAATAAGAAAAAATCGGTCCAGATTTGGAAATAGCTTCCATAGACATGTTCGTCCGATTTCGACTAAAATTGCAATTATATCGTCATTTATAAACCGATTCTCACGAAATTTTGCACGAAGGGTTGTCTTATAAATATCGACATTATGAGTGATATCCATAGAAATCGGCCCAGACTTAGATATAGCTCCCGTATGTTCGTCCGATTTGGACTTAAATTACAATTATATCGTTATTTATAAACCGATTCTCACAAAATTTTGCACGAAGGGTTCTCCTATAAGTCTTGACATTATTAGTAAATTTCAACCACCAATTATCTGCCATTTGCTATTCTCATAACCTGTTTTATGCAATAATATCTAACTCTCTTTTACTGAGAGATGATACTCACTTAAACTTGCTCATACCATCACTGTAACAATGTTTGACTGTACACTTCTACATCACAGGTATTCATACACCGAAATCACAGATACTCATGAACCAATAGCATGTTCTACTATTCGAGTGAGGTGAGGTGCAGTTGGGCTTGGGCTGCCGTCGGACAGCCATTGCAAGTATGCGAAAACTTCGGTGACAGCCACACTAACGCAGCCTAACTCAACTCAAGTGGTAGTGTACAGCGAATCTACTGGTATGATACAGCCATAGTACCTAGACACTCGTCGGCAGAGGGATGCTTCTGGTGTAATACAGCCATAGATTCCAGTCATTTGAATTACACTAACTAATCCACAATTTACCATCAAAGACAACCCTTCCTTTTGGGACCGGGGGGGTTTCGATTTCTGGAGCTCACGTTAACTGGTTGATTTGCGGCTGCTGTGTTTTGTTGGACTTGCCTGGTCTCTTTAAAAGTTTACTGATTAAATTTTAAGCCTCAATGAAACTTGGAACCCGCTAAGCTTACCGGGCAGAGGTAATCATTTATTAACCGATTCACACGAAAGAAAATTGATACAAAGGATTTATGACTTCCGGTATTGCTATTGAATTTTATAGAAATCGGTTCAGATTTAGATATGGCTCCCAAATATTTTTTCGTCCAATTTTGAATAATACTCAATTATTTAGTAATCTGTTAAGAGATCTTCACAAAATTTGGATGACTAATGAATTTCATAGAAATTTGTTAGGTTTTAGATATAGCGCCCATATATATGCATCTCCCGGGTTTTCACTTTTAAGGCCTTTGCTAACCCATTTATCAATCGATTTTCTCAAAAAATCAAATTTAAGCAAATTTTAACTTCGCCGACTTAGCCAGCATATCCAATGGGGTGTAGGGTATCAAAAGGTCGGCTTCGCCCGTCTTTACTTGTTAAAAATAACTTAATGGACATGTTGTCCACTGCCGTTAACGGTAATGTGTCTCCCATGGTCGTCTTTAAAGAAAAATGGACCGATGAAGCCACACCAAATTGTCGTTCGGTAAGTCTTGTACGGTATGTGGCTGTTGTTCACCCGAGATGCGAAAGTTTTCGTATCCATTTAGCCCGTGATGAGCCTCATGGCTCACCACAATTCTTCGATAAAAACAGTAGATTTTCTTCGAGCTGAGAGTATGAATTTCGTTTGCTTATGAGTTTCTCCTTGATGAAATGGCAGAGTATACTGAACATTTTTCACTTTCACAGAGTACTCTAAAGAACACAGTTATCAGCTAGTGCTGCCGAAAAATCTACCGCATAAAAATTACACTTTATAACCTGATATAGCATCTATATAAGCCAACATCTCCATATTCAATCGATATGGTTGGCATTTTTATGCTGGATTAAAGTTATAACTTTCAACACTTATCGTTCAAATTGATGCATAATTCCATAGTTTCCATATAAAACGACGGGATTCACTGAACAAGGTTAAGCCAAACGATTAGCCGACTTCCAATTTTTTTTGATTTTTGACAGTACTTGGCATTGAAGATGTCAACTTGTTCTGTGTTTACAATCATTCTTTGTTTACGTTTTATCCTATTTGATGACATTTTCAATCGGCAGATTTGGCATCCTTAATGATGTTCATGGGGCCTACCCACTTCATGTTTTCGCAAGTGAATCCTGATAAATCGATAAATGTGTGACTTGAGCACTTAGAATAGCACGTTTAACTTGAAACATTGACCATTAACATTGAAAATTTTATGATCTGGATTTAACTAAATATTGTACAAAAACAAATCCTGTTCGTTTACACATCATTTTTTGGGGATTGGGGGACATGAATGTACATATCACACACATCCATACACAATCCTTGAAAACAGTTGCATATTTTGGTACTTTTATCGATCATTCAGCCATGAAATAGGGTTTATTTGGGTTTAAAAAAAAAAATCCCGCACAAGTGGGGTAAAAACTGCAAAAAAACATAGGATTTAGCACTTAAATCTTGAAAAGGCCATAAATCTGGGTTTAGTGGCAAATATAAACGTACTTGAAGACTGCATTTTATTTCCAATTTTGGATGTGGATATATTTAATGACCGCTGTAGTAATTTTTTGACTTTTCCCTCCAAAAAGATATTGCAAAGGCATCTTAACAAAAGCCATCTTTATTGGAGGTACTATATTCGAAACTTCGTCTGGCACAGACAAAATCCGATGCGAACCTATTGCGTTTTTTTATTATCTTTTTTTTTTGAATTCATTATTTGTTAACTCATTTGTTTTTAATCGCACTTTACAACTGGCTAAAATTTAGCTTTGTAAACAAATTGTTGACAAACAAAAAGCAAAAAAAAATTTAAATAATGTCAAAAACTTTTATATTGATTATAAGTGATTACACAACACAAAACATTTTTATAAAAAAAATCACAGTTTTTGAAGTCTTCCCACACTTTCACAGCACTCTTCAAAATTTTTATTTTAATTGTTGTTGTTGGAAATGAAAAATGAAAGAAACACAAATTACCCGTTGAATTCAGACCGTTTTGCACCTCAGTCTTAGCTTGCTTGGCCAATACCATAGATGGAGGCCCGAAATATACGCTCAGCATAGCCAAGATCAACAAAGTTGTGTTAAACTTCATGTCTCTTGGTTTATTGTACTCCAATGAACTCACATCAAATCGAAAAAAAAAAATTACAAACAAAATCTGACACTTAAATTTCCGAATATTTTTTTTTTTGGAACTGCTATGCAATTTTGTTGTTGTTTCGATGACGGCGGTGTGAAGGTGCTCTCATTTAGTCGGCTCACAGTTAAGTACTAACAATTTGTTTATGGTCTGAACTTTTTTTTGATAAATTTGTCCAATTGACAATACGTGTCTGCAAGCTGCTCTGTTTGTCTGTTTGCCTTTTCTTTTAATTTTTTAGCATTTTAAATGTTTTCCAACTGACGTTAAATGTGTTGCGATTATGTTCTTGTATCTACCCACTGGGAGTTCGACCAAATTTAAATTGATATTGACTTTTGAAGTTAAAAATTGTGGAAATGCACTCTAAGTTTCTTTTTTTCAAAAGTCACGTCTATGAATGGTAAGTTAAGGAACAACACCAAGATGGTATTGCATACACTGGAAAAAGAGAACTTAAAAGCGTTAACAAGTAAAACAGTGCCAAGTTCGGCTGGGCGGAATCTTGGGAACCCATCACCATGGATATATATCCGCGTATAACGCTAAACGCCTGCGTTTAAATCCTGGCGATAACATCGGACAAAAAGCGATGGTGACCCCCTCTTAATTCTGACATGCATGGTCATGAAAGCGCCACCTAGACTTTAATAAAATACCTTTCATAAGTCACTGTGTCAAATTTCAGTGAAATCGGCTTATAAATGCGCCTTTTATGCGGCCAAGACTTTAAATCGAGATATCGATCTATTGTATATGGCAGCTATTGGGTTGCCCAAAAAGTAATTGCGGATTTTGAAATGAATTTTTAATAAAACTTAGAATGAACTTTAATCAAATAAACTTTTTTTACACTTTTTTTCTAAAGCAAGCTAAAAGTAACAGCTGATAACTGACAGAAGAAAGAATGCAATTACAGAGTCACAAGCTGTGAAAAAATTTGTCAATGAAAAATCCGCAATTACTTTTCGGGCAACCCAATATATCCAAATCTGAGCTGATTTGGGCCAAGTTGAAGAAAAATGTCGAAGAGCATAACAGAACTCACTGTCCTAATTTTCGGGGAAATCGGACAATAAATGTTTTTTTTATGGCTCCAAAACCTTAAATCGAGAGATCGGTCTATATGGCAACTATATCCAAATCTAGACCGATCTGTGCCATATTGCAGAGGTATGTCGAGGGGCTTATCTTAACTCACTGTCCCAAATTTCGGTGACATCGGACAATAAGTGCGCCTTTTATGGACTCAAAGCCTTAAGTCGAGAGATCGGTCTATATGGCAGCTAAATCCAAATCTGGACCGAAGTTGAACAAAGTTGCCACTTTGTTTTTTTTGCCATTTTCCCCACTATAAACATAGTACTACTTTTCCGCCTATTTTTAGCCAACGTTTCGCCGACGTTTTTTTTTTATATGGAGTTTGACAGCATTCCGCTTGAAAAGCGGAACATAATACTCAGCTGTAGAAACAAGAAAGAAATATGTATTGGGTGACTTAATGATCTATTCAAAATTCGTACATTTTGGTACCAAAAAGTGCCAAACTGTACGAAATAGCTTATCTTCGCCTACAGCGACTGGCGACTGCTAAAATTAAGCAATTTGACAAACATTATCGCAGTCTGACAAAAATACGGCGTGTGAAAGAAAACGTACTAATTGTTGTGCAATTGGTACCTTGAAATAATATATTGGTCAACTAGAAGATATTTTTTTTCATATATTTAGATACTCAAATGTGTAAAATGGTACTTTGTTAATGGAGTGAGATAAAGCTCTCAAAAATGGGATACAAGTAAACCTTGACTATACATTTTGGGTGACCAGAAGATTATTTAAAATCGTACATTTAGGTACTAAAACGTACAAAATGGTACATTCTTTACGAATTGAGCTAAAGCATTCAAAATTTGGATACGGTTACACCTTGACGGTAAATATTGGGCGGTAAGAAGTTTTGTTTTTAATTCGTGCATTTAGTTACTAAAACATACAAAACGGTATATTCTTTACAGAGTGATCTTATGTTCTCAAAATTGGGATACCGTTAAACCTTGACTATAAATTTTGGGCGACCAGAAGATTGTTTTTCAAAATCGTATATTTAGGTACTATAACATACAAAATGATACTTTCTGTAAAAATTGAGATAATCTCACAAAATTGGGAATCACTAATACTTTGACAATATATATTGGGCGAATTAATGATTTTTCCAATGTATTGTTATTCTTGGTACTATTGGGTTGCCCAAAAAGTAATTGCGGATTTTTTAAAAGAAAGTAAATGCATTTTAATAAAACTTGGAATGAACTTTAATCAAGTATACTTTTTTTACACTTTTTTTCTAAAACAAGCTAAAAGTAACAGCTGATAACTGACAGAAGAAAGAATGCAACTACAGAGTCACAAGCTGTGAAAAAATTTGTCAACGCCGACTATATGAAAAATCCGCAATTACTTTTTGGGCAACCCAATATTTAGTACTGTCTGTACAGAAGGGGACAGATTTCCGAAATTTTATACGCAATTATTACAAAACTTCATATAAACTGTGTGACTACCTAGGTGTTTGGAAGTCCTACACTAAAAAGGGTGTAACAAAAACGGACCATCGGGATGCTAGTTTGAACATATTAAATAAAAGGTCGCATACAAATACACTGTGATGAAATATCACAGATGACATTAAGACGTCACTCATAAAAAATTACGCTTAACTTTTTGTTGACGTAGCTCGCGTGAGATTGAAAATGAGTCAAATCGTTCCTTGCATTGCTAGAGCTCCCATAGAACTCCATATTCCGATTTGACTTCTTGGGTATCTGGAGATCGTCTTCTATTTTGATTTGACTGAAATATGACACACGTATTATACAATCGCTCCCTTTAGATTTCTCAATTGCTTGATCAAAACAAGTTGTAGCTAAAAAATTTTTTTCAGTGCACTGCAGTATGTCGGGTTGCATTTGTAACACATCGTATCTCTAATTAATTTTCGAAACGAGATAACAATTTTGTGCAAATAATCACAAAAGAACATTTATTTTGTAATACTATAGGGAACTTCACCATAATTTTCCATTGTAGTCATTAACGTTTAACATTTTTCTGAAGTGGGTTGGTCTATTCTTCACAAAAAAATATCATTCCTTCAGAAAATTTCTACGAAATTACTACACAAGCTACTATCATAGTGGTGTTGCTTCTCAAAAATATGGTTGAAAGTTTAGCTTCCGCTTAGAAAATGCATATAACTTGAATATGTGTGTTAACCGAACTGCAAAATTAACTATGACCACACCAGCAAGAGTTTTTGGGGTAGCATGTGCCAAAAATCATGTCTTGAAGATAAAAACTGTCAAAGTTTCGCTGAAAGTTGTGTAATATTAAAATAAAGGTACAACAACAACTCTTGAAGTTATCTGGTGCATATAAATCTGAATTATTAATGCAACTATATTCGAGAAAAAAAAAAACAACTGTGTGTAATTGAATTGTTTATCACAATGTGTTATAAATTGATTGCATTCCTACTGTACTCTACTACTATAAATGTCTAATTACTTACAGGATTTGGGTCTATTACCAAACTTTAAAGAAAGTCCAAATGCACCACGTTGTCACGGATAGAATCGATTTGAACCTAACGAAAATATACAAAATGGCAGCATGAGACAAAATTGTAACATAAACCGTAAGCCGTTACGTAGACCGAGCAGAATAATAATGTGGGACTCAAATGAATGGTTGTTGGATTGAAGCCAAATGTTGCAAATATACATATTCCTTCCTATTCTTCTGTCTTCTTAGTGTTTACTTGTCAGATCCAGCTCGCATTTTTTTTATTGGCTATGACAGAACATTTGTTCCTCTAGCCGAACGTAGAATAGCGTTCCAAGGGCCTTGATCTTCTGCGCTCATTCTAAAATCTCTAACACCATGTTTCGAGGTGTCTCCCGCCACTTGATCTTTTCATCGGGCTTTTGGTCTTCCCGGTTTGCGTGTACCACCGTGTTTGCCTTCAAAAGACTTCTTTGCTGGAGCTTCTTCATGCATTCTGACAACATGACCTAGCCAACGCAGCCGTTGTATTTTGATGCGTGTAACTATGCTATCGTCGTCATACAGCTCATACAGCTCGTGGTTCATACGTCGCCTATATTCTCTATTAACGCAAACTGTTCCATATATTTTACGAAGAATCTTTCTCTCAAAAACTCCAAGTAATGCCTCATCTGCTTTCACAAGTCCACATGCCTCTGAACCATATACCAACACGATTAGTATCAGTGTCTTGTACAGTGTAATCTTCGTCTGTTGAGAGGTGGCCTTGTTTCTAAACTGCTTATTCAGCATCTGTTTGCCAGTATTATTCTTCGCTTTATCTTAAATTGGTGTCATTCGTTTCGGTTACGGCGGTGCCGAGATAGATGAATTTACTGACTATCTCAAAGTTGGCCGCTTTAATTCGAGCCGTCCAGAGTGTATCTGCAGTCAAATTCAATGGTTTCGCCCACCAAGAACTTTCTTGGTTGGTATGAGACAAAGTCAGGTTTATTCCCTCCTCTTGGGAATACAAAGGTCATTCTTATTCAGAGTAATATTGGGTCCACAATAATCATCCTATTTTATTATAACTCCACTTCTATGTCCATAGTTATATCTAAATAGGGGCTGGTCTCGATCATATTATATTCAGGCCCCAAGAACTCATATACAAGTAACAGCTTCATCGAAATTAGGCAAGGAATCCGCTTTTTAATGGGATTACGACCCAAAATTAGAAGATCAGTCTGTGTGACAGCTGTACCCGTATAGTCTTATCTGATTCATATTTGGGTCGGATGTTGGGAGGCCTAAAACTGCTCACTGTTTCAAATTTCAGCGAAATCGGCTAATAAATAAAGCTTCTATGGGCTTCCGACCCTTTATCGACAAATCGGTCTATATGAAAGCTGTATCTACATATAGTCCGATCTGAACAATTTTCAGGTCGGTTGTCGAGAGCTTTAAAATAACTCACAGTTTAAAATTTCACCGAAATCGGGTAATAGCAGCTTTTATGGGTTCCAGGACCTTAATCGGCAGATCGGACTATACGGCAGCTATCTCTAAATATAGTTCGATCTGAACCATATTTGGGTTCTACGTTGGGAGGTTTAAAACTACTCACTTGTTCAAATTTCAGCGAAATCGGTTAAAAAATTCAGCTTTTATGGGCTTCAGACCCTTAATCGGGAGATTGGTTTATATGGCAGCTATATCTAAATGTAGTCCGGTCTGAACCATATTTGGGTCGGTTGTTGGGAGACCTAAAACTGCTCACTGTTTCAAATTTCAGTGAAATCGGCTAATAAATAAAGCTTCTATGGGCTTCCGACCCTTTAGCGGCAAATCGGTTTATATGGCAGCTACAATATATCTAAATATACAATAGAACCATATTTGGGTCGGTTATTGGGAGTCCTAAAACTACTCACTGTTTCAAATTTCAGCAAAATCGGATAAAAAATAGGGCATTTATGGGCATTAGAACCTTTATCGGCAGATCGGTTTAGGTTTAAGAACTAAACCAGCGTGCCAGCTCTATCAAAAACACTTATCTGTGACAAATTTCAGTTCAATATCTCAATTTTTGAAGGCTGTAGAGTGATTACAACATAGACGTACGGATAGACACGCGGAAATTAAATCGTCTTAGAATTTTACGACGATCCGAAATATATGTACTTTGTAGGGTCGGAAATTATATATATATACCCCCTATCCTAAGGTGGTGGATATACAAATTTCCTTTCATATAAGGTCAAGATTTGGGGGGAAATTGGCTTGTCGAAAGTCGGAAATTTTTTATATCCAAAAAAAAAATCAAACAGAAAATGTTCTCAAAATTTTTAGGAGTGAGAAACTGGAAACCTATTTTAATGTTTTCTGACATGCACGCGTCAGTACGCATAAGTGCTGCGCGAGGTATGTAACTCAACACTTTTCAACGCGACGCTAGTCAACACGCTCATTCTTTTTAGGCCTTTAAACGATTAACTTACTAACTAAAACTTCCCTAAAGTTGTTATCACAAGGTATGTACTTTACATATGTGCTGTCACATTCTGTATCCAGAAGACTTTCCTTATGTATGTCAAACACGAATAGAAGGCGCTCTAATTGGCGTGTATTCGCATATGTATTGTACTTCTTTTTACAGATATGTGTCTACAAGTATCTTCGATGGAATTATTTCAACATCCATTTTTATACCCTCCGCCATAGGATGGGGGTATACTCATTTCGCAATTCTGTAAAATCTCGAAATATGCGTTTAAGACCTCATAACCATGTCCGTCCGTCTGTCTGTCAAAAGCAAGCTAAATTTCGAAGGAGTAAAGCTAGGCGCTTGAAATTTTACGCAAATACTTTTTATTAGTGTATGTCGGTTGGGATTGTAAATGGGCCGAATAAGTCCATGTTTGATATAGCTGCCATACAAATCGATCTTCGGTCTTGTCTTCTTGGGCCTCTAGAGACCGCAATTCTCGTCCCATTTAACGGAAATTTTGCACTTAGTGTTTTGGTATCACTTCCAACAGCTGTGTTAAGTATGATTCAAATCGATTTATAATCTGGTATAGCTGTCATATAAACCGATCTTGGATCTTGACTTCTTGAGCCAATAGAGCGCGCAATTCTCATCCGATTTGGTTGAAATTTTGCGCAAGGTGTTTTGTTATGATTTCCAATAACTGTGCAAGGTATGGCGCAAATCGGTACATAACCTTATTTAGCTGCCATATAAACGGATCTGGGATCTTGACTTCTTGAGGCTTTAGAGGGAGCAATTCTCATCCGATTTGGCAGAAATTTTGTACAACGGCTTCTCTCATGACCTTCAACATACGTGTTCAATATGGTCTGAATTGATACAGCTCCCATATAAACCGATCTCCCGATTTTGCTTCTTGAGCCCCTACAAGGCTCAATTCTTATCCGAATGAACTGAAATATTACACAATGACTTCTACAATGTTTAGCATTCATTTATGCTCCGAATCGGACTATAACTTGATATATCTCCAATAGCATAACAGTTCTTATTCAATATTCTTTGTTAGCCTAAAAAGAGATACCGAACATAGAACTCGACAAATGCGATCCATGGTGGAGGGTATATAAGATTCGGCCCGGCACGCTGTAACTTGTTCATATTAAATTTTTCGTACGTATCACACGCTGCGTACAACTTTCAGAGTTGCTTTCATTGAAAATACACAAGACACAATATCGTGTGATAAAATGAACATGACCATCGGTTTTTTGCTTTTGTGATTTGAAACGTCACTTTAAGAATTCGTTGTTGCTTTTATTATTAAAATTATTATTTTTTCATATCTAAATAAAATCTGTAAAAATAACTGCTTACAAATATAGATACATACGTAGTTACATACAGATACACAATACGATAATAGATACGATAGATGTTAATAAAAGTAGTTAAAGAAGAAGAAGTAGAAGTAGTACAATAATAGAAATAGATTTATATAAGTTTCTTTATAAATAATCAAAACAGAAATATATACGAAATTTTGTTTTTAATTCTTAATCAGAAAAAAAGCCATGTGAACCTTCTAATGCATATATGAGCTGTTGTATGTGATCTTTTCGTAAAATGTCGGTTTGGGGACATTGATTGGATGCATTTGAATTGTTCTACACAAAATTGACTGTTTATTTGCTTTGAATTAAAATAGAAAAAACTTAAAAATACATAAACAAAGAAACTAATAAGGCTTTATGAAGTTGCGCTCAAAGTTTTTTTTTCTAAATTTTATTTGTTTCTTTTTTTATTTGCTGTATAGAACTAAATCCCTTTTTGTTTTAGCGATTTTTTGTTCTTTGTTTTTTTTTCTTTCTTCTAAACTTTTAACAATAACAAAAAAATACACATAAAATATAAGTTGTATTCATATATAAACAAAGAATTTTTGTAGTTTTTTTTAATTGATATGCTTTTAAGGGTTAGAATTTATTATCACTAATAGTTGTAGAGTAGTAGTAGTAGTAGTATTGCATCCTTCCATTTGATTTCGGTTTTTTGTTTGTTTAACTTGTAGCTGGAAGACATTTCTTTCTCTCTTTTGATTTTTGTGGCTTTTGTTTTTCTTTGCAAACGCCACATTACAAAAATTACAACTTATTTAAATATGGCTTTAGAAAAAAAATAAATCCGTGTTTTTTTTGCTCTCTTGATGATGATGATGATGATTTTTTTTTTAAATTTGTATAATTACTAAAAATTTAAAAATCTTTATCCCATCCTGTGACATCATCTGGTGGTGGACCCTCTGGATCGGGAGGATAATCATCGAAATTGGTGGTGTCAGTTACACTCTTCACTGTGGGTTTAATGGGCGGCTCAAGAGTGCGATTTTGTAGACCCCACCAATAGAAACCATCAAACCATCTGGAAAATTTAAAAAAAAAATATTTAGTATTGGTTGAAAAACATTGATTCGAAAAGAAGGTTGACATGCAAAAGTCTTGAATTGGGTAAATCCTGGAAATATAGCACAGCGACTCATTAATGATGCCGAGCCCATTCTTGGATTCCCTTAAAAATGTACAGAAAATCTTGGCCCAGCATTAGGGTCTTCTGCGCGTCTTCTTCAATTTTTAACATAAGGTTCTCAAATACTTTCCTCCACTTAGTCATTCATTAAATTATCGGTCTGCCCATTGTGATGTCTTTCTGGCTAAAGGTAGGTATTAAGATCATTCACTGTATTTTTCACAAAACATTCTTTCCTTATTGTAGAAATCCTTAAAAAAGCGTTTTTCCAATAAAAAGACATATACGCAACACTTCCATCATATGTTTTACCACCAGCATTAGTTTGGTAAATTGGGTTGTTTGCGTAGAAGAAACTCTCAGCTACAAGAGTATGACCCAGTTAGCCAATTCATGGGGCATCATCTACCGAACTCCAACATCAAAAGAGGACTAAATGCCTGAAGAGAATCTAGGCACGAAACCCATTATACTGTATCTTCTCCTCGCGAGCTGTGTCACAAAAGCTCCTCTTTGTCGTCGCCCATCCTGCAGAAGCCTGCCCCGCCCTGGGTCCGGCGAGTCGTCTAAGACCTGAGCTTGTTATTACCAGTCAGGATGTGTAGCAGCAATCCGAGGACATGTTTCCTCAGCCCCACGATAAGCAACGTCCTGTTACACGAAATATTCGGCCGAAGGATCTTTGCTACCATGCAACCTACAGCACCAGCCCTTTCCTCATCACACTGTTATCGTAGAAGGCGTCCATCCTATCAAGAAGCTCGCACATTCGAGGGCTCACTGATTCTATAGCATGATCTGCGGCAATCAGTCATACCTTGATGCACAGGGACCCAGCTGAACGACTAGCTAAATCCGCCAGTCTTTTCCTCGGTGTTTTCAGATATAGTAGCTCATAAAACCAGTGTCCGTGCTATACATCCCGCCCGCTTACCTCACCTTTCGGTCACGTAGTGTCACGGTGACTAGTCTAGCCAGCCTTGTCCCCCCGAACACACAAACCGCTAAGCCATTAATCGCGCGTTCGCCCCATCCGCCCTACTCCAGCGTATCGTTGATCTATTGCCACCAGCATATCGTTAGAGAAACACGTCTCGGTGATAAGTTAAGCCAGAATAACCTCGTACCTTAGACACAGGAACTATTGATCACATATTCGTACCAAATGTTTACTACCGTGTCCTAGTGCCACTATCACTACGTGAGTGATTGACGTTTCGGTGACTAGCTTAGCCAACGTTTCGCCCAGTATCCTTCACACACAGGGGCCAATCAGGACGCGTTAGTGCCTTACGTTTAACCTTGCTTCCCAGTGACCAAGTGCTACGATCACACCGTGAATGAATTACGTCTCGGTGATTGGCACATCCAGTGTTTCGCTCAGAGTTCTTCGAACACAGGAGCCCTTGATCATGCGTTCGTGCCCAACGCCTATTCCCCCGAACAGGTGACCAAGTGTCTGGAAAGTTCGACTGGGCCGAATCTTGGGTCGGTTCTCTTGATACCTGGCCCTTAATTTGTATATCAGATTCGTACTCTACTCTTTAATACCTTCTGTTTAAGCCCCATATTGTACCGGATCATTTTTAAGGTCGTTTCGAGATTTTTAGGGAGGGGCGTATCCCTAGGCACTTGATAACAAATTTCAATATGTTACTTGTTTTTTTGAGTTGCTGCTAAGGTACAAACACAAAATTTTTATAAATCGAAATATGAAATATGGAAGCCCTACGTTTCCTTTTTACGCCATTTTAAAAGGCCCCCAAAAAAATTTTGCCTGAAAACTCTCAACTTTTTAGAGTTTTGAACTACGTACGTAATACCGTCATCCTGACTTGGAGTTTTCCAATCTCCAGAACTTGAAAATTGAAACCCGTAAATTGCTCCACAGTGTAATCGATACTTACTTATGTTTTTGTATTTCACTAATACCACCACGCTGATAGCCCAAACGTTCGGCAGGGTTATCGCGACACAGCTTCTTGATAAGATTGCGGGCATTGCTTGTAATATTGCGGGGGAATTCTATGGCATCAATGCCCTTTAGAATAATGTTATAGGTACGCATAGGATCTGAGCCGGTAAATGGTGGGGTGCCTAAAGGAAAACACACACACACACACAGATATTAGTCTGGATTTTTAACAGCTGTAGGAAAAAAACTTACCTGTCAACAGTTCAAACATTAAAACACCCAAAGACCAATAATCTGCACTAATGTCATGGCCACGATTTAGTATAACCTCAGGTGCTACATACTCCGGTGTGCCACAGAAGGTCCAGGTCTTGCGACCCGATTGCAATTTCTTGGCAAAACCAAAGTCCACTAACTTCACATAGCCCTTCTCGTCCAATAGCAGATTTTCAGGTTTCAAATCTCTATAGATGATATTGCGCGAATGCAGATAATCAAAGGCCTCCACAACACATGCTGTATAGAAGCGTGTAGTGGAATCATCAAAATTGCCTTTGTCACGCAATATAGTCCACAGTTCTCCGCCAAGACAAGACTCCATTAACATGTAGAGATATTTCTTATCCTTAAAGGTTTTGAAAAGCTTGACAATAAATTGACAATTGGCCTCGCCCATGATTTCCTTCTCGGACATGATATGCTGTTGTTGGCGGGTCTCCACAATTTGGGCTTTCTTCATTTGTTTCAAGGCAAAGGAGCGACTGGCGTCGCCATTGATTTGCACCAATTCAACGCGACCAAAACCGCCGACTCCCAAAGTGGAAATTACACGCAGATCGGTGAGATTGACATTGCGGAATTCCTCATTGATTCTGGAAGGGGAAAATTAGGAGAAGAAACAAATTTTACTATATTTTTAGCCTGTGGTTTGACAATACTTACTTCCTTCTTTCCAGAGTTCCTTCATCATCGTAACGATGCTTGATTTCATCTAAATTCGATATTAATTGATTGAAGGTTTCACGATCGATGACCAGACAGGTGACGCCATCTGGCGAATCGCAAATGATATTGGCTGTGCGCAAATCATCTCTGCAAAAAAGAGAAGCAAAAGTTAATAATTACAGTTGGGTACATAAAAGGAAAGAATTTAGGCACAAAACGTTCGAAAATCATTATTAGCTGTGTTTTATTTTAGTACTTTAAGCCTAGTATTGACTGCAAATGCCTATTAAATTAGGCATACAAACAAAAATCAAACAACAACACATAACAGCATTAAAGCAGAGTTGATTTGTGCCCATTTCGTGGGCATTGAACTACATTTGTTGTTGTTGTAGCAGTGTGTTACACACTGAGGCGGCAGCCCTTGCCAATGAAGAACTCCATCGGGTCAATCCGGTACGTACAACCGGCTGCCATGGGATTGAACTACATTTGTAATTAATTGAAGCGAAATTTATACTGACGAATAGTGCTCATAAAACTCATTACCACCTCTACGGAAAGTGTTCCCTTTTTTTATACCCTCCACCATAAGATGGGGGGTATACTAATTTCGTCATTCTGTTTGTAACTACCCGAAATATTCGTCTGAGACCCCATAAAGTATATATATTCTTGATCGTCGTGACATTTTATGTCGATCTAGCCATGTCCGTCCGTCTGTCCGTCCGTCCGTCCGTCCGTCTGTCCGTCCGTCCGTCCGTCCGTCCGTCCGTCCGTCCGTCCGTCCGTCCGTCTGTCTGTCGAAAGCACGCTAACTTCCGAAGGAGTAAAGCTAGCCGCTTGAAATTTTGCACAAATACTTCTTATTAGTGTAGGTCGGTTGGTATTGTAAATGGGCCATATCGGTCCATGTTTTGATATAGCTGCCATATAAACCGATCTGTGGTCTTGACTTCTTGAGCCTCTAGAGTGCGCAATTCTTATCCGATTGGAATGAAATTTTGCACGACGTGTTTTGTTATGATATCCAACAACTGTGCCAAGTATGGTTCAAATCGGTTCATAACCTGATATAGCTGCCATATAAACCGATCTTGGGTCTTGACTTCATGAGCCTCTAGAGGGCGCAATTCTTATCCGATTGGAATGAAATTTTGCACGACGTGTTTTGTTATGATATCCAACAACTGTGCCAAGTATGGTTCAAATCGGTCCATAACCTGATATAGCTGCCATATGAACCGATCTTGGGTCTTGACTTCTTGAGCCTCTAGAGGGCACAATTCTTTTCCGATTTGAATGAATTTTTGCACGAAGTATTTCGTTATGATATCCAACAACTGTGCCGAGTATGGTTGAAATCGGTCCATAACCTGATATAGCTGTCATATAAACAGATCTGGGGATTTGACTTCTTGAGCTTCTAGAGGGCGCAATTCCTATCCGATTTGGCTGAAATTTTGCATGACGTATTTTATTTTTACTTTCAACAACTGTGTCAAATAAGGATCAAATCGGTTCATAACCTGATATAGCTGTCATATAAACAGATCTGGGGATTTGACTTCTTGAGCTTCTAGAGGTCGCAATTATTTTCCGATATGCCTGAAATTTTGTACGATGGATCCTCTCATGACCATCAACAAACGTGTTTATTAGGGTCTGAATCGGTCTATAGGCCGATACAGCTCCCATATAAATCGTTCTCTCTATTTTACTTCGTGAGCCCCAATGGGCGCAATTCTTATACGAATTGGATGAAATTTTACACAGGTCTCCAACATATAATTTAATTGTGGTCCGAACCGGACCATATCTTGATATCGTTTTAATAGCAGAGCAACTCTTTTCTTATATCCTTTTTTGCCTAAGAAGAGATGCCGGGAAAAGAACTCGACAAATGCGATCCATGGTGGAGGGTATATAAGATTCGGCCCGGACGAACTTAGCACGCTTTTACTTGTTTCGTCATCACTTTTTTATAATGCCTTTTGAGATTTGTTCGAGCGAAAAGTTGCAGTCAGTACTAGGCTATATGGGTAAATCACTTTAAATCGATTTTTATTATCTGTTATCGCGTGATATCGATAACATTTCTATACATCTTCGCATTGGAATTTTATGCAGAACAACTGACTTGGGCGGCATAGCACCTTAATAAAACACAGAAATTTATGACTCAGCGTGAGCGATATATTCAACTGAAAAAGGATTCATTGCTTTAATGAATAGTGCTCACATTCGAGAAAAATTTAACTTTAAGTCCTACCATCTTCCATTTGGAATATCATTCTCCTATCACAGAAACTTTTATATCCTCCACCATAAGATGGGGTATACTAATTCAAATATTGATCTGAGACTAAACAAGTAAAAGCGTGCCAATTTCGGCCAGGCCGAATCTTGGAAACCCACCACCATGGATTCTGCTAAAAATTTATATTTACAAAATAATTTTAGTTGAAGGGCATACTTTTATTTTACATACCAAACTTCTTCTCAAACCAGCAAAAATTTAATTTTAAGCTTCTAGCCACCGAACAAGGATGATCGAGAGACCGCTTTACATGGAAGCTATATCAGGTTATAGACCGATTTGCACCGTACTTGGGACAGTTGTTGGAAGCCATAACAGAACACTACAGGCAAAATTTCAACCAAATCGGATAAAAATTGCGGTTTCCAGGGGCTCAAGAAGTCTAATCGGGAGATCGGGTTTATGGGAGCTATATCTAAATCAGAATCGATATGACCCATTTGCAAACGACAACGACCTACATGAATATTAAGTATCTGTGCAAAATTTCAAGCGCCTAGCTTTATGCGTTCGACCTCTATCGTGATTTCGACAGACGGACATGGCTAGATCGACTTAGGATGTCGAGACAATCAAGAATATATGTACTTTATGGAGTGTTAGACGAATATTTCGAGGTGTTACAAACGGAATGAGTATTTTAGTATACTCTCATCCTATGGTGGTGGGTATAACAAAGCATATATATTCTTGATAGTCTTGACATTCTTAATCGATTTAGCCATATCCGTCCGTCTGTTTGCTTGTCGCTAGCACGCTAAGCAAGGCACGCTTACTTCCGAAGGAATAAAGCAAGGCGCTTGAAATTTTGCACAAATACTTCCTACTACCGTAGATCGGTTGGGATTGTAAATGGGCATATTGGTACATGTTCTGATATAGATGCCATATAAACCGATTTTGGATCTTGACTTCTTAAGCTTCTAGAGTGCGCAATTATTATCCAATTTGGCTGAAATTGTTCATGAAATGTTTAATTCTGACTTCCAATCACTGTCCCAAGTATGCTTTTAATCTGTTCATAACCTGATATAGATGCCATATAAACCGAATTTGGATCTTCACTTCTTGAACCTCTAGAGTGAGCAATCATTATCCGATTTGGATGAAATTTTGCACGCGGTGTTCTGCTACAACTTCCAACAACTGTACTAAATACAGTCCATAGTAGTCTATAACCTAATATAGCTATTGAGACTCAAAAATTTCGGTTGAAATTTTGTAAAACGACTTCTTCTATAACTTTCAACATTTGTGCAAAATATGGTCCGAATCGGTCCATAACTTAATATAGCTCCCATATGAACCGATCACCCGTTTTTCACTTCTTGAGCCTCTATAGAGCGCAATTCTTATCGGATTTTGCTGAAATTCACAATGACTTCTACTACAACATTCAAAGCAAGTATGGTCTGAACTGGTCCATAACTTGATATAGCTCTAATAGCATGGCAATTTTTATTTTGCCTATAAAATGATATTGGGCAGGGAACTTAACAAATGACATGGTACTTAGTACGGTTTTACTTGTTATGACCTACGTTTCTTCTTTTTACCCCATGTGTACTTACCCTTGCAAAGCTTTTTCACCGAAAAAGTCTCCTTTTGTGAGAATTCGTATGAACTTTTCCTCTTGGGTGTTGGGCTGTTTGATTGTGACTTTAACCTGACCTTTGGAGATTATGAAGAAGGTATCGCCACGAGCTCCTTGACGCACAATATAATCACCCTGTTGATAGTGGGTTTCTTCCAAGACATCCGAAATCTTGATGAGAGTATCTTCCTGGAGATTTTTAAATATGGGCACGCTGAAAGTAGAGAAAAAAAAAATTAAATAAACATAAATCAAAAACTCTATGCAAGTACAGGAAATTACATCAACATCATCGACATTAACTGGAATTAAAAATCAGGTAGTACTAAGGCAATAAAAATAAGTGGCCAACATTGGTAAGAAAGGCCCCAATCAACAAGGTAATAAGCCAGAAAACATGTCTCGTACCGCTGACAAGTAAGTCTTTGCATAAACATGAGAGACGAGTGGCCGAAAAATTATCTCATCCCCGGCAATTGGCCAAATCACAATTCATGAAAATTACATCCTCCTCAGTCAGTCAACGAACTTTTATGTGTTGGCAAATTTCTGGGTTTCATGACCAACGACAAGAAAAAAAAACTCCAAACACACACAAATAGACAGACAGCCAGCATCTTGCCAAACATTTTTTGCTGTCTGGCCATTTGTCTACTTGAGATGAGGTTCAGTAAATCTCCAAACTTCAAACCCCAGCATCTCGCATAATGTACAATGAGGAAGTCATCTAGTCAGTCAGTTAGTCAGTCATCGTCATCGTCATCGCCATCGTCAACTGATGTTTTTATCACCTTCATTATTATGACGCTGAAGCTCATCACCATTGGTATCAGTTGGTTGGTGCACAAGTTTTATATGCTTTTAGGTCTAATGCGGTTGCGGCTATAGCCCCAAAACTTGGCTGAGCATTCAAGCGCTGCAAGCATGCGACGTTATGTGTGCAGAAATGAAATGGGAGAAAGTTTTATTTGTAAATAAAAAAACACAAATCAACATCATTCCTATCATAAAACAACACGAAGCTGTATGAATGAATGATCTGCTTACCACGGGCCTGCCTTAGCGCATACACAAAAAACCCATCAAAATAAACACGTCGGTGATGAGACCACCATCGCCACCTCAACCAACCAGCAACACCTTCGCCTTTTACCAACCCCTTTTTGGGTTTTATTTTTTTGCTAGCCTTTGTAGTTTCTTGTTTGCAGCACGAAACCGCCAACCATGCCAACAATCTATCAACCAAGTCCACCACCACCATCACCACCACCATCATCATCATCATCATCACCATCACGATCACCATTGCCATCAGCATTACAAATCATTCAATCGAATTATACGAATTCATGGCGTTTTTTCAAGCAATTTTTATGCTTTATTGGTAAACATTAGGACGGACACTATTTACTCAAATTATTAAGGCACAGTGGCTTCCATGACACCATAAATAGGAAAATTTAATAAAGAAATCCTAAGACTGTAACAAGTTGGAGAAAAGTTATGACGAGCAAAGGCTTCTTCAAGCTAAGAGAAAATTTTGTCGCATCATAAATACAGCAGCCGTTTGCTTTATACCAACTGGTCGAGAACCCCTTGTGAGAGCCAAGTTTACAACACTGGCACCAGAACTTGTAGACAGCGTGTTGGGATTCGCCGCTTCAACCATACTAAACCTAAAATCATGAAGTAAATTAGGAAATCAATAGGTTGACCAACGAAAATTTGCGCAATTTCGGGCAATGGAACTTGAAGTGCTGCATTTTAAGTACCGACATTGATAAAATATGGTCTAGTGTCAAGTCACCCTCGAAGTGCGCTATAATCGCCATCAATTTATTAAGCATCATAAGTGTGATAGGGTGAAAGGGAGAGTCATGCATTGCATTCCACCGGACCGAAGTAAGAAAAGTCATCCCTAGCGCCAAATCGTTCATAGCGCTGGACCCCAAAAAATAACTAAACTGATGCCGAAGAAATTAGGTGTACTAGGAGTTGAATATCCCAACCGGTCTCAGGATGTTCATCTATTTTCTAATGTCTCATAAATAGCTTCCCCGTGATCCTTAAAGAAATATTCATGGACATATTTGAATCTGACAAATGACCAGGGTAGTATTGCTGAAGCCAAGAAAGATAAGCGTAAGGGTCATGTGAGGTCGCGACTGGTTATGCAAACAGGTTTTTTGGACCTCGGGCCAGGTATGCTGATGAACACAGATTGTGCTAAGGAATCAAAGAGCCATCGCCTGTGTGAGCTTCATAATTGTGTGAACGTCTTCTACGATGACCGCGCGAATGAGATATGGTGTTGTAGGTTACAGGATGCAATAGGAATCCTGTTTTTGTTGTAGCCACATGTCATCTAGCTAAAGGTGAGCAAGCTCGTTCCGTTCCAAAGGATCGATCGCCGCGGCAACATTGTAGCCATTGGTTATTTAAAGGCGCCAATAACTGGCTATATCATATCGAGCATCATAGTCAGTCAGTATTTATGCAAGAGCCGGTGCTACCCGGCCTCTCACTGAGACTCTCCGCTTCATACCGCTGATTGTCCGCGACAGCAATTGCAGCTACTCCTTATGGAGCATTCCACTATCCTCAACCTGTGGACACGCCCGGGAGCTCACAGCTAAGCCTCTCGTGATAACAATGAACACCACACAGATCGGAGTTGAAAGTTCCAGCCTGTGTGGTGCTCATAGTTATCCCGTGCCGGAGATAAGAATACTGTCTAAAAATGGCAACGTCAGGTCTTTGACGTAGCGCAGGATATGGAAAGAGACCCAGGGACTTCTGCAGGGTATGTAATGCCGAGGAGGAATGGAAGAAGGTCGAACATCTTGTATGTCACTGCCCAGCAATTGCGAGGAAAAGACATTGTATAATGTTGATTATTCTCTTGTCTTCTCTTGTTCGGGCATCTAAATAGGTGGCTGGTGTCATGTCATGGATCCAGTGCTATTATTACTACGAAACACCTTCCGTGAATGGACTCCCTAATGTGGACAACCATTTAGTCCTCTTGTCACTGTGGAGGTCTGGAGAGCCCCCAATTGGCTTACTCTAATATATTCTCAATGGTAAGAATGTCTTCCATGCCGTTCAGGTTCCCTACTTTTTTGTCTTATGCATTGTTGTAATTCTTCCACTTCTGTTGTCTTTCACCGCGATATGCCGTATCTTCCTCCATGTTTCTCCGTATTCTATCTCTCTTCTATCTTCTTCTTGGTCGAATACAGTAAACCTAAGGTCTATGAGTAAAGTTTTTTGCGTACTCACCAACGCGTTTCCTTTTCTCGCTAGTAGCTTTTAGACGCATGAAGCGTCTCCCGAGCCTTTTCAAAGAATTTTCAAGTGTTGCATGGATTTTGTAGAATGCATAGCGTGATGACTTCTTTACACACTGTCTCAGGAATAGCAGTGGTCTCAACCGAGTCAAGCCTTTTTTTTCACCTATCGTGTCATGCCATGCTTTTGTAGGACATCTAAAATTTTGTTTCACGATTTACTTATTGGGTCCACATTCGTATGTGAAATGGAGGAATAACAAGTCGAAGTCTCACAAAGTGAAACAGGGAGTTCCCCAAAGTAGGTGTCTTTGCTTATCCTCCATTCTACTCCCTCAAAATAACATCAATATCGATCATGACTTTAGCCACACGGCGATGTGGACATCCATGGGATGTTCAGGTCATTAGATGACAGCTAAAGTTTGTTAGCTACTAAGATAGGGTGGAGCTACTGCTCTCATTACAATGTTAGGACTTTGATGTCGTCCTGGACACATGACGGACTTACGTTTGATGTGTGGGGATGAGGATGAGTTATAAATGGTTGAGCACCTATTGCGGGAATAGGTGCAGGATTATGGCTATCTTCAGGCGCATAGTCCTTTTTCCATTCTCGACTAATATAGCTTTGAATATCAGATTGTAGAGAACTCTTCAGCCCGCATTTTGGCTGCTCTTTGCTCTTTTTGAAACTATTTGGGGGTTACTCAATGTACCTAAGTTCCCTGATTAAAGTTTTCAGCGATTGAGGTTGTTAGACGCGTGCTGCCAATATAACCAAAGTTTAAGCACCATAACTGCAGCAAAGTTTTGCTAAGCGGTAGGTCATACCAACTATTTATCCTATCTGAAACTTTAGTTGAACAGCACTCTGTGCCTTGAAAAGCTTCTCTGCTTTGTGGGAAATTTCCTTTCTTTTGCCTACTTGATATGGCTTTCTTTTCCACTTCACCCTAATATCCAGCAATGTTGATTGTCAAAACTCGATGATGTTTTTATTACAAAAAAAAAAAAAGAAATATGGTTCAGGTCTTACTTTTTTTGCCATGATTTCCTTGAACCAAAACAAACCGGCAAAACAAATATTTTTTTCTCCATTTGTGATGCAAAATGCAGACGCATGCGCTGCCGACAAATGATAATGACGACGCACAGTGGGCCAAATGGCAAAAAAATTGGAAATAAGTCTACAACTTTTTATCTGTTGATTTTAGCCATACAAAATGTTCTAGACATTTGTAGAGGAGGACATAGGCTTTCAGAAAAGTGCTGTTGTTGGTCCATATCTTTAATACAGGGTGAGCTACAGGGTGTCAAAGTTGACCACTTTTGACTTCTCCAAGCTTCTGGGGGCCATAACTTTTGATCTACTCAACCGATTTACATGATTTAGGACTCTAGAGAAAGAGCTTGACAAGATCTAAAAAACTTATGCATAAAGTACCATGCCATCGTGTACTGTTAAGGAGTTATGAATTGTTTAATTTTAAAATATGAAAATTTGGCCTTGGTTTTTTTCAGTGTTTTTTAAATAACTCCGTCAATTTTAAAGCTATAAACTTCATACTTCACACAAATTATGCCAGCATATGTGTGCATAAAATACAAAAGGAATCACGTGAATATCTTTGGCGGTTTAAAAATGGCATCGTTTTCAATATGAAAAATATTTTTTTTGTCAAAAAATTGCAAAATTTTTCAAAAAAGATACTCCCATTTCCTTTAAGTTTTCGCAAACTTTGGCCGTCAAAGCATTATCATTTCTTTCCATTTTCACAAAGTCGAGGTATTAAGAAAAGTTTTAAGTGCTAATTTGGCTAATTTCGATATCAAACAACACCGTTATCTTAAGACCAAAATGGCCAATTTTTTTACTAAACTTCAAAAGTTTCTCACTGGAAAAAAAGTTCCACGGGGATTTTTTCGCTTTTTTTGAACTTAAATGAAAGCTTAAAATGTTCCCAACATTTTAAGGTATGTCTCGCCATATCCTAGCCATAAATGAGATCGTAGCGATCAAAATACTGAAAAAAGTCAATTTTCAAGTAGTGCTATATTCATTGCTAAAAAACAAGTATTACGTCACATTTTATTGCAAAGATGTTAAATAAACTTTTATTTGGTAACACTTCTTCTACAAAACACAAAAAGAATCATGGAAATATCTCTATTCTATTCCATTTTATGGAACCGGCAATAAAAAAGTCAATTTTTCAAAAAAGTCGAATTTCCCAAATTTTGTTTTTGTTGTCCTAATTGCACATGACACACTATAGCCATATTTACGCAACATACCTTATCGTAAAGGAAATTTTCATACCTTTCCAACGATGTATAAAACATTTCTCAACTCGGATTCTATCTACTCTAAAATTCATTTACACTTCATTAAACTCTATATAAAAATGTCTATTTGTGAAATGGAACCTTATATGGGGCCTACACTAAAACATTGATAGATTTGCCCAGGGTTTACAATACAAATGTGTTAGAATAAAAAAAGGTCTCCTGCCAAAGTTTAAAAAAATTGGAATAAAAATATGTGTTTTAGAGCGAAAACACTTCGCATCGGCGTGCGTTTGTATAGTACCTACATCTATTTTTAATGTAAGCTGATGATTTTTGAATAAAAAGTAACCTAGAAATATACCTGCATATATATATATATTTGTGTTAAGATTTGATGCAGACAAATGTTACCTGTTTCGCTATGTCGAATTCCCAGGAAATCCACCGTATCAATGAATGTGAAAAAACCTACCCATAAAAAATTCATTGTCATTTTTTTTAACCAAATTCGAGTCCAGGTAAATAATTATAGAAGAGTAAGTAAAAAGAGGCACTTTGGACCCCTTTTTACGATTGCGTCTGATACCTGAAATGGGTCATTAATTGTGAATATATTGCATAAATATTTGAACAAAATCCAAATTTTCTTCATTATATTTTGTAGAGGCGTAAAGGACATTTATAAGTTATGGAAGTCATACTGAAGTATTCCACTCTTTCGAAAATTGTATGGGACATCAAAAATGATTCCAAATCATACACGGAGTCATTTAAGGAACTTGTTTACACTTTGGACCACATATATGGAATAAGGCTAAATAAAGACGCTTTAGACAAACTTGAAAAATTCTACAAATCATTTGAGAGAAGGTTGCCAGAATGTTCATTCGCAAAAATCAAGTTTTTCAAAATGTATGAGAAGTGGCTGAAATCGGATCTACTTATTGAAATTAAACCGCTGATTCCCGGCCGGCCTAGCAAAGCATACGACGAAGTTACGGAGAAAACCAAAAAGAAAAAACAAGAGGAACTATTGGCGGCACATCCGCCAAATTTAATAAAAGATACGTTCAAAACAGCATTGTTAAAAACACAACCAAAAAATGTTGGACGAATTGTCGATGTTTTACCATTAGCATCTCCGAAAAGGGTAAAGAGAATGGTAGAAAGTATTCCAACTCCAAAATCGACTACAGAATTCACGGAGGAAGATGCACTGGCCCTGATTTTGAACCTAGGCCTCTCAAGAAACAAATACTCAACAATGAGGAAGGCTCTTCGTGAAAAAGGATGGGGTTGTTTACCCTCAAAACATAAATTGTACAACACCAGGACGAAAATGGTGCCATCAAATATATACGTGGACGAATTAAAAGCAAGAGTGAAACTTGCTGATCTTGTTGAAAATACAGCTGTTAGAATTATTTCTAATTTTACTGAAGAACAGTTGAACACATGTAATAATTCCGAAGTGGTTTTGATCAGCAAATGGGGTTGTGATGGATCATCTGGATTTTCCGAATATAAGCAACAAACAGAAATAGATACCAACTTCGCATCAATTTTCATGGCATCATTAGTACCATTGAGAATGAGATTGTACAAGGACCAATCTTCATCATCGAAAGAAAATGCATTTCAAGATATATGGATAAATAGAACACCTGGGTCAAAATATTTATGTCGCCCAATTCGGTTTGAGTATACAAAGGAAGACCGGAACACAACACGATCTTTGGTGAACGAAATAAAGGAAGAAATTGCTGCATTACCCATGATTGTTATAAACCAATTGGGAAGAAATATAAAAGTTTCGTTTCAACTACAACTCACTATGATCGATGGAAAGGTGGCAAACGCATTAACTGGCGTTATGTCCAATTGGAGATGCAATATTTGTGGCAAGAAGAATGGGCAATTCGAGGACAAGTCTGATGAAAATTTAGTAAACGAAAATGCGCTCAATTTCGGTATTTCGCCCCTGCACTGTAGAATTCGATTCATGGAGTATTGTTTGCATTTATCGTATGACCTTAAATATCGGACTAGCCCTGGAAACCGCGATGTCTCTGCTAGAAACAACCAAGATCTTCACAAAATGAGGCAGGAAGAGAAGAATCGAATCCAGTTGGAGTTTAAACAAAAGGGACTTATAATAGATAAACCTCTTTACGGATACGGAAGCACAAATGATGGCAACTCGGCAAGGCGGTTTTTTGAGGACCCCGTATCGACATCTAAAATAACCGGTCTTGATGAACACTTGCTAAGACGATTCAAAGTGATTTTGGCTGTAATCAATAGCAAAAAGATGATAAATTCAACCAAATTTGAAGCTTATAGTAATGACACAAAAAACATTTTATCTGATTTATATTCGTGGAAAGCTTTAACACCGACAGTACATAAAGTCTTACATCATGGCAAGGAAATTGTGGAATACAACATACTTCCGTTAGGAGAACTTACAGAAGAAGCTCAGGAATCCCGTAATAGAGATGTTAAACAGTTCCGGCTTTTCAATACCCGAAAGAGCACCAAATTTAACCAAAATTATGATTTACTTCAATATTTATTGTTATCGTCTGATCCGGTACTATACAGCATCAGAACTAAATGGCTACCAAAAATATGTGACGATATAGATAAGGACGATCCCGATGCCATTCAAATTAAAGAGCTTTTAAATTTTGATACCTTAGATTATTTGGTAGAGAATAAAATCAAATAATACAAAACTAAAATGCTTTTTTATTTTGGGAGTAGCTAATATACATATAAACGCACGCCGATGCGAAGTGTTTTCGCTCTAAAACACATATTTTTATTCCAATTTTTTTAAACTTTGGCAGGAGACCTTTTTTTATTCTAACACATTTGTATTGTAAACCCTGGGCAAATCTATCAATGTTTTAGTGTAGGCCCCATATAAGGTTCCATTTCACAAATAGACATTTTTATATAGAGTTTAATGAAGTGTAAATGAATTTTAGAGTAGATAGAATCCGAGTTGAGAAATGTTTTATACATTGTTGGAAAGGTATGCAAATTTCCTTTACGATAAGGTATGTTGCGTAAATATGGCTATAGTGTGTCATGTGCAATTAGGACAACAAAAACAAAATTTGGGAAATTCGACTTTTTTGAAAAATTGACTTTTTTATTGCCGGTTCCATAAAATGGAATAGAATAGAGATATTTCCATGATTCTTTTTGTGTTTTGTAGAAGAAGTGTTACCAAATAAAAGTTTATTTAACATCTTTGCAATAAAATGTGACGTAATACTTGTTTTTTAGCAATGAATATAGCACTACTTGAAAATTGACTTTTTTCAGTATTTTGATCGCTACGATCTCATTTATGGCTAGGATATGGCGAGACATACCTTAAAATGTTGGGAACATTTTAAGCTTTCATTTAAGTTCAAAAAAAGCGAAAAAATCCCCGTGGAACTTTTTTTCCAGTGAGAAACTTTTGAAGTTTAGTAAAAAAATTGGCCATTTTGGTCTTAAGATAACGGTGTTGTTTGATATCGAAATTAGCCAAATTAGCACTTAAAACTTTTCTTAATACCTCGACTTTGTGAAAATGGAAAGAAATGATAATGCTTTGACGGCCAAAGTTTGCGAAAACTTAAAGGAAATGGGAGTATCTTTTTTGAAAAATTTTGCAATTTTTTGACAAAAAAAATATTTTTCATATTGAAAACGATGCCATTTTTAAACCGCCAAAGATATTCACGTGATTCCTTTTGTATTTTATGCACACATATGCTGGCATAATTTGTGTGAAGTATGAAGTTTATAGCTTTAAAATTGACGGAGTTATTTAAAAAACACTGAAAAAAACCAAGGCCAAATTTTCATATTTTAAAATTAAACAATTCATAACTCCTTAACAGTACACGATGGCATGGTACTTTATGCATAAGTTTTTTAGATCTTGTCAAGCTCTTTCTCTAGAGTCCTAAATCATGTAAATCGGTTGAGTAGATCAAAAGTTATGGCCCCCAGAAGCTTGGAGAAGTCAAAAGTGGTCAACTTTGACACCCTGTAGCTCACCCTGTATTAAAGATATGGACCAACAACAGCACTTTTCTGAAAGCCTATGTCCTCCTCTACAAATGTCTAGAACATTTTGTATGGCTAAAATCAACAGATAAAAAGTTGTAGACTTATTTCCAATTTTTTTGCCATTTGGCCCACTGTGCGACGCCGCATTCGTCAACCACAATAATAATGGAAATGTGGTAGCAGCACCAGTTTCTTTTATGGCCATGCGTAATTTATATAAACATTGATTTCACTTTTGTACGCAGTTTACAGTATAGACCCAAAGACCCCACTCTCACTCCCCACTCTCCTTCTCAACAAGCACATGATTTTTTCACATGTCTCAAGAGGCGAGAGTTTATTGTCTTTATCCAAATTGAAATGCGGATAAACATAAAAAGAGCCATATTAACTAATGGACAAAGTGGCTGACTCTTTGTCACCCTAGTGAAGGTGGTGGCGGCAGCGAGCAGATATTAGGCGGCGTGTTAATGTCCATCATTTATGGCATTTTTATGAATTTTATTGTTGTTGTCATAAGCGAACAAACCAGCATATAGTGCAGAGTGTTTGTGTGTGTGTGCGTGTGTTTGCAAAATGCACAAAAAAAGAGTGCGTTGACTATGGTAAGTAAACTGCGGTTGGTTTCATGGCCTAATGGGTGGGAGAGACAGACAGACACAAGGTGGGCAGTAAACTATGTTTGAGATCAACAAAAAAGTTAATGTAACTACCTAAAAGTACATTGTACCCAGCTGGAAATTGGCCATTTGTGGTGATGGCAATGTCGAAGCTGATGTTGCTCCATGCTTTGCTTGGTGGTTGAGGTCATTTAGTTGGGTTTACCAAAGCCATGCTTAAATTTAAAATTAATTTTTTTTTGTAAAAAAGTTATGGTTATGGTTTTTCTTATTTCCCACAAGTAATTGAGGGGCCAAAGAGGGAGAGAGAGTTAGTTTTAACTTAAGCTAAGGGGGAACTTCTTTTGTTGTCTTCATTTGAAAGAAATGTAATTTCGCAATCACCTAAACAAATGATTTCTGTCCGTCTGTCTGAAGGTGTTTGAGTGGTCCCGGAAATCGAAAGTGCTGAGAATTGTTGTACGTTGTTGTTTTTATTGAGTTGTCATGGAGTTTCTCTTGCAATTAAAATCTTAGGAAAACAATTAAAACTTGCTGTGGGGGACAGAGTGCCTAGATAATGATTTAATTATTTAAATGGTTGTTGCCTCCAGCTCTTTTATTACTTTGAACGGGCAATATAATTACAATTAGGCGAATTTTCTAATATGTTGTGGGGCTACACCATTAGATTTATCATTTCGTTTGTAACTCTTCAAATCATTGCATTAAGGCGATCTCTACTTGGCAAAGTGTAGGTCAATCTGCTCTTTTTTTCTTCTTAACCCTGGACACTGGCTTCGCTATGGTTTCACATGGGTTGAGGCAAAATCAAATTACCCATGAACATTTCATTTAGGAACAGGGGCAAACTTCTCAATGAGTGCTGTCCAATTCAAGTTTTAAGCTCAATGAGGATTTAAATAACCGAAGAAAGGGAGAACGGCATCCTCTCAATGTTGACTGCGAGTGTTAATAGCGAATCTGTACCAAACTATCTGAACTCTATACAAAGAAGTTGCAGTATACGCATTATATACGGTGGATATACTAGAAAACCTCTATGTTGACATTACCGCCTTACACAAAGTCCAATGGATCTTGTCAATACTTCATCTCTAACCATTCAAAAACTTCAAAAAGTTATCTCTACCTATTCTCAAACAGCAAATTTTTTTACTAGTTTTGTTTTTCTTATCTAGTCCCACTGTGTGATGGTATAAAATGTAACCCGGTGAAGAACAACAAGGCAGCAGGAGCCGATGGCTTATTATAGGTTTGGTTGAAGGGCGTGCGAATAGCAACCTCACTCGGAGACTTTAGATCCATTGTGTTCACCCAAGAAAACGGTAGGAGAGAAAAGTGCAGGTGGAAAAACACCTATACCAATCCGAGGGTCAAGGCAGCAGAAACTACAGACAAAAACGTATTAAGATCGGCCGTGCCGAACTTTGGATACCCACCTCCATATCATTGATCATCCTATTTTATTATAACTCCACTACTATCCATATCCATAATTATATCCAATTATGGGCTAGTCTGGATCATATTTGATTTAAGGTGCCGAGAATTCAGACAAATCAGAGTTTCAGCGAAATCGGGCCATAAATGGCCTTTTTATGGACTGAGGACCCTTATGGCAGTTATATCAAAATATTTTCATATTTGATTTAAGGTGCCGAGAATTCAGACAAATCAGAGTTTCAGCGAAATCGGGCCATAAATGGCCTTTTTATGGACTGAGGACCCTTATGGCAGTTATATCAAAATATTTTCCGATCTGGACCATACTTGGGTCGGATATCGAGAGTTTTGGTACAACTTACTCTTTCAAATTACAGCTAAATCGGATAATAAATGAGCCTGTTACGGCCTTTAGACCCTACGTCGGCAGATCTATATGGCAGCTACATCAAAATATGGTCCGATGTGGACCATTTCCGGTTCAAACAACGCACAGTATGATAGAACCAAAAAAATATGCTATGCAAAAAAATGTGCCCAAAAGGGGTATTTTGGGGATTTTTGTAAAAAAATGCAGACAGATTTATTTTTGGTTTTTTAATAACGCTTTTGTCTGCAAAACTCCGAAAAAATTATTTGAGATATCTCTATTCGCTTTTTTCTTTGAATTTTCCAGCAAAAAATAGAAATACCGAGGTGACCAACTTTAGGGGTCTGCCGAAAGGCGCCCGGACAACCTAGGGCCTTGAAATATTGCATACGCTCTCACTAGCACCTTCAAAGAAATATCTCTTCCCGTTTTCACACGGCATATTTTTTACTTTTTTTTTTATTTTCTCTCATTGTGCAACGGCCTCCCGGCCTCAAACTCACTGCTCTGAATTTCAGCGAAATCGGGTCGTAAATAGGCCTTTAAATCCATATCGGGAGACCGGTCCATGAAAACGCTTTACCAATATACAGTTCGATCTAGACCATTTTTAGTATGGATGCCCAGAGGCTTAATACAACTGACTGTTCCCAATTTCAGAGAAATCCGCATATAGATGCAGCAGTTATGATCTAAGGTACCAAAATCGGTAGGTCGGTTTATATGTCATCTATAGATCAATATGATCCGATCTAGACTTTATTCTGGTAGGATGACGGAAGGTTCAAAACAACTCACGCTATCAAATTTCAGTGAAATCGGATAATAAATGCAGCTTTTATGGGCTTCAGATCGGTCTATATGCCAGGCAGACTGAGACGAAATTTTCACCGGTGACAGTATGGAGGCCACCGTGGCGCAGAGGTTAGCGTGTCAGCCTATGGCGCCGAACGCCTGGATTCAAATACTAATGATTGCTACATTTGTGTGGTACCCTACCATGTTAAAATGTCAGCACCAAATGATGTCGCTATGCGGCATGCCGTTCGGACTCGGCATAAGAAAGGAAGCCCCTTTTCACTGAGCACAAACTTTAATCGGACTCCACTCATTGATATGAGAGAAGTATACTCTGTTCCGTAATGGAAGATTCATGGGATACTTAGGATTTAGAAGTATGGTCCATTCAGCCAATTCAGTCCTTTACAGAACTCCAGACTGCTAATAGAATAGAAGCACGCACAGAGGTGTTTACCCATTACCCAATGTCATCTCCTTGCAATTTGGGGGGCGGTGACACAAAATGTAATCGAGTCTCCATCTTCTTCTTGTTATCACAAACCCTGCAGAAACATACCTCTCCTTGTGGGTGGCATGTTGGACTCCTATAAGCAATTCATAGTCATGCTTCTTCTGGTTCAGGTTAAGCGACGTGCAGTTCCCAAAGTATCAACTCACGCCCCATTCCCGCGGTCATTGTAGAAGGCGTCCACCCTACCAAGAAACTTGCAAAGAGAATGGCTCACTGATTCCGTAGCACAGTCTGCGTCAATCAGTAATCCATTTCTGGCCAGCTTGTCGGTCACTTCTTTCCCCGCTACCCTTTGATGGCCCGGGATACAGCAGAGCCTGTAAGCCTTTCCGATGGTTCGAAGAAGCTCTTTGCATTTTCTAACAAGTCTCGTTCCATCCAGTTAACAAATCCTGGCGAGGCCGGGCTAACCCTAGCCTAGATACTTTTCTGAAAAACAACATGAACATGTCAACAGGTAAGGCGTCTTCTGGTATTTGAACAAGACGCACTGCATATAACATGATCCCACGCCGCATCTTCAACAGGGCTGCGCTGTCGACCGGAGTCGAGTTTTTGAGGCCTGAGTCCACACCGATGTCGGACTTTGGCTCGGAGTTGAGCATGCTTGCCTCGACTTCGAACCGCTTTCCGACTCCGGCTTAATACTCCGACTACGACTTATACTCCGACCCGAGGAGTCGAGGGCTAGACTCCGCAGCCCTGATCTTCATCCACCAGCAGAACAGAAGCATGTTTTTAGGAAGATCTTTGTAGCCACAACACACTGGTGCAAAGTCCTCAGATGTAGTGACGTTAGAAACTTTCTCTGGGTAGTCCTCTTTGCTCCAGAGATCAGCCCGCCGCAGTACCCTGTTCCTTCTCAATCATCATGCAGAGGTTACAGTTGTCCAAGGCCCGATGCCACATCAGACATCAATAGGAGAGAATAGACCGAATAACAACCGTAAAAATCTAGCGTCCCAGCTCAGACCATTCTCTTTCTTAGCAAATTGCGACAAAAGTAGAGCGCATTCTCTCCTCTTTTGATTCTTTTCTCGACGTTCCTTCTCCGCTTAGTTTTTGGTAGAGAATAATCCCTTAAAGAATTGAAGAAAGCGCCAGCTGTAACCCCTCTAAGACAGGTTTCCTGGAAACACCCAGCATTCTATTTCTGTTAGAAAGTAGACAAAAAGGAAGACAAAACAGAGAGTACGAGACAATTGGCCCTTATCAGATAACTACTACCACATATCCTCTAAAAGAGATAAGAGAACCATCTTTTTGGTAAATCTAAAGCCCTAGATGTTGAAAGGTGTTTCAAGCCAATTCCGCGTCGCACAGTGGGAGTATAGTAAAATATATGCCATTTGAAGTGGCGGAGAAATTTTAAATGGTCTGAGCTGAGGTGATATTAAGATCATGTGCAAAATAAAGGCCCTAGACGGTCCGGGCGCCTCTTGGCAGGGACCTTAAGTTGGTAACCTCGGTATTTAAACAGTTGTTCGGGCTGCTAAATCTGTATTTGTGGTCGGATTTCCAAAGTTCTTTTTTTGCTGGATGGTGCTCGCGTTCACTAATCCAAATCATGCATCGAAATCGATTCACAATTACCTTCGTAAATCGCAAAATTCGAAGCCAGTGTCGGCCAAAACTTCAAAAAATAGAAATTAAAAGTCGAATATTGAACCCAGTGGAGATATTGTAGACCTCAAGCGAATATTTTTGTAGAGTATTTGTGCACTAACCAGCAAAAAACAAATTTTGAAACTTTAACAGTCCAAACAAGTTTTGGAAATACCGAGGTTACTCAAGCTCCCTGCCGGGGAAGCCGGGACTACTCAGGGCTAGGAAATTGTGTGAATTATCTCGGTAACACCTCAGCTCTAAGCATTTCAAATTTTAAAGAGTTATCTCTATATCTTTTTAAATGACATATTTTTTAATAGTTTTTTTTTTTCATTCTATCCCACTGTGCGTCGTATGAACCACAAATTTATTAGCTGTATGATGATATGGACATCATTGTCAAAGAGTCATTTAAAAACGGTCACTTCAATCAAAAACTATGGGGAAAAAGAAATTTGGAGAAGGAGAGCTCCAACATTAAATATTGATGAAGGTGGGAGCGATATAATCATCAACTATGTCTGAGGAGGACATTCCGCCTATTCACAGCTTAAGTGAGGGAAAATATTAAGTCGTCCATACTCTGGTGACAAGAGCTATTAAATGAGAATTTGGAAACTCCTTAGCTGCTCGAATCTACTCATATCTTATTGGGAGATACTAAGCGTTTAATGCCGGATGGGGTGGCCTGCGGATGCAAAAATCATTTTAGAGAATACCTGGTGAAAAAATATTAAAGGAGCTACTACAAATGGGCAAAATGAGTAGGCGTTGTTAACTGGAGGCTTTTAAGTCTCAAGGGCATAGGTTTTTTTGACAATTCTTGTTTGCCTAATGAAGACCAAGGACATCTCTGACGGCTTTAGAATCAAACCATTTCAAAACTCACCTTTTCAAGAAGTCCGTGTATTCAGCTTGACGTATAAGGCCAGTACGCATCATAATGGTCTGGAAACATTGTCGCTCAATGGCCCATAGTTTGCACTCGGTAATGGCGGTGATGGTGGCTGTGCGTTGGCAATTGTATAAAATGGCCAATTCACCCAAGACCTTGGCGCCCGACAATGTCGATAAGTATTTGCCTTCGCGAGAGACTTCCACGCGTCCATCTAAAGATAGGCAAGAAAAACATTTTTACCAAATTGTCTAGAAATTTTCAAACTTCTAAAGGAAAAAGAGAAAAGAAAATCATATGCAAAAAAATTTTAAATTTTGTAAACTCTCAAAATCTTACCATCATCATTTCCATCATTGTCTTTGGCAGTATTTATGGTCTCTATGTCCTGATCTTTGAGATTACCGGTACGCCGTTTGCGAGCATAGGTGTGTATGCGCACTATAAGACGTGGCCTAGGTATGGCAAATTGATCGTGGACCTTTTGAGAATTACGACTACTATTGGAATTGCTGGTGTTGGACGAATGCCCCGATGAGGTCGACGAGTCACTGGCCTGCCGGCTATGATGAGGGGGGTTAACGGGTGCTGGGGGTTGTACCTCTTTTACTCTAAACTCATCCAATTGTTGTGTCATTAAATCCAAGGTATGCTGATTCTGAAGATCAGCTTTGATGTCCAAAGAGATTTTGCGACTACGTGGTACGGTGGGTGGTGGAACGGGTTTTATGTGGGCCTTGGGCACTGCAAAACTGTGATGTGTTTTCTTGGGGCCTTGATTTTGTTGAAATTCCGAGGAGGGGAATTTAACAGACTTGGAACGATTGACTGTGGCCAAAGAAGGTGATTTTGCAAGGGGCACCCCTGGGGAAGGGCGTTCCATGGGCGGGGGAGTAGTTGTTTTGGGTTGCTGTTTCCCTGGATAGAATCTTAAGGTACTACTATCACAGTTTTTATTGTTGTTGTGGTTGCTGCCATTTGAGGGCAGTGTTATTGGCAGTGTTTTGACTGAATCGGTTGGAGTTGGTGTCTTAAGCTCCGTTGTGGATAACAGCTTCTCCCTCAAGGGTTGAGGTTGCTTTGATATCACAGTGGGGTGTTCCTCTTTGCTATTGAAGTCACCCTGTCGTTGTGTGGATGAGTTTTGATTGCTGTTTTTCACCCAGGAATTATTCGTAGCCGGTCGTGTATTGCAGACCATGGTTTGAGATCTTTTCAATGAAGGAGGTTTTATGGAAATCTGTTGGCGGGGTCGGGTTGGACGTTTCGAGGCATTGAGGTCGACAATATTTTCTCCCACTTCTTCCTCGGGATCCACCCAATCATTCCAACTGGGAGCTATGCGGGCAGGTTTGGGTCTAAGGGCCATTGACTTATAACCATTCAAGTTTTTGATGGTCTTTACTATGTTCCTGTCAGCAGTTTCCTTTTCCAAGGCCCTTATCTGATCCAAAGTCATTTGGTATTTATTGAGATTGGAGACACCTTCCTTGAGAAAACTTCCTCCAGAGCCCTGAAAGATTCTCGCTGTTGTCAAAGACTTGGGGGGATTAGGCTTAGCTGTTTCCACCGATCCATTTACTGCCATGTTGCCTGCCTGTGACTTGGCACTCCCTCGAGGTTGGCTAAAATTCTGTTGGGCCTGACACCAATTGGCCTCGTACAGCTCAACCATGACATTATTGCGATCCAGCGATAGACTGACATCCACAGCCTTGCCTGGATAGCATTTCATTTCGATTTTCATTTTGCTGTTTGGGTTTTCTGCTTAGCTCCTCTCAAGTTTTTGTGATCATCATCGATGGGAATGCCGGCAAATGCTCACTATTACGACACAAATCACGTTTCTCTTGATTGTTTTTTTGTTTTTTTATTTTTTTATTTTTGAAGCTTTTGTTTATGTTTATTTTTAATGTAGCTGGCCATTTACTGATGGCCTATTCTCCTCTAACGGGGGCTGGATGTATGTATGACGGCGTATCTTCTTCAAGCGCCCAAGACACATTTGGAGGTGGCAACGGTGGTGGTGACTGGCTGACTGAATGACTGCTGGGACTTTTGATTATTGTTCAACTCATTCAATTACACTTCACTTCACTTTGTTGCCTTACAATTCAATTCCATTCGATTTGAAAGAGAGCCGATGAAAACCTAAACAAAACAAAAAATATTTGGCTGTGTTACCACTACTGCCTAGCTGCCTTTACTGATGTAGCAGCAAAGCGTTGAGTTTGCGTAATCGCCGAGAAGAAAACATTTCGTACATTGCATACCAAAAGGCCAATTATCCAATTTCCATGCTGCTGATACACCGAAAAAAATATTTCGTTTAAAAATTCAGGAAAATGTGGGGAGTTATCTCAGCAATATCTAAAATGCTAACACCGGCACTAAATGTCGATATGAATGTAAAGGGTGATTTTTTTGAGGTTAGGATTTTCATGCATTAGTATTTGACTGATCACGTGGGATTTCAGACATGGTGTCAAAGAGAAAGATGCTCAGTATGCTTTGACATTTCATCATGAATAGACTTACTAACGAGCAACGCTTGCAAATCATTGAATTTTATTACCAAAATCAGTGTTCGGTTCGAAATGTGTTCAAATTTTGACAAATTTTGTTCAGCGATGAGGCTCATTTCTGGTTGAATGGCTACGTAAATAAGCAAAATTGCCGCATTTGGAGTGAAGAGCAACCAGAAGCCGTTCAAGAACTGCCCATGCATCCCGAAAAATGCACTGTTTGGTGTGGTTTGTACGCTGGTGGAATCATTGGACCGTATTTTTTCAAAGATGCTGTTGGACGCAACGTTACAGTGAATGAACACATTTCGAACCGAACACTGATTTTGGTAATAAAATTCAATGATTTGCAAGCGTTGCTCGTTAGTAAGTCTATTCATGATGAAATGTCAAAGCATACTGAGCATCTTTCTCTTTGACACCATGTCTGAAATCCCACGTGATCTGTCAAATACTAATGCATGAAAATCCTAACCTCAAAAAAATCACCCTTTATATGACAGCTTTACTTATCTAGTTCTATAAACTGTCAAATAGACTAATTTCAAGGCTTCATTAGGTTTTATCAAAATGGCCTTAAAAATCTAACATCCTTAAACATATTTCCGCATTTTAAAGAATTTTCGGGATTTTAGTTGGGCATTTTTGTCAAGTTTTGGGGATTTTTATCCTAATGTCTTAGAAACATCGAAAATACTTAAAATGTCACATTTGTATACATATTTCCCAATTATGGGAATTTTGGGATTTTTTGGTAAAATTGTTGGGGGTTTTTGTAAAATTTATGGGAATTTGAAATTTTACGGTGTTTAAATATTAACAAGTAAAAGTGTGCTAAGTTCGGCCGGGCCGAATCTTAGAAACCCACCACCATGGATTCTGCTAAAATATGGGAGCTATATCAGGTTATAGACCGATTTGGACCGTACTTGGCATAGTTGTTGAAACTCATAAATCGGATGAAAATTGCGGCTTACAGGGGCTCAAGAAGTCAAATTGGGAGATCGGTTAAAATGGGAGCTATATCATATTATTGAACGATTTGGACCGTACTTACCACAGTTGTTGGGAGTCATAACAAAACACCATGTACAAAATTTAATCCAAATCGGATGAAAATTGCGGCTTGCAGGGGCTCAAGAAGTCAAATCGGGAAATCGGTTTATATGGGAGCTATATCAGGTTCTTAGCCGATTTGGACCGTACTTGGCACAGTTGTTGGGAGCCATAACAAAATACCATGAACAAAATTTCAGCTAAATCGGACAAAAATTGCGGCTTGTAATTGCTTAAGAAGTCAAATCGGGAGATAGTTTATATGGGAGCTATATCAGGTTATTGGCCGATTTGGATCGTACTTGACTCAGATGTTGGAAGTCATAATGGAACACTATGTGCAAAATTGGACAAAAATTGGGGCTTGCAAGGGCTCAAGAAATTAAATCGGGAGATCGGTTTATATGGGAGCTATATCAGGTTCATGACCGATTTGGACCGTACATAATACAGTTGTTGGAAGTCGTAATAGAACACTAAGAGCAAAATTTCATCTAAATCGGACAAAAACTGCGGTATGTAATTGCTTTAGAAGTCAAATCGGGAGATTGGTTTATATGGGAGCTATATCCAAATCTAAACCGATATGGTCCATTTGCAATGTCCGATGACCTACATAAAAATCAAGTATCTATGCAAAATTCCAAGCGGTTAGCTTTGCGCGTTCGATCGCTATCGTGATTTCGACAGACGGACGGACATGGCTAGTTAGACTGAGAATGTCGAGACGATCCAGAATACAGGGTGGCTGATGAATATTGCTACAATGATGAATATTGCTACATTTTTTTTTCGATGTATGGAATACATTTTTCTTTTATTCATGTTAAATTAAATTATTAAATTAATTATTAAATTATTATTAATTAAATTAATTAATTAATTAATTAAATTAATTATTAAATTATTATTATTAAATAGAAAAAAAGTTATTACATTTTTTTTTGGTAGCGGCTTTCATCAGCCACCCTGTATATATGCCTTAGGGCGCCCCGGTAGCCGAGTTGGTAGCGTGCTTGGATTACCAGTGCAGGGGTCGTGGGTTCGATTCCTGCCAGAAGCCTTGGTCTGTCGCTACTGTGGTATCACAATGCAATTAAAAATTTTCTAAGTGAGTATGTAAAGGACTGCCACTCTTACCTAATCTAACCTATGGGGTCCTACATCAATGTTTTGAGATCTTACAACGGAATGACTAGATTAGTATACCCCCATCCTATGGTGGTGGGTATAAAAATATTGAGCATATTGCGGACTCTCAGTTTCTTTTTGAAGGCAGTTTTTTTGGCAATTAAAATTTTTTAGTTTTTTTTAAGACTACTGTGAGGTATTGCTTATTTGGCCACTTTTTTTAAACACTTTTCTTGATTTAATGGAATTTTAGGGGATTTTTTGCTAAAATGTTGGGAATTTAAACTTTTCGGTTACTCGAGGGCTTTATAAATTCCTAAACTTTTTCTCAGTGTATTGCTGGTCTTTCCGTTGCTGCTGGTGTGGTGTGCTGATTTAAGTCTTTTCTTTCTTTGGAAGTTTGTTTTTTTCTAGCTTTTGGTGTGGCAATTATTATTACAACATTTGATGGCAACAACGCATCATCAATTTTGAATAAAAACCATGCAGGTTGGGTGTGTACTCAGCAAAGTGCTAGTTTTGGAATTCTCAATGATTTTAGCCGGCTAAAAAAGCTACCATGCAAAAGTGATGACATGACAATGACGTCTTTATGATGGCAATTTCTGTCTATAAGACTCTTAGATGGCCGGCACATAAGGGGCATACCAGGCCGACTGACTGACAATCAGTTGGTCAGTCATTGCGGCAATGGTCAGTAGTGTGCTTTAGAAATTTTAAAATTCATCAAAGTATTTGCCAATTACCAGTTTCGATGTCTCTATGCGTACGTAACTTCAGTTACGTTATCACAATATTTTCATACTTTCTTTGATGTGTCTGTCTATGAAACGTTAGATAAAACAAACAGAAGTTGGTTGTTAAAATTGTGACGATAAGGAGCGGCAGTTATTAGATAGATACACCTACAATGATTGGAATGCTTTTAAGGGGCCCACAAAAAAATCTGAGACAAGTATTTTTTCTGAAAGCCTACAGCCAGTAATGGTTTTAGGTTAATTAAAATAGTTGGAAATTTTTGAAAAACACATAAATGAATGTAGCGCAACAAACTATCAGTTATATTGAAAAGAATGCGAAGTCCAAAAAAAAGTGTTTCCAAGTTCACATGGGTATATCTGTGAAACTAGAAATTATATTAAATTACAGTCGAAACTGCATAACTGTAATACGCTTTAGCGAAAAATCCCGCTTAAGTGAAACTTAACGGTTAGAAAGTCATTTTTGTTGTTATTCGCTTAACTGAAAAAGTTTTTAAATTCCATTTCTATGTGAACCTGAAATCGCATAAGTGTAAAAGTTATTTCTGTGAGAATACGTTTTATTGACGACCCGAAGCCAATAAAACATTTTGATATATCGCTAATGATATATCAAATATATCGCTAAAGGGTTTTACTGAGCATTGCCCATTTCCAACTAAAGTTATTTTATACGTATTTGTTTGATAATTCGCTTGAACTCATGGTTATATCACATAGCTGAAAATTAATTTCACTTATCCGCACTAAGCTAAACTGAACATTTCGGATAAGTGAATAAGAGTTTCACTTATCCGGTTTCGACTGTATATTGTTTAGAAGCCACCAAAAGCATTTGCTTTGGAGTTCAAGTGTAATAGTGTGATTGTTTTAAATTTAGCTGGAAAATCACAACAGGCTATTGTTGCCAAACTATAACACCTTAAAGTGAACAAAATGTTTGTGTATTGCAACATAAATCGTTATAGTGATAATGGTAGCATTGCCAAACGCTATGGTGGAGGTTCTGAAAAACTACAACAACACCTAAAATGGTTGGGGCAGGGAAGTTCTCCAATTCAATGAAATCCACAACGTAGTGCCAATCAAATGGCTTAAGATCTGAAGATATCCCGTGAAAGAATGAGACATATGTTTGAAAAACACGCTCAAAATAGAGCCTCACAAATTCCAAAGGGCTCACGATATTGCGCCAAAAAGATTAACTCTAAAGAGTAAAGGAGTTGCTGCGTTTGCGCTAATGTGAAAAAATTCCAATTCGTAAACTCCCAAAATTATCTGAACCTGGAAACGGCTACCTGAAGTAGTTTTCCATCGCAAGTGTTGGTATGTGCAGCCGCGACTGCAGATGGCCGCTTTCCAATCGTTTTCATCGGCATAAAAGTAAATACGACTAATTATCGAGAAATTATCGAAAAAAATGGAGTCGTGGGCATACTAACATTTCGGTCACAAACCATGGACGTACCAACAAGACTTGGCAAAATGCAAATTTTGCTCATGAAGATTCCACTAAGGAACAGGGGCAAACTTCTCACATATCAATGAGTGCAGTCCGATTCAGGTTTATGCTCAATGATAGGGGCCCTCCTTTTTATAGCCGAGTCCGAACGGTGTGCCACAGAGAGAAGTCTTACATGACATAGTACCTCACAAATGTTGCCAGAATTAGGAGGGGCAAACCACCGCTGAACATTTTTTCTGATGGGCTCGCCAGGATTCGAACCCAGGTGCTCAGCTAAACCGGATTTTAGCTCCCGGGAGAAAATAGATCATTTTCTTTTCTTGATACGCAAAGGGAGAGTGGACCCTCCTCCTTAGCCTAACTTTCAATATCGCCAGATTAGGAAGATGTATACTGTGATGCAAACGAATTTTTGTTTGCATCCTTATATTAAACCAAAATCATTAATCTAAAAAAAATATAGGTCAAGCAAGCGCCCCATTTGATTTTGATTTGGCCATTCCATTGAATTGAATATAATATGATTTCCCTTGAATTGAATTTTGTAAAAATTTTAGGTCAAGCTGCTGGGTGAATGTCCCACACTACTATTGCGGATATATTTGCAGATCGGGGTAGTATGGGAGTTAACTAAATGTTCGTTAAGAGGCGAGTACAAATCTTACATACAAATTTGAAGAAAATTTGATCCAGGAATGACCTGTGGGTCACTAAAAGTTTTGTATCCAAATGAAAGTAACTTTAAGTTCCATGGTCATTGTGGCACATAGTTGAGCATATCCGAATACGAAACCGAACGGTTGGATTCAAATCCTGGTGAAAAGATTAGACAAATTTATTCAGCGGATGTTATCTCCTCTCCAAAGTTGAAGCTAGCTATGAAGTTTTCAGCCTTCGAAGACTGCCTTACAAAGTCATGTCCTTAAGAGGCACGGCGTTCGGATTCGGTTACAAAAAGCGTATCGCACATCGTTTAGCTCAAATTTTAATAGTACAGCGCACATTGATATGAGAGATGTTCTACTTTTTTTGTCTTTGAAGGTATGTTTGTGAATAATTTTGCAAAATTTTTTAAGAAACATTTACTTTGAAGAAAAACATACACCGTGCTAAGAAGTTGTAAATAAAAAAAAACAAGTTTTCAGAAAATTAGCTAAATGTCTTTTAATTATAATTTCAGGGTATATTAAAAATATGTGTGAAACATCATAATGATCGTCACTTGATATTAAGGTGTGAATCACAATTAACACTCCTTTATATAACACCTGTTTGGCAAACCACTAAATTGTAATTCAAAAAACAAAAGTTTGCAATTCCGGAATACGAATTTCTTCAAAATCCAAAAATAAATTCACAATCTTATCATTTAATTGAGACTTCAAATTTGTATGTCTGCAGATTTTCTCCTCATTCGAGATCAGTCCTTAATTGTTTTAAATTAAAGAACTTAATGAAGATTTGGAACAACTTTAGATGCAAATAACCGGAAACCACAAAAAAGATAGCTTCAATAATTAAAAAAGTCAATAACTTTTTGTAGTTCCATTTCGTTGCCGATTTTATTAAGGGCGAGAGGGGGTCATTCAAGGATTTTTTAAACAATTTTATGGAAGTTAAGTAACCTTTTTTGTATTACTAGCAACCATGAGTAATTCACTATTGCAAGTTTTAATTGAAGTTTAAAAGCAGTTTGGTAATTGGGGATAATATGATTTCCCTTGAACTCATGCGGCTTAAGCGAGCGATTTTAAGGCTGCGTTGTCAATTTGGATTTTTAGGCTAAAAAAAGTTCTACATAATTTTAAAAACTTTCAAAATTGGGAATAGTAGGATTTTACTTGTATTCGTACTTGTATGATATTATCATTCTGGAATTTGGTTCTACTTCTACTTTCAGACTTTCTTTCATACATATGCCACTTTTATTGACTTCCCGTTTTTTAAACTTGATTTGAATTAAAAACTCATTCGCAAATATTCCCCAAAAAAATTTGATTTCTAAAAATTAGTCACCTTTCTGATTTGCTATGGCTAACAGCTCTCGAATATCCAAAATATCGAATAGTTTACATAAAATTGCCACGCTCACATTTTGCTGGATAAGCAAGACCTAGATTAGATCGTGTATATCCAAACCTCAGACAGGTTTCAACGTTCTTTTGGGAATTGTATTGACTGGCATTGGGTGATGGCAAAATTAACACTTGAAAGTATTGCTGCAAAAACAAAAAATCGATTCAGCCACGTTGTAGGATAACCACATGATTTGAATAAATCAGCAAAAAACCGCAAAAAATATATAAACAAAACTTGATTTACTTATTTTGGACAGTCATGACTAATGCATTTTGATTTAATTACTAAAATAAGAAAAAAATTTAAAAAACATTTCATTTATTGTCACTTGAATAATACACATTTGTATGCAAAACATGATCATCAGCAGCAGAGCTAAAAGGGTAACTCAAATAGTAGTAGTATCGAAACAATGGAAAATTTGATACAAAATTTTTGATTTTTAGTTACAAGAAACAAAAAACACACATAACAAGTAAAAGCGAGTAAGATTCGGACGGGCCGAATCTTACATATCCTCCGAATCTTACATATCCTCCGAATCTTACATATCCTCCGAATCTTACATATCCTCCGAATCTTACATATCCTCCACAGAATCCTCCGAATCTTACATATCCTCCGAATTTTACATATCCCCCGAATCTTACATATCCTCCGAATCTTACATATCCTCCGAATCTTACATATTCCCCGAATCTAACATATCCTCCGAATCCCACATATCCTCCGAATCTTACATATCCTCGCGGATCGCATATTACACGTTATTTGAATGATTTTTCAATATATATGCAGAAGATACATCTACAGAATACAGATGGACCATACTTGTCATAACTATTAAAATTCATAAAAAATTGCGCCCTCTAGAGGCTCAAGAAGTCAAACCGGTGGTCTGTTTATATGGTAGCTATATCAGGTTGTAAATCTACTTGAACCACACTTGAAATGGCGGCTGGAAATAATAACAAAACTTTGCGAGCACGATTTCGCCAAAACTAGAGCCTCAAGAAGAGAAATCTGAAGATCGGTTTAAATGTCACCTATACAAGGTTTTGAAACGATTTTGAACAATTTGTGTCACAGTTATGGTAAGTCAAAACAAGACACATGCAAAATTTTTGCAAAATTGGATAGGAATTGCGCCCTCTATCGGGAGATCGGTTTATATTGCAGCTGTATTAGGTTATGAACCGATTTGGACCCTTCTTGCCACACTTATTGCATGCGAAATATCAGCCAAAGTGGTTATGGTTGGTTATTGAGCTAGGGGCTCAATAAGTGAAGATCCGAGATTGGTTTACAATGCAGCTGAATCAGGTTTTGAACCGATTTGAAGCATTCTTGCCACAGCTATTGGAAGTCAAAATAAATTCTCTTATGCAAAATTTCAGCCAAATCGCACAAGGATTGCTCGCTCCAGAGGTTTAAGAAGATCCGAGATCGGTTTATATGGCAGCTATATCAGGTTATGAACCGATTTCCAACATTCTTGATACTGTCATTGAAAATTCGAAACAAAACCCCTTATGCGAAATTTAAGACAAATCGGGCAAGAATTGCGCTCTCTAGAGGCTCAAGAAGTCAAAATCCGAGATATGTTTACATGGCATCTATATCTGGTTATAAACCAATTCAAACCAATCTTGGCAAAGCTATTGGAAGTCATTACAAAACACGTCGCGCAAAATTTCAGCCAAATCGGTTAAGAATTGCGCCCTTTAGGGGCTCAAAAAGTCAAGATCCGAAATCGGTTTATATGGCAGCTATACCAGGTTATGAACCGATTTGGATCATTTTTGGTACTGTCATTGGAAGTCAAAACAAAACACATTATGAGAAATTTAAGACAAATCGGGCAATAATTGCGCTCTCTAGAGGCTTAATAAGTCAAGATCCGAGATATGGTGCAAAATTTTAAGCGCATAGCTTATCTGACGGACTTGGAATGTCTAGAGAATCAAGAATATATACTTTGTTGTGTCTCCGATGTCTTGTGTCTCCCATGCCATTATAGGCGTATGTCTATAGTGGCATGGGGCGGATTGATATCCGCACCCTCTTTTTAACCTAACCTAACCTGTGTCTCCAATCACTATTTCGATGTTTTACAAACAGAATGACGAAATTAGTATACCCTAATCCTAAGGAGAAGGGTATAAACTGGTGAATTTCCTACCTTTTTATTATTTTTGTAAATATTTGACCAAGATTCCCTAAAATCCTTTTAATTTTTTGTTGATAAAATCTATAAATTTTAACCCGTATAACATCGTTCTTATTCAATAACCCTTTACCGCAAACATATCTGAAACAAATAAAACCCGATTGACAGACGTTTCGGGAGAACCGGCTGGCAAATAGAGCCCAATACACAATAGAGTTGAAGTTGAAATGACAAGGTCAACCAGTCTCATTGGACGAATGGCCTGGTCAAAGAGGTAAAGAGAAGCCGGACAATTTGCTACGAGTACAACTCAAGTCAGGGGAACATTAACAAAATTAAAGCAAGCAATGGCAAATTCAAACTTAAGTTTATTATAATAGCCGGTATAACAATTATAAGACACCATAGATCTTGGCCAGAATTATCTTGGTTTGTCTTAAGTCCCACCCCAAACCCCCCTTCCCTCCAATTGACTGAAGTATGATAATTCAACTCACATTAAAAAGGGAAATGTGCAAAAAAGACACAGAACAGAAAAACCTGTTCAAGTGGTCCACCATTATGGCGGCACTATTCTACTCTTGCTGCTTGTTGATCGGTGAAGTGGAAAAGATCACTTGTGATTGGTGCCCCCGCATACAGTGTGGTAGGTAGTAAAGTAAAGTATGGTAATTCCAAAGCTGTTGGTAACGGTTCTTGGGTTTCAGGTATTTCTTCTCAACCAACGAACCAGAATGTTAACTGCTGGTGGTGGTGGTGTCGTTGGGGATGTGGGGGAAAATGGAAGTAGGTATTACATTATGACCACAAATTGGCCATCATCAACGATGTGTAGAAGACCATTTACAGAATTGCATAAGTAGCAGATTTTTTAATGTTTCTCTTTCCTTAGAGTTATTTGATGGAGTGGGTTTTTGAAAAAGATGGGGTCATAAGAAAACGCAAAAAATAAAAACAAAATCTTGGTGTAAGAGTGAATCAAGGGAAAGTAGAAGTGAAGATAAAACCTTTTTCTGCCAGTGTAAACATTTGCGTTTTACCATTCGAAAGCTCCTGGTCTTCTTCATTTGTTGAGAGTTTTGAATTTGGATCTATTTCTAGGATTGTCCTTTTGAACAACATTTTTAACACCCCCTTCACATTGCCTCTAATCCGTTAAGAATATCTGCAACGTCTTTGTAGTTGATTTCTGGTCAACAGAAGTTGTCTCAAAATCTTCTTAAAAATTATGTTTCAAGTTTAAAAATGGAAATCAGTAGCTTGTGGGTACCCCCTCTCTGATAGATCATCCAATTTGATGAAAGAGAAAGGATGCCAAACAGAAAGAGAATTTACCGTAAAAATAAGCATTGTTGAAAATACCACCATATTGTCCTTTGGCCTTAAGAAGTCAAGATTCAAGATAGGTTTATATGGCAGCTATATCAGGTTATGGACCGATTTAAACCATATTTGACAAAACACATCATGCAAAATTTCAGCTATATCGGATAAGAATTGCGCCCTCTAGTGGCACAAGAATTTAAGATTCAAGATCGTATCAGGTTATGGGCTGATTGATACAATACTTGGCACAGTTGTGACAAGCGATACCAAAACTTCACGTGCAAAATTTCTGCCCTCTATTGGCTCAAGAATACAAGACCCAAGATCAGTTTGGCAGCTATATCAAGTTATGCACCGATTTGAAAAATTTCAACCAAATCGGATAAGAATTGCACCCTCTAGATGCTCAAAAAGTCAAGACCCAAGATCGGTTTATATGGCAGCTATATCAAAAGATGGATCGATTTGGCCCATTTACAATCCCAACCGACCTACACTAATAAGGTATATTTGTGCAAGCTTCTAGCTTTACTCCATCGTATGTTAGCGTGCTTTCGGCCAGGAAGGAAGAACGGACAGATGATCAAGAAGATATATATTTTATGGAGTTTTATACGCATATTTCGAAGTGTTACAAACGGAAAGAGGAAGTTAGTATACCCCCCAACCTACGGTGGAGGGTAAAAAAAAGTCCAGATCACCCAATAAACGGATTTCTGCCAAACGCATAATCGCAGTCGCAGTATAAAAACCGCATAAAATGGTGATTAAACAGACTCTATGTGTCTATGTGACATTTGGACTCAAATTATATCGCCGTAACATCATTGGGAATCGCCTAAACGGCCCGACATTTATTGAGGAATACAAATGTCGGGAAATTTAAAAATAACCACATTATTCACTCCGAATTGCTCAGTCCCTTGTCCATTAGAAGCCCTGCTTTGTGTGACTAGTCTAAAGATTTCAAATATGTTTTTGCATTCTTTTGATGTTTATATTTTCTTTATGCAGGTTTAATCAATTAACACCAAAACAGTGGAATTTTTGCCTTGTATTAGAAGGTCTTCAACATCTATCTTTGATAGTTTCATCAATTTCACCAATGATTTTTTTTAATTTAAATCACCATGAATTACAAGTATGGGGGGGAAAAGAATAAAAAAAAAATCAGTAAAGAAAGGCAAAAGTCGGTCGGTGCCGACTTTATAATACCCTACACCTACCCTATAGGTACAAAGTGAGAGCTATGTCTAATTCTGAACCAACTTTAATGGACCTCGCCAGATGTTTTCAGATGGGTTATTAAACAATCCGTATCACATTTCGAGCAAATATGTTCAAACTGTAATAACAACGTTTCACAAATGACAACAATATTGCAAATTACCCGAAATTTGACGGATATATATATATATATATATATATATATATATATATATATATATATATATATATATATATATATATATATATATATGGGAGCTATATCTTATTCTAAACCGATTTCGAGCAAACTTTTCAAATAATATGGTACTCGTCGAGAAAAGCGATGTACAAAATTTTGGCAAGATTGATCAAACAATGCGCTTGCAGTGGTTTTAGAAATGAAAATCGGGCGATATACATATATGACGTCTTTATCTAAATCTGGGCCGATTACTGTGAAATTCACCAGTAAGGCCAGAGTCATAAGAGAATCCTTCCTGCCAAATTTCGAGAGAATCGGTTAGAAAATGAGCACTTTATTGCAATATTTATCAAAATCGGACGAACATATATATGGGAGCTATATCTTAATCTGAACCGATTTCAAGCAACCTTCTCAAATATTGTGGCAGTCGTCAGGGAAAGCGCTATACAAAATATTGGGAAGATTGGTTAATTAATGCGACCGCAGTGACTATAGAAGTGAAAATCGGGCGATATATATGTATGGCAGCTATATCTAAATTTGAACCGATTTCTATGAAATTCACCAGTAATGTCGAAAGTCATAAAAAAATTCTTCCCGCCAAATTTCGAGAGAATCGGTTAACAAATGGCCATTATATGGCTTCACCTCTAAGCCGAAAAACATGCCTGTACCAAATTTTAAGACGACCGGCTGAAAATTGCGACCTGTAGTTTGTACACAAATTAACACGGACAGACAGACAGACAGACGGACATAGCTGAATCGAATCAGAAATTGATTCTGAGTCGATCGGTAGACTTATTAATGGGCCTATCTCTCTTCCTTTTGTGTCACAAACAAATTCACTAAGTTATAATACCCGTACCACAGTAGTGTTGTAGGGTATAAAAATAATAAACCAATGACATGACAGTAGACAGAAGCTATTCTCTAATCTCTTGAGATTTCATCATTTCCTCAGATTTATATGAATTCAGTGAAATTTGTATAGAGTCTGAGTTGACATTTTTGTTGAAACGATGTCATAAACCTCAACAATGCAAGATAGGACGATATTAGGGTGAGTCGTATTAAATGCTGTAGGAGGAAAATCAACTTTTTAATGGGCAATGGGCTATTTTTATTTTTAATCCTTTAGTTAGCTTTTTTCGAAATTTTGTTGTGTTTACTTTTTTTAGATAATAGGTATTATAAAAATAAATAAAATCAAGAGTATATAAAAATTAAAAATAAATAAAAATTTTAAAAATAAACTCAAAAATGGAAATTTTAAACTTTAGTCCAATCTTTATTTGGAAGCCAAAAAAATGTAGTTACAAATTTGTTTAAGTTTTCAAACACTTGCGCTATTGTTTTAAATATTTATGAAATTGTATTTCCCCACCCTAATACACATATACTTGTGAATGTGTAGAGCTTTTGTTTGCATGCTCATTATGATGCTCAAAATCAATAAAGATTTGAATGAAATCAATTTTTTGATTTCATTATAATATGCCCCATCGTGTGATCGACTCCAAATATCATTTGGCTAAGCGTTGGTTTTGTATAAACGAAACTAAATGAAGCGAATTACAAGATGACAGGCAGTTAGTTCATGGTAAACCTGCTATTTCAGTATGGATGACAGGGTGAATTTCCAATGCAGCTAAAAATAAATTGGAGAAATTATTATCGAAAATGTGGTCTGGGTACAAGATTAACATATTTTGATTAAGATACATAGATAGTTTAGATAGTAATTTGACACGTGAAGAAAATAAAGAAAGGAATATGGCGGTAGCCATGTGGCTAAACAAAATTCCCCAAAGGAGACTAAATCCAAAATGGAATTAGAAAAGGGGATTTGTAAGAAAACCCTTTTTGGTTAAGGGTCGTATCTTTTAAAAGGTTGAACATATGCTGAACGAGGTCAGGAGGAATTTGGTCGCAAATTCCATTTCTTTCATTTTAACATTCATAGGTTTTCATTTTAACATTTATAGGTAGTTAGCCATCTTTATTTACTTTCCCAAACAGGTCTTTTAGTACTTGTAATGAGCAGTCAAAACAGGGATTTTAGATTTTAGTAACATATTAATTTTGTTGGTTTTGTTAACATTTTCAATGCAGGTCATACCACATTATTGACTTATGAGCCCAGCTGGCTACCATTGGAGTTATATTAATTATCATGATTGTTTTTTGTTTGTTTTTGGAACCATGCTGGGAAATATAATGACCCAAGGTTTTGTTTGGTTAACCTTAAGCCATATGGGGGATTTCTCTCAAGAATGACTAACAACATGCAGCAGAAAAAGAATAAGAAGTCGCATATCGACCATCAACCTCATCATCATCATAGCCATTGTGGTATGCCCTTCAAATCAAGCTTCAATTTATGTACTGAGTTGACGACTACAATACTCCACCATATGAAGTACGACGTTAAGCCTTCCATCCATACGTCCATCAGTCTAACTTTGGCTTTGAGCACCACGTAAATTTTGAAATTGGCTTAATTAAGGAGTTACTTCACACCGCTCTATGCCGGCATACGACGACTCTTTAATGGCTTCAAAGACCTTCGGCGATATTTTAACTTTTTTTTTTTGCTTTTGTGTTTATGGGTTCGATTTAAAAGCAGAAGAAGCAAAGCGCGATTAAGTCTAAACTAAATGAAGAAAACAAAACAAGAAGTTGTGAAAACATTAGCAACTAAAATGTCTTCATTTAACCTTTTCAAACAAGTATTTTTGTGATGATGAACCTTAAACAAATACCACACAAAACGATTGATATTTGTTATTATGCTGGAAAATATCAAAGTTTAAACGAAATAGTTTTAGAAGGAGAAGAAACAAACAAAAACAACAACAACAGCACACCAGTTTAAAAGTTAAGTCAACTACACGTGCTCCCATTAGTCAAAGGCCCTCCTCAAGCCTCTCTCTCTCTCTCTCTCTCTCTCTGGGCACTCATAAGCTGCTGCCAACTTCACACTTCATTTCAGGTTTTGTTTTGACAAAGATACCTGTGGGTTTGCTTATATGTGGGCAGTGTTGCCAATAGCATGAGTTCAATAAATTGAAATTGATTTGCTGTTAATATAGTGCGGGTAATGTTGGGGATCAAGCAATGGCTTTTATTGAAGTGAGTGGCATTCTCGAGTAGTAACCATACTACCTTTTTATTTTTCTCAAACATGAAAGAAAATACTGAATGGTGATTTTCACACTCAGAACAGTTATATGAATTGCACAGTAACTGTTTTTTGAGCAGCAACAATAACAATTGATACATTTATGACCCATGCAGCGTTGCCGTTTTGGGCTTTTTCTACCAAATTTGGTAGGATTTATTTTAAATTTTAAGGGTTTGACTTTGACATTTTGACTTTGGTAGATTTTTAGCGAAATAGTATTTTTTATTTAGTCATTCCATTTACAACACATTAAAATATCCTCTAACGACCCTACAGAATAAATATATTCTTGATTGTAGTAAAATTGTAAGACAATTTAACGATGCATGATGTCCGTCCTTTTGTGGTAATTACGCCACATTCTTCGAAATTTGGGATATGCAGCCGAAATTTGGGACCGATCCATATTTTTTCCGTAGGCAGGTTAAGGTCTTTGAGAGCTACCATATAGACCGATCCGTCGATTTAGGATCATAAGTTCATAACAGTAGCATTTATCCGTTTTCTTTGAAATTTGGCTCAATGAGTTGTTATAAGCCTCAGATATTCGGACAGAACATGATCAATATTGGGGTATATTTATTTATAGCTGCCATATAAACCAATCTGCTGATTTGATGTTTTGAGCCCGTAGAAGGCGCAACATTTATTTTATTTTACTGATATTTGATACAGTGAGTTGCAGTAGCGCCATATATACTAATCTCACGATTTAAGATCTTGAGCCTATAGAAGGCAAATTTGTACTCGATATCGCTGGAATGTGGAAAAGAGTTTTTTTAGGCCTATTTATATCCGTATCGAGTATGGTTTTATTGGTATCATATCGTGATGTATATAACATATAGACAAATTTCTGATTTAGGGGCTTGATTCCAGAGAAAGCGCATTTTTACCCCATTTCGTAAAATATGGATAAAAAGTGGCGCGGCTTTACTTGTTTTATGTTAAATTATAAGAAGATTGGGTATATTTTCATTTAGTTTATAAATTTGGTAGGTTGAGAGGATACTTGGTAGGTTTTTTGAATAATGTTGGTCCGAAATTTTTTTTGTATTGGCAACACTGTACCCATGATGCTTTAATTAGTTCGAGAAAGTGGTGAATTATCACACTGTCGATAACAGTCACTAATGGTGTGATGGTTTTAATGTTTAATGGCCCTTTTAGACGGTACATCATGATCGTACTCATCGTGTATACGTGTTGATTACAGGTTTTGCCAAAAACGGTATACCGACTTTTTCTTTCCTTTCCTTTGATTTTATTTAATTTTTCATACTTTACTTCTCATTTCTTAACTCGATTTGCCACAGAATGTGCTTTTCAATATCTATCAATAAATGATTACACATTTTTTTGTAAACGGAAACACATAGCCGTTATTCATCGAAAAAAGTCAAATGATTTTGATTTTTCAGCCATAACTGATGGTTAGGTGTACATGTGCATTGTTTTCACCAATACTATTACAATGACCATACATCAGATGTACCATGTAAACTCAGCATTACGATAGGATAGAATGTAAAGCATGAGAACAAATATCGAATGGTGAGTTTCAAACTCAGAACGTCTCAATTTAATTGTTCTGTGATTATTTTCTTTAAGCAACAACAATTACAATTGATTCATCTTTAATCGATTGGACTTTAATAATCTTAAGCAAGTGGTGAATTATCACACAAACAATAAATGATAATTAAGACTTATGTTACAAAAGATTTGATGTTTTTCGATAGTAAAGAAAGAAATAAAAATCAGAGAAGTTCATTTACTCTAGCCGGAGACAAACAGAGTATACTCGCCAGAGCGAGGATTGGTCTAGTTTTAGTTTCAGAAGTTGAGTTGAATCTTACCACTTGATATTAGTACTGGGTTCATTAACTTTTGTTAACTAGAATTACCCTGGTGTTGCTATATGGCAACGCAAAAAGGCATACCGTTTTCAAACTTAAAACTGAAACGGTTTGACATTATGATGCAAACCCGATTATTTTTAGAAAGGTTTACGTTAAAATAATAATATATGTATATATAGTGAGTTTACTGTCTGGTTAGTTCTATTCTATTCTCATTTCTGCGGTATCACCATGGACTTGATTTCTATATTAAGTCACCGTGGTTGTGAACTAACTTAGGTGGCTTTGTCATTGTCTACCTTTACAATCATTGAGATTTTATTAAAGGTTTTGAAAAGATTTTTTTTGACATGTTAGCAGTTTTCTTGTAGCTTGATAATGCAAATTTAATGATTTCATTATCACAACTGATAAGTCACTTCCTATGTCATACAATTTTCTACAATCAATCAGAGATTATTTTTCGCGATTTCCCATGTTACACATTCAAACACGTTTCATTTTAATCTGATTATGGAAATATTTAAATAATTTGTTTGATATTCCACCTTTTAGTTTCATCATTCGTTGTAATATGTAAAAATCCAGGGTTATGTGTATGACAAATAAAATGAACTTACGTAAGATTTTAGTGCGGCATTTTTAACTAGTTCTTTGTTTATAAAATTACTTTTTTGTTTTTGTATTTTTATGATGCATGACAATACAAAGAAAACAAAATCATAACCTCTTATCATGTATGTATTGCGAATTATTTTCTTAAATTTCCAAAATGTTTTGTTACATAGACAATGAATTTGCAAAATGCAACGTTTGCATGATTGTATTGAATTTTTGGGGTCTTTGTCAAATAAGAGTGCTATTTCTAATTTATGAACAATTGTTGTGCTAAAAGTCTGCATTATTACTATAATCGAGTATTTAAATTATACATATGTACATATTTATAATTTTGTAAAGAAACAAACTTTTGTATAGCTTTTGGTGAAATCTCTACTGGCATCCTAAAGTCTATTAGAACGTTTTTCAACTAGCCAGTGACCTGTGATTACGAACACAGTGAGAGAGACTTCTGTTGTAGTCAACGGTAGCAAAGCGGTAGCCCTCGTCAAATTTAGATTGGGCCTCCGATTTATGACCATCTGGCACAAGTTGTCTTTCGGGCCTTACCTCGAAGAATTAGCTAAAATGTCTTTTTAGACATCTACAGATAGCAGTTTCTTTGAAAGTTTAACAAATCCCCTTGTCTTGCACGGTCGTCTTTCTTGAGTGACCTGCAACAGTCTAGGCTAAAACTGGCAAAATATCGACGGCACTATCGATATTTTATTTTTTGTCTGAATATCGACAAATATTTTTTCTATCGATACTATTGGCAAAATTCGATACTATTGGCAAAGATCCGAAAATTAAGGGTTTTGTAAGTAGCATGGAATTCCTAACTTTAAATTTCTTTTCCGAGGTTACTTTTTAGTTGTTAGAGCACACAACAAACCGATTACTGGCTAAGGTGTATGTCCATAGTGACATGGGGCGGATTAATATCTGCACCCCCTTTTCAAATTAACCTAACCTAACCTAAGCGATTCGACACTGAATGTATGCTTAAAGATACATTGCTCCTAAGAGGGCACAATTTCCATCCGATTAGGCTTAAATTTTGCAAAATAATTTCTTTCATGAATTCCAACTGACTTTATTAAATTTGATTTTATTAGGTCTGTGCATTGATGTTGCTTCAATATGAATCGATCTCCTGATTTTTACTTCTCATTTTCGTTTGAAATATAGGTGAGGAGAAATTAACGATAGTATCGATATTTCTATTAGAAATATCGAATGTTGCGATTATTGATAGTTTGTCAGCTCTAGTCTAGGCCGGATTTTGAATTTAGAATTCTTCCGATACTTAATGGCTGCTTGGCCGTTTAAAAAAAAAATAATGCAAGCCGGCCGTAAGGTGGCCAAGGCCGAATTTTTTTTTATCGAAGAAGATGGCGAGGACACATGATCTCGAGTTACTTATAGTAGTCCTAACTGGTCATTGCAATGTTAGATTTTTGACAGTGCTCTGGACACAGGGAGAATGCTAGAACGGCAGAGGAGGAAACTTGCATAGAGCTGTAAACTATCGATATTCGCTCCATTCGACTGATTCGATATTTTTTTTCTTTACTATCGATAACAAGAAGGCCACCGCGGCGCAGAGTTTAGCATGTACGCCTATGACACCGAACGCCTGGATTCAAATCCTGGTGTGAACATCAAAAAAATTCTTCAGCGGTGGTTATCCCCTTACTAATGCTGGCTACATTGGTAAGTTATCCTGCCATGTTAAAACTTCTCTACCAAGTGGTAGAGCGGCACGCCGTTCGGGATCGGCATAAAAAAGGAGGCCCTTTATAATTGAGCCGAAAATTTAGTCGGACTGCAGTCATTGATATAAGAGAAGTATCCCCTGTTCCTTAATGGAATGTTCATGGGAAATTTATTATTAGTATCGATAGCATCGGCCAATTTGTCAAATATATTATAAAATAAGCATATTCTTAATGAAAACACGTAAAAATGCGTTTATTCGACCATAGCGACCTTCAAATAACAGCTAGTCTTGAGAGATTGGTTGGCCTAATACTAGTATATATTGACTGTTCCACAGTGTTATAACTCAGTCTACATGGTGATTATTATTAAGAAAGTAAATCGGCCAGTGATTACAGCTTTAAGGGGTTCAAGAAGTTAAAAATCAGGTTTTGTGGGTTTTGAGACACGCAAGAAGTCAAACATACAAAATTGCTTAATATTGCAGCTCTCGACCAATACACTGATATTTTTATTCTACAAATATAGGACAAACTCGCATGATTTTGTTATTTTGTCTAAATTTGAAGACTTTTTTTATAAACTACCGCTATTGATGCAAAATTAACAATATCGATAGTGCCGTCGATAGTTTGCCAACTCTACATCTGCAGGTGTTTCCAGCAAATGCGGGAAAATCGCATAATGCTCAAGTCATTCTGGATTACTTTATGCTCGTGAAATTGCCTACAGGGAGAAAATCTCGCTTAGGGATCCAAAGTCAGAAGACAAAGAAGATATGTTGACCTTTTTCGAAAAAATTAAAAATGAAATTTTAGACTTCAATTTTTTTCGATTACATGCAAATCTAGGTCTTACTTTAAAAATAAGTTTTCCATAGCTGAGTACTTCACAAAAGTTGTCAACATTGGCGATGAGATAACAAACGCTAAAATCATTTGTCTTCATCTTCTTTAATATCCAAAAACACGCTACAAATACATTAATTACATGGCAGGAAAAAAAAGCTATGACATAAATTTTCCACCTTCAAACAAAGAAACAAACATCAATTTTCAGCAGAAACACTCCCAAAAACCATTCGAAATATTGAAGTTGGTTTTTGGTTTGCATTTGTGCCTAGCATGCATCTTAGGATGCATTTACCAAAATGAAAACACCAAAAATAAGACCGAACAAAGAGCATTTTGGCGTAATAATGCTTTTGCATTTGTGTTTGTCCCAGAGTGAAAAAGAGAGAGAGAGAGAAGAATATAATTTGGGGGATTATCCACAAACCGGTATACAGATAATCTCTACATCTAGATGGAGGTTTGTTGGGGGGACTGCATTTCATACAGAACTCAATTTTAATATTACATTGCCGGTTTCTGCTACTGTGGATGAACTCATTGAAAAGAAAATGACAAAAACCACAGCAACATTAATCTAAATATCCATTTATCGATTTAGGTCCCCGTAATCGAATACTTGTTGTTGTTATCAGTTGTTATAAAAATCGCCAAGCGAACGGGGGAGAGTTAATAAGAGCATAACCATATGACATTCCCACCCATATGCCGATGAGAGTAGCTGCACATCGTAATCCGATATGCATTACTTTACGAATCTTTTGTGGAGCTGACACAAAGAAAAGATAAAAAAAAATTAACGAGAACAAGGTTTAGAAACACAGATTGCTTGCTTGGGCCCTACGTCCGTCGTTGCGGCTGATCGCGTTGATGGTGGTGTCGATAGACAAGAGCTCACTTTCACTTTTTTCTTGTCATGCTGAGCTGAGTGTATGCTCGGTTCCGTTTCATTCCTTGTGTATGTGTCGCTGGTGTACTAGTATGCGCTTGTGGGGTTTTGCGCAAGAATCCATTTCCATACATGCGGTTAAAACGTTCAACAATGGCAACTACTATTGAAACAATAACAACAAAATATTGCCCATAAACCAGAATTCAGGCAAGAATAGTTGGTTGGTTTGTTAGTGCTACAAAAGAATGATGTGTGTGTGCTTATAACCACAGCATAAGGTCAGGGAATCGTGACCAGAGAGTGAAGCGACAAAATATTTTTTGCGAGACTCCTTTAAACACAAAAACGAAGAGCGAACGGTCAGGGTAGGAGAAGCATACGCTCCAATAAAATCAGCGCAGTTACCTTCTAGAGCCCAGCAATGCGATGAAACACGGGTGGGACAAGGTGAGTTAAACACTACCTATAGCTCAGATCACGGGATTAATCAGGATTAGACACTAAAAGTAGGTGGCTGCATTGAACACTTTTAGGAAATTCATTGCAATCTGTGTAATATGTATATACATTAGGCCGGATTGATTTGTATGGATAAAAAAAATATAAATCGTGTAGCAAAAATGCAAGCTACATTAAATTCTAAGAAACTTCTCCGAAGAAACAATGTATCTAAAATAAAGTTAGGATTTTATTTGAGATATATAGCTTCTTTGGAGAATTTTAGGAAGTTTTCGTTTTTGGTATAGGATTTAAAAAAAAATTAAAACAAAAATCGACCCGCCCTAATGTACATACTGGCAAACAAAGAAATTCTTATTTTCAAGTTTTGGTCTGTTAGGGTAAATACTATTTTATTGCACAATTTTTCGTTTGTTTCTCTCTCGAGACGAGCAAATGAACACTGATTTTTGCAATGGAAAAGGATAGCCAGAGATCACAACACACCAACACTATGGCACACGATTTGTTTTGTTTAGAAGACTTTTCAACCTTTTTAGGGCCAAACATTGTGGTAGGTTGTACTATATCAAATATACCACCAAAAATTCTTATTTAGGCTCTTATTTAAGGGTTGGTACTCTATTCTGCTTTTCACGTGAACAACTGTCAAACTCCATAAAAAATTAGAAATGAAAAATGTGTGAAAAACAAGCACTTTTTTATGGCTCAAAGCTTGCAGTTAAATTAAAATTAAAATTAATCCTTGTGTGGTATGAAGCCAATATTAAGATTGTTCAAAAAAACTTTATTAGCTGTGTTTAAAAAAAAAATAATGATATTTTGTTTAAGTTTTTCACAACTATTCCGAAAGCTGAACTGAATACGCTGCTTAAGTAAAGAGTTTTTATAAAGTCCCGATCCATTCTAAGAAACTAGTAAAAACTCACCAGAACATCAAGCTCCCGCACGCAGCTCTTTTCTCTCAAGGTTACTGACTTGTTTTTCTTTCAACCCTGACATATGAGGTATTTACCTACAGTTTGGCTTTCTTTGTTTTGACAGCAATATATTTTGCAAACAATCCGGCAAGCAGTTGAAATAGCTTAGCTAAAACGTGTTATTTGTTATCTATATTACATTTAGCTCAGTTTGTATATGCAGCTGCAAATGTCAGGCAAGAAAATATAAAAATTAAGCAGAGTAAATATTTGGACTTATTTGAACAAAAACAAAAAAAAGTATGAAATGAATTTAAGTGGCCATAAAGGTTGCAATCCAAGTACTAAGCGAAAACACAAGCTTTTAGTATGATCTCTTACTTACGTTCAGCTTACTTTTGCTCTTCCAGTTCAAAGGGATTTACGACAATCTTTTTTCATAAATCCCAATTTGGATCAACAAAAAATCGCATACAATAAATGTCTGTCCGACAAATGTAAGTGGGTGACCCTATTTTGAAGGCCTGTCATACTTTATCCACCATATGCTGTCGTTTATGCCTGAGTCATTGTATATGTGTGCGGCGTGTTTGCAGTGTTGTTATGATCTTCGTGCTGTGATCATTATGCATATCGAACAAATGAACATGGGAAGAGTAACAAAGAAAAAACCATCTCAACAGCAAAAGCAACAACAGCTGTTGCATGATCCAAAGTCATAATAATGCATAGGGTAAAACTATGCTCCAAGTAAAAAAAAAAACAAAAACAACAAAACTGCAACACCAGCACCAACTGCAACCAAGCAGCGAACGGATTGGGTGAAGAGTTTCAGAATTTTGAAATCAGGAAATTTTATACTTCAACAAAGCTAAATAATCAGCTGCAGTCAGGGTTGCCGCATACGATCCTATATTAAATTTAATAATTCTTGTGCCAATGGAATTATTCTAAGAGCAATCTCAAGAAAGAGTTTAGACTGAATTTGGTGAAATTTGAATTAGTTTCATTTATGTCACATTGTGAACAGTCAACTTCTAGGTAATATCTTGCAAAAAACATTTTTGATATAAGAAAAGAACATCTGCTGTAAAAGGGTAAGCAATAATTTGCTTTGGCAAAAACGGCAAATCTACTGTTAAAAGAAAAGAGTTACGGCCTAGATCACAAACATTCTTTTTGTCACTTAATTTGTTCGCCACTTCATTGAAGACAGCTGCTTTCCCTTCATAAAATCAGCTGTGATTTGGCGAACGAATCGAATGGCAAAAAGAAAAAAAAAGTTTGTGGTCAAGGTCGTTAATTTTTCACTAAAGACTTCAAAGATTTTGAAGAGGTAGGGAAGGGAGGTTCTAGAATGTGTGCCCAGAATTTTGTCAGAATTTGGTGTGAAGTATCATCTAAATATCAGATTTCCTTAGGTCAGAAAATATTTCAACCACTCCATATATTTTTTGCAAAGAATTCGGACAGACTTCGGATCTGAATTCGGACTTATATGTCGACTTTAGTGCAGACTTTTGGCCAAAGTTTGAATGTTTGATTGCTGGGATGTAATAAAATATTCTATTGATTTAGGGGTTAGAGTTAAAATTTCTGAGAAGAGAACTTAGAAATGAGATCTGAGAATAGACCTTGCCATTCAAGCTCTAATCAGAAACTGAAGGATCATACCTTTGCATAAAAGCAAGTTAGTGAGTATGTCAATTTCATTCTATTCCTTAAGTTTAATTAGCATTGATAGTTGACATTTTAATCTACTGCAATGTAATCAGAATAACCTTAATTCTTTTACGATTCAAGATATGCAAATCTTGCCCATGAACATTCCACTAAGGAACAGGGACAAACTTCTCACATATCAATTAGTACTGTCCGATTCAAGTTTAAGCTCAATGATAAGAGCCTCCTTTTTATAGCCGATTCCGAACGGCGTGCGACAGCCGTTCGGAATCACAAATGTTGCCAGCATTAGGAGGGGAAAACCACCGCTGAACATTTTTTCTGATGATCTCGCCAGGATTCGAATAGGTTCAAACAATATGTTGAGTATGTGCCTGTGAGCAACTTTATTATGCGCTTTTTAAATATGTTATATCTTGAATTGAATTGGAGGCCACCATAGCGCAGAGGTTAGCATGTCCGCCTATGACGCTGAACGCCTGGGTTCGAATTCTAGCGAGACCATCAGAAAAAATTTCCGCGGTGGTTTTCCCCTCCTAATGCTGGCAACACTTGTGAGGTACTATGCCATGTAAAACTTCTTCAAAGAGGTGTTGTACTGCGGCACGCCGTTCGGACTCGGAGGCCCCCTATCATTGAGATTAAACTTGAATCGGACTGCACTCATTGATATGAGAGAAGTTTGCCCCTGTTCTCTAGTGTACTCATTGATATAAGAGAAGTGTCCCCTGTTACTTCATGGAATCTGAGAAGACTTATCGCGCTGATGACATTGGTCTTTACGACTCTTTTCAAACTAGGAGGAGGAAACAGTTGAACGTTAATCAAGAGGAGGAGACAGGTTACCATCTCCTCTGTGTTCAATGAAAAGTAGGATTCGAACCCTAGATTAGGTCTGGGTGACCATGTAAAACTTCACGACCTTTTGGTTTCCAATACAACGAGATTACCACATTAACTAAAGCTATGGTGGCTTTATAGCCGTCACATGAAACAACCAAAATTAATGGAATGTTTTTTGAAACATCAGAATATCGTTCATGCCACCTCCGTATGTCTGCCGAGAACACCAATACATTGAAACAAGTGGTTGGTGTAGGTAAGTTCGAATTATAAATGGGTCCATATTTATATATAGCTCCCATATAAGCCGATGTTTGTTTTCTACCACTCTTTAAGGCCACAGTTCTGACTTGTCTAAAAGTTTGCACTTTGATTCCTCTTGGACCACTCTAAGTATGGTCCAAATCGATTTTTAGCCTTATATAGCTCCCTTATAAACTAATTTCTCGCTTTTAATTATCGGACCATAATAATTTCCATTAGATATGGTTGAAACTTTGCACTATGAGTTCTCTTATGACTTTCATTATTTTTGCCAGTCAAATTATAGCCTTAACTGGATCCGGCAACCGGGTGTAGCTTCAATATGAAAAAGTCTCTCGATTTGAGTTCTTGAAACTGCGAATATGCATTTGTAGTATGACCCAATACGACGCATAATTCAACCAGCTTTCATCTAAGTAGGACATTCGAGATGATTTCTTGAAGATGTGGATCGGCAAGTTTTGTTTCCTCTTCCAATATCTCTACTCAGTGTGATATTTGATTGTCTTTAGTGGTGGAGTGCAATCAAATTTAGACATTTTAGTCCATTGTGATATCTTATCGTTGAACCATCCAGATCGCTTTAAAAATACCAACCATTTGCGAATGTAAACTCCCGCCAATTCAGACTAGTCCTCAAAGAAATGGGAACGAAAAGTGGAATGCCTTCTGTTTACCAGTAGATCGATGTTGTATAATCTCCTTACAGCTTATGCAGAAATCGCAACCTCCAAACTTCTGTCTATCAGCATGTTTTTTGATCAGACAGTCACCTGTCATTACGGACACAATTGCTGAGACTTCTTTCATAGCCAACGACAGCAAAGCGATAGACTTCTTAAGTCTAGATTACACTACATAATTTTGAAGTGTTCACAACCCGCACTTTGTCACCCTCTACCATTCGTTGCCCTTCGGGTCTGGTCCTAAAGACTTAGCCTACATGTCGCTAGAGCCATACCCCGAAATTCCAGGTCCCCCGGATATGTGTAAGGCAGATCCTAGTGCAGTAAGTTCGTCTGCTCTACTATTCCCCTGGACATTTCTGTGGCCCGACACCTAGAACAGGCGAATTTTGAACTGCACCTTTTTGTTTTGAACTTGCACCTTCTGGGCTCAGTTCTTAGCCGAATATGATTAGATTTTGCATTTGGACTCCTGTTGTGATCATGAATTATGCATTAAAGATAGTTTCCTCAAACTGGAAACATGATTTCTACATTGTTTTTCGTGTACGATAATTTGGAATGCTCCTATTCTCCTTAACATAGTTCAGGAAAGTTTTTTTGGGTTCTCGTAACCTAGATGGCATATTTCATCAAATTGTCGGCAATGCCATTATTTTTCAAAACAGTGGCAATCCTGTTTACACCAGCAGACAGACAGGCATATAGGAAGGCTGGCAGCAGGTACACAGTATACGGCAATGTACTTCGTCACAAAGCAATGCAAACATACGCAACTACATACATATGTATGGACATACCTGCGTTCATACCTACGTTTAAGTGGTAAGCAAAATATAACAAAAGATTTGTTTCGTTACGTTTATTTTCCTAAAGGAAGCACTGTTCCAACTAAGCAAACATGCAAGGCAGCCAAAATTGTATCACTCTTCTATTTTAGATTCACTTTTCTTGAATTTTATTAAGTCTTTCTAGTGGTTTTATTATGTGTGTGTTTGTGCGTATAAGTGTGGTGTGGGGTGTTATCAAATATTTATTAAATATGTTTTCATTGAGAATCGCACAATTTAATTGATATTTTTTTCTGGTTATTTATATTTCTTATATTTTGTATTGTAACAATAAAAAAAGCAGCAGTAGCAAAGAGCAGATCTATTAAACACAAGCACGTTCAATAACAACGCACGCCAATGAGGAAGCAGAAAAGAAGAACACCACAGCTTTGATTTGCAAGCGAATACTATGTTGTTGTTGTTGCTGATATTTTTATTTTCGCTTGTTTACTTATGATTGATTTCGATTTTCCCTTTGTTTTTTCTTTCTTCCGTAACAATTTTTTTGCGTGTAAATGTGTGCCCGTTTATTTCAACAACTCAACTTAATGTTCCATTAAAGGCACTACCGAGACATCACGGAATATTGAGAGGGGGCGGCCGCTACTAAACTAAACGCAACAATAAATGCTGTAACTTTAAACAACGCGAAGCCATACACTTTTCGTTTCAAACACGCCGTTTTGTTCGGACACTGTTTTGACCGCTCGCCCAAAAGACCGCGCCAAACGTTGCTCTTCGCGTAATGATCAAAACACGACTGGCCGAAGCAACGGGCTGTCTGATCGAAGCAACAGATCTCTGGCTGGAACTGGTTGAAACACACACAACAAATAAAACAAAGCAAAGCACACATGGACTACGCGCAAACACACACACAGAAACATTGCTGCTCCATCAAAGAGACAAGACAAGATACAAAAGACAACAACAATTGGTAGTTAAGTCAATGCGAAAGAAAAAAATGTTTGGAGCCAGTGATTGTCGTCATTGGCGTCTTGTATTGAAAGAGATTTGAGCCGAGAATGAAGAGAAGAGAGGCTAACAGATGTTCTCACTATGATTGAAATTGAAATAAACTTGCAGTGTTGCCACTTCAGATGAAAAATTCAATTTCCGACACCCTATTAAATGAATGTAGGAGAAAACATGATTTTTTATTTTATAGGTTGAAAACATCGAGGTCGAATCGATACTTTTGAAATCTTTATAGTTTGTAGCACAGACTGGAATGAATAATAGGCTTTACATTTTTTTCCAACTTAAGGTACTGTAAGGTGAGAGCAAAGTCTAATTTTTAAAAGTGCGATATCCCCGAAATAGAGAATTCAATCGAAAATGCCTTTGTACATAAAAACACACGAATCTGTATTCAAAAATTGGAGGTCGAATTTAATTTTTACATTTTTGATATCAAAATTGGGACAAATATTAACATTTGAACCAAGTACTAGGCGGCTATCCACTTCCAAGCGAACATATGAACTAGCCTGCAGGGTGTGAAAACCGGGGAAAACACCGCTTTAAAAGTCGTTATTTTGGGCATAGCCCGTTTTTTTTAAAGTACAACCACGTTGCCGATTGTTAGTTTATGGGCGGATTATTATCCGCATTCTCTTTTCAACCTAACCTTGTGAAAAAACGATATTCAAAAATTAAGAAATAATTTTTATTTTTCAATTAAAATTTTTGTTTTTGTTTTGAATTAACACTGAATTGTAATGAATTGCTTATTTTTTTAATATTATTTGTTCACTCTTATTTATGCCTTGAGTTAATTTATTATTGCTTTTCGTGTATAAAACATAAATTCTAGAAAAATTCAAATACAAAATTAACAATTATTAAAAAACTGTATGAACAAGTGAAGTGATGTGGTTGTCTAAACCTGGGAAATAACGGGTTTTCTCAAGCCGTTGAAATGCTGGGTTTTTTACATTGGGAACTGACCGATTTTTCAGCCAGGTGAAATGAAAAAAAATTTTATACCAGTGAAATGACCAGTGAAACCGTTGAAATGACTGGTTTAAAACTATTGTTTCCTAGGTATGATATGCCCATATAAAAATCACCGGTAATATGGATGGTCAGGGGACCAGTCACTGAAAGATTATGGCCTTGAATATGGTTAAATATTCTGATCTTTTTCAGTGATTGCTCTGATAAAAATGAATCACTTGTTGTCAATAAAAACCCTTTTTTTTAAGGCTTTTCTTAAAAATCCGCTTTTAATGCACCTTTTTGAAATTACCCATGGTAACCCTGCTTGGGGATCTATTTAACAGATTTTTAAAATTGGTGACGACTTTGGGCCGCAGATAGCTTTTTTTTAGTGATTCCAATGTGTTTCAATATGTATTTCAATATCATTTTTCTCAAACTTTTTCCGGCATAGCATTTTTCTACCGCCCTTAGACTGCGACTTATGCGTCATCCGCAATGATGCGATAAACAAATACAAATTCAATGAAGTAACAAAAATAAAAGCATACTTTTAGGAGTTTCAAATATACCAAACTCCCAGCAATGCCATTTTGATAGCCGTAAGGCGGATAAAACAAATGTAAAATTTTTTTGCATATGACTTTTAGAACAGGAAAATATCTTTGACACACTTACCTTCCATGACATAGACAATTTTGCCAACATCGCCCTCTTTGATGATAAGACTCTTGGCGGCATATTTAACCGGATACATGCAATCGACAATCTCACGGATTTGGGTGATATCCAGATTCTTCATGAAATCATTATCCAATATGGCAGATTTGATAAGTTCACGGGATCTGTAAAGGAATTACAAAACAATACATTAGTCTCATCTCCGGCATTTTATATCAAAATAAAGTTAAAGCTTGGCAGGCTGAACTATTTACTTGGAGGATTTGGGGATTTTCATTAGCTTATCTTCGGCCTCCACCAAATCGATTAGTGGTTCAGCACTGTAGCCTTGGCGTTTTATGCGCTTATACTCGGAGGGCAGCACCCGCGAGGAGTCCATGCCCACCCCACAATTTAGATCATCGCATTCGCTTTTGTGATGCTGCAAGAAGACCTGGGTCAGGGGTCTAACCACCTGGCGAAATTTGTCGATTTCATTTTGCAACTCCACCACAAGTTCATCTTTGGTATGACACTCCTGCTGAAGGCGGGCAATGCTTTGGCAAAAAAAGCGATTGCGTTCCTGGCATTCGCCGAGGGCTGTCTCCTTTTCGCGCAAGGCCAACTGCAAGTGTTCAATGAGTTCCACCATCTCTTGAAGCTGAGAAGCAGTAGGGGCTGGCTCAGTATTTGGTTCCGGACGATGATGGTGGTGGTGGTGATGACAATGGTGGCCTTCTTCCTCAGCCATATCACCATCACAGCGTTCCATGTGTCTCTGAACTGCCGTACCTCCCAGGGCCGGGGGTCCAGGGTTTTGCGTTTTACATGTGTGCGATTCTCTCATAGCCTTTTTCAGTGCCTGAACCTCATTGTCTTTGTCATCCAAGGCCAGGCGGGTGTAGTGCAATTCATGGCGCAAATTATCCACAACTTCTTCTAGCCTAAGGCATTCCTTGCTATAGTTCACATGGCGTTTTTGGTTCATCTTTTTTTGCTTTAGTGCCGTTGAGCGTTGAGGTAGCTTTGGTTATGATCTAAACACTAAAGGTGCGACGACAATAGACAAGGCCAACGGTCTAGAGACCGCTGCTTATGCCAAAGCAAATCGAAACTCAGCCACGAGGCTTGTCGGACGGCCGTACGTGTTATAATGTCCGACACAATCGATGATGACACTATTCGCACGTCCGATGTTTTGGCATTATTTTTCTGAATTCTGTTTTGATTTGTGAGACTTTTTGAATTTTTGTATTACAGCGCCAAAGCCAAAAAGGTTGTTTTTGTCAACAAAAAGTGTCTCCTAACGGATGTTTAGGTTGCGCCCCCCTTTGGCATGGATTGAAACGAGCGATGGGCAAACTCAAACAGATAAAACCGACTGGCTAGTTATTAATGCGTGAATATGTAAGTGTGCCCATCGCTGACTTATCATTCATCTCTTTTTCCTTCGCAAATTACATCAAAAGCGCCTAGTTTTGTATTTTTTTCTTTTATTTTCTTTTTTAAATATAAAACAATTGTCAGCCCCGTCGAGGGCAATGCCATCGTTATAAAGTGTAACAAATTGTAAACAATTGCTAAGTTCACATCGTCAATTAAAGGCAATCAACTTCAATAAACAAAAGAGCCAAGCACAACAGCAACAACAAAAACACAACTGTCCGAGCAATGAAAATGTCAGACGTCAGACAACCAGCTGCGCATGCGCTATCAATGGGCTATTGTGACCGGCTTATTGGTCGACGAATATGCTCAAAATAAATTTGAAAAATTTCAATGAAATTAAATTTTTATGATTTTTTTTATCTTTTATGATATACGGCGAAAAAAATTCAGAAAATATCATTTTGATAAAAATGACCCGTAGCGTTTTGTCAGACGTTAGCGTGTCCGTCTATGACCCTGAACGCCTAGGTCCGAAACTTGACGAGAACATCAGAAAAATATTCTGCGTTGGTTTTCCTCTCCTAAAACCGGCGACATGTGTGAGGTACTATGCCATGCATAGAAGCCATTCGACATGCGGTTCGAACTCAGATAGAACAAGTAAAAGCGTGCTAAGTTCGGCCGGGCCGAATCTTATATACCCTCCACCATGGATCACATTTGTCGAGTTATTTTCCCGGCATCTCTTCTTAGGCAAAAAAAAGGATAAACGAAAAGATTTGCTCTGCTATTAGAGCGATATCAAGATATGGTCCGGTTCGGACCACAATCAAATTATTGGAGACCTGTGTAAAATTTCAGCCAATTCGAATAAGAATTGCGCCCTTTGGGGGGCTCAAGAAGTAAAATAGAGAGATCGATTTATATGGGAGCTGTATCAGGCTATAGACCGATTCAGACCATAATAAACACGTATGTTGATGGCCATGAGAGGATCCGTCGTCAAAATTTCAGCCAAATCGGATAGGAATTACGCCCTCTAGAAGCTCAAGAAGTCAAGTCCCCAGATCGGTTTATATGACAGCTATATCAGGTTATTGGCCGATTTAAACCATACTTGGCACAGTTTTTGAATATCATAACAAAATACCTCGGGCAAAATTTCATTCAAATCGGATAAGAATTACGCCCTCTACTGGCTAACGAAGTCAAGATTCAAGATCGGTTTATATGGCAGCATACTTTACTCCTTCGAAAGTTAGCGTGCTTTCGACAGACAGACGGACGGACGGACAGAGGGACTAGATCGACTTGAAATGTCACGACGATCAAGAATATATATACTTGATGGGGTCTCAGACGAATATTTCGAGTAGTTACATCAGAATGACGAAATTAATAGTACCCCCATCCTTTGGTGGAGGGTATAAAAAGGAGGTCCCTCCTCATTGAGCTTAAACTTGAATGGAACAGCATTCATTTATATGTGAGAAGTTTGCCCTGGAATGTTCATGGGAAAATTTGCAATTTGCAACAAATTGCCAAAAACTAACTCGATTTGTTTACCAACACATCGATATCAGCTGATTTTATAATGAGAAAACAGCTGACTTCTATGAATTGACAAATGAATCAAGTGACAAATTGTGAGCGTGTTCGTGTACCCAAACATTTGTCTGAATTTGCACAAATTGTTAATGGAAGTCTTTCGTGTACTTTGTTCGCCAGCAGAAGAGAACAGGAGAGTGCATGAGAGCAAGCAAAATTTTGAGAGTTTGGCAATTGAGAGCTTGGAAATATCTACTGGAGTTTTTGTCCCACCACAAATTTGCAGCATCGAACAGCTGTTTTATGATTTATGAGACCCAGTTATTTAATTCAAATAAATAGGAAATTAGAGTAAAGGCTTTCTAACTTTTCTGCTAATTTTTAATGGAAAAAATACGCGAATAGACATTATGTGTGTTCGTGTACATAAAAATTTGTACAATTTGTAGATTCCTTGCTAAATTAAGTTTTAGTACTAAAATTCTTCTAAATTCAGTTTTAGTACTAAATTTTGTCTTCATTTAGTTTTAGTACTAAATTTTGGAAAAAATTTTATTTTAGATTTAGTTCAATAAAAAAAATATTTTGTTTATTTAGTTTTGGTACTAAATTTTGGCTAAATTTAGTTTTGCCACAAAATTTCAAAAATTTTTTAAGATTTAGCTTTAGTACAAATTCTTGTCTTAATATAGATTAAGCCATAAATCAAATTTTAATGAACAGTTACCTCTTTTTGCGCTACTTTACTTTGGTTGTTTTATTTTTACTTTTTTTCGTTTACTTTCGAAGAATCTAAGTAGTACCCATAATACTTTGTATTGCTTGCTATCAAATATACATACATGCCCCAAAAAATTTCTCGAAATTTAATTTTAGTACCAAATTTTAACGAATTTTAATGTTAGCACTAGCGAAGTACTAAGCACTAAATTTAAGTATTAAATTTAAATGAAGCTTCGTTTTAGTACTAAATATTGTTTAAATTGTAATTTTGTCTAAATTTAGCTTAAATACCAGGTAAGTTATAAGATTAGATTAGATGTTGAGAAAATAAGTCCAAACAAACTCACTTAGACTATTTTGGTCCATTGTGATACCACAGTAGCGATAGACAAGGCCTCTGATGGGAATGAAAACCACGAGTCTCACACTGGTAGTTAGAGCACACTACCTAATAAGTTTTAGTACTAAGTTTTGTGTTAATTTAGTTTTAGTTTTTTCCTTAATTTATTTAAATTTGTTTGTAAAAAATAAGTTGTAGTACTACATTTTATCCAAATTTAGCACGAGCACTAAATTTTAACGATATTAAGTTTTAGTACTAGAATTTGTGAAAATTTAGTTTCATCATAAATTTGGTTTTATTACTAAACTTTGGCTTAGTAACAAATTTTGGTTTTGTTATAAATTTTGGTTTAGTTCTAAAATATGTGAAAACTAAATTTTAGGACTGAGTTTTGATTAAAATTAGTTTTAGCACTAAATTTTCAGTAAAATTAACCTGAATTTAGTTTAAGCACTATGTTTTGTATAAATTTAGTTTTTGTACTAAATTTTGTCTAAATTTAGTTTTAGCACTAAATTTTGTCCTAATTTATTTTGAGTACTATATTTTGTCGAAATTTAGTTTTATTACTAAATTTTGTCTAAATTCAGCTTTAGTACTAAATTAGGTTGAAAATACTTTTAATATTAATTTTTATTGTAAATTTAATTTAGTCAATTTTTTTAACATTTAGTTAAAGTACTAAATGTTTTGAAAGTGTAGTTTTAGTACTAAATGTTTCGAACATTTTGTTTTAGTAAAATTTTTCTTGAAAATATATTTTTAGCTTTTAATTTATCTACATTTGGTTTTAGTACTAAGTATCTATATTTAGTTCTTGCACTTAATATGACCGAACTTTAGTACTAAATTTTCCAAGTTCTTATTTTAGTAACTAATTTAGTTATATAATTGAATTAAGTTTTTGTACAATATTTTGTCAAAATTTAGCTTAAGTTCTAAATTTTTTCAAAATGGAGTTTTAGTACAAAATTTCAACAAAATTCAATTTTAATACTACATTTCGTTTAAGTTTAACTTCAACCCTTAATGTTGTCGCAGATTTTAGAAGAAACGCAGAAGATCGAGGCGCTTGGAACGCTATTCCATATACATAGTTCGGCTGAAGGGAAAAATGTTCTGTCATAGTCAATTAAAGAAAGAAAGATTTAATTTTGCCCAAATTTGGTTAGTTCTAAATTTGGGTTAATTAATTTTTATTTACTGCTGCAAAGTTGCCGTTACATACCGTTAAAGGAACAGGTGAAAACTTCTTACAATGAGTGATTCAAGTTTAAAGCTCAATGATAAGGGATTTATTTTTATATCCGAATCCGATCTGAATGATACATAAAACCTCATTATCCATTAGGAGTGGATAACCACAGCCGAAAAATGTCCTGATGATTTCGCCAGGATTCGAACCCAGGTGTTCAGCGTCATACACGGATATGTTTTGGTATTAAATTTAGTGAAAATTACTGTTTGTTCGTTTCTCCTTCGAGACGAGCTCAATGATCGGAGATTTCGTTTCTTTTGGTATTAAATTTTGTGTAAATTTGGTAGTACTAAATTTATTTTTAGTACTTAATTTTGCCTACATTTTGTTTCGGTACTAAATGCTGTCGAAATTTAGCTTTTGCAGTAAATATAAACGAACTTAAGTTATGGTACAAAATTTTGTCTCAATTTAGTTTTTGTGCTAATTTTTTTCTAAATTAAATAAAATATTAAGTTAAGATTTAGTACTAATTTTAAGTTAAGTTCTATATTAATATTTGTACTTAATTAATATTTAGTTCTTTAATAATATTTAGCACTTAATTAATTCTTAGTACTTAAAAAAGATTTAGTACTTAATTAAGATTAACTGCAAATTTAGTTAAAGTACTAAAATAGGTTAAAATACCAAAATTAGTTAAGGTAATAAATTAAGTTAAAATACTAAATTAAGTTAACGTACTAAATTAGTTTTAGAAGTAAAATTAGTTTTAGAACTAAAATTAGTTTTAGAACTAAAATTAGTTTTAGAACTAAAATTGGTTTTAGAACTAAAATTGGTTTTAGAACTAAAATTAGTTTTAGAATTAAAATTAGTTGTAGAATTTAAATATGATTAAAAACTAAAATTAGTTTTAGAACTTAAATTAGTTTTAGAGCTACAATTAGTTTTAGAAATTAAATTAGTTTTAGAACTAAAATTAGTTTTAGAACTAAAATTAGTTTTACAACCTAAATTAGTTTTAGGACTTAAATTAGTTCTATAACTTATATTTACTTTTAGAACTTAAATTAGTTTTAGAACTTAAATTAGTTTTACAACTAAATTAAGTTTTGTTTTAGTACAAAATACTGTACTATTATACAATACTATATTTAGTTTTAGTACTTAATTTAGCTTTAGTACTTGATCGAGTTTTAGGTCTAAATTAAGTACTAACTTAATTTTTTTTACTAAAATTTAATTAAAATTTAATTAAATTGAGTTCTATAGCTAAATTTAGTTTTACTACCAAATTTATATTTGTTTTAGTACTAAATCGTTTACATTTTTTTTTTTCAATGATATATTTAGTTTTAGAACTTAATTTAGCTTTGGTATTTAATTGAGTTTTAGCTCTAAATTGAATTTAAGTATTAAATTTAATTTTTTACTAAATTTTGTCAAAATTTAATTAAAGATAAAATTAAGATTAAGTACTGAGTTAAGGTTTAGTTTTAAGTTAAGTTTTAGTACTATATTAATATTTAGTATTATATTAATAATGGGTATAAAATTAATATTTAGTACCAAAATTAATATTTAGTACTTAATTAGGACTAAGCTCAAATTTATTTAAAGTACTTAATTTAGTTTTAGAAGTGAATTTGCTTTTAGTTTTAAAGTAAGTTATAGTATAACATTTAGTTTTAGTACTAAATTTCGTTCAAATGTTGTTAAATATCTTATTTAGTTTTAGTACTTGATTAAGCTTTAGTACTTGAACTATATTTAGTTCGAAATTAAGTTAGTTCAGTTTTTTCTTTATTTTTTTTTTTAATGTTTGTTTAGCAATATTTTTTTTCAAATTGATTTTAGTACTAAATTATGTCTAAATTTATCAACATTTTGATTTGTTTCCAATAAATGTAGTTAAAAATTGTGTCAGCATCAAATGGCTGGATCCTCGTAGAATGGCACTAAATTTGTGATCAGTTCTGGGGATAGCTGAATTTAAATTCAGCTATCTCTTCAAATTTTTTTTTTTAACTTTGGTATTTTAGTACTAAATTCCATCGGCAATTTTTGTTACGTAATACATCGAATTTTTGTACTAAATTCTATAACGGTACAAATCAGCACTACCAACTTAAAACTTTTACGAAAGTGCTAGTACTAAAACTTTACCCTTACAATAAATATTTTCAACTTTTTCTTTTTAGTACAAAATAAAATTTTTTATCTATTTTTCCATTATGTTTGTTTTTGTTTTTTTTTTTTGATTGTGTTTAAATATTGACAAAGCTTGTCTGAATTTTTCCACCAAAACTTTGTCATTGAGATATTATCGCAAAAATTGCTCTAATTTGCTTGGACATAAATTACATCCATAAATGGTTGTAATAACCATTATGGACGCCACAAAACTGATAACCCTTTGTATGCATGTCCCAAACAACGTTTAGTGGATATTTTATACCATGACGCCTAAAGCGTGGTGGAATTATAAAAAAAATACCAAACACAAACAAATATGGAAAGAGCATAAAAACTTCGAGCAGAATGGTTGAGTTTCACTCTCAGAGGCAATTGGACAGACTACGATTGCATTGCGTTGCATGGCATGGCATGGCTGAGCATCGCATCAGTTATTCACAGATCAGTGCATTTTAATCGACGCCTTGCAGCAGCAAACTACGGCGTCAACAGCACCTCAATGTCACTGGTGGCGCGTCAGAGCCCCGAGGAGGCCTCGCTGGCATAGTAAAACAACGTTTCCAACATTATAATTAAAAAGTTTCCCTCGTACGCCTATCACGATAGCAATCACGCTGTCTTAATAGACGGCCGCGACTACGACGACCGGCTGGGCAGAATAACCCAGCAGCTGATCGATCAATGAATGGATGTGTGATGCTGATGTTATTATCTTTTGAGCACTTTAGTTTTTTTTTTGGAGCATGGATGCCTCCACCTTGTTTTTTGGACACAAAATTAATGCACAACACCTGTCTATACCGTGCAATTTGTGTGTTCTATGATCCGTCCGCAGTCCGTCTACTAGAAACTGTGTTTATGCCTTTTGGCGAGCATTAACACACAATATGTTTGATTTTTATATAATTTGGGATTTTTTTTCTCTTAAGTTTTTGTTTTGTTTTTGATTTTCTTTAAACAAACTGCCAAAATAAGTTGAAATTTTCATTAATTGCACGCACTCGAGTACCATCAAATTAATAAATCACATCACACTATAACTGGGGGAGGTGGGTGACTAAAACGACGGTGACTGCGGCGAGCGTTTTATGGACTCTACACCCGCTGAGAACCGAACGCAACGGATATGAAAATAATAATGGTGCGTCAACAAAATACCAAATTCAAGTACCGATTATAAAGGATTTCGAACAAAAAAATAATCCAACAATTGCGAATCAAAACGAAAACGAAATTTAAATGAAAAGACCTTGACGCAAGACAAGCGAGTTATGAATGACTTTCAATGTTATATCTTCCATGCATAAATTTATTAATTCTTCCAAAACTCCTCAAAATAGGTATCAACAATTCACAAAAACGTCTCTATACCGAGAGCGCTACAATGCAAAAATGGGTTGACTTGGGTCCTCCCGTCCGTAAAAGTCGCTGCGATTAGTGTAGGCAACGAATGCGAACGCTCAACTGTTGCACTGCTGCCATCCAACAGGGGCAGCTAGATGGCGAACATTCATAAACTGAGAATCGCCTAGAAACAGTGGTGGTGGTGCTAGGCAAGCTCAGTCAGCCACCACCTCCAATACCGCCGACCAAAGTTAAGCATGAGAAACGTGAGCAGAAAACATCATAAAAATTTTTGTTTGTTCGTTCACAATGTGTTTATGGCGTATTGTACTCGTTGGCGCAGTTGGTCATGATCACTAACAATGGCCTATAGACTGCAGGGGAACAGTGGTTCGAAACAAACTGAAGGAATAATAAATGTTAACCAGCGTACCTTTGCACTCAAATAGTTGACCATATTGTCTTTAATATCTAATGTTACATTAATAGAAGTAAACAAAATTTGGAATTTTTCCAAATACTCGTATGGTTTCTATTATAATAGCAATTTACTTAAATCGTACACCATTGCGTATGATTATTATTAATTTGTGGGTTATTTTAAGTTTTAAGGCATAACAGGGCCATTTTACTTCAATTAACTAAAAAAGATGACTGAAAAGGATAGCACACAATATTTCCCTTTATCTAAGAGCAAAAAACTACAACTTTTAGTGAATGGTAATGCTTTGGGTTATACAACAATGTCTGTCCTTCGTTGTCAAGTACTGCATATAATTATAAAAACTTGCTCGATCCTTACCGCATTCGGGTTTTTGCACCAGGATCGATATGTGATAACCGCTGGTCTATGACTGCAAGTCTAATACTACAACAACAAAAACAAGCCCGTCGTACAAACAAGAGTATTGTAAAGTGAAGTGAAAGAAGTCTTAGCAGCACTCACTGAGCAAAATATCAACGAAATGGGGTAATAAATATGGCTTGTATGGGCTTAAGACCTACAATTGGGAGATCAGTATATATGGCATCCATAACCAAATATATATTCCTATCTAGAATATATTCAATACGAATATCGAAGGTCTTCTTTGCAATTTGTTTTACCAAATTTCCGCGAAATCGGTTTATAAATACGAATTTTATGAACCCAAGACCTTAAATCAGGAGATTAGTCTATATAAGAGCTATAGCAAGACATAGTCCGATAACGCCTATCTTCGAACATAACCTTCCTAAGAACAAAAAAGGACTGTGTAAAAATTTTGAGGTCTATATCTCTATTTTTATACCCACTACCATAGAATAGGGGTACACTAATCTAGTTATTCCGTTCGTAACACTTCGATATATTGATCTGCGATAAGGTACATATATTTTTGTTGTTGTTTTAGTCACATTGCATGCGGAGGTAGCGATCCAGCTCCTCTAGGTGAGCAAGCTCGTTCCGGTCCCAAGGGCCGATCGCCGCTAGAAAAGGTTGCCCATTGAATATTTAAAGGCGTCAAAAACTCACCTTGTCATATCGAGCATCATAGGCACTCGTTATTCAAGCAAGAGCCGGTGCCGCCGGACCTCTCACTGAGACTCTCCGCTCGATATCGCTGATACTCCGTATGGAGCATTCCACTACCCGCAACCTGTGGACTCGCCCTGTAGCTCGCAGCTAAGCTTCTCATGACAGCAATGAACGCCACACAGATCGGATCTCAATGTTCCAGCCTGTGTAGTGATCACAGCTTTTATTCACATTTTATTTCACGTTCGGAACCGGTCAACTGGCCGCCTAGATCGTGCGATTGAACGCCTTTAGACTATGGTAAAGCTCATGTCTATGTAGACAAATTCGCTTCAATTGACGCATTGGAAGACAAGATTGAAGCATTTCTTCGTGAGAAACCGGTCGAAATGTTGGAAAGAGTATGCCATAATTGGACTAAGCGGATGGGCCATTTGAGGCGCAGTCACGGTCCATATTTGCATCAAATAATCTTCAAACATTAAATTATGTCGACCGTATTATTGATTCACATAAAGATTTCATGCATTTTTCTGAATTTTATGAGTTTTTATACCCTCCACCATAGGATGGGGGTATACTTATTTCGTCATTCTGTTTGTAAATTCTAGAAATATTCGTCAAAGACCCCATGATGGTCATGACATATTAAGTCGACCTAGACATGCCCGTCCGTCTGTCCGTCCGTCCGTCCGTGTGTCTATCGAAAGCACGCTAACTTTCGAAGCAGTAAAGCTAGCCGCTTGCAATTTTTCAGAAATACTTCTTATTAGTGTAGTTTGTTTGATATTGTAAATGGGCCATATCGGTCCATGTTTTGATATAGCTGCCATATAAACCGATATTGGATCTTGACTTCTTGAACCACTAGAGGGCGCAATTCTTATCCGATTTGGCTGAAATTTTGGGTGAGGTATTTTGTTACTTCCAACAACTATGCTAAGTATGGTTCAAATCGGTCCAAAACTTGATATAGCTGTCATATAAATCGATCTGGAGTCTTGACTTCTTATATTCTTATTCTTATCCGATTTGATTGAGATTTTACAAGGAGTGTTTCGTTATGACTTCCAACAACTGTGCTTAGTATGGTTGAAATTGGTCCATAGCCTGATTTAGCTGTCATATAAACCGGTCTGGGGTCTTGACTTTCTGAGCCTCTAGGGGGCGCAATTCTTATCCGATTTGACTAAGATTTTGCAACGCGTGTTTTGTTATGACTACCAACAACTGTGCCAAGTATGGTTCAAATCGTTCAATAACCTGATATATCTGTCATAAAAACCGATCTAGGGTCATGACTTCTTGGGCCTCTAGGGGGCGCAATTCTTATTCGATTTAGCTGAACTTTTGTATGACGTGTTTTGTTATGATATCCAATAACTGTGTGAAATATGGTTCAAATGCGGCCATAACGTGATATAGCTACCATATAAACGGATCTAGGGTTTCGACTTCTTGAGCCTCTAGAGGGCTCAATTTTCATCCGATTTAACTAAAATTTTATACAACGGCTTCTCCCATGACCTTCAATATACATGTCAAATATGGTCTGAATCGGCCTATAGCCTGATACAGCTCCCATATAAGCCGATCTCCCTATTTTATTTCTTGAGCCCATAAAGGGCGCAATTCTTATTTGAATTGGTTGAAATTTTACACAAAGACTTTTACTATGGTGTCCAATAACTTGATGTAGCTCTAATACCATAGCAAATATTTTCTTTTATTTTTTGTTTGCCTTAAAAGAGATACCGGGAAAAGAACTTGACAAATGCGATCCATGATAGAGGGTATATAAGATTCGACCCGGTCGGACTTAAACGCTTTTACTTGTTCTTTTGAAAATTTTCCTATAGCTCTTAAAAAATCACCCTTTTTTATAAATCTTCTTGCAACTAATCTTCTTTGATTTATGTGACATGAAATGTGTCTTTAAATTTTGGATGTTCTCTACAGTCTTTGCCTTAAATTTCAAACAAAAAATTCCTATTCTCAACAAAAAGCGATTCAACCATTCTGCTTTAATCCATAAAAGGTGAATTAAATTAAAATTTAAAGAAAATGTCCGATTATGAAGCAGATATTTCCGCTTCGGAATTAAGCGTCGAAGAAATGGACGTTACCAGAAAACAAACAACCCACAAGAAGAAAAGTGTACAAAAATACAAACACCTAAAAGGTTTTAAGGCAGCAAATAAACGAATTTTAGCATGGAGGAAACAAAAAATGAGGTTAGAAAATTTAGATTCAAGCTATGAAGGCGACAACAGCGTCGATTCGGATGTAACCATTGTTGCTTCAAACAAATCTATACCAGCAATTTAATTTTACGGAAATACTTAGGTCCAATTGGTTTCCCCTTCTGAGGTTATATCGATTTGAAATCAGCTACAGGATACGGAAATGGGGAAGGTGAAATGTTACCATAATTTTTCAATTTGATTGAAATTTATTTAATTTTGTAATTTCACATTCACATTAGTTTTATTGTTATAAAAAATAAAGAAAATATTTCAACCACTTAAAAAGACACCAAAAAACGTTAAAAATGTGTGGAATATGATGTTGTGGAGGGTATCACCATAGGATGGGGGTATACTGAAATCGGCATTCTGTTTGTAACACCTCGAAATATGTGTCTGAGATACTATAAAGTGTATATATTCTTGATAGTCATGCCATTTTAAGTCGATCTAGCTATGTAGGTCGGTTGGGATTTTAAATGGGCCAAATCGGTCCATGTTTTGATATAGCTGCCATATAAACCGATCTTGGGTCTTGACTTCTTGAGCCTCTAGAGGGCGCAATTCACGTCCGATATGGCCGAAATTATACTCGTGGTGTTTTGGTATCACTTCCAACAACTGCGCTTGGTATAGTTCAAATCGGTCCATGTCTTGATATAGCTGACATATAAACCGATCTTGGGTCTTGACTTCTTGAGCCACTAGAGGGCGCAATTCTCGTCTAATTTGACTGAAATTTTGCATGTAGTGTTTTGGTATCACTTCCAACAACTGTGTTAAGTACGATTCAAATCGGTTCATAATCTGGTATAGTTGTCATATAAACTGATCTTGGATCTTGCTGTCATATAAACTGATCTTGGATCTTGACTTCTTGACCCAATAGAGCGCGCAATTCTTATCCGATTTGGCTGAAATTTTGCATGAGGTGTTTTGTTATGACTTCCTACAACTGTGCTTAGTATGGCGCAAATCGGTGCATAACCTGATATAGCTGCCATATAAACCGATCTAGGATCTTGACTTCTGGAGAGTCTAGCCATGTACGTCCGTCTGCCTGTCGAAAGCACGCTAACTTTCGAAGGAGTAAAGCTAGCCGCTTGAAATTTTGCACAACTGTTTTCTATTAGAATAGGTCGGTTGGGATTGTAAATGGGCCAAATCGGTCCATGTTTTGATATAGCTGCCATATAAAACGATCTTGGGTCTTGACTTCTTGAGCCTCTAGAGGGCGCAATTCTGTGTGTGTTTTGTGTTTTGGCATCACTTTCAGCAACTGTGTTAAGTATGATTCAAATCGGTTCATAATCTGGTATAGCTGTCATATAAACTAATCTTGGATCTTGACTTCTTGAGCCAATAGAGCGCGCAATTCTCATCCGATTTGGCTGAAAATTTGCATGGGGTGTTTTGTTATGACTTCCAACATCTGTGCTTAGTATGGCGCAAATCGGTAAATAACCTGATGTAGCTGCCATATAAACTGGTCTAGGATCTTGACTTCTTGAGAGTCTAGGGGGCGCAATTCTCATCCGATGTACAACGGCTTCTCTCATGATCTTCAACATACGTGTCCAATATGTTCTGAATCGAACAATAGCTTGATACAGCTCCCATCAATGACTTTTACAATGTTCAGCATTCATTTATGGTCCGAATCGGACTATAACTTGATATAGCTCCAATAGCATAACAGTTCTTATTCAATATTCTTTGTTTGCCTAAAAAGAGATACCGCGCATAGAACTCGACAAATGCGATCCATGGTGGAGGGTATATAAGATTCGGCCTGGCCGAACTCAACACGCTCTTACTTGTTTATTGTTATAAAGAAGGATAAAAATTGATTTCGTATACATTTTGAACTCTCCTACATTAAACTAAACAGGGACCAATTGTTTGGTCATCAGGCATTCAATCATGGTATTTTAATCGGACAGTTGAAAAGAAACATCACTTTATAACAGTCATAAAAATCAAAAGGCCACCGTGACGCAGAGGTTTGCAAGTCTGCCTATGACGCCGAATGCCTGGGTTCAAATCCCGGCGCAAACATCAGAAAAATTTTCTGCAGTGGTTATCCCCTTACTAATGCTGGCTACATTGGTAAGGTATGCTGCCATGTTAAAACTTCTCTACCTACTGGTGTCGCTATGCGGCACGCCGTTCGGACGCGGCATAAAAAATGACGCAGTTTCTCATTGAGCTTAAACATTAGTCTGACTGCACTCATTGATATGAGAGAAGTATCCCCTGTTCCTTAATGGAATGTTCATGAGAAATTTAGTAGTATTTATTATAAAAATCAAAAATTGTTTTTTTTTTTTGGTCAATCAAAGACACTGTGCCTCACATAACACTAACAATTGTTTGTCAGTGGTTGTTTTGCTCAAATGAGATCTGTGAAAAAATCATGAAAAATAAAAAAAAAAATTTGTTAAATCAAATATTTTTGTTTGAATTTCTCAGCTTCGGAGAAAGATAAACTGCAAACTGGCAACTGGCAACTGGCAACTTGGCTGGCTGCTGGCGTCTATAAGTGGCGTATTAAATTAGCCAACCCGTCACCACCTTTCATTCATCCTCTTCGAGTGGCTCATTCGCTTGTTAGCTCTTTGAAATGAGGCTGTTAATTTTTTTTTTGTGCATTTGCTTTGAAGTGGCGCTTTGCCATTACAATTGAAAAAAGCTCGATTGTCATACAGAAGCTTTTTTGTTTGTTTGTTAACGTCAAGAGCTAAAGAAGTTGTTAAATGCTATTGAATGAAATTCGTTGTTTAAACAAAAGTTGTGTTAACTGAAATTAAGTGATTCAGAAGAGCTTCGGATGTTAGCTTTATAATGGAAGCTTTTTGTGGGGGGAAGGATACCCAAAGTAGTATATGGTAAAGGCATATAAAATTTTAATTAATAAGATTCCTTCAAACAATGATTGCTGAATTTTTCAAATAAAAATTCTATAAAAATAGATATCTGAAAAAAATATCATAAAAAGAAATGTTGGCTAAATAAGCTACATTTTCTGCATCAATAAAATTTGAAGAAAACAAGTGAAAGCGTGCTAAGTTCGGCCGGGACGAATCTTATATACTCTCCACCATGGATCGCCTTTGTCGAGTTCTTTTCCCGTTATCTGTGTTTAGACAAACAAAGGATAAAAGAAAAAAAATGCTATGACATTGGAGCTATATCAAGTTATGGTCCGATTCGGACCCTAATTGAATGTTGAAGACCATAGTAGAAGTCATTGTGCAAAATTTCACCCAATTTGAGTTAGAATAGAGCCCTTTAGGGGCTCAGGAAGTAAAATAGAGAAATCGGTTTATATGGAAGCTGTTTAAGGCTAAAGACTGATTCGGACCATATTTGACACGTATGTTGAAGATCATGGGAGAAGCCGTTATACAAAAATTTCAGCCAAATCGGATAATAATTGCGCCCTCTGTAGGCTTAAGCAGTCAAGATCCCAGATCAGTTTATATGCCAGCTATATCAGATTATGGACCGATTTGAACCATATTTGATACAGTTATTAATCATAACAAAACACGTTATGCAAAATTTCAGCCAAATCGGATAAAAATTACAGAAGGCGTAGGCTCAAGAAGTTCAGTGTATATGGCAGCTATAAACTGAAATTCTTAGCGCAGTAAAAGAGAAGAAAGCCTTTGTTTCCTCTATTCCAATTCCTCAATTCCGATACAAGCTAATAATCAATGTTAAGTACAACAATTGGCAAACACTTTCTGTTGTGCACTTGAACATTCATAAAAACAATTTAGCCAATTTTCCGCAGAATTAATATTTTTTAATAATTTTCTAAATAAATAATAAAATTTTTTTATGTATCAAAAAACAATTTTTTGATACATAAATTAGTATACCCCCATAGGATTGGGGTATACTAATTTCGTCATTCTGTTTGTAACAACTCGAAATATGCGTCTGAGACCCCATAAAGTCGATATATCTTGGTCGTCATGTCATTTTAAGTCGATCTAACCATGTCCGTCCGTCCGTCTGTCTGTCGAAAGCACGCTAACTTTCGAAGGAGTAAAGCTAGCCGCTTGAAATTTTGCACAAATACTTCTTATTAGTTTAGGTCAGTTGGGATTGTAAATGGTTCATATCGGTCCATGTTTTGATATAGCTGCCATATAAACCGATCTTGGGTCTTGACTTCTTGAGCCTCTAGAGGGCGCAATTCTCATCCGATTTGGCTGAAATTTTGTACGGCGGATCCTCTCATGACCACCAACATATGTGTTTATTATGGTCTGAATCGGTCTATAGCCTGATACAGCTCCCCTATAAATCTATCTCTCTATTTTACTTCTCGTTTTGCCTAAGAAGAGATGCCGGGAATAGAACTCGTCAAATGCGATCCATGGTGGAGGGTATATAAGACTCGGCCCGGCCGAACTTTGCACGCTTTTACTTGTTAAAAGTGTTTTCTATTGCCATGAATGTAACAAAAAGGAGGTTCCTTATCATTAAGCTTAAAATAGAATCAGACAGCACCCATTGATATGTGAAAAGTTTGCCCCCGTTTTTAATGGAATGTGAATGGGCAAATTTGAATTTTAATCAATGTTATAAAATGCTTTTTATATTTTGTAATAAACATTTTTTTTTGATTTTTTTAAAATAAAGTTATAATTTTGTTGTGCAAAAAAAAAACTTGAAACTTTTCTAAGAAAAAAATAACTAAATTTTTATTAAATTTAATTAAATTTTTGAAATTTTTTATTCGAATTAAATTTAATGTTTTTTTTTTTAACTGAAAAAAACGTAAAAAAAAAAATTTTAACAAATAAAAGTTTGGTTTTTTTGCCTACTAGGGCGAAGATCGTTTAAATTCACAATTTTTCGTTTGTTCCTCTTTCTAGATGAGCTCAATGAGCGGAGAATTTTTTTATGGAAAAGGAAAGCCAGAGATTACAACACACACTGACCGCTATAGAACGCGTTTTGTCATTTGGTTAGAATAACTCATCGGCCATATTGTGGATGAAGGCTTCCAGGACCATACATTGGTTGGTCGTACTTATACCGAATTTACCGCGAAAACGTGTCTACAATGTATGCACGATACTAACGCAAGTCTGACACCTATCACACTAGCGGTTCTTTTTCTCTTTCTTTTGGAAGTTGTATTGATGTATTTTTTATTGAAATAAAATATTTAATAATTTAAAAAAAATTTACATTAAAAAAATCCATACATTTTGAAAATATAATAAAATGTTCAAAATTATTTAATATTAAAATCATATTTTTGAAAATTTTTTTAATAAAGTAATTTTTTTTATAAAATATAATTTTTATATTTAAAACATTTGAAAACGATTTTTGATACGTCATGCTAGAAAAACTTTTATGAAAAATAATAAAAAAAAAATCCATAAAATTTTTGTACATTTTTGATAAAAGTCTGTCAAATTAAAATGTTTATACCCACCACCATAGGATGGGGGTATACTAATCTAGTCATTCCGTTTGTAATTCCTCGAAATATTGATCTGCGACCCCATAAAGAATATATTTATTGATCGTCTCGACATTCTGAGTCGAACTAGCCATGTCCGTGAGTCCGTCTGTCGATATCACGTTAGTATAAACCGATCTCCCGATTTGAATTCTTGAGCCTCTGGCTGATTTGATTTGGTTGAAATTTTGCACATAATGTTCTGTTTTTACTTTCAACAACTGTGCTAAGTACGGTCCAAATCGGTCAAGATTCTGATATAGCTCCCATATAAACCGATCTCCCGATTTGACTTCTTGAGCCCCTGGAACAATTTTGAACATGGTGTTCTGTTATTACTTCCAATACCTGTGCTAAGTACGGTCCGAACGGTTATCGTTGTCTTAGCGTTCTTAGCTATCAACATAACTTCCAAACGATGCAAAAAACCATGTGTATACCCTGGAAATAATTGTAGGTTTGTGGAAAAATATCCATCGCAATAAGACTTACACATGCATTGGAAAAAAAGAGGCAACTGGTAGGACAAAGGGTCGAGTTTGGTTACTGTTGTTTGCGTTTCAAAGCGATGCTTTCGCAATTCCTTCAAGACAATAGAACCTACAACCCAAAGATTTCGGTTGATGACCCCCCTACCAATGGGTCGAAATGTGTCCAACCATGCTTGGTGTGGTTTATCTCCTGTGGCTTTCATTTTCCATTGCATAAAATTGTCGATCATTTATCTCTTTTCGAAAGAAAAATTGACACAGAGTTGACTTTCTCCTTATAGTAACCTAACAACAAAAATTTGGAATCCAAATTTCGGCTGGAATACCTAGGGAGGCCGCCGGGTTTAGGGGTAACCCGCCAAATATATTTATAGACCAATCACAACAATATGGGACTCAAACGTAGAAAACGTATCTGATATCCAATTGCCGGACCACCTCCACACCTCTAAATCGGATATATTTACCCACCATGGCAGTATGGGACTCAAATGAAAGGTATTTAAGAGTAGAATACCAATTTGATATCTAAATGTGGGACCAAGTTTCTGGGGGTCCACCCCTTCCCCAAAACACACTTCAAATATGACTTACTTACTGACCATGGCAATATGGGGTTTAAATAAAAGCTATTTGAGTGTAGAATTCGAATCTGATATCCAAATGTGGGACCAAGTATTTGGGATGACGTCCCTCCCCAAAATTATCCTCCAAAGAGGACAAATTTACGACCATAGCAATATGGGGCTCAAATGAAAGATCTTTGGGAGTATAGTACGAATTTGATATCAATATTCGGAAAAGTGTCTATGGGCCCACCCCACCCCCACAACACCACCCATGTAGGAAGTATTTGCTCACCAATGCAATATGGGGCTCAAATATGAGGTATTTGAAAGTAGAACACGAATATGGTATATACTTTCAAGGTATTTGAGAGTACAACACGAATCTGATATCAACATTCGGGACCAACTGTCTAGGAGACGTCCCACCACCATAGCAACCCCCAAAATAGGACGTATTGGCTCACCAAGACAATATGGGTTTTCAAGACAATGGAGTTCGATATTGGTAGTTTTTGGGGCCCATACCCCAAACCGGACATATGTGCTGACTTTTGCAATAAGAGGTTCAAATGAAAGGTATTTGAGATTAGAAAACGAATTTGAAATCATATTTAGAGGCCATTGCCAATATGGGGTTCAAATGAATGATATATATAGATCCATGAGAATAGAGCACGGTGCTGATATATTGTCAGGTCTTAGTGTTTGGGGACCACCCCACTCCCCGAAACACTCCCAAATTCGAGCGAATTCGTGGCCCAATAAAGATCATATGAATTTCAGATAATGACACTTATATTGTTATACTGTAGGTCAAGCGATATGCACATACTATTTTCGTAGGATGGTACTGCAATAAAAGTTTTTTACGATTTGAACTTTTAAAAGATTTTCCCTGATCATTAGGCAATATCCAAATTTCTTGTTTTTCTTTTTGTTGTGATTGTGATGTAAACGTTTTATTTTCATTGTTTCCTTTAATAAGGGAAGTTGCTAATTTAATGTGAAAACAAGCTGGTGATAATCGACTTAATATTATCCACGTTTCGCTTGTGTCCAAGCGATTTATTTGATGTTGCGCCCATGTGATGCTATGACAAATAAGCATTAAAACGGCCTTATTCACAAAACTTAATGTAGATTTGAAATAGGTTCATTTGGCAGATTTCCTTTATAGACCTTGCTCTAAAAGTAAATTTAAATAACAATTTATTCATTAAAGCTTTATGAAGTTACATTTCAATCAATTTTTTTTTTAGTTTGTTACGCAAATGATTGGATGCCTAGTGTTCTCAACTACTATTTTGGCAATATTATGCCCCACAACCAGAGAAATAAGTCATTTTTCTAACAAATTTCTCTGGGTCCACCATAATATCTCTTATATTTAATAGCTTGAATTCCTACTGTCCCCAACTACTATGTTGAGAATGTCAATATATACCCTGGAATGCCTAAAAATCTTTATATATTATTAATGGTCGTCCCGATCTTAATCCATATGGAGATGTCCATCCATCAAAAATGTTCTTAGTCGTCTTGATCTTTTGATAATAATAACTTTACATTAAAAATATTTTTTTTTTATTTTTTTTAATTTTTTTTTCTGTTTTTTTTTTTTTTATAAATAAACACTTTTCTTTATAAATAATCACTAGTATTAAAACAAATCTAATTATAAAGATTTAATTTAAGTTTTGGTTTTCAGTTACCATAAACATCTCCATTTATTATTTGTTGACAAGCAGCAGAGTTTTTCCGAACCAACCAGACAAAACTGGATCTCTCACAATTTGCCATGGTTTTAGTATCTTTTTTTCTTTTGATTTCGTCAAATTAACAATGAGCGTTTACATTCTCCAACATGAGTCACGCGAGCATACGAGCATTCATCAACCAACTTCCAAAAGGAATCACTGCGGGGTGGCACTCAAGCCCCGTTATGGCGTTTCCTCCCAATTTCAATTGCCGGTTAACGTCAACCAGTTGAGGCAGACAAAAAAACATCACATGCCACTTAAGTTATCATATCTTGGTCGAATCTTTTTTGTGGTTTGGCATAAAAAGATATGTGGCGTTGCAAACGTACATTTGGACATGTGTATGGTGGTGGCAGGCTGACTTCAAATTGCATATCAAAACTTGCTTCCGAATTTGAAAATTACTCCATTTTCGATTTTATAGTCATTACGACAAATGGCATGGCAAAATTGATTTGAATGGAATTTCAAACACCAGATAGCAAAGGTATACGTCAAGATATAAGTATAATTTTTTTTATAAAAATTTCTATACCAAAAAGTTTTGACACAAAAATTCCAAAAGAAAAAAATGATAAAATTCTGTTTTTAAATAAAAGTTTGATAAAACGATTTATTCAAAAACATTTCCTTGTTTTATTTCTGTAAAAAATTGTGTAAAAAGTGGTTTATAATGATTTTTTCATATATTCTGCACCCTTTTAAGGGGTGATTTTTTAGCTATTATCTTTTTTGGGCAACACTGGTTTAAACAGCTCACGCACGTTTCGTGTTTTGTTTCACTTTAAATATCTTCAGTATGGTCTATAATTTAACCATGAATCGTCATACGAACGAACAACGCTTGCAAATTATTGAATTTTATTATCAAAATGCGTGTCTGTTTAGAAAGTTCATTGCGCTCATCTTCCATTTTACGACGAAGCTCGTTTTTGGCTCAATGGGTACGTAAAAGCAGAATTGTCGATTTTGGAGTGAAGACCAACCAGAAGCATTGCAAGAGCTACCAATGCATCCAGAAAAAGTCACAGTTTGGTGCGGCTTATGGGCTGACGGCATCATTAGACCGTACTTCTTCAAAGTTGATGCGAATCGTAATGATGCGAATGATATCCAAATTTTTTTGCCCAAAATGTAAGAGCTTGACTTGTATATCATGCGGTTTGAACAAAACGATGCCACATGCCACACATGAAAGTTCATCGCGCTCATCTTCCATTTTACGACGAAGCTCGTTTTTGGGCTCAATGGGTACGTAAAAGCAGAATTGTCGATTTTTGAGTGAAGATCAGCCAGAAGCATTGCAAGAGCTACCAATGCATCCAGCAAAAGTCACAGTCTGGTGCGGCTTATGGGCTGGTGGCATCATTGGACCGTACTTCTTCAAAGTTGATGCGAATCGTAATGATGCGAATGATATCCAAATTTTTTTGCCCAAAATGTAAGAGCTTGACTTGTATGTCATGCGGTTTGAACAAAACGATGCCACATGCCACACATGAAAGTTCATCGCGCTCATCTTCCATTTAACGACGAAGCTCGTTTTCGGCTCAATGGGTACGTAAAAGCAGAATTGTCGATTTTGGAGTTAAGATTAGCCAGAAGCATTGCAAGAGCTATGGGCTGGTGGCATCATTGGACCGTACTTCTTCAAAGATGGTGCGAATCGTAATAATGCGAAAGATATACAAATTTTTTTGCCCAAAATGCAAAAGCTTGACTTGTATGTCATGCGGTTTGAACAAAACGATGCCACATGCCACACAGCACGGGTAACAATGGACTTATTGAGAGGCGAGTTCGGTGAACATTTTATTTTACGTTCGAGACCGGCCGGACTATGTTAAAGCTCATGTCTATGTAGACAAATTCACTTCAATTGACGCATTGGAAGACAACATTGAAGCATTTATTCGTGATATACCGGCCAAAGTGTTGGAGGATGCCAAAATTGGACTAAACGGATGGTCCATTTGAGGTGCAGTCACGGTCAACTTTTGCATGAAATAATCTTCAAACATTAAATTATATGGTCCGTACTAACGAATCAAATAAAGATTTCATGAAATTTTCCCAAATTTTATGTGTTTTTTGAAAAACTTTCCTAAAGCTCCTAAAAAATTACGCTTTAGTTTCCGCCTAATGGAAGAAATCTTTCAGAGGACTTTATACACACTTTTCATGGGGTAGGTTTAAAGAATTGGTTCTGCCCAACCATACGCATTTTTACTTCTTTAGGCCACTGAGCAAAGTGCGTGTAAAAGTCCCAGGAAATTATTGGTCATTACAAAAATTATTTTCCCTCCATTACATCATGGCACAGTTGCATACCACCAAGTTGCATATGACAAGCTATGAGCAATCTAAACGCTTGACAGCTACATAAAATGTGTGCAGCGCAAAAACGCACCAAAAATCAATTCAGAGGTGGAAAGTTACATGGCAACAAGGTCTGCATGTAATGAACCAATACCGATTGGCAGATGAATGTATGGACATGGGTACAGATTTACCAGCGGACTTGCGAGTACTAGTCACCAAAACTCAAATTACCAATTAATGCTGGACCTAAAGCCAACTGTCAATGGTTTTCTGAGACATTTTGAAATTTTGAAGTCCATATTTTCATGTTTAGAGGCTGGTCAATGTGTCATTGATTGTTACGCATGTTTTTTTTTTTTGGTAAGGCAAACGAACATTTTTTTATCGGCTACAAATAAATTGACAACTTGCACACTTGCGATTAATTACCAATGGACCAAAAAGGAGAAAAACAGGCCCACTTATTTGGGGTGTTAAAGCTTTTTGAGGTTGAGTTCTTAAAGAAAACGCCCAAATTGGGGAACAAAGTCTGAGTGGGGAAACATAGAAATCACACTTGCCTATGACCAGACAAGGCCCCTTGGGCCACATGTGTAACCAATTTGTTAAAAAAAAACAGTTTTTAACAAATTTTTTGTAAGCCTTGTATGAACAACTCAAGTAGAGGTTGCCTAAAGTCATAAAGTCTGCAATACAGGTGTCTGGTGTTGTGAAAATGAAACAAATCAATTGCAATTCGTTTTGCTTAGAGAGATTATCCCCACTCAAACTCAAAGTCCTGATAACAACAGCAATGATTAAAAATTGCACCACGTATCTTGTCGGCATGTTTTTCTAACCAAAACGGTAAGACATGGCATTCCATTGGTCGGGAAAATACGAGTATGCCGTTTGGAGCCATTGAAATTGGCTTCTAGAACTTTTCACATATAATGTGAGATGATGGTGGGGTGGAGGTTTGAGGTGGCAATGGCCTGGCCACTAGGAAAACAACAACCCCAAGCGTTATTCATGCGCCTTAGTGAACAATGAAAAATGCGGAAATTTGCTATTCATTGCTGCCGTTTAGTTGTTGCATGGGGTTCCGTTCTAGACCATTTTTGCTGTTTTGCTTTTTTTTAGTTTCTCTGTTAGCAATTTGCCTAGGCCCCTTAGGGGAGAAACTAATACTGGTTTCCGAATAGCAATAGTTTTGAGGAAAAAAAAAATGCCTACGATATAAGAGATCATGCTAAGCCGGCCGCTTGCATTGGCAGTGGCTAAGAACCGTAGCGAAACGCAACAACAATTAATTAACATTTTCTTTATGATATGGACATGTTGCATGTGGCACTTACAAGATATAATATATTATAATGCCGATATGCATTTCGTGGCACAATAGGTGGGTTTTTTAAGAAAATCAAAATTTTTATTAAAAATAAAAATGACTTTTAAGGGTAATATTTTAAAATAAATCGCAATAATAAGGCGAACTAATAAAAAAAAAAAACAAGTAAAAGCGAGCCTAGTTCAGCTGGGCCGAATCTTATATACCCTCTACCATGGGTCGCATTTGTCAAGGTAACTCTTATAGGCCAACAAAGGATAATGACTAAAAATTGCCATGCTATTGGAGCCATATCAGATTATGAATCGATTCGGACCATACTTGGTTTGGATGTTGGAGACCATAGTGCAAGAGGGGCTCAATAACTAATATCAGAAGATCGATTTACATGGGAGCTATATCAGGTTATAGACCATACCACATTTTGCATGCATGTTGAAGGTCATAAGAGAAATCGTTGTACAACATTTCAGCCAAATCGGATAAGAATTGCATCTTTTACAGACTCATGATTTTTGTTTGTACTGTTGAGTGGAGCGGACTTTTTGTTATTTCACTTCACAAGAATTAAATTTAAAATCCAACATTTTGGAAAGGGCAAGAAGGCAACTTTTGCCCTATACACCTGCAAAAGAACCATTGACAAAAGTTAGGGGTTTAGAGCGCATGCCATGCATTGGGTATATACTGCACTTGTCAGACCTATAATGCTATATGGTGTTGTGGTCTGGTGGACGGCGCTTCAAAAGTCCACCTACTGTTCAATAGTCAACCGGATACAAAGGATGGCTTGTTTGTGCATCACAGCCGCACTGAGGACGACAACATCTGATGCACTGAATTCTAATGCTACATCTTATGCCTCTGAACAATGTGGATAGACAAATTGCAGCGACCATTGCCGTGAGGTTAAGGGAGCTTTCGCTTTGGTAATGTGGCGGCTACGGACACTGTGTTATCCTTGATACAATATCCGATCTTCCAGGCAGTGTGGATTATACCCTACCTGAACCGTTTTTTGATAAAAATTACTGTACCACTATTCCTGATAGAACCGATTGCATCTACGATATCCCTGATAACACAAGTTACATAGACTTCTATACGGATGGTTTCAAGCTAGTGGGCCTTTGGGCTTTGGGGTGTACTCTTAAGATTTAGAACTGGTCATATCGAAAAGGTTACCCGACCACTGCAATGTGTATCAAGCGGAGATCCTTGCTATTAAGGAAGTGGTGGAATGGCTAAGATATAATGTCATTATGACGATTGGCATAAATACCTTCTCAGACATCCAGGCAGCTATTAAAGCACTGGAGAATGTATTTCTGAATACAAAAGCCGCCCTCGACTGTCACAGATCTCTCAACGAGACGGCTGAACAGTTCAAAATTCAAATGTTTTGGGAGCTGGGCCACAGAGATATTCCAGGGAATTTTAAAGCAGAAGAGTTTGTGAGACTAGGAACTACCGTACACATTCCAGGGATGCTGGAATCTGTGGGTATGCCTCTAGCGACATGTAAGTTAAGTTTTCAGCGCCAGGCCCGAAGGACAACGAATGAAGATGGTCACAAAGAGGGGTCTGTGAGCATTCCAAAACTATATGGCATAATCTAGACTTGAAGAGGTTTACCGCTTGGCTGTCAATGGCTAGAACAGAAGTCTCAGTCATTGTGTTCGTCATGACAGGTCTCTGTCTAGTCGGAAAACATGCTGACAAACTGAAGGTTGCCAGCAACTTTTGCAGAAGCTGTGAGGACATTGAAGAAGAAGAGACTATAGAACACCTTCTGTGGGTGTGTCTCTTTGAGAACCTGTCTGATTTAGCGGATGTGAACATTCGCAAGTTACTGGGCTTTTTAAAGGGATCTGGTTGGTTCAATGGAAGGAACTAGAAGGTATCTTCCTTCTCCTGTTCATGTGGTATCACAACGGACAAAAAAGTTTAAGTGAGTCTGATGACAGACTGCCACTTAAACCTAACCTAAATCCTAACCTAATCCCAACCTAATTCTAAACTAACCTAATCCTAAACTAAACCTTACCTAAACCTAACTTAACCTAAACCTTACTCTAACCTAACCTAATGTTAACCTAACCTAATCCTAAACTAAACCTTACCTAAACCTAACTTAACCTAAACCTTACTCTAACCTAACCTAATCTTAACCTAACCTAATCCTAAACTAAACCTAACCTAACGTAAACCTAACCTAAACTTAACCTTAACCTAACCTAAACCTAAACCTAACGTAGACTCAAGAAGTATAATGGAGAGATTGGTTTGTATGGGAGCTAAATCAGGTTATGAACCCATTTAGACCATACTTGACATAATAAGTTTGAAGTCGAAAAAAAGAACTTCATGCAACTTTTCAGCCAAAACGGATAATAATTGCGCACTCTACAGGCTCGTGATGTGAAGATCCGAGATCGGTTTATATGGCAGCTATATCCAGTTATGAACCGATCTGGATCATAATTAGCACAGTTGTTGGAAGTCATAACAAATCACCAAAAATTTCGATCAAAACGGATAATAGTTGCGGGCTCTAGAGGCTCAAGATGTCAAGATCCGAGATCGTTACATATAACAGCTATATTAAGTTATTAACCGATTTGGACCAAAAGGATGAGAATTGCGCCCTCCAGAGGCTCAAAAAGTCAAGATCCGATATCGGGTTATATGGTAACTATATCAAAACATGGACCGCTATGGCCCATTTACAATCCCAGCCGATCTGCACTAATAAGAAGTACAATATTTGTGCAAAATTTCAAGGGCCTAGCTGTATTCCTTCGAAAGTTTGAGTGCTTTCTACAAACAGACGGACGAACGGACATGCCTAGATCGGCTCAAAATGTCATGACGGCAAAAATATATATACTTTGTTGGATCGCAGATGAATATTTCGATGTGTACGAACGGAATGGCGAAATTAGTATACCCCCATCCTATAGGGGAGGTTTTAGAAATAAATTATGTAGGACATTTTTCCCCGATTTCGCTGAAATATATTGTAGCACAATGGGCTGTGTTAAAACCCTCAATATGCGGGTCGGTCGTGATCTAGATCAGACTATATCTTAATATTGTCGTTATATAGTCCGATTTTTCGATTTTAGGTCCTAGACGCACAAAAGTATAGTGAGTTACGCAAACTTTCCTCAATCTTCGTGCCGACTATGGTCTAGATAGGACTAAATATTAAATTAACATTTTACATCTAGGGATCGGTCCACATGAGGGCCAATATGGACCGATCCCTAGATTTAAGGCCTTACGTAAATTAAAATCGCATTTATTGCCCGATTTCGCTGACGTCTGTGCCAAATATGGTATAGATCGAACTATTTTGGATATATCCCAGAGCTGGCAAAATATCGATGGCACTATCGATATTTTGTTGTTTGTGGGAATATCGATTGACATTTTTTCTATCGATACCAGGGCAGCAGAGTCGAGCAATTTTGAGTCGACTTCGATTTCAGGCAAATTGCTCGACTCAGACTATGGAGTCGCCTCCGGGCACTTAAAAATGCTATATTTTATACCCACCATTAAAGAATGGGGGTGATACCCAAGTTAGGCAATATGGGTATCAAATAAAAGGTATCAGCGAATAGATTATGAATATGTAAGAACATAAAAAAATGGAACTGGGAAGGATCTACGGGATCTTGAGAAATTTAGACGCCATTTAACTTCTGGCAATAGGCGTACCATATGAAAGGTATAAAGGAGTAGACGACGGCGTTTTTTTCAAATTTTCATTTTTATCCAAAATTTAGGGTGAAGAGGTGGAGGAGGATGATGATGAGTGTGAAGAGATCGCATCGTCGGTGTAAAGGGAGCCCACATTAAATATGCTTCTGAGGGCGCGACGTAATCCCTGGGTAGCGCCAACAACAATGCCCCCCGTTGCGCCCTTTAAATTGAGTTTTTCACAAAATTGCCTCATTTCATTTGTAACACCTTAAGATATTTATAATAAATATTCCCAATCGACTTTCTTATAACATAATCTCAATGAAATTTTCCTAACGACAATATGTCAATAATTTTTTTTTAACGCAATATACCAATGAAATTTTTCTGGGACTAAAATTTAAAGCCAAAATTTTTATAAAATTTTTTCTAAAGACTAAATTTTATGAATTTCCTTTGTTTTACCATAATTTTTTTTTTTAGTTGAAATATTTTTCTATTTTGTCCGCAGTCGGTATCGAGGAAATTTTTTCGACTCGAGCTCCGCAGCACTGATTGATACTATCGGCAAAGTTATTTTTTTTTTTGCAAAATTTAGCAAAAATATGCGATCCGACACTAAATGAATCTTACTAGATACATTGCGCCTATAGAGGGCGCAATTTTCATCTGAATGGGTTAATATTTAGTACAAAGATTTCACTCATGACATCCAACTGGCTTTAATATTGCTTTATTTAAATCAATTTCCTGATTTTTACATCTCATTTGCGTTAAAAATATGTAATGGGGAAAATAACGATAATCGATACTATCGATATTTTTTATTAGATACATCGAAAATATCGAATGTTGCGATTATCGATAGTTTGCCAGCTCTAGTATATCCCCCATATAGGCCGATCATCCGGTTGAAGGTATATCTCCCATAATTGGGCTATTTATTACCCGATTTGCTGAAATTTGGTACAGTGAGCTATGGTAAATCCCCACATATGCTCCTAGAATATCGCGTAAATAGGATCATATTTGAATATAGCTGCCATATATGTCGACAATATTGTTGAATTTGAAAGTTCAGATTTGAATATATCTCCCTTATGTAACTCCCGATTTTCCCTTTTAGAGTCACGGCAGGCAGATGGTTTTATTACCCAGCTGAATATTTATGCTAAAGTCCATCAATATCGGTTAAGATTTAAATAAGGGATCATCATAGTGACATTGCCCAACTTAAACTTATAGTCAGGTGTAGGGTATTATATAGTCGGCTACTTTCCGCTTATGTCTATTCTTAGCTGTTATTGCTTCTAAAATAGACTTGTTCACTTTAATCTTTTTTTTTTGCTCTGGGTGCATACGCATGGCATGCCATTTACACATTTAAACTTCCTCTTACATTTGCATGGGAATATGGTCTGCTGGTTTGCATTTCAATAAAAATTCAAAAAAATATATATATTTTGTTTGGCTACAATTAGCCATGTAAAATGTTGCTACACCTAATCAGCTGTGACATGGCCTGGTAGCCAAAAATTTAAACACAATTTATACAAATGTTTGGGTTCATGTTTCCGTATATGGTGGTATTGTGGTAACTGTTGAATTTTTTATGCTGCCTAAAATCTAGAAAAAAAAATCGTTCCCAATTTGGAGCAAAATGCATTTAAAACAAGTAGTCTGGATTCCAAGCATGTTTGAAAACGCAGAATAGAGGAGGCAAATTGAAATATCTATAATATATAAAAAATTATTTTAGAGCATGGAGGATGGAGGAATGTTGACGTTGTTTGAGTTTGGTAAAGGGGAAAAATTAAAAAATGGAAAAAATCTTAAAATGCAACCTACAGAAGCATTTGGGTAAGTATTACTTGAGCACCTGCTTCAGAGGTAGAATCAGAAAACATCGTTTTATATGGGAGCTATTAAAATTTATAGACCGATTTGCTATCATGTTTATCATAATGCTATACAATAACCTAATAAAGCTCATCATATTAACTTTCAGTTAAATTCCTTAATAATCAGCCCTTCTGGGGCATCAAGAGGAAACATTGACAATTCGATTTATGTAAAAGTTTGTATTTACAAAAATAAATTTGAAAATTTCTCAAAAATGGTTTTAGTTTGTGCTACAATAGCAAATTACTTTAATTGTACACTATTGCGTATGATTATTATTGATTTCTAGGTTATTTTAAATAAAATCCATAACAAGGCTATTTTACTTGAAGGGAGAAAAGGAGGTGATACATAGAAATAGCAGACAAAATTTCCCTTAAGCTTATAGCAAAAAACCTAATCTTTGCTAAATGGTATTGTTTTTGCCTAAACAATTTATGTCCGTCCATCTTTATTTTTATGCCATGCACGATTATTGTGGTGTTAAGTATTACAAACAGTGTTGTCCTTTCTGGTAGGTTAATACCAAAATAGGTAGTTTTTTTTTAATTGGTAGATTGACCTCAAATTTTGGTAGGTTCTTCCAACGTACGATTATAAATACCAAGCACAATACTGAAAAAGTTGAGATAACTCAAAATTGTTTCACTTCCTTTCGTTTCAGTGTATGCAGAATTAAACCATTTTTGTTTAATCAAAGTACCATTTAGACCTCAAGCTTGAAGTTGCAATGAAAATCATCTGATATAGTTATTATAAGCCTTTAATGACCTGATCTAGACTATATTTCTCACGTACTCGTGGACGTCAAATACTATTAAACGGGTCTCTCTGTTTCAAATTTCAGAAAAAATTGCATAAGTTCTGATATTGACTACAACTGGTACGAGAGTACCGGCAGATCCCTTGCTCAAAATTTTGTAAATTCAAGGTAAAAAGTTCGGCTTTTGTCCGATTGTCTTCAATCGGAAGATCAGGCTATATGGCAGCTACATACAAGTATGGTCAGATCTGGCCTATTCTCGGATGCTGAGGGGTACAATGCAACACGTAATGGCGGAAACGGGTAGAAATCTGAAATCTGAAGACAACTTTATCCGACATTGTTGTTCATCGAAATCGGGGCAAAATACGATTTTCTCAAGAATTCTTATCGGGAAATCGGTATAATGGGTGCTATATTAAGATACAGGGCTTCTTTAACTATGACCGACATTTTTTATAGGCTATAGGGTTATTTCAACAGACGGACGGAGGGACATGGCTAGATCGTGTATGAATATTTGGTCGCGTTTGGTAGGATTTTTCTTAAATTTTCATTTAATTTTGTTGTAACACCCATAAGGAAAGGAGATGGACCCATTCAGAGTCGTAGCCAGGGGAGGATATTGGTTCCGAGCACCCCGAAATTCGCCCAAAATTTGAAATAAATACCTTTTATTTGACTCATTGTTTTCTTTAACTGCAAAAACATGATGCAGTACCAATTTGCACGCAGGTACACTATTTTTCTAATGTTAGCACGTATACGCACTTTTAGTTATTTTATAGTTGTAATATAAGCCCCCGCCCCAAACTACAATCCTGGTTGCGTCCCTGACCCATTGATTAGTATATGTATCTTCTCGTACCATTGTCCTGTTCCATTTAGCCCGTCCATCTGTTTGTCCATGTACATTTGTGTGCAATGTTCAAATCGGATTTTTTTTATCGGATTAACTTGGAATAGGTGGCTTTTTCGACCTAGAGGCGAAAACTAATGCAATTAAAAGAAATCAGATCAGGTTTAGATAAAGCCCCTAAAAATATTCTTCTGATTTATACTACGTTAGGTTAGGTTAGGTTGAAAAGAGGACATGTGGACATACACCTAAGCCAGTAATCGGCTTGTTGTGCACGATAAATACTACAGAAGAAGCCTGCTTACAGAATCCTTGGGTTAAGATATAGCTCCCATATATATTACATTACACACACATTGAAAGTTACTCTTTGCAATCAAAAATTGTAGGATAACAGGTATTGACTTTTATGTGTGTTGGTGATGCTTAATATTCCTTTTGAGTCGAGACATTGGCGTTTGGTGTTTTTTTTTTCCTTACAGCGCTCGAAGGATGGTATACTGAAATGATCCAATGTTCGTCTCACATGAGTCGGTGGAAACATGTAATCTTTTAGGGGCTTTTCGGGCTGATTATGAAGTTTTGTCCAGCTTCGATATCACGACCTCTCTAGTCTGCCCAATGCATTTATAGCAACATCACATTTTGTCTCAACTTTTTTCAATAAAACAAAAGTCATTATTTCCTTTATATTCTAAGCAGAAGCAAAATCAAAGCCTATTGTTTTCAGATGGACAAGGAAATCAAACAACAATAATATTACATTGATACAAATATTTTACAACCGATCCTCACACGACTTGAGCACGGCACGGGATAGTTCTGAGCACCACACAGGCTGGAACATTGAGGTCCAATTTGTGTGGTGTTCATTGCTGTCTCGAGAAGCTTAGATGTGAGCTACCGGGCGCGTCCACAGGGTGCGGATAGTGGAGTGCTCCATTCGGAGTAGCTGCAATGGCAGTCGCGGACAATCAGCGGTATGGAGCGAAGAGTCTCAGTGAGAGAGCGGCACCGGCTCTTGCACAAATACTGAGTGTCTATGTTGCTCGATATGACAAGACGAGTTATTGGCGTCTTTAAATAACCAATGGCCACCATTTTCCCGCGGCGATCGGTTCTCTGGACCAGAACGAGCTTGCTCACCTACAGGAGCTTGACGAGGATCGCCACATCCACATGGAAATGTGGCTACAACAACAACAAGACTTGACTTGTTACATTTCATCAAAATCAGATCAGAATTTGATAAAAATTTTAAAACCTCTCAAAAAAGTATTAAATATCCGCCATAGTAGCAAATTACATATAACGTACATCATTGCGTATGATTATTATTAATTTACTGATTGTTTGGAAGAAAATCCATAATAGGATTATTTTACTTGAAAGGAGAGAGTAGATAAGTGAGGATGATAGTAGACAATATTTCCCATAATCTAAGACCGAAAAACTTAAACTTTGATAAATCGTAATGCTTTTGGCCATGTTCTTGTTGTCTGTCCTTCCTTATGTTGATGTAGAACAATATGGGACCTACAATAAACATTTTTAACTTATGATTCAAAGGGCTTTTTCCTCAAAATGGTTTTTTTTTTATATATATTGGCAAGCAATTTGTTTATGTATTATAATTTTACAATTCCATACAATTATATGTTAAATTTATATCTAAAAATAGAATTTGAAAACTTCGTTTGATTTTCGCTATAATAACAAGTTAAGTTAATCGTACAACACTGCGTATGATTATTATTAATTTGTGGGTTGTTTTAAATAAAATACATAACAAGACAATTATATTTGATATATGTGAAGTAGATCACTGAGGAAGATAACAAACAATATTTCCCGTTATCTAGGAGCAAATAACTGAATCTATGATAAACTGTAATGATTGTGGTCATATCTTTTATGTCTGTCCTTCCTTGTTTTTATGTAAAACAATATGGGATCTACATTTAACTTTTCAAGTCTATGAATCAAAAGGCAAATACGCTGCAATAGTTTCAGTTTTCTATGCTGGTGGTTATAAAATTGTACGAATAAAAGAAAATCGTCAACTCTTTCCTGCTTCATGCAGTCAATAAAGTTGTCTCGAACGCCCCTGGGTGGACAGTGGGTTTGCTTGATGCTAAACAAAGATAAGAGAATATTTAAAAGTTTTGTATGCAGTCAAGTGCTCAAGTATCCAAGAGTGCTTGAAAGCCGTTACATATACAAACAAACAATATGGCTATTATTTCCCGCAAACAAATTTATTTATTGTAGGCAATTATCTGAAAGCAGCAAACGTGGAATTTCCGTTTCTCTAAATGAAACAAAGATCAAATGTGTTGTGAATTTCAATGCGCTGTGGAGCTTTTAAAAAATTTTTAAACTAGAAATGGGTTAAACTTTGACTTATCTTTTTTGTTATAAAAGTTCAAGCAAATTAAGAACAATCATTTTAAATATCATTATCAATAATTCAATGTTTTAAAATAATAGTAACATTATTAAGTCATTTAATAAAATAATCCATTAATTACTTTTCTAAACGAGAATTATTTACAAATAAATTATGCGAAAATCAGAAACCAACAAAAAACAAAATCGAAAGTAACTGATATGGGTACTAACAAACTCGCTTGGGATATTATTAAAGTGAACTAAATCATGTGTGCAAATTTTACCATAAACATTAAATTAAGGAATAGCGAATAGGCTTCTCAATGGGACAGGACTCGAAAGCTAGAGTTACGGGTCATAGGGGCTTATATAAAAATCCACTTTTCTCTTTGTCCTATAAGAAATATTCAATTCAGGCTTAGGTTACTTTGCATTTTAACCATAAATTTTCTTACATCACCATGAAAAGTGTTTGCACTGAGAAACAGCGCGGATATATCTTTCATACCAAAGAGTGTGTCGGCTAAAACTTTAATTTCTTTTTGCCCAGTTTTTTTTTGCTGAGTTTTAATCACATGCCGTAGAGTGACGTCACTTAATACATACGTTTTAGATGTCCAAATAACTAAAAAATATTGCCAGCATAAGCAACTCTACATTAGCTGTTTTCGGAAACTCAAGACACCAAGAAAAGAGTTGCTTAAGTGTTTTAATGGATTCATCCTCATCGGAGAGCTACGATGAAACAAACACCGTTCCTTTGAATTTGTTAAGGAGAAAAGATGCTACCATGGGATTAAGTGGGTCAGGCTGCGTAGTTAAAAGTGACTTATAGTGGGATTGGAAAAAATTAGTGTGCCAATTGTAAACGGGTACAGATATCTTCAATGATTACACAATGTCCGTGGCAGCCACATGACTAAAGGTCGCAGCATTTGGTCTAGCCACAATATACAGAAACATTAGGTGGTTAGATCAAGGTTTCTTTGTCAGCACATCAAGTGCTGCCGACAAGGGACTTGAGAACGTTGTTTCTACTTTTGTGTACGGCGATGGTATGCAAAGCAGTTGTAGTCCTATGCAAATTTCGAAATGCATGCCGTTGCTCGGCGAATGGAATTTGTCTAACGGGAGGAGTAGTACCCCACGTGTCTTGGCTACTGATGAGAGTAGGGAGATCGGTCTGTACGACTTCCTCTTGCTCATGTCCTTTCCAGGTTTCAGTAGCGGGATCACACTGCCCATCTTCCAAAAATCGAGTGCTATAATGGTGTTCAGACAGGTTTGAGGACAGTTGTAAGGTACTCGACTCTAGGTAGATGCAGATTCTTCAGCATCAGTGTAGAGATTTTGTCTGGGACCAGCGCCTTGCGCGGCTTGGCGCCACGGATGACATTCGTTGCTTCATACACGGTAAATTGTGATGGCTGTCCAGTGGCACGGAGATCACGAATACGACGAATAGCTCGCCTTCCAGCCCTATAACTCTCAGGTCAATAAATAGACGTTTATCGAAGGAAAATACCTAACAAGTATCGCCAACATTTGTATACCCACCATCGAAGGATGGGGGTAAATTCATTTTGTCATTCCGTTTGCAACACATGGAAATAAACGTTTCCGACCCTATAAAGTATTTATATTCTTGATCAGCTTAAAAATCTAAGACGATCTAGCCATGTCCGTCCATCTGGCAGTCTGTCCGCCTGTCTGTTGAAATCACGCTACAGTCTTAAAAAATAGAGATATTGAGCTGAAACTTTGCACAAATTCTTTTTTTTGTTCATAAGCAGGTTAGGTTCGAAGATGGGCTATATCGGACTATATCTTGATATAGCCCCCATATAGACCGATCGGCCGATTTAGGGTCTTAGGCCCATAAAATCCACATTTAATATCCGATTTTACTGAAATTTGGGATAGTAAGTTGTGTTAAACCCTCCGACTTCCTTCTTCAATTTGGCCCAGATCGGTCCAGATTTAGTTATTGTCCGGGCCGGTTAGGTTAGGACAGTCGACATGCCACTTCAATTTGCCCCAGATCGGTCCTGATTTGGATATAGGTGCCATATATACCGATCTCTCGATTTAAGATTTGGGCCCATAAAAGGCGCATTTATTGTCCAATTTCGCCGAAATTTGGGACAGTGGGTTAAGTTAGGCCCCTCGACATTTTTCTGTAATATGGCCCAGATCGGCCCAGTTTTGGATATAGCTGCCATATAGACCGATCTCTCAATATAAGATTTTGGGTCCATTAAAGGCGCATTTACTGTCAGATTTCGCCGAAATTTGGGACAGTGAGTTGTGTTAGGCTCTTCGAAAACTTTCTACAATTTGGCCCAGATCGGTTCAGATTTGGATATAGCTGCTATATAGACCGATCTCTCGATTTAAAGTCTTAAGCCCCATAAAAGGTACATTTATAATCCGATTTCCCTCAAATTTTACACAGTAACTTATGTTAGGCTTTTCGACATCCATGTCTTATATGGTCCAGATCGGTCTATATTTCGCTTTGGTTACCAAAAAGACCAATATTTTGTTCTGCAAAATTTAACAATGACTTGTACTTATTAGACCACTCAATATCCATGTCGAATTTGATCCAAATCAGACCATATTTCGATAAGGCTGCTACGGGGGCATAAATTATGCATTTTTCACCTGACGAAAGATGGTTTATATATATACACGAGGTGGACGGTATCCAAAGTTCGGCCCGGCCAAACTTAACGCCATTTTGCTTATTCATTTTGAAACGAATTCTTTTCCTAAGAAAGCAAATATAAAACCAACCAAAACAAAAATCAGTTGTTGTTCTGCATTTTTTCACTGGAAGTCGTTTTGCGTACTTTTGCTGGCAAATTTTTTAAAGAGAGTAAAATGGTTCATACTTTCCTGCAAATTTTTACTGTAAAATTTTTACTGGAAAAGAACGCAAACAGAATCATTATCAGCATTACCCCTTCTACAATAAAAAGAGAATTTTATACATGGCTGAATACCCCCTAAATGCCGCCCGCATTATTATCTCCAGTTTTTTCTATTTCAATATATATTTTCACTAGGATTTGAACCCAGTCAGTTAACATTGTAGGCCGAGGGGACTGCTCATCTATGTCCCACCGAGTCTTCTATAGAAAAACTTGTAACCTTGTCACCTTATTTTCATTGTGTCCTAAAAATAGCACATAGCTCACTTTGAATTTTAACCACCACCATGATCACATCACCATAAAAATGCGTACCCATGGAAAAACTCCTAAATCTTTATTCCAATTTACCAAAAAAAATAGACGTAAATTTGTGAAAATGTCTCTTTTTTGTGTAGCTCGAGATATAAAGACAAGGAATATCTCTAAATGCAAGCAAGAAAAAAACTGCATTCACCTCATTTGGAATGCATTGCATTGAGGCAGCATATGGTGCGCCTTTAGCTTCGCTAATCCCAAATGATTTACGCGAGATCATAAACACTTAATGTGGACATCGAAATTAATCTTGAGTTGATATAGAGTCCGTGCCAGCAAAGCCATACCATGGGAGTCATCTAAGCAAACGAGGTAATCTAGGCTGGCAAATATAGCTGTGGTTGCTTTGCCTGGCTGGATTCTTGGCAGCGTTTGGTTTCAATTGATGGCGTTAAGAACTTTTTTTTGTTTTTGTTTGTCAAATGTTTATGAAAAATTTATTCATTTAGCAATACATTATTCATATTTGTTTTAGATTGGATTAGAAATCTGATTGCAAGTGTGTTAAGTAGGAGTGGAATGCGAATTGGTGTAACTATTATTTGTATTTTAGACCACTACTGTGTATTGTAACATAGTGGATTTGGTTGTAACGCTCAAAAGAAGTCGAGACAAATGCATTGATAAATAAACCGTTAGACTCGGCACTCACTGATAGGCAAGAAGTTTGCCCCCAGTTCCTTAATGGATTGTTCATGGGCAAATTTACATTGCCACTCAGAGATGGGAGTTTAAAAATCGTGTACCATACATCTATGAGTGATCAATACCAGCATCGTCTTCTCTTGAAGCGTCCTCAATCTGTTAATTGGAGCTATGGTGAACACTCGATTAATCGTTATTCGATTAATCGATTATTCGCTATTCGATTAATCGATTATTCGTGACCTTTGAAATAATCGAATAATTGAAAATTAAATATTTTCAAATAAATAAGTTATCGAATAATTAAAAAGATTATTCGATTTATCGTTTTGATGTTAAAAAGCTTAAAAACATGAATTGTGTCATTTGCCTGCATTTTTATACTCTACACCACTACTGGGGTGTAGGGTATTATAACTTAGTGCATTTGTTTTTAACACCCAGAAGGAAGGCAGATAGAGCCATTGATAAGTATACCGACCGTATACTAAGAATCACTTTCTGACTCGATTTAGCCATGCCCGTCTACCATGTAAAATTGATTACAAAGTTCAGGTAGCAATTTCTGTCCGATCGTCTTAAAATTTGGTACAGGCATGTTTTTCGTCCTAGAGACGATGTCTATTTAAATTGGAAAAAAATCGGTTCAGATTTGGATATAGCTCTCATATATATGTTCCTCCGATTTATTATCCGATTTTACTGAAATTTGGAACAGTGAGTTGTGTTAGGCTCTTTGACATCCATTTTCAATTTAGCCCAGATCGATCCAGATTTAGATATAGTTGCCATATAGACCGATCCGTCGATTAAGTGTCTTAGGCCCATAAAAGCCACATTTATTATCCGATTATGCTGAAATTTGGGACAGTGAGTTGTGTTAGACACTTCGACATCCTTCTTCAATTTGGCTAAGATTGGTCCAGATTTGGATATAGCCATATAGAGCGATCTATATATTTAAGGCTTTGGGCCCATAAAAGAGGCATTTATTATCCGATGTCGCCGAAATTTGGGACAGTGAGTTGTGCTGGGCCCTTCAACATTCTTCTTCAATTTGGCTCAGATCGGTCCAGATTTCGATATAGTTGCCATATAGTCCAAACTCTTGATTTAAGGTTGTGGGGCCATAAAAGGCGCATCTATTGTCCGATTTCGCCGAAATTTGGGACATTGAGTTGTGTTAGGCTCTTCGCCATTTTTCTGCAACTTGGCCCAAATCGGTCCAGATTTGGATATAGCTGGCATAGAGTCCAAACTCTCGATTTAAGGTTTTGGGGCCATAAAAGGCGCATTTATTGTCCGATTTCGCCGAAATTTGGGACATTGAGTATTGTTACGCTCTAAGATATTTTTCTGCAACTTGGTCCAAATCGGTCCAGATTTGGATATAGCTGCCATATAGACCGATCTCTCGATTTAAGGTCTTGGGCCCATAAAAGCCACATTTATTGTCCGATTTGACTGAAATTTGGCTCAGTGACTTATGTTAGGCTTTTCGACATTCGTGTCGTATATGGTTCAGATCGGTTTATTTATAGATAAAGCTACTAAAAAGATCAATAATTTGTTAAACACAATTGAACAATGACTTGCACTTATTAGTATTTGGCCCAAATCGGAACATATTTCGATATAGCTGCTATGGGGCATTTTCACCGGATTTTGACAAAAGGTGGTTTACATTATATACCCGAGGTAGTGGGTGTCCAAAGTTTGGCCAGGCCGAACTTAATGCCTTTTTACTTGATGTCCTTCACGTGTTTTATTAGGGCAGTTACCGTTTTTACCTACACCTAAGTACAGGATTTGTTTTGGTTTTTTCACTCTTCCTTGTTTTTCTACTTTACTATTTAGCTCTTTTTGCTTTTCAACTAGCAATATCTTATATCTCGAACTAATAGATATAGTGCACATGTTATTTTTTTGATATTTTATGCGAGTGCAAATGAGTTTTCCAACAAAACTGATATATGCTGGCATTTCGATATTCGAGAGAAACTCCTGTGGAGGTGTGGTTTTGTTGAATGGTCTTTTAGTGACCAATTGTAATTTAAGGCGATCATTTGTAACAATATTTCGTTGGGTTCTTTATTTTCGCATGAGAGTGTGTATGTGTGTGTGTGATGAAAATTAATGGACAAAATAGAAAATACACGACAGGGTAGAGTTATTGGTCTACAAGGGGTTTCCATATCTCAAAGACTCTACAACAGCGCTGAGAGCCCATTTAGGGTTAGGTAGATGCTAACATAGATAAAAAGCCACATATGTAGGTGAGGTGAGTAGGAGAGTGAGTATACGCATTGAAATGTGCCTGCGTGGCTGAGTGATTTAGACTCCAAATTTCCTGCACAACATTTTGTTTATCCACACAAATCTCATACCATAAATGCCAATTGAATTGAGTAGTCGATATAAAGAACAGTGGTTTCCAGGGGATCAATTATCTGTTCCACTTTGGTCAAAACAATTTTATTTTGATTTTTTTTTGTTTGGTTTAAAAATGAGCCTAATTTGCTTTGCTTGTTTTAGCTTTCAGTTGGCTTTGAAATTAATTTGTGCCAGTCAATCAATTTGTGTTTGCGTGATTTTTTGTTTTCTTCTCAAGACTTGGGCTACTTGTCATTCATAATTCACTTTTTGAAGTTAATTTGTCATTTGCTTGAGAGTCATTTGTGTGTTGAGCACTGTATGGCTATGTGACAAACTGCTGACAGTTGGCTATTATTAAAGTCGTTATTATTATCATTATAATAAGCCTGGAGAACTTGAGATATACAGTTTCATATAAACTGTCTGTATGGCTTATGAAAGCTGTAGGGTCATATTAGACCATGTTTTTTTTAAGTTGAATTTCAATCCTTAAATCTAAAACTACTGTTCACACCAACTGTGATCCAAATAATGTCTTTGATTTATGCAGACCAAATGTCATACTAATGTCCTGAGGTTATGTCTGAACACATTTTTGCTTGAGATGTAGTAAAGGAACTGCCAAAAAGCTTGGTCATTTAAAAAAAATAGAAGACCTGATTTGTATTTTGGGGATATTGGCTGGCCTAGCCAACACAATGTTGCCTGGCAAGCAAACCCACATCTCCACATATCTCATGTTTATGAAAATCTATTAAAAATATGACGTTGGCTATAAATGACAATATTTTTATTCCCCCCCACCCCTCCAAAAATAAACAAATCATAAGGAAATATTGGGCGATTTATTTGTCCACGTGTTATGGAGACAAGCATATCACATTAAATCATTTTATTTTCGATTTTTTGATTTTTGTTTACAAACGGCATCCAATTATTTTTATTGAGATTTTGTTTTGGTTTTCTCTTTTATTATTTTTTTTTTTTTGAATCCATCTGTCACGATATGTCTTTGCAGTCTGTCCATCTGTCTGTCTGCCAGCTCATAAATAAATGGAATTGTTGATTTTTGCGAAAATCCCAAATTGCCTAGATCGATCGTTTAAAGCGTTTTCCGCAAACGCCGCAATCAACGGCATTGTCGGCGTCGTCATCAAGCACAGTCTTTTAATTGCTGCGATTTTTTCCCCAGATTTGTCTCTCAGTCTGGGCCACCTTCATCGTCTGCCTCGTCATTGCTATGGCAAAACGAAATCTCAATTTGCAAGTGTCAAAGTTATGGCAGACAAATAAATCAGACCAACGTTTCAAATCGGGTGACATTAGAATTGAGTTGAGCTGTAAAAATGCCCCGCCTGACATTGTAAACACTTTTATTGTGGTATATGTCTGTGTAAGGGGATAGGGAAATTTTGACAGATCAAAATGATGTAGTGGACACTGAAAAAAATGAGGCGAAGATTTGGTTGACAAAAAAGACACAATCGATGAGTCTAAGATAAGCTAGGATCTTGGGTACGTTTCCCAATAAAGAGTCTTTAGTCTGTTGCTACTGTGCTAACACAATGGACACAAATTGTCAAAGAGAGTCTAAAGACAAGCTGACACTTTGTTCACTAAACCTCATGCCCTATATGCCCCATGTGTCCACTAAATAACTGTGAAGGATTTTGAGGTCCTACCAGCAAACATAGGAGAAATGTCGAGAAAAAAAGTATTGTTGGGTGGGGTGAGATGATTTTCTTTGCATACGCAAAAGGAAAGCCAGAGATACCAACACACACCAACCACTATGAGACGAGTTTGGTCTTTGGTTATTTGGTTAGAGATACACCCATTGATAAGTATACCGATTGACTCAGAATCACTTTCTGATTCGATTTAGCAATGTCCGTCTGTCTGTCCAGTTTGTCGCAGTTTTCATCCGATTGTCTTCAAATTTGGTACAGGCATGTTTTTCGGCCTAGAGACGAAGCCTATTGAAATTGGAAAAATCGGTTCAGATCTGGATATAGCGCCCATATATATGTTCGTCTGATTTTCAGTTATAATGCAATAAAATTGTCATTTGATACCCGATTCTCTCGAAATTTGGCAGGAAATATTTTTTTCGACTGTCGACATTACTGGCGAATTTTATGGAAATCGGTTCAGATTTAGATATAGCTGTCATATGTATATTTCGCCCAATTTTCACTCCTAAAGCCACTGCAAGTACATTTACTCACCAATCTTGTCAAAATATTGCACAACGCTTTCCTCGATGACTACCACAATATACATAGAGTTTGGTCAAAATCGGTTCAGATTTAGATATAGCTCCCATATATATGTTCGTCCGATTTTCAGTTATAATGCAATAAAATGGTAATTTGTTATTCGATTCTCTCGAAATTTGGCAGGAAATATTTTTTTTCGACTGTCGACATTACTGGCGAATTTCATGGAAATCGGTTCAGATTTAGATATAGCTCTCATATGTATATATCGCCGGATTTTCACTCCTAGAGCCACTGCCAGCACATTTATTGACCAATTTTGCCAAAATATTGCACAATGCTTTCCTTGATGACTACCACAATATACATAGAGTTTGGTCAAAATCGGTTCAGATTTAGATATAGCTCCCATATATATGTTCGTCCCATTTCCAGTAATATTGCAATAAAATGGGTTTTTGTTAACCGATTTTCTCAAAATTCGGTAGGAGGGATTTTCTTTTGACTCCCAATACTACTGGTGAATATCATGGAAATCGGTTTAGATTTAGATATAGCTCTCATATATATATATATATATATATATATATATATATATATATATATATATATATATATATATATATATATATATATATATATATACATGGCCCGATTTTAACTTCTAATGTCACAGCAAGCGCATTTATTGATCCATCTTGCCAAAATTTTACGAAACGCTTTCCTCGACGACTGCCACAGTATCTGAGGAGTTTGCTCGAAATTGGTTCAGATTTAGATATAGCTCTCATATATATGTTCGTCTGATTTTCAGTAAAACTGCAATAAAATGGTTTTTTGTTAACTGATCCTCTTGAAATTTGGCAGGAAGGATTTTGATTTGATGATGACTCTCAATATTACTGGTGAATTTCATAGAAATCGTCCCAGATTTAGATATAGCTGTCATATATGTATATCGCCCGATTTTCACTTTAAGAGCCACTGCGAGCGCATTTATTGACCAATCTTTCCAAAATTTTGCACAACGCTTTCCTCGGCGACTACCACATTATCTGAGAAGTTTGCTCGGAATCGGTTCAGAATTAGATATAGCTCCCATATATACGTTCGTCAGATTTTGGGTAATTTGCCATAATGTTGTCATTTGTCAACCGTAGTTTTTACAGTTTGAACATATTTGCAGCCGAGGTTCATCAAAATTGATTCAGAATTGGATATAGGTCCCACATTGTACTTATAGGGTACGTGTAGGGTATTATACAGTCGACACCGCCCGACTTTTGCCCTTCCTTACTGGTTTTTGTTTAATTTTGCAAAAAATTTAACTTTTACTTTTAGTATGCATCGGAAAAATATCAATCGATATCAGTCAAAAAATTAAATATCGATAGTGCCATCGATGTGCGTTGGTATATTGTATTTGAATCATAGTAATTGCGAAAACGCGTCTATGATACAATTACCACATGAAACACGTTCGACAACCCTGTCTATTAGCTGTACTTTTACCCAATACATGTGTTTTTCTGTAATGACTGACTTTTTTCTGCGACAATTACACTACTTCCGTGGTACACAAGATTCTGTGCATCTGTTGGAAGTTGTATCTTTTGAAACCTTTATTATCGGCTGGAAGTGCAATCAAAACTTTTATGAATGTAACTCGACTTCAGCGGTATCTAACGAGCGCGTCCAAAGGTTGCGGATAGTGGAATGATCCATACGAAGTAGCTGTAACGACAGTAGCGGACAATTAGCGGTATCGAGCGGGGAGTCTCAATGGGAGGTCGGACGGCACTGGCTCTTGCACAAATACTGAGTGCCTATGATGCTCGATATGACAAGGCGAGTCCCTGCGGCGATCGGTCACATCCACATTCACGTGAAAATGTGGCTACAACAACAACAAGCATTTTTATCTTTTCTATAATAATTGTCCACTTGAGGGAATTTCGGGGATTTTTGTCAAATTTTTTTTTTTGGGAATTAGACAATTGCTATTCCTAATTTTTGTCCCACATAAAAGGATTCAGACTTTTTTCAAACACCTCAACATTTAAATAAAATTAGATTAGAATTTATGAATTTATAAAATTGCGCCAATGTGCAGAGTGGACTCGGTTATAAATAGGTTGCCCCTATAATTGATCTAAAACTCAAATCTATTGCCCATTATTGATGTTAAAGATATCTTCACTTTTTTCTTCAATGGAAATTTTTAGAAAAATTTGCTTTTTGGTTAAAGTATTTGGTAAATAATTTTGTTAATAAAATCATTTTTCAGGTTTTCTCAGTGTATAAAATGACAGATCACAACCAATCGACAGTAACAATGACTCGAATATGGCCATATGATGTTGCACATTAAAGATTGTGTCAATTAAGGCAAAAACAAACATACACCACACACCACCCACAGACACTAAGCCACCCAAACTGCCACAGTTGAAGGGGTAGGGTGTTACCCACAACGCACCTTCCTATCGACAGCTGTGAAGTCAATAAAAACCATGGGGCTGCTGTTTGGCCCATGGGAGTTCTACATTAGAGTCTGAATGCTTCCCGCTTGCCAAGAGTGTTGCTCATTTAACATGGCATTCCATGGATAGTGCAAAGATAAGTCTCACCTTTATGGGCCTACTATTCGGAACAAATCACTTGCTGACAGACAGGGTGTGTGAACGCCTACGCCAAAATGTTGGCTGGTCGTTTGTTTCGAACGAATTTTTTGTAAATATTTTCCTAATCGTTGCAGAGCCCCAGACGTGCGCTGGGATGGACTTTTGTTTTTGCTGCTGTTGGCTGTTGTTATATGCAAGAGCCTGAATGGGTTGGTTGTATGGCCTACGGCAATCGTTTAATGACGTCAATTAAAAATCGATCATTTATGATTTGCTATGCGGTTGCCTAATTTTATGTACACTCTGTTTTGCTTCGATGGTTTGTCATTGACATTAGGAGACATTGGCCTGTTGTGTGCATGTCATATGCAATGGCTGTTGGGGGACATGTCGAAGAGGACCCTGAATGCATTAGGGGAAAACGTTTTTATAATTTTTTGAAAAATAAATGCAAATTAAAAAACAAAAAAATTTAAGATAAAAAATTTAAAAAAAATTTGTAAAGAATATAATACTTAGTGTGGGTGTTGGAGGTCATACCAGAAGTCATATTGCAAAATTTCAGCAAAATCTGATAGGAATTGCGCCCTCCAGAGGTGCTTTACTTCTTAAAGTTGGGATATCGGTTTACGTATATAGGAGCTTTACATAACCAAATCTGAACCGATATTACGCATTTAAAATCCCCAAAGACCTTGCCTGCTTCGTTCGTTCGACCGCTATAGTGATTTCGGCAGACGGACACAGGTAAATCGATTCAGAATATGGTCGTAAATCAATATTTCGAAGTGTTACAAACTTAATGGCTAGATGAGTATATCCCTATCCAATGAATGGGGTAAAAAGCGAACGGCCAGTTGAGCAAAGGTCTAACATTACTCATAGAACTTAGAATAAAGGAGAGAAATTTGCTTATGTCCAAGAAAGTGATGCATGAAATATTTAAGCCTTAAGGTTTCGGCAGCGATGTTCTTGTGGAAGTTTGCAAAATAAATTGGCCGTCATCCATCAATACCTCTGAGGTTTTTTTGGGTAAAATTGATGCCAACATTAGAAGAAAGCATGGCAACCAAGATAACAACGTTACATGCATACAACAGTTACAGAATATTTGAGGAACCAGTATCACCAAACCAAAATCACTTTTTATTCTGATAGAATGACAACCCCCATGTCAAGCTGCCTGCCTGACTCCCATATGTCCCATATATGTCCCTCGAAATCGAGGGTAGGGAAAAAAACACGAGGAAAATGCGTTCTCAACTAGGTAGTGTTACACCCATCGAATGAAACGAGATTTGGGACGGATTCCATTAATTACTCAAAACAAAACCCAGTGTGGACATTAGTTCGTAGAACAAAATCCAAAATTATTTTGGAGTTTTTAGTCCAAACCTTTTTTAAAGTTCCTTTTAAGTACGCCATTGCATTGATCGGTCTATACGTCCGTTTCGGGGGTTTTCTAGGTAGGGCGGGTTCGCTGGCACTTTGCCATTAACGTTTATACCAGTTTCGAACACTACTCCCAAACACCTTTCATTTAAGTCCCATATTGTACCAATAGGTGAATATGCCCGTTTAGAGGGGTTTCGGGGTGGGGCATTCCCCCTCAAATATTAATATCGGATTTAAGTTTTTGGCTTATTATTAAGATACAAGAGACCATAATTGTAATTCAAGAACACAAAATACATATTTAAATTTAGGGTTAAATACATAGGGGGGAGGTCCCACCCCAAAAATACAGTGGGATCCCACCCCAAAATCGTTCTAAACGGGCCGACCAGTACAATATGGAATTTAAATGAAAGGTGTTTGGGAGTAGAGTACGAACGCGATATAAGTGTCAAGAGCCCGCCCAACCCCCGAAACTCCACGTCAAAAGCGCCCAAATGGTCACATATATCGTTGGTACAAAGTGAAACTTTGGGTGTAGAGTAATTTGCCCATGAACATTCCATAAGGAACAAGGGCAAACTTCTGACATATCAATGAGTGCTGTCCGATTCAAGTTAAAGCTCAATGATAAGGGGCCTCCTTTTTATAGCCGAGTGCGAATGGCAGTGCAACAGCTCTTTCGGGAGAAGTTTTTACATGGCAAAATACCTCACGAGTGCCGCCAGCATAGGAGGGGATAACCACCGATGAAAATTTTTCTAATGTTCTCGCCAGGATTCGAACCCAGGCGATCAATGTCAAAGGCGGACATGCTAATCTCCGCGCTACGGTGGGTGTAGACTAAGAATCCTATTAAAAATTCGAGGTAAACTGCATCCAATATCCCATAATGCAACATGCAAATTGGCCCATTAACATTCCATTTAGGAATGTTAATGGGCCACACATATCAATGAGAGCTGTCCGATTCAAGTTAAAACACAATAATAAGGGGACTCCTTCTCATAGCCCAGTCCGAACGGCGGGCCATAGTGAGAAATCTCGTTTATGCATGGCTGAAATACCATTTTTCAAACGGCATAGATCCTCACATATACCGCCAGCATTAGGAAGGGATAACCACCGCAAACAATTTTTTTTGATGTTCTCGCCAGGAATCGAACCCAGGCATTCAGCGTCCGGTGGCCTCCTATAATACCCATTTAATTTCCATCTTGTACCGATTGGTCCATTTAGGTAGGCTTTTGTGATGGAGCTAACCACCTGACACTTGGTCCCTTATTATACCCTTCACCATAGGATGGGGCGTATACTAATTTCGTCATTCTGTTTGTAACACCTCGAAATATGCATCTAAGACAGCATAAAGTATACATATTCTTGATCGTCATGACTTTTTAAATCGATCTAGCCATTTACGTCCGTCCGTCTGTCTGTCGAAAGCACGCTAACTTTCGAAGGAGTAAAGCTAAGCTAGGCACAAATACATATTATTAGTGTACGTCGGTTGGGATTTTAAATGGGCCATATCGGTCCATGTTTTGATATAGTTGTCATATAAACCGATCTAGAGTCTTGATTTCTTGAGCTTCTAGAGGGCGCAATTCTTGTCCGATTTGGATGAAATTTAGCATGAAATGTTATGGCGTGGCTCCCAATAAATGTGCAAAGTATGGTTCACATCAGTGCATATCCTTATATAGCCGGCATATAAACCGATTTCCCGATTTGACTTCTTGAGCCTCTAGAGGGCACAATTCCTATCCGACACCTGTGCTAAGTATGGTCTAAATCGGATAATAATCTGATATAGCTGCCATATAAACCGACCTTGGGTCTTGATTTCTTGAGCTTCTAGAGGGCGCAATTCTTGTCCGATTTGGATGAAATTTAGCATGAAATGTTATGGCATGGCTCCCAATAAATGTGCCAAGTATGGTTCACATCAGTCCATATCCTTATATAGCCGGCATATAAATCTCCCGATTTGACTTCTTGAGCCTCTAGAGGGCACAATTCCTATTCGATTTGGCTGAAACTTTGCATAAAGTGTTCTAGTATGACTTTCAACAATTGTGGTAAGAATGGTTGAAATCGGTCCACAACCGAATATAGCTGCCATATAACCGGCCCTTGGGTCTTGACTTCTTGAGCTTCTAGAGGGCGCAATTCTTATCCGATTTGGCAGAAATTTTAAATGAAGTGTTTCATGTTACTTTCAACAACTGTGTCAAGTATGTCTAAATCATATATTAATGACTTCTAATTCACTGAGAAGATCTGTAAAATTCGCAGTTTTTACTATATGCCCCTAAAAGTATGCTTTAAAATTATTTTTTCTGGTTTAAATTGCGCCCTGTAGGTGCTCAAAAAGTCCACATTGAAGATCGGTTTGAATGAGAGCTATACTATTTAGCTTGTGGTTTAATTTAGACCAGTTGCTATAAGTTTTAACAGATATAACCTCAGGAAAATTGGAGAAGAACTGAACCTTTTAGGAGGCCAAGAACTTAAAACTTTACATTGTGTTTTTTGACGGATGTATTAGCCTATCAATAGATTAGGTCTATAGTGGCGATTTATTTTGAGAATAAGAATTTTTGTACAAAATTTAGAGGCGCTAGCCTTACGCATTCAAAATAGAGCATCCAGACAGACGGAAGAACATAGCTACAACCATTCAGAATGATATCGCTTAGATTTATGTATCGAGTTGTTACAAATGGAATGACAAGAAACACCCCTACCCTATGGTTGAGGCTACACAAAATGATAAATTCCACAAACTATTTCCTATCTTTGAAGTTCAAACTGATTCAAAGTTCAAAAATGTGTTTTCCAACAATAAATTATGCCATTCTGTCTTTTTTTATTGAAAATTCGCAGAATTTTAGGTCATTACTTTCGAATGGGATATCTTTGAAGATGTTTAAAACAAAACGCATTGTAGTTTTCTTTGGGCCTGAAAACAACAGGGCCCTAAGCGGGCCCAAAGAATATAAAAAACAATCCAATATCCTAGGGTTTTCACTATACTCCCCTAGAGATTTTCCATATAGTTTTTGTTTTTTTTTTTTAGTAGAAATGTATAGCAGTGATTTCTTGCCCAATCCTTTGATAGTTTAACCGCCAAGTTATTGAAAATTAAAAAGTATTGCAAAATAATCTTCTTTCTACTCACTGGTCATCTTTGTCATATTTTTGGAACGTCACATTGTTCAACAGCACACTGGATTCATTTTGCGGCTCAGCTGATATACCCTGAGCACGTTGCCGCTGAAACGATTGACCAGACTTGCGAACACCGCCCAATGCCAGAGCTGCAGCTGCTCCCGCTCCAGCCCCACCGCTAGCTCCGCCACTGCTGGAGACTCCGCCACAAGGAGTGGTGGCTCCACTGCGTGAAAAGGGGAAAACACTCTGAAACTTATCCAAATGAGACTTGAGCTCAGCTATTTCATTGTCCTTGTACTGTAAGGCTCGTTGCATTTCCTGTATCTTCAGATCCTTGGCCTGTATGCATTGCAAGAGACGCTCCTCCTGGGCTGTGGACGGCACATAGGCTGAATTGTTATTGCTGTTGTGCACATTGTAGCCACCGCCTGCGGTAGCATCCAGCACGGAGCCCGCCGCATTGACTGGACTTGGGGTGGCATTGGGCGTGGAAATACACAGACCCTGCATTTGGGCTGCCAAGAGCTTGTGTTGCGTACAATAGTCGGGCGGATTGCCAGCGGCATAAACCGCTCCCACAGGTGCCGGACCAGCGGTCGGTTGCAGGATAATGGGAGGGGCGGAGGGTGTTGAGGCGTATAGCCCTTGTGTCTGTGCCTGAAACTGTTGCAATTGCTGATAGCGTTGCTGCAGATTGAGTTCCTGCTGGTGCAGATAATTGCGGGTTTGCAAATTCGGATCGGCGTTCAGTTGGGGCGCCCCCGTGGGCACTGTACCGTAGATGAGGGTATGCGTTAACACGTCCGTGGAATTTAGCGGCAATGATAAACGTATGGCACCGGTGCTATTGTCGATCAATGTGCCTCCGAGCGCTTGCAAATTATTGTTGTTCACGAGACCCAGATCGGGTTGGAACTGGATGTTGGCATTCGGTTCTTGCTGCATTTTAGCTGTTGGTGATTCTGCTGCCTCGGTTGGGTGGGATGAGTCGGCTTTGCCGTTGGCAATGACTATGTGTTCGCCGTTGGCGTCTGCTTCGTTGCTCTGAGATGTGGCGGCTATACTTTGCGGTTGATGTTGCTGCTGCTGGTGGTGGTGTTGGCTAACTTTGTCGTTGCTAACGTTGCTGTGACGCAATTCAACGTTGTTGGCCTCCAATGTTGAGGCTGCCTCCTCTGTGGTTGACCGGGCTGGGAAAATTTCCGCTTTGCTCACAGCCGCAGCGGTAGCAGCCAAAGAAGAAGAAGATTGTTTTTCCAAAATATTTATGTTGGGCGTGGGTGTGTTTTGCTTAGCTTCCGCTCTAGCCGCTTCCACCTCCTCTTGTTGAGGCGATGTTGTTGATTTTGTTGTTGCTACCGTCTGTTGCTGGGCATTCAACAACAATAACAACGACGACCTGGATGAATTAGCGATGAGCGATGGATTGTTGCTTTGATCTGCTTTAGCCCAACTATTCGCTGTATTTGCCGCTCTGGGGGTGCTGTCACTTAGGCACTTGTCTGTTTGTATAGCTGCTGGGGGTGTCTGAGAGGGATTCGAAGGTAAAGGAGGATCCAGCGCATTGATTGAAGCACCATCCGTTGGCCCTAAAGTGGCTGTAGATCTGTACGTGGCTGGTGCCTTGCCTAAACTGGAGTTGAGGAAGGTTTTCTGTTTATCTGGCTGGTGTAGCTGGGGGGCTAATGTTGCTGTGGCTTTTGTGCAGGGACTTTTGGTGATGACACTGATTCCATCTGAACTTGGACTAGTTGATTTACTAACATTCTGCTGGTGGGTGGTAGCATTATTTGTCGCTCTCTGATTGTTGTCTCTTGAGGCTGGCCTCTCTCTGGCGAAGCACAGCCGATCAAAACAAATGCGCATGCAAGCGATTTTGACGTTTAACCGCAAAAACGTTTATCGCTGGTACTTTCGCAAAAGCCCTAAAATGAGAGACGAGAAAGGCAAATTAGGTTTGGCATGTTTATAAAATAAATGTTTTTTTTTCATATAAAGATGCTGCATTTATTTCAAATGGAACTTCTGAATAGAGATCTATTCACGAAGATGATTAGGTTTGTAACAGCATTGCATCACTTTTTGATAAGAAATTTTATTACAGCCACTAAGTTTAATGACAAGCACTAGTCAATGGTAATGACGAGCTTCTATCAAAACTACACTTTCATAGTTTTTTCATAAACGATTGGTTTTTTCGAGTTTGGGGCAGAATATGGCTTTTTTTGCTCTAGCTCTAGCCTTGTTTACAAAAAAGTTCACACCTAGCTTCAACCGACATTGTGGGCTATTTTTTGACATGGCTTTTCTTATCAACCAGAAATGTTTCAAAATTTGCCATACTATTTTAAATTCTGTTCAAGAACTTCATTCAATGTAGTCATCAATATTTCCTTAATCCTAAACGGAATTTTTTTCCAAGAAAATAAAAATACTCAAAAATTCCCCAAAAATATCACATCGATGGGAATGGAATATAAAAATAAAATCCCTTATTATTCCAGTTCGACATTTTAAATGGCGATAAATGTGCCAAAAGTGCCGCAATTAATCGCATTGAGTCAGGCAGCGGGTAATGACACTCCAGCGAACTTGTCAAGCCTGAACCAGGCATGTGATTGAAATTTAAATTCATGCCAGTGAAGCATTCATCGAAAACAGCAACAACAACAACATCTACAACAAAAAAGTAACAATGCAACTGCAAATAGCCTTATAAAATTGATAAGCCGACAAAGCGAGGGAAATTTTATATATTCCAATAAATGTTTTATTGTTACATAATAATGGATAGACAGATACAATAATTTGTTTTGTTTCTTTTTTTTTAAATAAAATTCTAAATTGCAAAACGCTTTTAAGGGAATGGATATTGTAAGGTGAACGCTCCAGATGAAAACATAATAAAACAAGTAAAGACCCATCTATATGGCAGCTATATCCAAATCTGAACTGATCTGGGCCAAATTGAAAAGGGATGTCGAAGGGCCCAACACAACTCTCTGTCACAAATTTCGGGGAAATCGGACAATAAATGCGTCTTTTATGGGCCCAAGACCTTAAATCGAAAGATCGGTCTATATGGCAACTATATCCAAATCTGGACCGATCTGGGCCAAATTGCAGAAAGATGTGGAAAAAACTAACACAACTCACTGTCCCAAATTTCGGCGAAATCGGACAATAAATGCGTCTTTTATGAGCCCAAGACCTTAAATTGAGAGATTAGTCTATTCGGCAACTATGCCCAAATTTGGACCAATTTATGCCAAATTGCAAAAATGTGTCGCTGGGCCTTACACAACTCACTGTCCTAAATTTCAACGAAATCGGATTATAAATGCGCCTTTTATAGGCCAAAAATCTTAAATCGAGAGATCGGTCTATATGGCAGCTATATCCAAATCTGAACTGATTTAGGCCAAATTGAAAAGGGATGTCGAAGGCCCTAAGATAACTCAATGTCCCAAATTTCGGCGAAAATTGCAGAAAGATGTCGAGGGGCCTAAGACAACTCACTTTCATATATTTCGCCGACATCGGACAAAAAATGCGCCTTTAATGGGCCCAAAATCTTAAATCGAGAGATCGGTCTATATGGCAGCTATATCCAAATCTGGACCGATTTACAAAAAGATGTCGACACAACCCACTGTGCCAAATTTCAGCAAAATTGGATAATAAATGTGGCTTTTATGGGCCTAAGACCTTAAATCGGCGGATCGGTCTATGTGGGGTCTAATCAAGATATAGACCGATATAGCCCATCTCCGAACTTAACCTGCCCATGGACAAAAGAACAATCTATGCAAAGTTTCAGCTCATTCCAGCTATTTTGAAAGACTGTAGAGTGACGAACGGACGGACATGGCTATATCGTCTTAGATTTTCACGACGATCGACAATATATCGTCGATCCGACCCTATAGGTCGAAAATGGATATTTCGATGTGTTGCAAACGGAATGACAAAATGAATAAACCCCCATCCTTCGGTGGTGGGTATACAAATACAATAAAACATGTAAGAGCGTGCTAAGTTCGGCCGGGCCGAATCTTACATACCCTTCACCATGGATCGCATTTGTCGAGTTCTTTGTGTGGTATCTCTTTTTAAGCAAACAAAGAATAATGAATAAGAACAGTTATGCTCTTGGAGCTATATCAAGTTATAGTCCGATTCGGACAATAAATGAGTTGAATTTTGAAGACCATAGTAGAAGTCATTGGGTAATATTTCAGTCCATTCGGATAAGAATTGAGCCTTGTAAGGGCTCAAGAAGCAAAATCGGGAGATCGTTTTATAAGGGAGCTGTATCAAGCTATAGATCGATTAAGACCATATTGGACACGTATGTTGAAGTCATGGTCATGGGAGAAGTCGTTGTACAAAATTTCTGCTAAATCGGATGAGAATTGCGCCCTCTAGAGGCTGAAGAAGTCAAGATCCCAGATCGGTTTATATGGCAGCTATATCAGGTTATGTACCGATTTGCGCCATACTAAGCACAGTTGTTGGAAGTCAAAACAAAACATTTCATGCAAAATTTCTGCCTAATTGGATGAGAATTGCGCCCTCCAGCGGCTGAAGAAGTCAAGATCCATGATCGGTTTGTATGGCAGCTATACCATGTTATATGGCAGCTATATCAGGTTATGTACCGATTTAAACCATACTTAGCACAGCTGTTGGAAGTCAAAGCAAAACATCTAATGCAAAATTTCAGCCTAATCGGATGAGAATTGCGCCCTCCAGCGGCTCAAGAAGATCCAAGATCGTTTTATATGACAGCTATTCCGGGTTATGAACAGATTTGCATCAAACTCAGGACAGTTATTGGAAGTGATATCAAAACACCACGTAAAAAATTACAGCCAAATCGGATAGGAATTGCGCCGTCTAAAAGCTTTAAGAAGTAAAAACCCCAGATTGGTTTATATGGCAGCTAAATCAGGTTATGAACCGATTTGAACCATAATTAGCACAATTGTTGGAAGAGATACCAAAACATCAAGTGCAAAATTTCAGATAAATCGGACGAGAATTGCGCCCTCTAGAGGCTCAAGAAGACAAGACCCAAGATCAAAATATGGACCGATTTGGGCCATTTTCAATTCCTACCAACCTACACTAATAAAAAGGAATTTGTGCTAAATTTCAAGCGCCTTGCTTTACTCCTTCGAAAGTTGGCATGCTTTCGACAGACAGATGGACATGGCTAGATCGACTTAAAATGTCATGACGATCAAGAATATACATATATACTTTATGGGTTCCTAGACGCATATTTTAGGTGGTGGTTACAAACAGAATGACGAAATTAGTATACTCCGATACTATGGTAAAGGGTATAAGAAAATGAAATAAAATAACAAAATGAAAAAATGGTATAACTCCCAAATCGCCTTGCACAGCCGATCAGATAAGGAAAATGGATAACAACTTTGAGACAGTCAGCAATTTTATTTACCTCGGCACGGTAACCGAAACGAATGACACCAGTTTTGAAATAAAGCGAAGAATAATCCTGGCAAACAGATGCTGCTTTGGACTAAGTAAGCAGTTTAGAAACAAGGCCACGGAAGTGTTTGTAGTGTTTGAGAGAAAGATTCTTCGTAAAATTTATGAACCAGTTTGCATTGATGGAGAGTATCGCCGTCGAATGAACCACGAACCATATGAGCTCTATGACAACGTTAATATAGTTAAACGTAGCAAAATACTAAGGTTGCGTTGGCTAGGTCATGCTGTAAGACTGAACGAAGAAGCTCCAGTGGAAATGTCTTGAAGGCGAGCAAAGTGGGACGAACAAAACGAAAGACCAAGTGGTAAAGACATTGCAAAACTTGGTGTCATAGATTTTAGGAGAAGCGCAGAAGGTCGATGTGTTTGGAACGTCATTCTCAAAGTAGCAATATTCCGCCACCGTAGCATTTATTAGGTAGTTTTCCCCAAAGAAGTCTCGCACTGTGTCACACCGTTTGAAAACGGCTATAAAAAGGTCCCTTTTCATTGAGCTTAAACTTGAATCGGACAGCACTCATTGATATACGGGAAGTTTGACGCTGTTCCTTAATGGAATGTTCATAAGCAAATTTGCTGCATTTGCAGCAGAGGATAGCATGTCCGCCTATAAGGCTGAACGCATGGGTTCGAATCCTGGCGAGACCATCAAAAAAATTTTCAGCGTTGGTTTTGCCCTCCAAATGCTGGCAATATTTGTGAGATACTATGCCATGTAAAACTTCTCTCCAAAGAGGTGTCGCACTGCTGCACGCCGTTCGGACTCGGCTATAAAAAGGGGGCCCCTTATCATTCAGTAGTTTGCCCCTGTTCCTTTGTGGAATATTCATGGGCAAAATAAAATAAAATAAAATAAAATAAAATAAAATAAAACAAAATAAAATAAAATAAAATAAAATAAAATAAAATAAAATAAAATAAAATAAAATAAAATAAAATAAAATAAAATAAAATAAAATAAAATAAAATAAAATAAAATAAAATAAAATAAAATAAAATAAAATAAAATAAAATAAAATAAAATAAAATAAAATAAAATAAAATAAAATAAAATAAAATAAAATAAAATAAAATAAAATAAAATAAAATAAAATAAAATGAAATAAAATAAAATAAAATAAAATAAAATAAAACAAAATAAAACAAAAGAAAATAAAAAAAAATTAAAAAAAAATAAAATAAAAAAAAATAATAAAAAAATAAAAAAAAATAAAATAAAATAAAGAAAAAATAAAATAATAAATGGCTTAAAATTTTACTTTTCCCGTTAAACACATTTACTTTAATTCTCAAGTCCTATAATTTTTAGTTGTCACTACTTGTGCTATAACTTGTTCTTATGCAAAACTTTTATTTTTGCACTCTGTCTTTTTGTCAATTACTTTTGTTTATGGCTTGTTGGCTGCCCGCATTTGTTTAAAAATAGATCACTATTTATTTATTACACTTTAATTGATAATATAAACAAAAAAAAAAAAAACAAAACAAACCCCCATACACGCTTTCCATTAAAAATAAATTAATCAATTAATTAATCACAAGTGACAAACAGTTTTTCAAAGACACAATTGGACAAAAAAAAAACGGAAACATTACCAACAAAGTTACTATTGGTGCAAGAAGCAAAAGTGTCCCAGCGAGAAAAATGGAAAACATGTGTAGATGTCAATTGTGGCCGTTAAAGTTTTGATTTTAGATTCCTATGGCCCTTCTTTTTATGTCGGAGAAAAATATTTTAATGCAAAGTTTCTGCAGTCAAAGACATTCCCCTAAAGTCAAAATTTCTGTAATTTCCTCAAAACAAAATTTTCATGAATTTTTATTTAAAGGTAAAATTTATACAAAATTTGTTCTTAGCATAAAACATACTTCAAAACAATTTCATTGAATTCTATCTTTGTGGATTTTTTTTTAAATTTTCGTTAAAGAAATTTTGATTTTAAAGAAATCTTAAGCTCCTTGTGAAGAACCTAAAGGGTGATTTTTTTGAGGTTAGGATTTTCATGCATTAGTATTTGACAGATGACGTGGGATTTCAGACATGGTGTCAAAGAGAAAGATGCTCAGTATGCTTTGACATTTCATCATGAATAGACTTACTAACGAGCAACGCTTGCAAATCATTGAATTTTATTACCAAAATCAGTGTTCGGTTCGAAATGTTCCCTTTCTTGTGTACGAGACATAGTAGGCTGAGGTTCCAATCATCAGGTATACATTCTTCTAGCCAAATTGCGCAGGTAAGCTAAAGCATGCGCCTCATCAGCGTGTCGCCTCCGGTCTTAAATAATTCGGCGGGTAACCCGTCGGCTCCTGCTGCCTTGTTGTTCTTTAGTCGGGTCACTGCTTCTTGGACCTCATTCTGACTTGGAGGTAAACATTCTATATCATCATCAGGGATTGGTTCTGCGGTATCCCCATCACCACCAACGTCGGACACTAGCAGTTGGGTAAAATGTTCTTTCCATATCCTCAGCATGCTATCTGTATCAGTTACCAGATTTCCTTCTTTGTCTCTGCAGGAGGATGTGCCTGCACCAAAGCCATCGGTTTGATGTTTAATTCTTTGGTAGAATTTCCGGACTTTATTCTGACTCCTGTACATCTCAATTCGCTCACACTCATGTATTTCCATTTCCTTTTTCTTTCTGCGGAATAGACGTTTCTACTCTCTCCTTTTCTGCCGATACCTCTCCTTTATCTGGCGCGTTGCTACTGATTGCAGGGTTGCTCTATATGCCGCATTCTTGGCTTCAGTAGCATCTCGACACTCCTGGTCGTATCATGGGTTTCTTGGAGGAGGCTTCCGGTACCCAAATACGGATTTCGCGGCATTTTCCATGGAGTGGGCAATAGTTTGCGACTGCGCCATTATATCATCGGAACAAGGAGTGCTTTCATCAGATGCAGTTGGGCAGTCGAGTGGAATATGCCGCGCCCATGTGCTGTGTTTGCAGCTCTTCAATGTCCAACTTCCGAGCAGTGTCAGGTCGTACTTTCCTCGCCATGTTCAAACGGGTGCGAACCTTTGCTGCAACAAGGTAATGATCCAAATCTATATTTGCTTCATTGATCGATCGTACATCTAACACGCTGGGTGAATGCCTTCCATCTATCACAACGTGATCAATTTGGTTTCTCGTGTTTTGATCGGGGGACAGCCATGTGGCTTTGTGAATATTTTTATGTTGAAATCTGGTGCTACTAAGTACCATGTTTTTTGCCGCTCTAGTTCTATACATTGCAATTTTAGCAATTCTCTTATTTTATCATTAAAGAAAATTTCGAGGAATTTAATTTGGCCTTTTGTGAAGAACATTTCATGAAAGTTTTGTTGTTTGAGAAAAATCAAACCATTTCGAAAGGGATTTAAACTGTGTTTCTCTTTCAAATTTGTTTATAAGCTAAAGGTAATGTTCAACTCAGCCCATAGAAAGTCATTATCCATAGATTTTGGTGATTGCGATAAACGAAGAGATGTGACTCACAAAGATTTGACACTGTCGAACTTAACTTGCCAGCTTTTAATTTATTTATGATTTATTTGTCCCTTCAATTACAAATTTGAAATTTATAACCCATTTGTTCGTTTTATCAATCGTTTTATAATTCAGCGGCCTGCTTTGATTTTTGTGTTGTTTTTTTTTTTTTTGGTATTACCCACTGATCTTACAAGATAATGTGAAACACTCGCAAAGTCAATGTAGCGCTCCTAACTAATTGTTCATTTACAGAGGGCGTTCATTCAACTGCGACCATATTCGCGCTAAGCAATTAGTACTCTTTATTGTAGTTAAAATACTTTTTTGTTTTGTTTTTACGAATTAAATCGAACAGAACTTAAACAAAATAACAACACTTCCGTTCATCGATATTGACCATATCTTAGAGTTATATGGCACTTAAAGTTCATACATTGTATGGCTAATGAGACCTAAAGATGATGGAGTGAATGGCTGCCTTTACTGTATTGAAGATCAACACAACGCATGGTCAGTGGGAAAGACCAGCTTTTGGGGGATTTTATGCTGTTTTTGTTTTTCCGTTTTTTTTTTGCTGGTCATAAATAATTTGTATAATTGTTTTTTAAATTAGTAGACAAAAATGTGCGTGCAATATAAATAAGTTTTCTTAATTACACGTTATAGGTACTCGTACACGTATCTATGCCATTGGCATTAAATAATTTATTTAATTTTTGTTTATCATAAGAGTGTTAATTTGAACATGGCCTAAACGGTGTAATGCGTCTGAAGACACTCAGAGAAAATTTTAAGAAAAAAGAATTATTTTTACTAAAAACAAAAGTTGTAAGAATATTCGAGAAAAAGACGAAATTTCCATAAATTTGTTGTAAACACAAAATTACCATGAAATTTTTTCCGAAACCAAAATCTTACGAAACATGTTGTTCTCAGAGAAAATCTTTTTTATTTTGATCTTTAAAATCATTTCGTAATTTTTCGAACTAATTCCACGTGGATATCATTTATCTTTAACAATTTCTATTCAAAGAGTAGCTTTTATAAGTTCTTTGCTGTGCTATTCTTTGAATAGAAAGCATTGAAGTTAAATGATTTCTAGCTAGAATAGGTAAGGTTGAGTAAGGTTATGTTGAAAAGAAGGCGCAGATATTAATTCGCCCCATGCCACTATGGACATACACATAAGCCAGTAATCGACTTGTTGTGCGCTCTTAAATCGGCTTGTTGTGCGCTCTAAATGGTTGTTGCAGTAGCCACATTGCATGTGGAGGTAGCGATCCTCGTCAAGCTCTTGTAGGTGAGCAAGCTTGTTCCGGTCCAAAGGACCGATCGCCGCGGAAACAGTTGGTTATTGGTTATTTAAAGGCGCCAATAACTGGCCTTGTCATACCGAGCATCATAGGCACTCAGTATTTGTACAAGAGCCGTTGCCGCCCGATCTCTCCCTGAGATTCTCCTCTCGATACCGCTGATTGTCCGCGACTGCCGTTGCAGCTACTTCATATGGAGAATTCCACTATCCACAACCTGTGGACGGGGCCAGTATCTCCCAGCTAAGGTTCTCGTGACAGCAATGAACACCACACAGATAGGACATCAATGTTTCAGCCTGTATGATGCTGACAGCTAACCGTGCCGGGTATTTGGATAACATTAAACTGAAATTTTATCTTTGATGAAAATTTTATGGATATTTTGTTCTCAGAGAAAACTTATATATGTTTAAGAAGAAACCTTTAGAAACCTTTTTAGAGATTGTGCCCCTAACGAAAATTTTATTAAAATTGTATCTATATTGAAATTTTCTTTGCAATTGTTTCTTAAAGAAAATGTAGTTGAAATTTTGCCTTTAGAAATAAAATTGACAAGATTCATAAAACTTGAGGAAAAATTGTCTTAAAATTTAGGAAAATATCCTAAAATGAGAGAAAAAATTTCCTAAAATTTAGAATTTTTTTTAAACTTGATTAAAAATATTTCAAAATTTAGAACAATTTTCTAAACATTGTTACTGAGAGGGATATTTCTTAATAAGTTTGAGTATGCAGAAAATTTTACAAAAATTTTGATTTTTGAGAAATTTCCATAGAAAATTTTACCATAACAAAAATTTGTAAGAAATTTTATTGTACGAGAAATTTTAATTGAGTTGAACAATTTTCTTCAAATTTGGGAGATTGTTCCTAAATTAAGGGAAATGTTTCCTAAAACATAAAAAACTTTTACAAAATAAATTTTAAAACTGTTTTCTTTTTAAACGGTAATTTATTAAAAATTTTCCCCTTAGATAAAATTTCTTCGTGGAGTTTTCATGGTATATTTTCTAACATTAGAAAAATATTAAAAATTGTATTTAAATTTAGGAAAATTTTCTTAGAATTAAGGGAAAATGGCCTAAATTTAGATAAATGCTTCAAAATGAAGTTAAAATTTTTCCAAATTTAGAAATATTTTCTTAAATTTTTTTTTTATATTTTGGCGAAAATTTAGCAAAATTGTTGTCTTTTGAGAAATTTGAATTTAATATTTATTTTTTTTTTTAATTTAGAAAACATTTCTTAAAATTAAAAAAAGTTTCTTTTAAAAATTTGACTTAACCTAAATTTAAAATTTTCAACTTTAGAAAAAAATCCGTAAAATTTAGGAAAACTTTCCTAAAATTAGGAAAAACTGCTTTAAAATTTAGACGATTGTCTCAAAATGAAGTTAAAATTTCTTTAAGCTTAGAAAAATTTCTTAACATTTTATTTGAGCTTGAAGAAAATTTTACAAAAATTTTGTCTTTTGAGAAATTTCCATGGAAAATTTTACTACAAAGAAAATGCATTAGAAATTTTGTCTAAAGAAAAATTTTAATTGAACTGAAAACTTTTCTTCAAATTTGTGAAATTGTTTCTAAATTTAAGGAAAATCTTCTTTAAACAAAGAAAGCTTTTACAAATTTAGTAAAAATTTAAAATTTTGTCCCTAGAGAAAATTTCACTTATAATTTACTTTTTAAGGTATATATTCTAAAACAAAGATGTCTTCAATATTTTGTTTTAAGCCAAAAAATTAAATTTGAAACTTTATAAAAAAATTTAAAAATTTCCTAAGTTTAGGAAAATTTTCCTAAAATACGAGAAAAAATTCCTAAAATGTAGACAATTGACTCAAAATTAAGCAATTTTTTAAAATTTAGAAAAATTTTAAGTAATTTTTTTTTTCAGGCACACATTTTTAAAAAATTTTGTCCGTAGAAGAAATTAAGTGTTTCGAGATATTTTCTAAAAAAAAAAAAAACAATTTTATTAAACATTTGCCTACAGAGTAATTTCATACTTGAAAAAAAAAATATTTCATAATCAGTAATCTATCTCAATTTCATTGTACATCTTTCTACCCATTGAAGTTTCTTTGAGTGTATAGTTTTCGCCGAACTATTGTGTAGCGTAATGCTTATGGTGTAATTATCATTTACACAGAATCAAGATAGCCTTTTTTCTTTAAAAAATTTTGACAATGCGATAGCTGTTAAACGTTTATAAGTGGAATATTTAAAACGTTTTTTTTTTTTGTGGATTGTTTCCTACGTTGCTGAACTCGACTTGTTTTACAGCCTCATAGCACAGGCATGGCATGAACTGGCCAGGCCAAACCAAGCCACTGAATCAAAATACACAGTATGTTTATCCAGCCATGCCAGTGGCTATGAGAGATGTGGCTTCAAGCCCCATCTAGAGGTTGGGCATCGTTGAAGTGGATTTTTAGGCCCATTACAATAATTAGTGGATGTAGTAATTTGCAGTGTAGACGCGCAGTTACAAAAGATAATCTCCGTTTTTCGTAAATTTTCCAATTTTTTCTCATTTAAATACCATAGGCGTTTGGTTAAAAAAAATGTTTACGAGTGTCTTTATACCAGCTGTAGTATGTTAACAATGTGGAATTGTTTGTTGAGAGAGGGGAACAAAGACAACATGGAGACCCTCTGTCTGTCTGTCCGTACTGACAGCCAGAATCGAACAATGTTTGGCATTGTCGTAAATTTTGCATAGATATCTACCTACTTACAATATAAATCTACCTTTCTACCAAACCTTCCCATAGCTGAGCTAATAATTTGGAAACGATAGGCTTGAGTGCGGATATGTTTAGGAACATAAAAAAAAAAAACAAAAACACTACATGCGTATATATGTCCGACATACTTGACTTGCTATATGTGCAATGCATGCAGATTGCGTTTATATAGAATAAACACGATTTCGAGTGACACAGTGGCTTATTTCAATAGGGATAACTTTCAATTGAATGATCGCCGATGCATTGATGAGTATTTCTGGGGCTGTAATTCGTTTAATAATTCAAAAGAGGATGACATTTTGCAGTCTACATCGAAAAGAATTCTAATATTGAGCTTGAAATTAAACTTAATTTCATTGAAATTTTCTCTTTTATAAATTTTTCAATTAAGAAAAAATGTCCATGAAGCTATCTCTAATATCAAACTTTCCATGAAAATTCTCAAAAAACCAAATTTTAACAATTTTTTTCCCCTTTAAATTATTTTTTTTTTTATTATTAATGAAATTTTTTCTAAACAATTTTAAAATTCACCTAAAGACTAAAAATTCAGTGAAATTTTCATTTAACAACAAATTCTCATGAAAATTTATTCTAAGGACAAAATTTTAGTAAAATTTTCTCTAAAGACAAAATTTCAGTAAAATTTTCTCTAAAGACAAAATTTCAGTGAAATTTTTTCTAAAGACAAAATTTTAGTGAAATTTTTTTTAAATACAAAATTTCAGTGAAATTTTCTCTAAAGACAAAATTTCAGTGAAATTTTTTCTAAAGTCAAAATTTCAGTGAATTTTTCTCTAAAGACAAAATTTCAGTGAAATTTTCTCTAAACACAAAATTTCAGTGAAATTTTCTCTAAAGACAAAATTTCAGTGAAATTTTCTCTAAAGACAAAATTTCAGTGAAATTTTCTTTAAAGACAAAATTTCAGTGAAATTTTCTCTAAAGACAAAATTTTAGTGAAATTTTCTCTAAAGACAAAATTTCCGTGAAATTTTCTCTAAAGACAAAATTTCCGTGAAATTTTCTCTAAAGACAAAATTTCCGTGAAATTTTCTCTAAAGACAAAATTTCAGTGAAATTTTCTTTAAAGACAAAATTTCAGTGAAATTTTCTCTAAAGACAAAATTTTAGTGAAATTTTCTCTAAAGACAAAATTTCCGTGAAATTTTCTCTAAAGACAAAATTTTAGTGAAATTTGCTCTAAAGACAAATTTTTAGTAAAATTTTCTATAAAGACAAAATTTCAGTGAAATTTTCTCTAAAGACAACATTTCAGTGAAATTTTCTATAAAGACAAAATTTCAGTGAAATTTTCTATAAAGACAAAATTTCAGTGAAATTTTCTCTAAGGACAAAATTTCAGTGAAATTTTCTATAAAGACAAAATTTCAGTGAAATTTTCTATACAGACAAAATTTCAGTGAAATTTTCTCTTAAGACAAAATTTCAGTGAAAATTTCTCTTAAGACAAAATTTCAGTGAAATTTTCGCTAAAGACAAAATTTCACGCAATATCTTCTAAAGAAAAATTTTATGGTATGTGATCTAAGAAAAAATTTCAGTGAATTCTTCTCAAAGAAAATTTTAATGAAGTGTTCTATAAAAAAATTTGTAATACAATTTTTCTATGAAATTTTAAAAAAAAAAAATCAGTAAAGTTTTCTCTAAGAAAAATGTTTCTTAAAAAAATTCCATAAAAAGTTTTCTTAAAAAAATTTTCATAAAATTTTTTCTAAGGACAAACTTCTCATAAAATTTTCTCCAAAGTCAAATTTTCCATAGAAGTTTCTCCAAATACAAAATTTCCATGAATTCGCTACTCACAAATATGAGCACTTCTTAAATCACACTATTGGCAAATATTGTACGCATAAACAACTGTATTTATTCAGTTGCTTAGTAGTGTGCCTACATTTCACTGGCATGTTCTCATGCTTCTAAACAAAAATATTTTCCCTCTTTCTATTCATATAGACCGCTAAACATAATATTGTGGCTTTTGGCTGTATAAATAGTTTTCAAGGCAAAAGTAAATGTTTTTTTTTTAATATCTCAAAATAATGGAAATAAATTATTATGAAAAAAAAATTGTCAACAAAAAACAAAATAGAAACACTCGCCAAACAAGACAAACAAAAACAAAAATAAATTTCATAAAATTGTCAACTCAACTGGGGTAAACTTGGACAACGGCAACCAAGCGATAACTCACGGAAGAGCCATTCATCGCATGTCGATATCGTTCGTTGGAGCCCATATAGAACGCGGCGCGCAACGCGCTCATTGTAGCCTATCAACAAATGCCGCCCATTCCGCTGGATTTACCGTTACAGGAATTCAAATGGCCATTTGGTGCAGTGAACAACGATTTAACAATGAGGCGGTATCGATTTCAGTGTCAAGTGCGCTATAAAACCAAAACCGATTAACTTGTAAGCTTTTCATAAGCAAACTTAAGCACAATAGCCAAAGGCCATCCAGATTTGTGTAAGTTTACAGGCTAATTGAAAAAATGTATTAAGATTTTATTATTAGGCTTTTTAATTAAAATTTTCTTTTTAATAAAAATGTAAATTGATTTTGTATAATGGCCAAAACAGTGGAATATTCAAAATGAAGGAAATTAAAACAACTATAAGTTCGACCGGGCCGAATCTTATATAACCTTCACCATTGATCGTATTTTTCAAGTTCTTTGGATGGTTTCCCTTTATAGACAGAGACTAAAAAAGGGTAATGGAAAGTCCTAACAAGAAATCCCTATGGATTTTTTATATGCTTGGATAAGAATTGCGCCCTCTATAGGCTAAAGAAGTATATTCGAGAGATCGGTTTATACGGGTACTACATCAGGTTTTGGACCGATTGGAACCATACTCGCTACATCCCATAGGAAAATTCCTATATGCTCAAGATATATATTCGGGAGATCGGTTTATATGGGAACTATATCTAAACGTGGACCAATTTGGCCCATTTACAATTCCACGCGACCTATATTAATAGAAGTAATTTTGCAGGAGGCCATCGTAGCGCAGAGGTTAGCATGTCCGCCTATGACGCTGAACGCCTGGGTTCTCATCCTGGCGAGACCATCATATAAAATTTTCAGCGGAGGTTATTTCCTCCTGAGGCGACATTTGTGAGGTACTACGCCATGTAAAAACTTGGCCTCAAAAGAGGTGACGCACTGCGGCACGCCGTTCGGACTCGACTATAAAAAAGGGGCCTTCTTTTCATTGAGCTTAAACTTGAATCGGACTTGAGCATATAGAAAATTTCCTATATACTCAAAATGTTTATTTGGGAGATCGGTTTATATGGAAACTATATTTAAACATGGACCAATATGGGCCATTTGCAATTCCGAGCGACTTATATACAATATATAAGAAGCAATTATGCAGGAGACCACCGTAGCGCAGAAGCAGGCTTGTCCGCCTATGACGCTCAACACCATGGTTCGAATCCTGGCGAGACCATCATATGAAATATTCAGCGGAGGTTATTCCCTCCTGATGCTGGCGACATTTGTGAGGTACTATGCCATGTAAAAAAATATTCATTTTGTCATTCCGTTTGTAACACATCGAAATATCCATTTCCGACCCTATAACGTATATATATTCTTGGTCAGCGTAAAAATTTAAGACGATCTAGCCATGTCCGTCCGTCTGTCTGTTGAAATCACGCTACAGTCTTTAAAAATAGCGATATTGAGCTGAAACTTTCAACAGATTCTTTTTTTTTCCATAAGCAGTTTAAGTTCGAAGATGGGCTATATCGGACTATATCTTGATATAGCCCCCATATAGGCCGATACGCCGATTTAGGGTCTTAGGCCAATAAAAGTCACATTTATTATCCGATTTTGCCGAAATTTGGGACAATGAGTTTTGTTAGACAATTAGATATCTGTCTTCAATTTGGCCCAGATCGGTCCAGATTTGGATATAGCTGCCATATAGACGGATCTCTCAATTTAAGGTTTTGGGCCCATAAAAGTCACATTTATAATCCAATTTTGCTGAAATTTGGGATAATGAGTTGTGTTGGGCCCTTTGACATCCTTCTTCAATTTGGCCCCGATCGGTTAAGATTTGGACATAGCTGCCATATAGACCGATCTCTCGATTAAGGTCTTGCGCCCATAGAAAGCGAATTCATTGTCAGATTTTGCCAAAATTTGGGTCAGTGAGTTGTGTTAGGCCTTTCGACATACTTCTTCACTTTGGCCCAGATCGGTTCAGATTTGGACATAGCTGACATACAGACCGATCTCTCGGTTTTAGGCCCATAAAAGGCGTATTTATTGTCAGATGTCGCCGAAATTTGGGACAGTGAGTTAAGTTAAGCTCCTCGACATACTTCTGCAATATGGCACAGATCGGTTTAGATTTGGGTATAGCTGTCATAGGGACCGATTTCTCGATTTAAGGTTTTTGACCCATAAAAGGCGCATTTATTGTACGATGACGCCGAAATTGGGGACAGTGAGTTGTGTTAGGCCCTTCGACATTCTTCTTTAATTTGGCCAAGATCTATCCAGATGTTAAAAGGAAAATGTCAATAATTTTTTTTTTCTAAAGAAAAATTTTATTGAAGTTTTTAAAATGACTCAAATTTATTATTAGTTTCTTTCCAAAACAACCTAAAACGATTTATTTTCAAGCGTATGCACACTTTTCTTCACTACTGTATTTGTAGCTCCATCTTGGAGATTATCCGTTGGTTGGTTAAAAATAACTTATTAGGTGTCTTTAACATTTTGTCGTTTGGTCGTTAACGCTCCCCAATATCATTGCCGGCTATGTTTACTCTAGAAACCCTGCTTTATAACTTGGCCAATGGGAGGGGTAATGCGAGTATTTTCCATAGCTCCAAATAATTTAAGAAAACGTTTTTGTTATGTCCCCGCCATAGCTAGAAAAAAAAAAGAAAAGTCTGCGCCTAGATAATCACATGAAAATGTTGCAACAATTATGGAGTATCTCATGCCAGGCCGCCAACCGATCACAGCTCACAGCATGTGGCGGAGGCATAACTTTAAGGCTTGCGTACGTAGCTGCTGATGGTAATGCTACTCTGGTCTTTGCTGTTTGGCTCACTGACACCGGTTCTAAAGCCACCTAGGTATCAAATGTCGAATAATAAAAACCTCCTTTGCACCACATAAAATTAGCAACTAAATGTGTTGCTAGAAGGCTGGCTGGCAGGCCCATCACAAAGATTGCGTTAGCGTTAGACAACAAAGATGTCTTACGCTGATGGTTGCTGTATTTGTCAACGAACTCCACATGTGGCTGCCATTTATGTGTCAGAGACGCATTACGGCTAGTAGTTGGCCAATTCTTGTGAATCCGCCACGTTTGTGAGTTTAAGCGTGTAGAACCCCCACAGCATTTATCGATGGTTTTGATATATGCCCGATTTATGCTTGGTTTCTTAACTTTGGAACTTGTTAATATATGCTCTGGTTGCTATCGTATACTTATATTATGCAGATTAGCCAAACGAGGTAATATGCCAAATTAGATTTATTTTTATAACCAACACCACAGGATACATATGGCTATGGCGCCCGTTTTAGCAAATCCCTATTTTATCTATAATTCGATTTCGAAATTTTACTGAAATTTTGTCTATAAAGGAAATTTCAATCAAACTTTTTCTCTGCAGAAAGTTTCCGTAAAATCCACTTTTGAGAAAATTTTAGTGAAACTAAAAAAAAAATGAAACGAAAAAATTTCACTAAAATTTTGTTTTTAGAGAAAATTTCACAAAAATTTCGTCTTTAGTGAAAATTTCGCCGAAAAAAAAATTTATTGTGAGAAATTTTTATTCATTTTGTCTTCGGGGAATTTTCACTGGAATTTTTTCTTTAGAGAAAATTTCAAGGAAATATTCTATTTACAGACAATTTTACAAAAATTTGACTGAAATTTAGTCTTTAGAGGAAATTTCCTGTCTGAAACATTTTTTTTACAGCAAGTTTTACAATAATTAAGTCCTAAGAACAAATTGTACTGAAATTTTGTCGTCAGAGAAAATTTTCTGAATTTGTTTCTGAAATTTTGTCTTAAGAGAAAATTTCATTAAAGTGTTGTATTAGAGGAAATTTCATTAAAATGTTGTCTTGGAAAAAATTTCACAGAAATTTTGTCTCTTCTCTATAGAAATTTGTGAAATTTTTCCATCTCTGTGATGTTTTGTCTTAAGAAAAAATTTTACTAAAATTTTGTCTTTAGTGAACATTTCACAAAAATTTTGTCTTGGAAACAATTGCACTGAAATTTTTCCTTTTTCTAAAGAATTTTTTTTTTTGTGAAATTTTTTGTCTTAAGAGACAATTTCATTGAAATTTTGCCTAGAGAAAATTTTACTTAAGTTTTGCCTTAAGAGAACATTTTCTTAAATTTTATCTCTAGAGAGAATTTCGTTAAAATTTTGCCTTTGGTTAAAAAATGACTGAAATTTTGTCTTTAGAGAAAAGTTACCTGAAATTTTGCCTTCGGAGAAAATTTCACAGAAATTTTGTCTCTTCTCTATAGAAATTTGTGAAATTTTTCCATCTCTGTGATGTTTTGTCTTAAGAAAAAATTTTACTAAAATTTTGTCTTTAGTGAACATTTCACAAAAATTTTGTCTTGGAAACAATTGCACTGAAATTTTTCCTTTTTCTAAAGAATTTTTTTTTTGTGAAATTTTTTGTCTTAAGAGACAATTTCATTGAAATTTTGCCTAGAGAAAATTTTACTTAAGTTTTGCCTAAAGAGAACATTTTCTTAAATTTTATCTCTAGAGAGAATTTCGTTAAAATTTTGCCTTTGGTTAAAAAATGACTGAAATTTTGTCTTTAGAGAAAAGTTACCTGAAATTTTGCCTTCGGAGAAAATTTCACTGAAATTTTGGCTTTAGAGAACAATTTCTTGAAATTTTATCTTTAGGGAAAATCACTGCAATTTTAAGGTTAGGTTAGGTTGAATGGGTCGCCTACCAAAGGCGAGTTCACTCGGAGGTCAGTTTGGCCCATTGGGGTACCACAATGGGCCAGACGAAAAAAGAAAAAGTGAGACCTCGTACTAGAGGTTATACACAAATAAAAGAAAAAGACTGGAGGATTGGAGAAACCCGAGCGGGAAGTGAAGAACCGTCCTTCCCTACACAAGGACGGATCTACCTACGATCGATTGACCCCTGTCAATCGACTTCTTATTGAACGCCATCAACTCCCTCGTCCTCCTCCGATTGATGACCGGCCATAGCGCCTTCGCAGTCCGGCAACCATCTACCGTGTCGTACCTCGCCACCGACGCCGCCCTGGCCGTCCCATCTACTGTGTTCTTTAGATTTTAGAGAAAATTTCATTCAAATGTTCTATTTAGGGGAAATTTTACTTAAATTGTGTCTTTAAAAAAATTTCATTAAAATTTTATCTATGGAGAAATTTTACTAAAACGTTGTCCTCGTCGAAAATTTCTGAAATTCTGTCCCTAGAGAAAATTACACAAAATGTTTTGTTTTCAAGAAAATTTTACCTTAATTTTCTCTTTTAAACTAATCCAACTATCTTACAAAAGGATTCCTATCTAACAACTTTAAAACCTCAATAATTCCCATCACTTGCTAAAATGTGGTTATTATAGACAATTTGAATTTTTGTCAAATTTGCTACATCATATAGTTGCTCTCAACCATAGTTCCATTTTTCCAATAGCACGCATGCACGACTATATTCATGTTACTATGCGTGTTCCTATGTTAAATCATGGGACCTTGCTAAACATTTGTTATATCCGTCTGTCTGTCTGTCTACTCGTTTGCTTGTCCGCAAGTCGCCCCACCTATTGCTCGCCCATTCACACAAGGTGTTCCACATGGTAAAATTGACAATTACACAAAAAAAACACCACCATGGAGTGGCACAACGCACGGAATGTATTGCGGATAATGGGGCATGTAATTGCATTGTATCCGCATCCAATCAGCTCCAAGTGCTATTGAACTGCTGTCGTACGATTGGTTGAAATGTACCAAATTGCATTTCAAACATCAATCGAATGAAAATTAAAATAAAATTATTTTAAATGTCCCCATCGTGAATGGTAGAGAAATTGGTATTACAACAACGATTAGATAGCCTGGAGCTGGAGACAAAAGCTTTGATCAAATGATAAATGAATACGGAGTTGTATTGAATTTAGATTTGAGTAAAAAATGTTGCATAAAAGAAGTTTTCCAAGGATGATTACAACATTCAAATGTTCAAAAATATAAAATTCTTGGGGTAAGTCAATTAAGATATACAAGCATGGCAGTGGCTATTCGAAAAAGGTTTCTTTTTATTTTAAATTAAATGATTTCTTTTTAGGATACTTTATTTTTTGTTCTCTTAATTCAATGTATTTTATTTTTATTATTTTTGTTAGTGAATGCAAATAAAACAAATTCGTTTCATCCTTTTCTCGACGTTAAAGGTAATAAAATAGTGGTATTGTACAAAGAAGATTACAACAACAAAATGAAAAGACTGTTAGAGGACAAGAACACGTACAAGACTGTAAGGGAGGATCCTGAAATGAAATTAGAAAGAACGAACAATAACATCGTACTGTATAAGAATAATAATGTAACAAAATTGGAAAGATCGAAGTTAGTTTGCAATTCAGCCTTGGCTTCACAACTTTACGGTTTGCCGAAAATATATAATACACAAAGTACCTCTTAGACCTATTTGTTCTTCAACGTAAGTGCCGTACTACAATTTATCGAAATTCATCGGTAATATATTCAAAACACTAACATCTTCATTATACAACTTCAGAAATTCGATGGAGATAAAAGAAAGAGTAACTGACGTGATATTAGAAAATGACGATATACTTGTATCATTTGACGTGGTATATATAAAAAACATCATGAGTAAGTGGGAACATCTCAAGGAACACACCAAGATGACGAAACAGATGTTCCAAAAAAATCTTGCAATTCTGTCTCATGGAAAACAACGATTTTAAATACGGGGAGAAGATTAGATTTACCATCAAACATATGGTATGCCAATGGGCAACCCCCTCTCACCGACTATAGCTAACATTATGTTAGACACACTTCTGGACGAAGTGTTGGGAGAAGCCTAAGAAGCCGAAATATAGAAATCAAGTTTTTAACGAAATATGTGGACGACCTCTTGGGAGTAATCAAAAAACAAGACGCGCAGGAAATACTAAGGCTACTTAACGCATATCACACGAAAATTCAATTTAAATTGGAAAGAAGATATGAAGATTATTAGACAGGAGAACAAAATAGTTATAGACTGGTACTCGAAGGCACGGCATCTGGACGAATGATGAACTTCAACTCAACACAACCTAAAAGGATGAAGACAAATATGGCAACTAACTTTATCAAAACAATTATAGACCTTAGTGACGAGCAATATATTATACGCAACATAGCAAAAATAGAAATCATATTAAAATTAAACAATTTTCCACGTTCACTTATAAAGACTCTAATTCAGAATGTAATTCACCCCAAACAATACAAATATTGGAAATCAATGGAAAATACTTATTTTCACAGTGTACCATATATTCCCAAATTAACAGAGAACATTGCTTGTGCACCAAAGAGAGAAAATGAAAAAACAACAATCGCATACAAATCAAACCACACACTACAAAAGCTGTTCACAACAACAACTACCAAAGCATACAAACTCCAACTAGACAATGTAGTTTACGAATTGTCGTGCAATGGCAAAGAAGGGGAACAATGCAATATGTGTTATGTGGGCACCACTCGACAAAAACTGAAGATACGAAAGGCAGAACACGAAGTAGACATCAAGAAAGGCAGAGAAAACACAGCTTTATCTGAACACATTATAGATACGGGACACAACATTGACTTAAAAGCTGTCAGAATTCTTGACAGAGAGAGGAATAAAGATAAGATGCATACTCTTGAAAGTTTGCGTATACAACAGAGGATAGAGACGTCGATGAAAACGAAAGAGAACAAAGATAATGCAAAGCTACAGCATTCCGTTGGAATAATTTAGAGTGTAAACATAGTTTTGTGATATTAGTTTTTAAATTTTCGCTGCAATATTTTACATTTTATTTATATCACATGTTTTGCGTTGTTGTTGGATGTCTTGATTTGGTAGAAACATATGAAGTGGAGTATTTTCCTTTCTTGCTGCGCTATAAATGAAAATACTCTTAAGAGCATAGTTTCAACCTAGAAGACATACCTTTTCGACGAATCCTACCGACGAGTTTGGGTGGTTCCAAACGAAATCGCGATCTAGGAAACCAGTCAAATGCTATTACAAACCAAAAACACATTTTCTGCCTAACTTTAAAAAACGGGTTTTATAATAGAAACAGATTACCCTATGGCCTGCTGCCGCACAATATCCGATTGTATTTTATTTATATTTTTTTTATTTATTATAAATGTGTCGTGATGTCCAGTTTTTTAATAAATTAAGAGAATAATGCAAATGTAAATATACAAATACAAATACAAATTTTGCCCATGAACATTCCACTCTGAGGAATAGGGGCAAACTTCTCTCATATCAATGAGTGCAGTCCCATTTAAAATTTTAAGCTCAATGATAAGGGGCCTCCTTCTTACAGTCAAGTTCGAACGGCGTACCGCAGTGCGACACCTGTTTGGAGAGAAGTTTTACGTGGTATAGTAACTCACAAATGTTGCCAGCATTAGGAGGGAAAACCACCGCTGAAATTTTTTTCTGATGATCTCGCCTGGATTCGAACCCATGCGTTCAGCGTCATGGGCGGACATGCTAATCTCTACGCTACGGTGACCTCGCAAATGTAAACATATGTAAGTAAAAATAAAAAACGTTACGAAACCGAACAAAATATTTCAAATGCGTCTTTTGTTAATAGATCTCACTAAATAAACTCCTGAAAAAGTCGGAAAAAAACCGAGAAAAGGATGAAATAAACTTGTTTTATTAGCATTTTGAAACATATTGACCCTAACAACACGCTAAAATCACGTAAGAGTATTTTATTTTATTTTTTTTTTATTTATTTTTATTTTATTATATTTTTTATTTTATTTTATTGTATTTTTATTTTATTATTTTTTTTATTTCATTTTTTTATTTTATTTTTCATTTATTTTTATTTTATTTTATTTTATTTTATTTTATTTTATTTTATTTTATTTTATTTTATTTTATTTTATTTTGTTTTATTTTATTTTATTTTATTTTATTTTATTTTATTTTATTTTGTTTTATTTTATTTTATTTTATTTTATTTTATTTTATTGTATTTTATTTTATTTTATTGTAATTTATTTTTTTTTTGTTTTGACCTTGAACTAAAATAATTGTTTTGTTAGTGAAAGACTTGTTTATTTTTATCTATTCCCAATCACCATTTGTTACACTTTTGGAAATGACAGACGCCTCATGAACAAATGTGTATCACAATTAATCTGCACATGCATGCTCTTGAAAACAATAAAAGCAACGCCCGGTTCAACACCTCCGGCTATTAATGTCACCACTTCCGCATAAGGGAATTCACATCCGATGGTCGATGGCCGATGAGACAAATGAAAAAATACAGGCGACAGAAAAAAATTGTTTTTAACTGTCATTTCTTTTCGATTATTTATAGGCAATTCCCATTATTCTCATTCATAATTGTTGTTGTCGTTGTTATAGTCACTCTTATAGTTTTAATTGAAAATTGCAGGCAAACAATTTAAGCCAATCAAAATCAACGAAAACAATAACAGCAACTATTATTACACTAAATCAATCGAATGACAAGTCGAAAGTCAGTCAAGCAGACAGGCGGCAACAAATTTAACATTGTTTAACATTGCATCGCATGCATTCTGCCGCAGTCCATACACCAACGAAATCGCAAGTGAATGCAATTGGAGAGTTTACGCGAGTGAGTGAGTAATCGGTTATTCGTTTGCTTGTCAGCGGTGAGACTTGTGATGCAAAATAACCAATTAATTGTCTTGCGTTGTTTCTTGTCAACAATTCATAACAATCTCAGCTGCGAATCATCACCATCTTTGGGTTGCTATAAAATTAAAGAAAATCAAATAACAAATGAAGAAATGAAAACAATGCTAAAACATGAAAATGCCAATACTTATGATGTATTAAAAAATTGCAGCAGATAAGTATGGTGTATGACAAGGTGTTTCCTGTTGTAGATAATGTGGGGAAAGAGTTTTTCAAAGTTTCAAGTCGGATCGGAAGATCGGTTCATATGGTACCTCCAAGGTAATGGACCAATTTAGTCGTACTTGGCATGGATGATGGGAGTCATAGTGCAAAATGGCATAAGAATTTTATATGGCTTTCCACTTTCGTCCACTTTTCTCAAAGCATAAAATAGCTTTGTACCTTCCCACTGTGCCTAGGGGTTATGAGTCTAAGATTGTTGCGTCAAAAACTCGCACAAAAATAGAGGCCAATCAACACTAAAACCAACACTTCAACTAATAGCCATTGGACCAATGGCAACAGCCGGCTTAAAGCTCCTATTATTGGAAATCAACGTAAATATACAAAAATAACTCAAGTAAAAACACTTGTTTGTGCTCACCAAAAAAACAAAAAAAATAACAAATTTAAAAATAGCTACACAAAAAAAGTGTTAAACGTTTATCGGCTATGAAAAAATTAACAGAAAATAAAATCTGACAAACATACATTGGAGTGGAGGCAAAGGCGTTCAGAGACGGTTAGGCTAACAGTTATTAACGCAGCAAAAACAACATCGAAATCGTATAACAAGCGCCAAAAACGTGGACAGGCCAACGAATGTACGGGCATACAGGCCAAAAAACAATGACAAATGGTTGTGTTTAAAAATCGTGCTATTTGAAAACACCTAAACCCCAGCAGTTGATGCACCAAACTCACCTCTGAAGAAGGGTGGGGGTGGGGCTTTTGGAGGCATACAGGAATTCTTAGGAAATTGCCAAAAATCTCAACAATGACACCAACTTCTCCGCCAACGAAAACAAAACAAAAAAACAACTACAAAAAGTGGAAAATTGCCCAAAATATTATCACGTCACCGCAGTAGCTACTAAATCAACTACAAGTTGATTATTAATTTGGAATGCCAAACTGCGATACAAGCACTGAATTTAACCGATAGCAGCTTCGATAGACTTCATTAAGAACGTCATGGCAGTGAAGCAATAAAAATGAAATGAAACACGCGTTGACAAGATGACAACGTAACATCCAATGTGCTAACACAACCACAAGGAACCACAACCACACTCAGGCAAGGTGTAAAAGGCTTAGGCTGTTCGAGGGTCTGCTAGATAAGTGCCTCTAGTTTGGGAAGAAGACACTTAAGCAAGGGAGCGGCCATAAGAGGCTCTGGCAGATGGAACAAGTAAAAGCGTGCTAAGTTGGGCAGGGTCGAATTTTGGGCCCCCATGGATTCTGCAAAATAAATTTCGTTGAGGGGCATAATTTTATTCTACATACCAAACTTCTGTTAGACCATCTTCTAGGAACCGAACAAGGATGATCGAGAGACCGATTTGGCAAAGTTGTTGGAAGTCATAACAGAACACTATGTGCAAAATTTCAGCCAAATCGGTTGAAAATTCAGACTTGCAGGGGCTCAAGAAGTCAAACCTGGAGATCAGTGTAAATGGGAGTTATATCAGGTTATAAACCGATTTGAACCGTGCTTAGCACAGTTTTTGGAAGTCATAACAAAACACTACGTGCAAAATGAGTTATAGACCGATTTGGACCGTGCTAGGTACAGTTGTTGGAAGTCATAACACAACAGTACATGCAAAATTTCAGCCAAATCGGACAAAAATTATGGCTTATAAGGGCTCAAGAAGTCAAATAGGGAGATCGGTTTATATGGGAGCTATATCAAGTTATAGACCGATTTGGACCGTAGAAGGTACAGTTGTTAGAAGTCATAACAGAACACTACGTGCAAAATTTGAGCCAAATCGGACAAAAATTGCGGATTGTTAGGGCTCAAGAAGTCAAATTTGGAGATCGGTTTATATGGAAGCTATATCAGGTTATAGACCGATTCGGATCGTACTTGACACAGTAGTTGGAAGTCTTAACAGAACACTATATGAAACATTTCAGCCAAATCGGGGGCTCAAGAAATTAAATCGGGAAATCGGTTTATATGGGAGCTACATCAGGTTATACACCGATTTGGACCCTACCTGGCACAAATGTTGAAAGTCGCAGCAAAACACTACATGCAGAATTTCAGCCAAATCGGACAAAAATAGCGGATACCAGGGTTCCAGATCGGTTTATATGGGAGCTGTATCAGGTTATAGATCGATTTGGACCTTACTATGTACAGTTGTTGGAACTCATAACAGAGCACTACGTGCAAAATTTCAGCCAAATCGGACAAAAATTGCGGATTGTTAGGGCTCAAGAAGTCAAATCGGGAGATCGGTTTTTATGGAAGCTATATCAGTTTATAGACCGATTCGAGCCGTACTTGACACAGTTGTTGGAAGCCATTACAGAACACTACGTGCAAAATTTCAGCATAATCGGACAAAAATTGCGGCTCCCAGGGGCTCAAAAAGTCTAACTGGGAGATCGGTTTGTATGGGAGCTATATCGAAATCTGAACCGATATGGCCCATTTACAATCCACAACTACCTACATTTGTGCAAAATTTCAAGCGGCAAGCTTTATGCGTTCGACCGCTATCGTGATTTCAACAGACGAATGGACGGGTATGGATAGATCGACTCGGAACGTCGAGACGATCTTTGGGTCTTAGACGAATATTTCGAGGTGTTACAAACGGAATGATGAGATTAGTATACCCCCATCCCATGGTGGTGGGTACAAAAAAGCATGTTGAACCTATTTTGAAAGGTGGTTTAATCCTCTTTGCAGGATTTGGTACCAAACAGATTAGGTTAGGTTGAAAAGAGGGTGCAGATATTAATCCCCTCCCCCCATGCCACTATGGATATACACCTAAGCCAGTATTCAGCTTGTTGTGCGCTCTAAGAACTATAAAGTAACCTCTAAAAAAGAAAATGTTAACTTAGAAATTCCGTGCTACTTACAAAATCCTTAATTGTTTTCAATACCACTCCCCTAAGTTGGTTCATGTCTGGTGGTTGTGTCTCCACCTAAGTACCGGTATCTGTTAGATGCGAAAGCCGGGCAAAGACAAAGGAAATGCTCTTACATCTCATCATCTTCCCCGCATGTCCTAGACATGCTATTACTTGCCGCACCGATTTTCCATAAGTGAACTCGTAGTCCTATGTGTCCCGTTATGATACCAATAGCTATACTGACCTCTTTCTTACTTCCTTTCAGTAATAGCCTCGTCTTCTCACGAACTGGATCCCCCCATAGGATTTTCGCCACCCTACCGACGCTGTTCCACAATGTTGCATGCGGATTCGTCGCCCACTCCCTTAACTCGGACTTCATCTTGGGTCCTCTAAGTCAACTTTTTCAGCCGTTTGAGAGCGGGTAGAGAGTTAACGGGATTATGTGCAAAATTTCAGGGCTGTAATTCGTCCGGCCGCCTCTCACCGGGGCACTTAAATTTGTCACCTCGGCATTTGGAAAAATTTTCCTGTCTGCCAAATCTTAATTTTGATTCGATTTCCAAAATTTTTGCAAAAAGGTGCTCAAAAATCACTACAAAAAAACAGACCGCTCTTCCAGTTTAGGGAATTTTCGACTTTTAATTTGTTGAATTTTTGTCGAGACAGGCTTCCTATAATTTTTTGCACCAAACAATATTTGTAGCCTTCTCCACAGCCAATTTACTATATAGAAAAACGATTTGAAATCTTTGCCCGATGTTGACATATAAGTAATTTAGTTCAAAAATTCAGCTAAGCTCGAGCTCGAGATCATATTCAATGCCTTTTATTCAAAGAATAGCATAACAAAAAACTGTATCGGAATAGTGGAAAGAAAAGTTTTCTTCTCTCTTGCTGCGCTAAGGAGAGTTGGAGGACTTATGGAGCCCTGTTTCAAAACAAAAGCGTGCTTTACCTCGTACTCAATAGTTTTTGGGTATATAGGGTGCCCTTATCAATTTGACAAAGGTGATGATGAAGTTACATGGCGTAACAGAAATCATGATACACTAGTCAGTCAAAGTCTTTTGAATAACAACACACACTTGCTCAACTTTTATAAATATATTGCTATGCCATTCTTTGAATAGAAGAGATTGAATATGATTTCCAGCTGGAAGAGGTTCGAAAAATCACGAAAAGATTCTAAAGATCAAAATAAAAGAGCACAAATAGACAAACATTTTATTTTTTATTCACATTTTCAGAATTTAATTTTTTACTAGCAGCAAACATTTCTTCAGTTGCTGAAGAATCATCCATAAAAGTTTTACTCCTGTTGTTGCTTCGGCTACTATCCGTTAAAATTTCTTCCAAATCAATGCCAGCCAAGCGTCCATATCTCTTAAAACCTTCCAAACGGGCCACCATATCAGGATGCAACTCTCTGCCATCTATAACAACAGAAGTGGGCAATTTTTTAGCATTTGACTTCTGACCAGAACTTTTATCGCTAGACAATTCACCTGATTGCAATCGCACCTGATGCTCCGCATTAGGTGACATAAATTCTCCATTTGGTCTCAGACAATTGGATTTTGGATTATAAATGCCTAAAAAAGCTTTGCATTTGGAACAATGCAATTGCTGTACTTCATGGCCTCGTAACAGCCAGGGCATAAAACAAAGTGGCCAACAATTGAATAGACATTTCGCACACCATTCATTTTGGGTAAAACGCTCAATTCTGGTCTCGATTAAAGGCTTCTTATGACAACCACATTTGGGACAATATATGCTGCCACTGGCTGGCTGCCATTTTTGTATGGAGATTCTATAGAAATGGCGCTTACGGGGAGTTTTGGGAAAAGGGGTTAATGAGGAAGTGGCAGCGGAAGGAGTTCTAATTTTGCAACGATGGGTATAAATAATTTGGGCATGTGTATTGCTAGAAGATAATTCGCTATCCTTTATATCCTGAAAGGTTTTAACTGTGTAGATGAGAGGAAAAAAGGATTTAAACAAACAGCAGAGAGGAATGAGACAATCAAGAGACATCTTACAATGATTTGTATTATCAGAGAGTTGTATCAAATCTTCTTCTGGCATATATGAAGAGAATAATTGCTTCTCTATTTCATTGTTGTTGTCAGTTGATGTTGTTTGTGGTTGACTCTCTTCTACTTCAGATTTATTATCATCTTCGATTTGTGTATCTTTGGTTTCGGTTTGTATTAGCCTGTCGTTTGTGGAAGTTGCCTTGCTTACATTTTTTGCCATCCATGATTCATCGCAATTCCTTTTTGTTTCATTTGTTTCGTCATCTATGATTTCCACTTCCGGATGATCACTGCGTATGTGTTGCAGTAATGGCGATACATTGTAACGGGAACATTCCAAGACTTTTCTACATTTTAGGCAACGCACCAGATATTTGTCATCCTTATCCATTGAAAAATTTATTGAAAATTTTTGTTCTCATGTAATAAAATTTGGTTTAGAAACTTTGAAGTGAAAGGGAATGCAAATCATATGCGGAGAAATCAGGGTACACTTACTAAGGTAATACTAAGAATAGCCAACAATACATTGGGGATAATAAGTCCAGCAAACATATGGAAGAAATTAAACAAAAAATCGAATCGAATTAAAAAATAAATCGAATGGAATTAAATTTAATCCAGGTAAAGCAATTATACGAATATCTTTCTTTATAATGTTTGTGCTCCACTTCTCTGTTACACCTCGTTTCTTTAGGCCGTAGTCTATCCAAGACAGGTTATTGGAATCCATGCAATGATCATAAACTGATGTTAATGTGTAGTCCAATCACAAGATTTTAATAGCTTCTGTTTTTCTTGGTAGACATATTGAGGGAGTTGTAAAGAATACATTGCCCACTTCCCAACACATGCTGACTACGAGGCGGCAACAAGATGTGTAAGCAACATTTTTTTGTTATGTCTTTATGAATTTTTCTACACCTGCTGCTGCATATTTAGCAGTCTGCAACACAAGACAGACTCTTGTATGTTACTGTCTATAACAAAGTCCGATTTCTTGAGGCAAGGAGCATATGGAAACTGATCAATTGCAATTTCAAGTAAATCTGCAACTTGAAAAATGTTTTTTTTTTAACTGTTGTGCTCTATAACGGCTATCTTGCCAATGCTCGTACCAAATGCTCTATAAGTCGACAAAATCACCATTTGTTAGCAATTACCAAGTTTGGCAGAGACAAAAAAATAAATGATGGATCACTTCATAAAACGATCATTGATAAGTATTCTTAAGTGCGAGGGAGGTTTGGAAAGTTCTAAATATGGAAATACTATGGCGCCTAATCATTTCTTCATAGAAAAAACGTTCCAAGAAATTTCATACAAACTTTGCCGTTCGTTTATATCACTTCCATATAAAATTCTTAGGTTAGGTTAGATTTAAGTGGCAGTCTGCCGTCAGACTCACTTATACGCTTTCGTGCATTGTGTTCCCATAAATATCTTAATCTGATAGAAAATACATATTCTTGATAAGTCGATGTGAGATGTTCAATGAACATTCAGGATTCACTGAATAATGATTTTCGCCCTTATAGGCAAAAAAACTTTAAAATGAAAAAATTCGGCACAGCCCGGTCAGGATTCGAACCTATAGTTACCTAGCGTTCGAAGCCATCAATACAACTTCCAACAGATGCACAGAATCATGTGTACCGCTAGTAGTGTAATTGTCGCAGAAAAAAAGTCTGTTATTACACAAAAACATATGCATTGGGAAAAAGTACAGCTAATTGACAGGGTTGTCGAGCGTGGTTAATTTGGAAATTGTATAATAGTTGCGTTTTCGCAATTAATAAGATTCAAATACAACATATCAGCGCACGGCCCTTGAAGCCATCACATCTAATATGGTTGAAATGTCTTCTAACCAAAGACGAAAAGCGTCCCATAGTGGTTGGTGTGTGTTGTAATCTGTGGCTCTCCTCTTTTCATTTGCAATCTCCGAACATTGAGCTCGTCTCGGAAGAAAAACCAACAAATATCACTGAATGAGGTTAAGCCAATGTCAGCTTGTTTTCTTTTTACATTCATCCTTTGTTTACGTTTTCTCCTTTTTGATGACATTTTGCATCACCAGATTTGACATCTTTAATAATGTTCATGGGGCCTATTCACTTTATGTTTTCGTAAGTGACCTCACCTTCAATTAGTGAACCTGATGAACATTGTAGCGCAGAGGTTAGTTGGCATGTCCGCCTATGACGCGTAATGCCTAGGTTCGAATCCTGGCAGAAACTTCAGAAAATTTTTCGGCGGTGGTTATGCCCTCCAAATGCAACATTTGTAAGGTACTATGCCATGTAAAACTTCTCTCCAAAGAGGTGTCGCACTGAGACACGCCGTTCGGACTCGGCTATAAAAAGGATGCCCCTTATCATTGAGCTTAAAAACTTGAATCGGAACACTCATTAATATGTGAGAAGTTTGCCTCTGTTCCTTAGTGAAATGTTCATGGGCAAAATTTGCAATTTGCAATGCCTCCTAAGCACAAAAAGCATTGCAGTGTCATTCAAAGAATGTTCAAGTGAACTACGAAAAGAGTTTGACAATGTTGATGTGTTTGTTGTTTGATGATTGGTTTGTATCGGAATAGTGGAAAGTAAGGCTTTCTTCTCTCTTGCTGCGCTAAAGAGAGTTAGAGGACTTATTAATCACTGTTTTAAAACAAAAGCGTGCTCTACACCGTACACAATAGTCTTTGGGTATGTAGGACATCTTAATTTGACAAAGCTGGTGATGAAGATACATGGTGTATTAAAAATCGTGATCCACTAACCAGTTAAAGTGTTTTGAATGATTTTCTTTGAATAGAAGGCATTGCATATGATCTAGCACTGGAAAATATTCGAAAAATTACGAAAAGAAAAAAAATTAATTTTAAAAAACTTTAACAATTTCACAAAATTCATTGGTTTTTGCTCTTTGGGGCCTTGGTTTGGTTCCACGATATACGGATTAATTTCAACTCCATTTTCGTACAGCTAATCCATATGTTTCTAGGGCATCCCTTCCTTGGTTATCCTTGCGGATTCCACTCTAGGATATTTCTCACAATAACATCGCGAGGCCGGCGTAGGATATGATACAACCAAGTCCTTTTGTTTGATTAGCAAAATATTTCATTTTATTATTGAATTTCCTTCCAACTTAGACCAATGTGAATTTTTATCCTCCACCATAGAATGGGGTCTACTAATTTTGTCATTCCGTTCGTAATGCAAATGCAAATTTTGCTCATGAACATTCTACTAAGGAACAGGGGCAAACTTCTCACATATCAATGAGTGCAGTCCGATTCAAGTTTTAAGCTCAATGATAAGGGGCCTCCTTTTTATAGCCGAGTCCGAACGGCGTGCCGCAGTGCGACATCTTTTAGGAGAAAAGTTTAACATGGCATAGTTCCTCACAAATGTTGCCAACATTACATGGCATAGTTCCTCACAAATGTTGCCAACATTAGGAGGGGAAACCCACCGCTGAAAATTTTTTCTGATGGTCTCGACGGGATTCGAACTCAGGCGTTTAGCGTCATAGGCGGACATACTAACCTCTGCGCTACGGTGACCTCCTCCGTTCGTAATATTGACTTGAAGCCCAACAAATTATATACATTCTTGATCGTCTAGACATTCTAAGTCGATTTAGCCATATCCGCCCGTCTGTCGAAAGCAGGTGGAAGCCTGTAATCTTTTAGTAGCATGGCAATCTGATGAGGACCCCTGGCAAGGCCGAAATCGCGGTCATTGTAGCCAGCCCAATATATTAACGCACACCACATTTGGCGGGTCTCTTAAAAGGGTTTTGATTTTTTCCTTTCCATTCAAAATAGAAACAAAAATAAAAACACTTTGGTCTAAGTTAAGAACATTCATTAACAAAATGAGATTTTAAAAAAATAGTTTAAGAAAATTTTATAATAAAATTTACAAATTTTTTTTTTTAAAAAAATTCAAATAAAATTTTTTTTTAAATTTAATTTTGACAAAACTTAAAAAATTTTAAAATTTTTTAAAAAAAAAAATTTTGTAAATTTTTTTTATAAAGTTTTTAAAATTTTCTTAAACAATTTTCTAAGATCTCATATTTCGAATAGAAAAACAAAAAATCAAAACTCTTCAAAGAGACCCGCCAAATGTGGTGTGCATTAATGAATTAGGCTGGCTGGAATGATCGCGATTTCGGCCTTGCCAAGAGTCCTCATCAGATTGCCATTCCACTAAAAGGTTACAGGCTTCCACCTATTTATTTTTCTAAAACTTTTAAAAACAGATTCTTTTAATTTTCTTCTTATACAACCAATTCCTTCTTCCCACTTGTATGACCATTATGTAGAACCCAAATAAAATTTCTCTCAATTCAGTTCCAAAGATTGCACATTGGCAATTTTGTACTTTTTTTTATCACATTTACGCTCTCAATCATTAAGCCACCATAATCATAAAACCAACAACATTTCATGACAATGAAAAATATTCATAAATAACAGTACCAGTATTAATAAAAAATAAAAGTAAAATATTGAAAAACAAAAACCAAATCAATACAAAAACAATAAAACAACGATTGTGTTCATACCAGACATTGTCACCTGGATGGCTGGCTGGCAAAAAATATCGAAAATCGAGTTTTTAATTGATTGCGATTTATTTGACACGCCTTGGCAACTTTCAGACGTTTATTTCGTCTAAAATGTCTGCCTTTTTCGATAAATTTCTATAAATAACAATTTTCGCTGCTAGCGTACCCAGTGTCACAGCTGATGGCAGTCAAGGGTAGAACAAAACTCTGAAACTTTAGTGAGGAGATAAAATTACAATGAATTTTTAAAACAAAAAAAAACATGTTTGGTAATAACAACTTTAAAGGATTTTTGAGTTGTTGTACAAATAAAAAAGGTTTGAAAGAATGATTGCGTTTGAAAAATTTAAAAATAAAGCAAGTCTTTGGCCGGTTACACACTTCGGTAGGGAAGGGTTCTATGAATAGTTAAGACTTTGCTATTTTCAAGGAAACTTTGACATTTGAACCATGAGCAAATAACGACCAACACTAGTGTCTACAATGATAGTGTTCCTTTCTCCATGGATTGCCCAGAAATAACTGGGTTCTGCTATGCTTTATAGGCATAGCTTCCATTCAAACAAGTCCCTGAATCTTTGCCTAATAAATCTTCAATATTTATGACCAAGTTCCCTCTGACCAAGTCAATTAAATATGACTTTTGTTGGCATTTTAACAACTAAATCACATATAATCAATTTGTCCAAAATAAATAAATTTTATATTGATTTCCTTGCCTTATCTATTTGTTTTTATAATTTTTGTTTTTATAACTCATAAAAGCTTCAAGTCTACGTCCATACACATCGTTAAATTGTTGTGTCTTTAGCCTATATCGGTCATGGTTTTGCTTATTTGTTGTTATCTACGAATGCTGTTATCGGAATTTTTGGGGGCGCTAGTCAAGTCATGAGTTTCTGTTGTTTTTTTTTTTTTCTTTTTTCTTTTATGATTTTGCAATTTCCCAGAAATACAATAAAAAATCCAGAATTGGATTTCTAGTCGGTGGCAAACAAAAGATTGAATACGATAAGAAAGTAATTACTAATCATAAGAATGATTCTGAATATAGTGTGGGCTACCACTTGATTGCTTGCACAGTGGTGCAGTATGCAAAAATCTAGGAAGCAAAAAAGTCATAATCTTAACAAAATGGCAACATAATGGTAGTTATTTAGTTCTAAGGGGGTTGATGAACGTAATGACCACAATAGTTATCAGAGAGAAGAAATTGTTTTCATGAACTGAAAAAAGAAATTGCCAGCTTTCAGAATCATGGTTAGATATCACCGAGCCATGCCATTCAAGAATCAGTGCTATTGTGAATTTTAGTTTCCATCGGATTGTTGCCGTTGGGAAAAGATTCCCAACGGCAAGATTTTTTCTAAGAAAATCAAATGTTGAAGAAATTTGGTATGAAAATCAAATGAAAGGTATTCAAGAGTAGAGTACGAAGTTTATATTAAAAATTGGGTCCTAGTAATTGGGGGGCCACCCCGACCCCAAAACCCCCTAAAATAGGCTAATTGGACGTTAATGACAATATGACGAATGAAAGGAATTCGGAAATACATAATTTGTTGATATTGGAAGGGGGCGGACTCCAAAACGCCACCCAAAATCAAAAGTGGACCGGTAGGAACAATATGGTTATCAAATGAAAGAAATTGGAGAGTAGAGTACGAATATCGTATAAAAACTTGAGTTTAAGTATCCTAGGGGTCGCCCAACCCAAAAACTTCTCTAAACAGACATATTGGACGAACATATCAATGCAAAATGCAAATTTTGCCCATGAACATTCCACTAAGGAACAGGGGCAAACTTCTCACATATCAATGAGTGCAGTCCGATTGAAGTTTTAAGCTCAATGATAAGGGGCCTCCTTTTTATAGCCGAGTCCGAACGGCGTGCCGCAGTGCGACACCTCTTTCAAGAGAAGAGGCATTAGGAGGGGAAAACCACCGTTGAAAATTTTTTCTGATGGTCTCGCCAGGATTCGAACCCAGGCGTTCAGCGTCATAGGCGGACATGCTAACCTCTGCGCTACGGTGGCCTCCGTACATATCAATATAGGACCCAAATGAAATGTATTTGGGAGTAGACTACGAATATGACATAAAAATGAGGTCAAAGTAATTGATGATCGCCCCATTCCCGATTAGTCCCCTAAATGGGAATATTACTCGGTCAATGCAAATGCAAATTTGCCCATGAACATTCCCTTGAGGAACAGGCGCAAACTTCTCACATATCAATGAGTGCTGTCCGCATCAAGTTTTAAGCCTCCTTTTTATAGCCGAGTCCGAATGGCGTGCAGCAATGCGACACCTCTTTGTGGAGAAGTTTTTGCATGGCTGCCATACCAAATGGTACAGTACCTCCCAAATGTCGCCAGTATTAGGAGGGGATAACCACCGCTGAAAATATTTATGATGTTCTCGCCAGGATTTGAACCCATGTCGTTCAGCATCATAGGCGGACGTGCTATCCTCTCCGCTACGGTGACCTCGATCATAGCTTGATGGAACTCAGAAAGGCATTTGAGAGCAGATTACAAATATGAAATTAAATTGTGTATCAAAGACTCTAGGTGGGGCTTCACCTCCTAAAATCTCCTCCAATAGGTTATTTGACCCATTAAAACAATGGGGAATCAAATGATAGATTTTTTTGAGTAGAGTGCGTCATTCAAATTTTTGGTCAAGTGGCAGATGGGGTGTGGCGCACAACCCCCATATAGACGCCCTCCACCAAACGGCTGTATACACAAATCATTATAATATGGGGTTAAATTAAGGGTATAAGGTTGTGGAATGCGAATCTGACATATTTATTCTGCTCATATATCTAACGGAACACCTCTGCCCAAAACAGTCGATCAATCATAAAGACCTAACAGAACACTGTGTGATTCAATTAACACAACTAAATGTAGGCCGCCTTACCCCCAAAATTATGACGTTCAGCGTGATACCAGGAGTTTCAACCCTTAACGTTAAGGTTGCAACCATTAAAAGCTCATCTATACGCAAGACTAAACGACGCGCTGCTGGGCAATACTTTTTTGTTCAAAAATTTTTCATGGTTTAATAGTAGGAACTATCGCCACCGCACCAATTATATAGACTGACAAATTAGTTGTTTAACAAAGAAAATCGTTTAAAAAGGCAATTTGATTTGATTTAAAAAAAGACTAAATGATGACTATTTAATAGGTAGTTATATATAGTCATTTATAGACAAACACCACATGATGATCCACTCCAAGCGAGTAGCACTAATATTTAAATTAGCGCCATCTACTGGCTGTTTTCAGTTGGATTTAGTTGATCCAATTGGATTTTGTTGATCCAATTGGATTTAGTTGAAACAATTGGATTAAGTTGATCAAATTGGATTTAGTTGATCCAATTGAAAACAGCCAATAGATGGCGCTAATATGGATAAGCCAACATTAACAGACAAAGGGCAGAGTGGTTAAAATTAATCATACATCATTTATCTTTGTTATGACAACCTATCGGTCCTTTAAATAAAGAAAATAAAATAAAGGAATTTCCTTGCAGTTGTTTGCGGTATTATTTTTTAACTTTCCCACCCGAGACGGTGTTTAAGGTAGTTTAAGTGCCTTCCTTTGCCATAGAAAAAGGGTAAGGGACCCTCCCCCTTACTCAAATTTTCAAAAATACCAGATCTCGGAGATGGCTTGAGCGATTTAGGAGAAATTTTATTTCCACACTTACAGCAACTGAAGAACAAAAATTTGGTTTCAAAATCTAGGTAATTGTATGTAGACGAAATTGACTTTAACTCTTGGGACCAAGTCTCTGGGGGGTACAACACACCCCAAGAAGGACTTTTACTGACCATTGCAATGTGGGGTTTAAATAAGAGGTATTTGAGTGTAGAAAATCCACAGCAAAATTGGACTAAATTTTCAACTGAACTTAGGCATACATTTCCAAATTTAGGGTATTCCTCTCCAACATAGCATTATCGGGCGCAGCAGAGCGGGCCGGGCTCAGCTTGTCTTATATAAAAATAAATTTGTGTTCGTTTGTATGTATGTTCCGTATAGACTCAAAAATGGCTGAACTGATTTTCTTGAAATTTTCACAGATGCTATATAATTACCCATGGTGAAAATAGGCTACTAAATTTTTAGATATCTGAAGAGGGGGCGTACCCTAATTTTCAGAAACACCAGATTTCGGAGATGGGTGGTGCGATTTAGGCGAAATTTAGTAGGCTCTCTTATAGTAACCTAAAAACAAGAATTTGGTATCGAAATTTCGGATGGGCTACCTAAGGAGGCAGCACCCACATCCCCCCCCCCCCACAAAAAAAGTACGAAATTTATACATCCACCAATCACGACAATATGGGACTCAAAGGAAAGGTATTTAAGATTAGAAAAAGCCTCTGATATCCAATTGTCGGACCAAGTGTGCGGGGACCACCCCAACCCCCAAAACACCCTTAAATCGGATATGTTTATCGACCATGGGAATATGGGACTCAAATGAAATGTATATGCGAGTAGAATACGAATTTGATATCAAAACGTGGGACCAAGTTTCTGGGGATCCACACCATCCCCAAGACAACCCCTAAACAGGACTTTTGTACTGACCATGGCAATATGGGACTAAACAAAAAACCGATATTAGAGTGTAGAGTACGAATCTGAAATGTGGGGCCAAGTGTACCCCTCCCCAGAGTAGAACACGAATCTGACATATATTTTCGGGACAACTCATTAAGATGGCGTCCCATCCCCGAATACACCACCAAACCGGTCATGTTTGGCGACTATGGGAATATGGTGCTCAAATGAAAGTTATTTGGTATCAACATTCGGGACCAACTGACTAGGGGACGTCCCATCCCCACAAAAACCCACAAATAGGACGTATTTGCTTACCATGACAATTTGGGTCTTAAAGAGAGTTGAGCTCGATATTGTTGGTTTTAAGGCCAATACACCTTGACTTTAGCAATAAGGGGTTAAAATGAAAGGTATTTGAGATTAGAAAACGAATTTGATATGCAATTTTGAGGCAATTTGACAATATGGGCTTCAAATAAATGATATTTGAGAGTAGAGTACGATGCTGATATATTTCCAGGGCCAAGTGTATGGGGGTCCACCTCACCCTCGAAAACAACCCTAAATCGGACATTATCTTGGACATACACTTGGGGTCGCAGATCGATACTATAAGGCTTAAATAATAAAGAAACGGAATGACGTGGTTAGAATACCCCCTATCCTATAGTGATATTTTTAATACATAAAATAAAATTATATCTTTCAAAAATTGTTTAAACATACCTCGGACCTATCATAGCAAACACATGCGCTTTTATTGTGCAAAACACAAAATAAATAAAAACAAAACAAATACGAGGGTTGCATTTTATATTTTGGGATTGGAAAACCCTTGTGTTGCAATCTGCCAACTGACAGCTCTATTGTAAATTTTTGCCATTTTTGAGGTTATACATACTCAAACCTTTTGCCATACGAGCGCTATTTGTGTTGTTTACAGTAATTTAAAATATTCATCTCTCCCAAAAAAAATGGATTTAATCGCGATCATTTTCGTGCGATTTTTTTTTACAACTTTTGGCGTGGATTGACTCAACAACAGTGCATCGAAGGACTTAGTTCAGTTTTTGGCTATGAAGATCTATCAAAGACCAGTGTTTATCGGTGGTAGGGTGAATTCAACCGAGGTTGTAGATCACTTCAAGACGAATTTCGTGAAAATCGTCCAAAATCAGTTGTACAGGGTGGCTGATGAAAGCCGCTACCAAAAAAAAATGTAATAACTTTTTTTCTATTTAATAATAATAATTTAATAATTAATTTAATTAATTAATTAATTAATTTAATTAATAATAATTTAATAATTAATTTAATAATTTAATTTAACATGAATAAAAGAAAAATGTATTCCATACACCGAAAAAAAAATGTAGCAATATTCATCATTGTAGCAATATTCATCAGCCACCCTGTAGTTCCAAAAACCATTGATGCTGTGCTCCAACTGATATTGCAAGATGGTCATGTGACCGATCGTGAGATTGAGACAACCTTAGGCATTAGTGGGACGGGCCATCATACATTCAATATTGCAAACCAGCATACATTCCATATTGCAATCGCTCAAAAAAGGGCTCGTGTCGATTGGTCGAAATAAATGTTCCAAAAATACGATCACGGTGCTTCAAAACACGTCTATGACATCCTGACAGGTGATGAATCGTGAATTTACACATATGAAAGAAAACAGCAGTCGACTATATGGGTATTTCAAGATGAGCCAAATCCAACAAAAGTTCCTCGAGCACGAAGCACTTCTGTTCTGTTCTCTTATGTCGATATATAAAAGGCAACCCTCGTATACCACAAAACACAACTCAGCAAACATACGAATCGTAAAAAACATTTTTCATAATTAAGATTTTAATTCCTCCAGTGGAAATCTTTTTGTCAAATCTATGTTTTTGGAAAACTTAATTAAAGGTATTATGGCATGGTATTAACCTCGTCGTCGTGGGGGTTGTTCTGCGGCAATTGCTCGCCAAACGGCGGCGGGCAACGGCACATGACGTGCAGTCTTTGATATAGACATACTGACAGACGGACATTTAGATGGTTAAATAAAACGACTTGGGCAAAAAAATAAACAAAGTACAACAAATGTCAGTTCAGCTACCAGTTTCAAGCAAAAACAATGATCGATAGAGATTACTTGGCAAATATTGGACAAGCACTATGTAAATAAAACCACACTAAGTACACAGAAACGATCGAAAAGGGGTTTATTGAACGGTGGTCGTAGAGAGAGAGAGCGAAATAAACCCATGATAGAAAAAACGAATACGAAAATAATTTATTAGGTAATAATGGTTGTTTGAATCAATGAAAGAGTCCAAAATACCCTCTAGAATGTATACTCTCTGTCTGCAGACTGATAAAACGTCTGTTGCAAGTTACTTGGACTAGAGAGTTACTTGCTCTAGAGAGTAACCACGATTAGTACTATAGTTCATCATCTCTGTAGAAATATTGAAAGCTAGCTCGGATTACCAGTGCATAGATCATGGGTTCGATGTCCTACTAGAAAAGGTTTGCGTTTCCATAGTTTCAGTTGAATGAGAGCAGGACCAATTGTAGGATTTAACTTTTGTCTCATTAAAAAAAAAAAACAATATTCCCTATGACCATGTAAAACGTTCTGTTATGTACCACCTTTCATCAAAATCCGGTGAATATTGCATACCTTCTCTCCCATAACAGTTTTCGAAATCGAAATATGTTCCGATTTGGACCAAATACTAATACGTACAGTAGCTATATCTACAAATAAACCGATCTGAACCATATACGACACGGATGTCGAAAAGCCTCACAGATGTTAATGTCTCAAATTTCAGCGACATCGGACAATAAATGCGCCTTTTATGGCCCAGAACCTTAAATCGGAGGATCGGTCTATATGGCAGCTATATTCAAATCTGGACCGATCTGTGCCATATTGCAGAAGTATGTCAATGGGCTTAACTTAACTCACTGTCCCAAATTTCGGCGAGATCCGACAATAAATGCGCTTTTTATGGGCCCAAAACCTAAAACCGAGAGATCTATATGGCAGTTATATCCTAATCTCGACCGATCGGGGCCAAATTAACGAAGAATGTCGAAGTGCCAAAAACAACTCACTGTCCCAAAATTCATAAAAATCGAATAATAAACGTGGCTATTATGGGCCTAAGACCCTTAATCGGAGGATCGGTCTATGTGGCAGCTATATCCTAATCTGGACCGATCTGGACCAAATTAACGAAAGATATCGAAGGGCCTAACACAACTCACTGTCTGAAATTTCAGCAAAATCGGATAATAAATGTGGCTTTTATGGGCCTTAGACCCTAAATCGGAGGATCGGTCTATATGGCAGCTATAACCAAATCTGGACCGATCTGAACCAAATTGACGAAGGATGTCGAAGGGCCTAACACAACTCGCTGTCCCAAATTTCAGCAAAATCGGATAATAAATGTGGCTATTATGGGCCTAAGACCCTAAATCGGAGGATCGGTCTATATGGCAGCTATATCCAAATCTGGACCGATCTGGGCCAATTTGACGAAGGATGTCGAAGGGTCTAACACAACTCACTGTCCCAAATTTCAGCAAAATCGGATAATAAAGCTTTATGGACCTAAGACCCTAAATCGGAGGATCGGGCTATATGGCAGCTATATCCAAAATTGAACCGATCTAGGCCAAATTGACGTAGGATGTCGAAGGGTCTAACACAACTCACTGTTTCAAATTTCAGTAAAATCGGATAATAAATGTGGCTTTATAGACCTAAGACCGTAAATCGGAGGATCGGTCTATATGGCAGTTATATTCAAATCTGGACCGATCTAGGCCAAATTGACGAAGGATATCGGAGGGCCTAACACAACTCACTGTCTCAAATTTCAGCAAAATCGGATAATAAATGTGGCTTTTATGGGCCTAAGACCTTAAATCGGCGGATCGGACTATATGACAGCTATTTCCAAATCTGGACCGATCTGGGCCAAATTACCAAAGGATGTCGAAGGGTCTAACACAACTCACTGTCCCAAATTTCAGCAAAATCGGATAATAAATGTAGCTTTTATGGGCCTAAGACCCTAAATCGGCGGATCGGTCTATATGGGGGCTATATCAAGATATAGTCCGATATAGCCCATTTTCGAACTTAACCAGCTTATGGACAAAAAAATCTGTGCAAAGCTTAAGCTCAATATCTCTATTTTTAAAGAGTGTAGCGTGATTTCAACAGACGGACGGGCAGTAGGACAGACGGACGGACATGTCTAGATCGTCTTAGATCTTTACGCTGATCAAGAATATATATACTTTATAGGGTCAGAAATGGATATTTCTATGTGTTGCAAACATAATGACAAAATTCATATACCATCCTTCGGTGGTGGGTATAAAAAAACTTTCAATCCAATGTGTCCATTGAGGATTTGGCAAATTCCATAATATTCCATGCTATCATTTGCTTGCTTGGTGTTGCCAAACCAGCAATGATTCAGAGCATACCCCGATAGTCCATATGGCAAATTGCACGATCACTGTGTTTAAAACAACAACAACAACAACACCACCACAACATGATATGACCAATCATTGTTGGCGATGGAGTCAATGAATGAATAGCTTGTCTCCTCCTCTGTTCTATAAATGTCCCATGCCGTTTATTTCTATATCATCGTCAGAGTACTGAAAAGTTAATATAACAACTCAACTGGTGGAAATGCCTACACTGGTCTACAAAAGACCTTGCTGTGGTGGAACTGAAAGTGTCATAAAAATTAATAGCAGATGTGAAGGACTTTGTTGTTCGAATTAGCATTTGTCGATCACGATTCAGCAATTCGCAGATTTCGTTTCAAAGACCCTTTAAATAGAAGTTTTGAGGAAGTGATAGCTTTGATGTAGATATCTGATTTCGATGGCACATGTGACCTTTGTAAATAGGAATAAAATCTGAGTATTGTTATTAGAAAAATAAGGAAATATCTTTGATTCAATTCAATGAAGGCAGAAGGTTCCTAAAAAATGGTCAAATGAGGCTAAAAACAACACCCTGATCGGGATACATAACCCATTAGGCGCAATACATATCAGATACCGATCATAGCATTGTCGCTCTCAAATGAATGGAGTATAAAAGAGGTTTACGATTATGATAAAGACACAAAAGTTCGGACGAACTTTTTTCTATAGAAAAAGGGTTCTGACGAACTTTTTCCTATAGAAAAAGGTTGCTGACGAACTTTTTTCTATAGAAAAAGGTTGCTGACGAACTTTTTTCTATAGAAAAAGGTTGCTGACGAACTTTTTTCTATAGAAAAAGGTTGCTGACGAACTTTTTTCTATAGAAAAAGGTTGCTGACGAACTTTTTTCTATAGAAAAAGGTTGCTGACGAACTTTTTTCTATAGAAAAAGGTTGCTGACGAACTTTTTTCTATAGAAAAAGGTTGCTGACGAACTTTTTTCTATAGAAAAAGGTTGCTGACGAACTTTTTTCTATAGAAAAAGGTTGCTGACGAACTTTTTTCTATAGAAAAAGGTTGCTGACGAACTTTTTTCTATAGAAAAAGGTTGCTGACGAACTTTTTTCTATAGAAAAAGGTTGCTGACGAACTTTTTTCTATAGAAAAAGGTTGCTGACGAACTTTTTTCTATAGAAAAAGGTTGCTGACGAACTTTTTTCTATAGAAAAAGGTTGCTGACGAACTTTTTTCTATAGAAAAAGGTTGCTGACGAACTTTTTTCTATAGAAAAAGGTTGCTGACGAACTTTTTTCTATAGAAAAAGGTTGCTGACGAACTTTTTTCTATAGAAAAAGGTTGCTGACGAACTTTTTTCTATAGAAAAAGGTTGCTGACGAACTTTTTTCTATAGAAAAAGGTTGCTGACGAACTTTTTTCTATAGAAAAAGGTTGCTGACGAACTTTTTTCTATAGAAAAAGGTTGCTGACGAACTTTTTTCTATAGAAAAAGGTTGCTGACGAACTTTTTTCTATAGAAAAAGGTTGCTGACGAACTTTTTTCTATAGAAAAAGGTTGCTGACGAACTTTTTTCTATAGAAAAAGGTTGCTGACGAACTTTTTTCTATAGAAAAAGGTTGCTGACGAACATTTTCCTATAGAAAAAGGTTTCTGACGAACATTTTCCTATAGAAAAAGGTTTCTGACGAACTTTTTCCTATAGAAAAAGGTTACTGACGAACTTTTTCCTATAGAAAAAGGTTGCTGACGAACTTTTTCCTATAGAAAAAGGTTGCTGACGAACTTTTTCCTATAGAAAAAGGTTGCTGATGAACTTTTTCCTATAGAAAAAGGTTGCTGACGAACTTTTTCCTATAGAAAAAGGTTGCTAACGAACTTTTTCCTATAGAAAAAGAAAAAAAAAACTTTGTCCGTTCATCTTTGTCCATTCATCTTTCCATCCATTTATCTGTCCAACTTTCTGTCCGCCTGTCTGTTTGTCCATCAATCTTTCTATCGCTCGATCTGTCCATCTATCTGTTCTGCCATATTTTTGTTCGTCCATTTAATTGTCCGTCTGTCTGTCTGTCCGTTCTGTCCATTTGTCCATCTGTCTGTTCATCTCTCCGTCCGTCGGTCTATCTATTTATCGGTCCGTCCTTGCATATGTCTCTCAATCCATCATTACATCTCTCTATCTGTTACTTTCAGTCCGTCCATCTGTCTGTCATTTTATCCATCCCTCTGTCTGTCTATCTGTCCTTCCATCTATTCCGTCCGTCTTCCCATCTCTTCGTAAGTCCATTTGTTCGTCCGTTCATTTGTCCGTCTGTTCATCTGTCTATCTAACAAACTGTCCGTCTGTCTGTCCAACAATTTGTCCGTCTGTCTGTCCAACAATCTGTCCGTCCAACTGTCTACCTGTACGTTGCACATCAGTCTGTTAATCTTTCCGTCCATCCATCGGTCCGTCTATCTATTTACCTGCTGTCTGTTCATATGTCGTCCTTCAACCATCCTATCCGTCCGACCAACTTTTTCTGTCTGTCGGTTCGTCCCTGTGCCTGTCCATCAATCCGTCTGGCTGTCTATCTCTCCGTCTGTCGGTTTATCTGTCCGTCCTTGCATATGTCTGTCAATCAATCATTCCATCCGTCTATCTTTTGATTTCAGTTCGTCTATCTGTACATCTCTAGGCCAGTCCATCTGCTCATCTATCCCTTTGTCTGTCCGAGCATCATTCCGTCTGGCTTTCTATCTGTCTGTCTGTCTGTCCGTCTATCTGTCCATCTCCCGGTCCGTCCATCTGCTCATCTATCCCTCTGTCTGTCCGTCCATCTAGCCGTTGCCCATCTGTCTTTTCATCTCTCTGTCCGTCCGTCTGTGCGTCCATTTCTTCGTCCGTTTATCTGATCGTCCTTCTGCTTATCCATCTTATCCACTATTTATCTGTTTGCCCGACTGTCTGGCCGTTGCCCATCTCCCTTTTCATCTCTCTGTCCGTCCATATGTCCATCCATCCGTCTTATTATTTATCTGTACATCTGCCTGTCTGTCCATCTATCTATCAGCTGGTCAATCTGTCCTTCTCTCCGTCCATCCATCATTCGTCCATCTATCTGTCCATCTTTCCATCTATTTGTCGATCTTTCCATATGTTCGATTTTTTCATCTGTCCATTTGTTCGTCCATCCATCCCCCCGCTTTGGCCAACCATCTGTCTGTCCATCCATCTGTGTGAAATCACATTATCCTCCGAATGAATATGGCTAACCGTTTTAAATGTTCTCAAAATACTTCCTATAGACGAAGGTCGCTTAGAAATGAACTAAATCGGATCGCATTTAAATACAGTTCTTACATAAATCGATACTGTAGCGCATATATATCCCCATCAATCATGTACGGATCAGAGAGTTTCAGAAAATTTTTTAAGCTGTTCACTATGCACCATCGCTTTCACTTTACTCCCAGTTTTTTCCACCATATCCTTTACTAGGCGAACCTCCCTACGGTTATCATGAGGACTCCACTAAGCTAACATCATTATGTGTGTCCTACCCATCTACCAAAGCTTTGTTGATCCGGTTGAATGCAAAGTAACAAAACCTATCGATATCATCTATTTAAGGGTAACTAATGGTACACAGGACGCGAAATTTAGTTTATTAATGGATTTTTGGTCCGATTTCGCATAAATTTGATTTTTTCCGTGATTCTTTTAATTTTGCATTCCTTTGATTCCTAAGAGACCTTGAATTTTATGAAATTATTCTTTTAAAGTTCTGTCGCCCAGTGTAACAGGGATACGGTAATTGTCAATATTTTAGCTCTGGCGTCTTACAGTCACATGATAATGATGATTACGTTGAAGATGATCATCATGGTGTATCAGTATATTTACGAATAGTTAAATTAACAATATTAGTAAAACAAATGCTCACTGATTCATGCATACACACTCGCACATATTGTCATGGTTAATTTATGTAATGAAGCACCCCTATTAAGGGAAGCTTAACAAAATAAATTACTTATCAAATCGTTTATTTATTCAATGCGATTGAATGCAATGCGACAAAAAACAAAACAAAACAAATGGAAAACTACGGAGAACACGAACACTTCACAATCCCATTCAATAGAAATCACACAAAAATTGCCACTTAAAAACAAAAAAAAAGTAAATAAAAATAAAACAAAACACTGCATTAAAAGAGCAAACACAGGCATTGGTTGAGCATTCTACCATTCTTGTTTGATTGGTATCTTCCACTTGGCTTGAAGTGGAGGATTGGGCCTTATTATTATACTCAGAGACTTGATAATCATTTTTGGTTTTGTTTTTGGTCTTCATCATACCTTTGAGCTTTGCTCACAGGACTTTCAAATTGTATGGCAATTTTTTTTTTGGAAATATTTTTCAAACTTTTTCTCGATGTGTTTGCTGGCTTGAAGAACACTCGTTGAAAAATCCGTCGATTTTTAACACTGGATTTATTAACGCTTTTCTCCGACCCTTTGGTTGCGCTTCTTTCTGCCTTTCTTCTATTATCACTGCCTTATGACGACGATGACAACAACAACGAGCAGGGTGTGAAATAATTAACAACAAAAATCTACCACAGCAACAAATATTTAGAACAAAATGCTTTTGTATAATTTTCCCATTTAGCACTTAAAACAGACTTTCGATATAATTTCATGGATTTTAATGAAGCATTTGCTTGTGCTTTAAACTTTTCCCTTTTTTAACTTCTTGGTAATTTCTTAAAATATTAAATAAACGACGGCGGCGGTGGTTATTTTCACTTTAATGGAGAACAAAAAAGTAACGATCGCGGCGTTTTAAAATTGACTTTCTCGTTAACGACGATTTGTACGTTGTGTTCATGAAGAGGGCTAAATCTATACTGCGTTTTTTGTTCGTATTGACGGCTGGAGAGTCGAAAATGACGAAGTTATCGATCGGCTGGTATGGCTGGTTCGCCTGCTGCCTGCTTGCCTGCCTGGCTGGGTGGCTTGCTAAAGTGCCCCCGAGTAGTGCTAGCGGTTGTGGTATGACAGGCATTTGCTTGAGTGTAGTTTAAAAGGGGTTTTGTGTTTTAGTGAGTGTGCGTGTGTGTGAGAGTGTGAGTTGCGAAGTGTTTAAGCTGCCCGTGTATTGGTTAGTCAAGCTACATTTTTTACCCCCAAAATTGATATCCCCAATGTAGAGAACAAATATTTGCTGGAGTATGGGTATGTTAACAGCATATGAGTATTGAATTGGGACAGTTATGAGAAATTTTGACATTTCTTATTTATAAAATAAACATGATCATTTCGAAATCTTGCCTTGAGCTAAAATTTCCGTGATATACTGTCTTGAGACCATGAATCCCTTGGCTTTTTGGGCCAATGTCCGTCCGCCTGTCTATTGATAGCACATTAACTTTCGAAACCTTAAAGCTAGTTTTTTGAAGTTCTAATCAAACACCTCTTATTGATATATGTGGGTTGGGATAGTAATTGGTTAAATCGGTCCATGCTTGATTTGATATCCATATATTAGGTAAAAAAACCTGGGGAAACTCCCCTTCTTAATCCCCGCCAAGCGGGCATGTTGGCCGACTGCGACAATATGGGTATCAAATGAAAGGTATTTGCGAGAAAGGTAATTTTGCCCAAGCTAACTGGAAAAATTCCCTGAAAGTTTGTGCGTTGTGATCCGTTGCGTCTTCAAACAACCATGACATCGGCGCATAACCTGATATAGCTCCCATGTAAACCGAACTCCCGATTTGACATCTTGATCTCTTGGAAGCCACAGTTTTTATTCAATTAGGCTTACGCACGTTGTGTTTAGTTACGAATTCCAACAACCGTGCCAAGTATTGTCCAAATAGGTATCTGATAAAGATCACTCGTTTTGACTTCGTAAGCCCCTTTTGTTATCCGATTTTGTTGAAATTTTGAAGTTCTTTTCTGTTTAGACTTCCAACAATAGTGCCAAGTATGATCAAAATCGGTCGTTCAACTGTAAAAAAAATATTTGAAAGGCTGTAGTTACCAACTTCGAAGGCCCACAAAATAGGCATGGACTTTACAAGGCCCTGACATTTTCAGCATATTTGCCCCTCAACATTCCATTAAGGAACAGGGCAAACGTCTCACAAAGTTTGGAATGCACCACCGATATTACTGTTTAAAATTTCGTAAAGAAAACTTTATCCAGGGACCTCCGGGTCTATCAAGCGCTAGGCACTGGTGAGCGTGATTTACTTGTTACACAGCGGCTTGTCTACGTCATGTGATTACCGCACTCCGAAATTCATCGATAGGCGGACGCATTACAGGCCACCGAGGCGAATTGGAGGCTACCCTTTAACGCCGAACGCCTGGGTTGAACATGAACATCAGAAAGATTTTCAGCGGTGGTTATCCTTCCAATAATGGTGGCAACATTTATGAGGTATCCTCCCTTGTTAAAACTTCTCTACGTAGTGGTGTCCCTATGCGGCAACCCGTTCGGACCCGGATTTAAAGAGGAGGCCCCTTATCATTGAGCTTAAGCTCTATTCGGACTACACTCAATGATATGGTAAATAAAATAGAACGGATTGCACACGCAGACGGTTGCTCTGTGGTTCTGGAGACTGAGGAACACCGAAAAAGCACGGTGGCTGTAGAGTTTCTCGTAACGTGCTTCTCTTACGGCGTTACAGAGGCGTTGGGGTCCCGGGACGTGGATGTAGTCGAACCAAATATCCGCAGAAACCAAGGCTTAGGGTTCCCTGAATCCGAAGTAAACTAAAAAAAACAAGGGACCGTGGAAGTGGTCAAACGAGATATCCGCAGAAATCGAGGGTCAGTGGCCGCTGTATCCGAGGTACACTGGATTTGGTCGAACGAGATATCCGCAGAAACCAATGTTCAGGGGCCTCTGTATCCGAGGTACACTAGATTTCGTTGAATGACATGTCTGCAGAAACCAATGCTCAGGGGTTCTGGATCTGAGGTACACTGGACAAAATGCTGTCTACTACGTGATTCACCGGGACAAGGGTGTTGACGCATGGAAAGAACGCTTGACCAACGGCTCAGCCGCTCCGGTATCTGAGGAACACTGGTCAAAATGCTGTCTACTTAGGTTACCGATACGTGACCCAATCGCGGCGTGATAGAGACACTAAGTCACCCGGGCGAGAGTGTAGGCGGATGGAAGGAACCCGTTGTCAGTGGTTCCGTTGCTCCTGACTGTGAGGGTCAAGGGCAGAACGCTGGCTAGTTAGTCACCGGGAAGTGCTTTACTCACAGCGTGATCGAGGCACTATGTAATGAGGACGCGGGTGGAGACGGATAGAACGAATGCGTAATCGTTTAGCGAAAGTGTAATCCTGTGTCTGAGGGACAAAGGCAAAATGTTGGGTAGAATAGTAACAAAGGCGTTTGGGGCACCCCGTCCTTCCCGCGACCCTTTGTGTATACACAGAGCGGTCTTAATTGGTTGTGAGCACTGGAGCAGAAGTCTGCATTGAATTCCTTGAAAACAGGGATTCTTATAGACTATAGAGGATGGGTGCAGCGTCTTTTAGGAGGAGGTCTTCGCGATGCTGAAGACACTGGAGACGATGAAGCTGCGGAAGCAGCGGCCCGATCAGACCGTCACCATATACGTGGACAGTTAAGCATCGCTGAAGGCTCTAGCGCCGGGCCGCGTGAGGATGAAACTGGTTAGAAAATATAAAGAGCTTCTTCCAACCATGGGAAGGGCTATCAGGCTTTGCTGGGTGCTGGCTGGGGAGAACGAAGCGACGAAACGGCAGACGACTTAGCCCGGAATGGATCGCTGGTTACCGCGGATCTTGTTATGGAATCAGTGAGACCTCCACGGCTCAATAGTCCGACTCCGATTTCGAGTCCGGCCTCAGAAACTCGACTCCGGTCGACTCCCCAGCCTCGATCTCAACTCGTTCTCACACTGCATATTTTTACTAGTGTTTTAGATTCTATCCCACTGTGCGTCGCTTATACTGGGGCTGAGAAAACCTGACTTAGGACTGCTAATAGGAGTCCGGATTAGTCGTCAGGTATTTAATATGACCCTAAGTGCAGGCATAGGCAGACATCTGCAGGATATGCGATTATGAGTAGGAGTTGGAGATGATCGAGTACCTGTTGTGTCACTGCCCAGCAATTGCGAGGTGAAGACTCATGATAATGAGTGAACACATCTTCCCTACGGGCTCTTAGATCTCTTGTTAATCTTGAGTTCTTTAAAGGACTGAAATAACTGACTGGATCATACCGACGACAGTGAGTATGATCAAAAAAAAAAACCTTAAAGTTCGTTTACTGCCCCTATTGCTGTCTTTTATCGTTCTTTGGTTTATGTTAATCTACTTTTTCTCCATCTTCTTCCCTTCCACTTTCTTCTAGGGTTAACACATTGGACCTAAGGTCTGCGAGTGAAGCGGCTAGTAATCGAGGTTGCTAGTCGCGTGCCCTCCAACCTAACCTACAAAGGGGTGATTCATTCATCGGCGACATGGTGGGATCACAACGTAACCAAGATGCATTTTTATCAAAAATCTAAAAAATGCTTTAAAATAAGAAAAGGAAATACAAATATGAATGTGAAGGGGAAAACAGAAAAACTAAAGATCCCGAGTAAGTCACTTCAATGGGGTGTTCATATTGAGCAAAAGTGAATGGACTTTGGAATTTAGATAACTTCCATAAATTCTTGTCATTTGAAACAATAAAAATATTTTGCACAACAATTTATTGATAACATTTTGTGGCAGCTACCCTGTTAATGTTCTTAAGAGTTTCAAATTAAATTAAATTAAATCCACAATGCTAAAAAAATCAAAACAAAAAATCATAAAAATATTCAATTGTTATATACAGTGTATTAACTCATTGGCCGGATGCTGTTTGGTGGCATTGCCCGTGACTATCATATTATTATTGAAGATCATGGACATTTGTGCGTGTAAGCGTAAACGATATATGAGCCTGAGTGTCTGTGTGTGTGTGTGTGTGCGAGTTTGTAAAGCCCAGCAAGGAAGTACGAGTATTGAATGCAACATGAACAGAAGCATGGACAACGACGATTCAATTACAACTTAAAATGGGGAAGGAGACTGAGATCGAAATTTTTCAAATAGTTTTGAGCACCAGCCGAATCGAACAAAACAAAACAACCAGAACCAGAACGTTTACATATTTCCTTACATTATGACTGGTCTGGTTCCCTCTATGGATCACCTTATTGCTGCTCTGGTATGAAAGGGAGGGAGGGTAGCCAATGGCAATGGCAATGGCATTCTGGGCAAAATTTTTCCTTTTTCTTGTTTACACAACCGCCTTGTAGGCATCGATAGTTCATATTGACTTTTGTTCAACTGCCGCTGCAATTGTTTCCATCTTTCGGAAATATTTTTAATTTTTATTATTTATTGCGATATTTTACGTCGCTGTGTTTTTCCTTTTGTTTACAGCAATAAATTTGAAAGCAGCAGTGGTAGTAGTTGGGCGTTATGTTTTAATTGAATTGACGAGAGCAATGCTGAACAGAAGCATTTGCTACAACCGAAGCAATTTGCAGTTTTGCCAAACCATGCCATGCCATACCATCATCCATTGGTGGCTGGGAGCACAACAGATTTGTAGTCATAGCCAGTGGTTATAGTGTTTTGGCATATGACGTCTTAAAGATGCTGAAAGGCAGAAATTTGTATTATCAATTTATCTTTGCCATTTATACTGTGTGGTTGGAGGGGCGGGGGAATTTTTATAGTTTCGAATTAAAATTATTTGGTCATTAATCAATGGCTAAATGGAAATTCTAAATTTGTTTAAGGGTGACTTTGAAAAGCTTTTACGTTGAAATATTTAAGGAATTAGTCAAAGTGTTGTACTCAAAAAGGAAACAACTAATATTTTTACCCACCGCTAATCCAGTCATTCCGTTTGTTAAAAACTCGAAATATTGATCTGCAACCCTACAATCGATCATCTTGACATTTTAAGTCGACCTAGCCATGTCCGTTGGTCCGTCTATCCAAATCGCGATAGCGTCCTTCGGATCGGCAAAAGATAACCGCTTGAAATTTTTCACAGATACTTCTTGTTGATGTAGATCTCTGTATCAATTCATAGTTAGTTATAGCTCCCGTATAAAATCGTCCTTTGACTTTACTTTGTGGGCCTCTAGAAGCGTCAATTTTTATTCGATTTAGCATGTAGTATTTTTCTATGACTTCCAACATCCGCGCCAGGTATGATCCTGTTATAGCTCTCATATAAACTGATCTTTCCTTTTGAGACACTGAGCCCCTAGAGGCCTAAATTCTTGTTCGATTTGGCTAAAATTTTGCACGTAGTGTTCTGTTATGACTTCCAACATCCGTTGTAAGTAGGGTGCAAATCGGTCTATAACCTGATATAAAAATTTGCAAATTTTGCCCATGAACATTCCATTAAGGAACAGGGGCAAACTTCTTACATATCAATGATTGCAGCCCAATTCAAGTTTAAGCTCAACGGAGGCCACCGTAGCGCAGAGGTCAGCATGTCCGCCTATGACGCTGAACGCCTGGGTTCGAATCCTGGCGAGACCATCAGAAAAAATTTTCAGTGGTGGTTTTCCCCTCCTAATGCTGGCAACATTTGTGAGGTACTATGACATGTAAAACTTTTCTCCAAAGAGACGTCGCACTGCGGCACGCCGTTCGGACTCGGCTATAAAAAGAAGGCCCCTTATCATAACCTGATATAGCTCCCATATAAATAATAATTTCAAATAATTTCATTTGTGTACATTTTTAAAGGGTGATTTTTTTGAGGTTAGGATTTTCATGCATTAGTATTTGACAGATCACGTGGGATTTCAGACATGGTGTCAAAGAGAAAGATGCTCAGTATGCTTTGACATTTCATCATGAATAGACTTACTAACGAGCAACGCTTGCAAATCATTGAATTTTATTACCAAAATCAGTGTTCGGTTCGAAATGTGTTCATTCACCGTAACGTTGCGTCCAACAGCATCTTTGAAAAAATACGGTCCAATGATTCCACCAGCGTACAAACCACACCAAACAGTGCATTTTTCGGGATGCATGGGCAGTTCTTGAACGGCTTCTGGTTGCTCTTCACTCCAAATGCGGCAATTTTGCTTATTTACGTAGCCATTCAACCAGAAATGAGCCTCATCGCTGAACAAAATTTGTCAAAATTTGAACACATTTCGAACCGAACACTGATTTTGGTAATAAAATTCAATGATTTGCAAGCGTTGGTCGTTAGTAAGTCTATTCATGATGAAATGTCAAAGCATACTGAGCATCTTTCTCTTTGACACCATGTCTGAAATCCCACGTGATCTGTCAAATACTAATGCATGAAAATCCTAACCTCAAAAAAATCACCCTTTATTAGAATCCTTTGGGGTGGATTTTCAAGATTCGGTTCGTTCGGATTTGGCACGTTTTATTATTACTAACATAGGGTAGAAAAAAAACCCTTAAGTTATCGAAATAAGATTTTCTTAAAAAATTTATGGAAAAAATATGTTCAAAAAAATTTTTGAAATTTCCCAAAAATAAATTTCGTAAAAAAATTAATTTTTTTAAGAAAATTTCGTGGAAAAAATATTTTCAAAAACAATGTTAAAATTTATTTTTTAAAGAAAATGTTTTCAATACTAGATTTTGTAGGAAAATTTTTTCGTAATTGGATTTTCATAGAATATTTAGTCAAAATTTGACTAAATTTGAAAGTTTCGACACAATTTAACTATTCCTGAAAAATTTCGAAAAACTTTACTTTTACAAAAAAAAAAATGTCATAATTTAATTTTTATAGAAAATAATCCAAAAAGTAATTTTTCTATAAAAATTAATCGTAACTTGACTTTCGATGAAATTTTCGTAAATTTTTTTTGTAGAATTTAACCCTCCGGCGGGTGAGAAGGTCCCTGGGGTCCCTTTTTCATTTTCAAACTGAAATTACTACTTGATGGTCCATGGAAGTATACCCGACCCCCACATGTTTTCCAAGGAAATTTTTTATAGAATCGTTTAAAAAAATTGAGATTTAAATGTGTTTGGTGTGGAAAAGGTCCGCTGGGACCTTTTACTGAAATTTCAAGAAATCGTTATAAATCCACTCTCTTCTGGCTTGTTTTCCGGGACCAGTAGGAACCACATATGATCCGTTTACCATATTCCGCTCGCTCATCACCAAAGACATGGCGTACATTGTAATACGCGAATCAAATTTGAAAGGCATGGAAGTGAACGCTGCATGGAATTTGGTAAATCTAACTAACACAGAGGAATGAAATCAATGAAAACCAATCACTTTGAAAGAGTTCGATACTCTTTCGGCTATTATTTTCTATGCTGTACTCACTAAATCGAATAGTGAACCTCTTGAAGAGTTATGTGGCCCAACGCGCTGTCCAATATATAAAGCTGCATTAGCATTAGATCGTATGAAGTGCATAAAACATTGCCTTAGATTCAACAATGGAAAAACGCAACAGCAGCGACTTATCAACAGCAAAACTGCGGCTATTGATGATATTCGGCGAATGTTGCAGTCTCACATGGCAGCAGCTAACACTCCGCATGATGCAGTGACCGTTGATGAGCAGTTATTCCCATACAGAGGCCGCACCCGCTTCACACAATACATTCCATCAAAGCCTGCCAAGATCGATATAAAGATTTGGTGCTTGTGCGACTCAAATTCATTTTATCCTGTAAAAGGAATGATTTACGACGCCTATGCCGTTCTGAGTGCCGACCGCATAAAGTTTTTTTTGCAAACATTCATCAAACATGTATTATTAGTAAAAAATAATAAATCAAAACAAAAAAAAAATTAAAAAAAAAAATGCGTTTTAAAAAAAAGTGGACCTTGTACTTCGTATAAGGGCAACAGATGACTCAACTGTCGGAGGGTTTTATTAAATTTGATTTTATAGGATAACCAGCCGAACCGGGCCCGCTCCGCTGCGCCTTCTTTAACTTTCGAATATCTTTTTAGGGTGGGGACACTTTGCCCCGAATGCAGATATCGAATTCGTGTCATTGTAGCCTATGACGTTGAACGCATTCGAATCCTGGCGAGAACATCGAACAAAGAGGTGTTGCACTGCGGCACGTCGTTCGAACTCGGCTAAAAGAAAGGTCCCTTTACATTGAGTTTAAACTTGAGTCGGAAAGCACTTATAATGTGTGAGAATTTGCCCCTTCTCGGTTCCTATGTTGTAATGTTCTTCCTTAGAGTAATGTTCTCATTACAGGAGGGATGGCATCTCAGACATTTCGACTCAAATATGGATATCAAATTCGTGCTGCACTTCCATTCTCCATTTTATTCCCCACGGAAATGAAGTTCAGTTAAGGGGGCGCTTTAGGGCGTACCCAAAAACACTTGACTTCAAAATTGGATATCAAATTCGTTTTCTACTCTCAAATACCTTTCATTTGAGACCCATTTTTATCATAATGGGTCAAATAACCCATTTGACGTATCTTTAGGAGGAAAAGTGCCACCTAGACTGGGTACCCGTTAGGTACTTGAACACAAATTTTAATACCATATTCGTGTTCTGATCTCCAATACCTTTAATTTGATACCCTTAATGTGTCCATCGGACAACTTTCGATATGGGAGGCGTTTTGCGGTAAAGGGGGGATCAGCCTCCGCCCGATATCTAAAAATTATATAGCCTTTGTTACCTTCCAGGCAAACGTACACAATCTATGAAAAGTGCAGAAAATCGGTTCAGTCAAGTATCATATAGTCATAATGGGTCTAATGGCGTTTTTGAGGGGTGGCATGACCCACTATACTTCGATTTGATTTTGTATGTCAGATTTGAAATTTACTCATTTCAGGCCCATATTGAAATGAACGTCCAATATATCTGTTTGAGGCAGATTTGAGGTAGAGGCGGCCCGATGAGTACTTCATCTCAAATTTTAATATATTTATATTTTTAATATATTCTTATTCTACTCTTCAATACCTTTCATTTGATACGTATATTGTCCCGATCGGTCCACTTTTAATTTTGGGTAGTGTTTTTGGCACAAGGGGGAGGGTCCGTCCCCCTCTCGATACCAAAAAAACTTATATAGCCTATGTTTCCTTCCAGACCAACCTACACAATATGCGGAAATTTCGAGAAAATCGGTTCCGCCGTTTTTCAGTCTATACGGAACAAACAAACTGAGTCCCATATATCCGTGATTGGCTAATGTGGCCATTTTGGGCGTTTTTGTGGGGGTGGAATGACCCCCTATACTTTGAAATGAATTTGTATGCCAGATTCGTTATCTACTCTCCCACATTGTCCTTATCGGTCCACTTTTGATTGTGGGTGGTGTTTTTGGGTTAACGGTGGAGGGTTCGACCCCTTCCGTTATCAATAAATGAAAAGCCTATTCCTACTTCCTGACCATATTCATAATCTACACCCGAATACCTTTCATTTGAGTCCCGTATTGTCATGAGCTTCAAATAAACGTATTTTAAGGAGTTTTGGGGCCGGGGCGCCCCCCCCCCCCCCCCCCCGGTACTTGGACCCTACTTTTATTATGAAATTCGTACTCTACTCTCGAAAATTTACTTTCAAAATTTTGTCGAAATCTTATTTCTTAATTTTTTTGGTATAGTGTATTATAAGTTTATGCATTTGCTTGCAACGCTAAGAAGGAGATGAGCTAGACCCATTGTTAAGTATACTCATCGACTCAGAATCACCTTCTGATTCGATTTTTCCTTCCATGTCCGTTTGGAGTCCCTGTATTCTTGTAATCAAGGTAAAGATCGTATTTGTTGTCCAATCGCCACAAAATTTTGCAAATATCACTTCACTCAAGGACGAATGCTATTGATTTTCTTAAAAATCGGTTCAGATTTAGATATAGCTCCCATATATATGTATCGCCCGATTTCCACTTAAATGGCCGTAGTAACTAAAATCTTCAACCGATTTGGCATGGATTGTTTTGTTACTGATCTTAATCTATTTGCAAGATTTCATCAATATCGGTCAGATTTGGATATTGTAGGGTTGGTGTACTTACTACCATATTACCATGTACCATATTCGTAACGAATTCTCGAATATTTTTCATTTAAATCTCATATTGTGATGATAGTTAATATACCTATTTGAAGGGGTTTAGGGGTAGCCCCTTTGATATTTCGAACCAATTTTTCATATCAAAATAGTCCTTACTCCCAAATACTTTTTATTTGAGCCCGATATTGTCTCGATGGGTCTACTTTTATTTTTGAATGTTGCTTTTGTGTTAAGGGGGAGGGTACGCCCCCCTTCCGATATCAAAAAATTACACAGCCTATCGGACATTTCAAACCATATTCGTAAGCTACTCCCGAATACCTTTAATTTGAGTCACATATTGTCATGATCGTCCTATATACCTATTTGGAGAGGTTTTGGGGTCAGGGCAGACCCCTAGGTACTTGGACCCAATTTTTATTATCAAATTTGCAATCAACTCCAGAACACCATTCATTTGAGTCCCATGTTGTCCCGATCGGTCCACTTTTAGTTTTGGGTGGTGCTTCTGGGATGAGAAGGAAGATCCGTCCCCGTTTCGATACCAAAAAATTATACAGATCATTGTTCTTTGCGGACCAACCTACGCAACCTGAGAAAATTTCGGTTCAGCCATTTTCGTGCCTATACAGATCAAACTAATTTGCAAACCCACAAACAAACCCAAATCAATTTATTTTAATTTATAAAATTTGTGAAAGTTTGAATTCACACAAAATTTCTTTGAAATTTGATTTTATTAATCCCATTTTAGGTAAAATAATCCACTTCATTGGCAACCCTTATCAAAATGGCCACATATTGCCAAATTTTCCTCCCTGATCACAGGTTTAATTTTAGATGTAGGTCAACTTATTTGAACAATTTCGTTTTCCTAAATTGTTGCACCATATGCTTGACTCATTTGCTCAGATGTCACTAACAATTAGATGTTAATATATGCGTGTCTAAGATAAATTTTACATGCCCCATTGCAGGAAGGTTGTGCCAAGGAACATGGCATGCCGCAATGAACACTTATGTTGTTGGAAAATGATCGATGCTGAACAAGTTGCATAAAATTGTAATGCCGCATTAAATTGACACTCCTTATTGTGGTGGGGTCTTCTCCACCTCTTGCTGCAGTAACAAAGATTTTATCATCTTCATTAGCAGGCCGATAGCTGGGGGAGCAGTGCGCTCTTGATCGCCGGCATTGATGTAAGAGATTAATTGTTGTTAATTTTTTTTTAAGCTGGCAATGCTGGTCATTGGGTATCTCTTTATTCCGAAATAAGAAAGCTTGAAAGCTTTTCAATTCAGCATTAAAGAGTAATAGGAGAGAATAAAATGTAACAAAAAGAGATAATATGCAAAAAAATTGCTTAAATGAAATAGGGTTGCCAAGTTAATAAAAATAAAAAAAAAAATATATATATATAAATATATATACAAATAAAAATATATATATAAACAAAAATATAACAAAGCGATAAAAATTAAAATTTTGAGAGCATTTTTCTGTTGGAGTAATAAAAACATAACGATGTTATCATACTATTTTTGTTTCTATGATTTTCAAAATTATTTTAAATTCAAAATTTAAAAATCAAGGTTCATTGCAACACTGCACTTCTTACTTATAAATAATTGAAAAGTTGGACCCATGATAATCTTTATGCCTATTGCACTCATAACCTCTTTGGTCGTATTAAAATCGTGATATAAAAGCATCTTGCCACAGCACATTTGTAAATAGAATCAAAACACATTTAGTCTAAAACTGGACAATATATTTTGGAAATCAAGAAACTATTTTTTATATATATTGCCTCTCTATATATATAAAAAAAATAATTTGGGTATGTTTGTTTGGAGGAAGGAGCTATGGGCTATATAATTTGTATACTTACCACCATAGGATGGGGTTATACTAATCTAGCCATTCCGTTTTTAACACATCGAAATGTTGATCGAGGGACCCATAAAGTATAAATATTATTGATTGTCTCAACATTTTGAGGTGATCTAGCCATGTCTAGCGTAAAGCTAGCCGCTCATATACTTATTATTGATGAAGGTTATTGGGGATTGCAAATGGCCCATATCGGTTCAGATTTGGATATAGCTCCCATATAAACCGATATCCCGATTTGAATTCTTGAGCCCCGCGAAGCCGCAATTTTGGTCCGATTTGGCTGAAATTTTGCATATAGTGTTGTGTTCTGTTATGACCTCCACCAACTGTACTAAGTACAGTCCAAATCGGTGTATAACCCGATATAGCTCCCATATAAACCGATCTCACATTTTGACTTCTTGAGCCCCTGTAAGCCTCAGTTTTGATCGGATTTGGCTAAAAGTTTTCACATAGTCTTCTGTTATGACCTCCAACTATTGTACTTAGTACAGTTCAAATCGGTCAAAAACCTGATATAGCTCCCATATAAACCGATCTCCCGATTTGAGTTCTTGACTTCCCCTGGAAGCCTCAATTTTCATCCGATTTGCCTGAAATTTTGCACACAGTGTTCTGTTGTTACTTCCAACAATTGTATAAGCTCCAAATCGGTCTATAACCAAATATAGCTCCAATATTTTAGCAGAATCCATGGTGTTGTGTTTCCAAGATTCGTCCCGGCACGCTTTTACTATTTTGATGTCGGAAGAGGGGTGGACTCTCCCCCTTACACCAAAAGAAGAGCTCAAAATCAAAAGGGGACCGATCGGGACAATATGCGAATCAAATGAAAGGTATTCGGGAGAAGAATACAAATGAGAAATTAAAAAATGGATTCAAGTGCCGCCCAAAATCAAATGTGAACTGATCGGGACAGTGTGGGACTATGATTTAAAAAATCATAGGTCCAGGTAGCCAAGAGGCCGCTCCAAGTCCAAAACCATCCCAAATAGGCATATTGGACGTTCATGTCAATATGGGATTCAAATGAAATCTATTTGGGAGTAGATAACGAGTATGACATTAAAAATAAGGTCCAAGTATTGGGCACTAGGGAGGCGCAATATGGGGCTCAAATGAAATGTACTTGAGACTTCGGATTAGGAATATGAAATTAAAATTTGAGTCCAAGTATCTAGGTGGCAAATTAACCTTTAAAATTACCTCAAATAGGCTAACTGACCGATAATGCGATAAAGCAGAGTGCGAGTCACACATTCAAATTTGTACACAAGTGCCAGGAGGGGGTGAATGAGGCCTGGAAGTTTGTCTGTACCAAATTTCAACGAAATTTTTTATCTAGTTTCGACAAAATTTTGTATAAAATCAATTTTAAAGGAATTTCCAATTGAAATCTAGTTTCTATGAAATTTTCTATGGATATATAAATACGACAACATTATCAATAAAACTCAAATTTCTAAATTTCGGGGAAATAAAAATAAATGAAATAAAATTTTTATATAATTTTTAGTGGTATTGAATTCTAAAAAATTAAATTTTATGTTTTTTACAGATCGATTTTATTTATTTAGTTTTTACATTATAAAAATCTTTTTTTTTTTTACATTCAAACATCAAACTTGGCAACTCTACATAGAGGCAAACACATGATCCTCTCTTTGTGTAACAATTTAACTCTCTTTTTATTTACAAAGCAACGGCAAGCAAAAACGGCATTTGTTAAACATAAAAAGCGGCAGCAACAACTACAACAAGAGCCAACAACAACAATGTATTGGCATTGCATTTTTTACTTAGTGTATCGTTTTGAACACTTGATGCAGTCTGTGTAGTACGAGTAGACATTTTCGGTAAAAACATTGTTGGGTGAAATGCACCACCCTTCACTCTGCCTGTCATTGCGAAGAGAACATTGCTTGCTGACGATTGAGACAATTGAAACAAATTTGAACAATAGCACGACAAAGAGACATGACAGCAGCTACCGTAAAAATGTCAGGAATGCAAAGGCACTGCTACCATTACAATTGCCACCAGCTTACGCTCATACGCCCAAAGACTCTGCTAAGATAGTTTGGGTGCAATTGCAGCGTCATTAAGCAATAATTTGAGCTTTTAATTAGCTAATTACTAAGACTATTAGGTATCAAACTTTAATCTAAATATGACTGCTATTTGCTAGGGATTTTCTTTGAAGAAATTGGACATTTTTATATAGACCAAGATAGACGAATAATTTTCCAAAGTTGGTAAAAGAACTCAACTTAAAAATGTAGGTATGTGGCCAGCAAGCTAGCAAATAACCACTCGTGCTGCATATAAGGGTTGCCATATTGGTTAATGTCGCATGAACCAACTTGGTAGCCAAAAAAAATTCCCAAATCAAAATACATATTATATAATTACAATGGAAATATTTCGGAAATGTAATTTTTATGGAAAATATTTTTCCGAAATTGGATCTTCATAACATCAACAATGATCAACAATTTATTTTCTTAAAAAAGTTGATTTTGATAGCAAAATTTCAACGAAATTTAAATTTGTCTGTTTGCGCTTCCTTTTTTGGCCTTCAAATCTTATTGAAATTGCATTGCGGGATATTGTCTGTCTTTAGACCATTGTTCTAAATAAAAAACGGTAAAAACTTGATATTTTAAAAATTTTGTTGAAATTTCTTTTAAAAAAATGTTAAAATTGGATTTTTATAAAAATGCCATTGCTTTTTTATTAAAAATTTTGTCAACTTTTAATTTTTAAATTCAGCGGTGAATTGCATTCCATAAGAAAAGTCGTTAAAAATTGGTATCTCATTGTTACAAGCAACTATCATGAATATGGCAACTCTGCATCAGAGAGAGAGAGATCATAGTGAGTAAGCGCATTTTGTGAGTCTACTATTTGGTACTCTCCAGAGACCTGTTTGCTATATTTCATGTAGTCTTTAACTTAATATGCTCGCTTTCCGGGTAAAATCAATTCCATCATGCATTCATAGACATTTTCTAGGCAATTAATAATTAGGGGTACTCACTATTACTAGCTCATAAACAAGAAGATGTTTTAAACATTTTAAAGGTAAAAAGTTTATCAATCATATGTTTTAACATAGCTTTACTAATAGAAGGTTGTGGGGCCAGATTGACTTAGAATGTCGAGACGATCAATAATATATAAAAGGTCTTAAGTCAATATTTTGAGGTGTTAAAAACGGAATGACTAGATTAGTATACCCCCATCCTATGATATATGTGGGTATAAAAATTATGTGTTGAGTGATTGGTTTCACCAACATTATTTAGAGAATCCGTTTCGCAACCTTGCAGCCACGTTAGGTTACGAAATGATGATACAGTCGAAACCGCATACCTGTAATACACTTTAGTGAAATTCCGCTTGAGAGAAACTTGGTAGAAAGAACCATTGGTTTTTGGTGTTATTCAATGCAATTGAAATCGCTTAAAACAAATATTCCTTAACTGAAAATTTCGCTTAACTGAACAATTTTTTACATATCAAATTTAGTTTTTATACGAAAGAATCATTTCTATTAGAAAATATATGGAATTAAAAATATTCGCGTCAACAATTAAATTAGCAACAAGTAAAAAGGCATTAATTGGATAGCCACCACCTCGGGTATATACGTAAACCACCTTTCCTCATAACCCGGTGAAAAATGCATAATTTATGTCCCCTTAGCAGCTTTATCGAAATATGGTTCGATTTGGACTAAATTCGACACGGATATTAAGTGGTCTGTTAAGTACAAGTCATTGTTCAATTTTGTAGAACCAAATATTGGTCTTTTTGGCAGCCATATCCAAATATAGATCGATCTTAACCATATAGGACACGGATGTCGAAAAGCCTAATATAAGTCACTGTGTCAAATTTCAGCAAAATCGGATCATAAAAGCGCCTTTTATAGGGCCTAGACTTTAAATCGAGAGATCGGTTTATATGGCAGCTATATCAAAATCTGAAGCAATGTGGGTCAAATTGAAGAGAGCTGACGAAGGGCTAACACAACTGACTATCCCAAATGTCGTCGAATTCGGACAATAAATGCGTCTTTAAGGATTATAAATGTGCCTTTTATAGGGCCTAGACTTTAAATCGAGAGATCGGTTTATATGGCAGCTATATCAAAATCTGAAGCAATCTGGGCCAAATTGAAGAGAGCTGACGAAGGGCCTAACACAACTCACTGTCCTAAATGTCGTCGAATTCGGACAATAAATGCGTTTTTAAGGGCCCAAAACCTTATATCGAGAAATCGGTCTATATGGGAGCTATATCCAAATCTGGATCGATCTGAGCCAAATTGAACAAGAATGTTAAACGGCCTAACACAACTCACTGTGCCAAATTTCAGCGAAATCGGATAATAAATGTGGATTTTATGGGCCTAAGACCCTAATTCGGCGGATCGGACTATATGGGGGCTATATCAAGATATAGTCCGATATAGCCCATCTTCGAACTTGGGCTGCTTATGGACAAAAAAAGAGTCTGTGCAAAGTATCTCTATTTTTAAAGAAAATAGCGTGATTTCGACAGGCGGACGGACATGACTAGATCTTCTTAGATTTTTACGCCCATCAAGAATATATATAGACTTTATAGGGTAGGAAACGTATATTTCGATGTGTTGCAAACGGAATGACAAAATAAACATACCCCCATCCTTTGGCGTTGGGTATAAAAACATATACTGTCATTTTGTTAGTAATTATCTCTACCTTTTCGATTTCACGTCAAAATTCGTTTTCATATTTGCCGAATCGCTTAACTGAAAACAATTATCACTTATCCGAAACAAGCTTACCTGAAAATTACGGATATGCGAATCAAAATTTGGGGCATTTTTATCGTTTAACTTATCCGTTTTCGACTGTATTACTATACTCCTCAACATATAGTCGTTTGTGTGAAAACCAAAAAAAAAATTAACCAGACTACCCCTAATGTTTGGTGTTCACAAGATTAGGGCATTTGAGGCATTTTAATCGTTTAACTTATCCGTTTTCGACTGCATTACTATACTCCTCAACATATAGTCGTTTGTGTGAAAACCAAAAAAAAAAATTAATCAGACTACCCCTAATGTTTGGTGTTCACAAGATTGGAGCATTTTAATCGTTTAACTTATCCATTTTCGACTGTATTACTATACTCCTCAACATATAGTCGTTTGAGTGAAACCAAAAAATTTACCTGACTACCCCTAATGTTTGGTGCTCAGAAGATTTTGTTGAAGCCAACCACTAAACTTATTCATACATCGTTTGTCGATGCCATGGCTTGGATCTTATATCACAATTTTTTTTGCCCCCTTTTATTGCTGTTGTTGTTGATTTTTAATGAGTATGCAATAAGGCAAGCGATCAACACAACCAAGAGGCAATAGGCAACCACTGAGCAAGTGTGAGCTGCAATCTGATTGAATGTAACAAAGTCAATTTATTCTAAGTGATTGATGGGCACAGAAGGGGTTAAAGCCATAGAAGTGTGGGGTTCAAGAGGTGAATGAGGTGGGCTAGTACGTGTAGTATTATTGCCTCATGGGTGCTTTAGTTGCATGCAGATGAATGCAAATTTTATACGATGTGGCTGCTGTTGCCAATAAAAATTAAACAGCTACAACAATAACAACAAAAGTATAGAAAAATAGCTGCTAAACAATGAATGTCGAGAGTAGAGAAAAAAACCAAAGCTGTTAAAAAAAGAGCTTTGTGATGGGCAAATCAATTTATTGCAGATCTTGATCTTGGCTTGTTTGCTTAGGCGTGCTGTACTGTCCGTCTGTGTTTCAGTCTTGACTATGGTAATCGCGCAAGGTAAGTCATCAGCTGCTGGCGTTGGCGCTGACGCCTCATACTCACTGGCTAATCTTAATGAAGTATAAAAATACATTTAGCGCTGCTATTTTATTGTTCGTATCTGCCAAATGTTTCATTTTTAATTTCTCTTTCGTTTAGAGCTATTTTAAGATTCAAAAAAAAAGGTCTTTTGTCGATTGCGACGAGCTAATCTCTATCTCGGTTGTTTGGCCGTTCGGTCAAGTCAGTTTTGACAAAGTGATAATTGCTAAAAGAATTGTGTTGGCTAGCTGGCTGTCCGCCTGCTGATTGACGATTGACGACTATTGGTGGCTCGGGCAACGATTGTTTGTTTGTTTGTTTGTCTGTCGATTTGGGGGAATACAAACAATTTAAAAAAGGTTATAATTAATGTGGTTACTTATTTACAATTAGCGCATAAATAATAGAAATGTTTTAAGCAGCCCCTTTCCCCCTCCCCACCACACACACAAAACGAACAGATTGCTATTCAATTGAACGTATCTTTACAGATCACCACCACGGCTCGTTGGTAAATAGACACATTTAGCTTTCTCAGCTGTTCTAATTGAATGTATAAATTGCTATTTAACAAATTAATATACGATTTATTCAAGTCGCATGTATGAATAAGGAGGCAAGAGAGATAAACCGGAATAGGAAAAATATGTGAGCAATTTTTACTTTTGTGTTGTAGAAACAATAGGGGAATAGAAAACTTTGAATGAAGAAATCCAAGGGGGAGAACACCTCTTGAAATTTATTTGGGTATCAAACTTGGATAAGAAGTACAGAAGTCCAGATTGATGAGTTCCTTCTAGAGAACTGTCCTTATATTTCCTTGGACTATAATATGAATAAATATGAGCTAAGACATGTCTGCTTATATTTAAAGTTCTCAAAAAAAAAAAACTGATAAACTTTATAAATACTTGCAGCAGAGTGTTAAAAAGCCACTTTTAGAAACTTAAACACCAATTCAATAGCTCATCGTATCACTATGGAAAAGTTGTTCCATAACGATAAGATTTTTACTTGTCACACCTGTCACATCTATTTTAAAATAAAGACATTCGGCAATTGTTTTGTAGAGCGATCCATTTGGCTTGCTTCCATCACTCAACCGATTTATTCTTGAGCAACAGATAACACGTTAAAGTCAATGACCAGAATACCAAAAAAAAATCTCAGCACGAAACAAATGGTCAAATTAACCTTTCAAAAGTATAAAATGAAAATGCTTGTCAAAATAAATAGGTTAAGATATTCTATATCATATTCCAAAAAAAACAAACAAGTAAAAGCGCTTTGGCCGGGCCGAATCCTATATACCCTACACTATAGATCCCATTTGTCAAGTTCATAGCCCTGTATCTCTTTATAGACAAACAAACGAAAATGGATAAAAAGTAGCATGAATTGGAGGTTCATCAAATTATGCACTGATTCGGATCAGACTTGCTTTGGATACTGAAGAAGTAGAACTACAATTTCAGCCAAATCGGATAAGAATGGCGACCTATAGAGGCTCAAAAAGTAAAATCAGGAGATTGGTTTATATGGGAGCTATATCAGGTTATAGACCGATATTGAGCACGCATGTTGAAGGTCATAGCAAAAGTCGTTGTACAAAACTGTAGCCAAATCGGATAATATTTGCGCTCTCTAGAGGATCAAGAAGTATAATCGGGAGATCGGTTTATATGGGAGCTATATTAGGTTATGGACCGACTTAGACCATACTTGGCACAGTTATTGGAAGTCAAAATAAAACACCTCATGCAAAATTTCAGTTGTACAAAATTTCAGCCAAATCGGATAAAATTTGCGCCCCCTAGAGGATTAAGAAGTATAATCGGGAGATCGGTTAATGTGGAAGCTATATTAGGTTATGGACCGATTTAGACCATACTTGGCACAATTATTGAAAGTCAAAACAAAACACCTTATGCAAAATTTCAGCCAAATAAGATAATAATTGAGTAGTTTAGAGGCTTAAGAGGTCAATATCTGAGTTTGGTTTATATCGCGGCTATATCAGGTTATGAACCGATTACGACCATACTTGGCACTGTAGTTTAAATTCAAAACACTTCATGCAAAATTTCAGCCAAATCGAAGAATAATTGCGCACTCTAAGCCTCTGCAGAAGTCAAGATCCGTAATCAGTTTGTATGGTAGCGTTATTGCGCCATCTAGAGACTCTAGAAGTAAAATCTAAAGATTGGTTTACATGACAGTTGGTATGTGAACCGATTTAGACAAAACAAAACACCTCAACCGAAATTGCAGATAAATCGGATTAGAATTGCACCCTCTAGAGGCTTAAGAATTCAAGATCCGAGATCGGTTTATATGACAGCTTTATCAAAACATGGACCGATGTGGCTCATTTACAATCCCCAGCGAACTACACCAATAGGAAGTATTTGCGCAAAATTTCAAGCGCTTAAATTTATTCCTTCGAAAGACAGCGTGTTTACGACAGACGGACCGACAGATGGACAAGACTGCTAAATCAATTAGAATGTCAAGACGATCAAGAATATATACACTTTGTTGGATCTCAGATCAATATTTCGATGTGATACAAACGAAATGATGAAATTAGTATACCCCCATCCATTGGTGGAGACTATGAAAAAAAATATAACGAAAGGGAATAAGTGAAACCCATTTTCGCCCAGTTTTTCTTTGAAAATGATTTTTCGTAATACTTGTCAATAACATGTCGGGGGCTTATTTTTTTGTGGGGAGTGCTTAGTCATTTTTCGCCTTTCTATACCCTATGTATACCTATTAATCAGAATTTTCTTCATTAAAATAAAAAAGATTGACCAATTTTCAATCCTCATCCATTTTATTCTGTACCAATACCATCCTTTTAGATCACATTTTTATTCTCAATCCTTTTTTATAACAAAATATTATTGTTTACGTTTTCTCCTACTGTGGCATTTATAATTGACACATTTTGAGATTCTTAATGTTTAAGGGCCAGGCCACTTTTGGTTTTCCGCAAATGACCCAACCTTCTATTATAAAGCTATGCATAAATCCATTATAAATCTAAAACGATGCTTAAAGAGGCATATATCATCCGCGTAGTCGATGTCTTTAAGAAAGAAGTCCTTTGTACCCCTACGAATGCTAATGGGTGCCTCCGCATTAGTTGCTTCTAAGACGTAGTCTTATAAAATTAAGAATAGCGTTGGCGATAGGATGCAAACCTGCTTCCCTGTTTAAGCAATCTCGAAAGGTTGGCTCTTTTTTCAATTGAAATGGAAAGAAACATCAGCTTTCATATACAGCTTCCTAATTAGCGTCTCTTTTCATTGAGCAAATGTGTGTCAAAAGCTCAAAGTCGGTGAATAAATCGTACAGGAGTGGATTTAGTTCCGCAGACTGTTCAATGATTGTATGCAAAGAGTTAGTGCGAGTTTGCTCCTCCAAAACCTTCCCTATACCTTTCAAATCCAATTCTCTCCTTAATTGCCACCTTTTCTATCTTTATTCATTCCACGCTCTAAGCCCACCCTATCCATATCCCTCTTTCTTCTATCCTAATCACTTTTTATCTCTTTCTAATCATTTTCCTATACCAATCCAATTCCTTTCCTAATCCAATCATTCCTATCCTTATCCTATCAATTACTTACGTTCCCCTATCCTTATCATTTCCTCACCTTATTTTGTCCCTATCATAACCCAATTACTTATCCCTTGACTACAGTTGTGTTTTTCCATAAAGTGACATTTTAACGAGTGCTGCCTAATTTGACATTACGATAAAAGCTGTTTGATAAAGTTTAGCTCAATGAGGGATGGAAAAGGGCTACATAAGTTAACATGCCAACTTAAGTACAATTTTCCCTACCGTATTATGTGTATATCCTCTGTCTATCGTTTTTGTACCTTCACCCATTCCAATCCCTTTAATTATCATTATTCTACCCCATTTATATCTGTCCTATACCTATTGCCCAACCCTATGCCTATCCGTGCCCTATACTCCACTACTACTCCAACTTAACTGATTATTATCTATGTATATTGACTTCTCACCATAGTTTTCTATTCCGATTCCTCCTATCCCAAATATATGTCTATCGTATCTTTACTCTATCACTATCATATCCTTATCCTATCCCTATAATATGCTATCAATATTTTATGTCTATTCCTATCCTATCGCTATCCTACACCTTCCTATCCCTATCCTATTCCAACTCTAGCCCTATCCTTTCCTCATCCTATACCTATACCTATCCTATCCCTAGCCTATCCCTATCCTATCCCTATTCCTATGCCTATGCCTATCCCTTTCACTATCCTATCCCCTATCCTATGCTTATCCAATCACTATCCTATGCTTATCCAATCACTATCCTATCCCTTTCCAACCCTACTCTATCCCTTTCCTACCTCAATCCCATTCCTATTTTAACCCTATCCTTTTCCTGTCCTATTCCTATTTTAACCCTATCTTATTCCTATTTAACCCTATCTTATTCCTATTTAACCCTATCCTACTCCTATTTTAACCCTATCCTTTTCTATCATATTCCTATTTTAACCCTATCTCTATCCTATCCCTATCATATCCTTATCCTGTCCCTATCCTGTCTCTATCCAATCCCTATCTTATCCCTATCCTATCCTTATCCTATAACTGTCTCCATCTGGTCCTATTCCTATTCTAACCCTATCCCTATCATATCCCTTTCCTATTCTATCCCTATCCTATCCTCATCCTATCCCTATCCTATCCCTATCCTATCCCTATCCTATCCCTATCCTATCCCTATCCTATCCCTATCCTATCCCTATCCCTATCCCTATCCCTATCCCTATCCCTATCCCTATCCCTATCCTATCCTATCCTATCCTATCCCTATCCTATCCCTTTCCTATCCCTATCCCTATCCTATCCCTATCCTATCCTATCCTATCCCTATCCTGTCCTTTCCCTATTTTTATTCCAATCCTATCCCATCCCATCCCAACCCTGTCCCTAATCCTATCCTTATGCTATTCATATCCTATCCATATTCTTACCATATTCTATCCGTATCGTATACATATACTATCCCTAGCCTATTCCTACCCTATCCCTATCCTATCGGTATCCCTATCCTATTCAATCTCTTTCCTATCCCTATTCTATCCTATCCTTTTTCAATAACTATCATAACCCCTTCCACTTTTATCTCTTCCTATCTGTATTCTTATTCCTTTCCAGCACTATCTTTATTACTATCCCTACTATCCCTATATGTGAGCTTGTCCTATCCTATTCTATCCTATCACTCTTTGATCTCCTCGAATTCCGATCTCTATCCCTATCCCTATCCAATCCTATCCCTTCTGTGTTCTTATCCTATCCCACCCCAATCCTATCCGATACCTATATAAACCTATCCCATACTATTCCTTTCTATCCCCCCAATCTATCCCATTCTCAACACTTTCTTGTTTACCCTATCCTACTTCTCCTATTTCTTTCCCAATCACTTTTTTAACACTTGCTATTCACTATTCTTGTATCGTTTTCATAAACTATTTCAAGTTCACCATGGCACTATCCAAATTTTATACACACCATTTATTATTGGTATCTTCATCTTACCTATCTCTTATCCTACCTCAATCATTTTGTATCCTTTTCATAACCTGCGATTACCGCTTGTTTGCCCCTATCCTATTCATATTCTAATGTTTACCCTATTTTATTCTATCCTATGCTTAAGTCTATTGCTGTCCTATTGTATCTTTATATGACCTTTCCCATTTTCACCTTCTTTGTTCATTTACATAACCTACCTATTTTTTGATATTTCAATTTCTTTTACCCCTTCCATATCTTAATTTCATTCAATTCCTATTCTATCCCCATCATACTCTATAGTAGCCTCAAACCTTTTTTTATTTCTATACTATTCTTATCGTATTCTTTCATTATCCTTCACTGAACCTATCGGCATCCTTCTCCGATTTCTATCCGAATCACTTTTCTATCCCCTACGCATCCCTATCCTATCCTTATCCGATTCCTATGCATTACAATTCCAATTCCAAACCCACTGCCTGTTTATCCATATTCTACGAACACCCTATTTTTCCCATATCGTAAGCTTACCCTTCTTATCCTCCTATTTCTATATATATCGCGTTTTCATCACGTTTCTTCACTCCCTCTCATATCCCTATCCTTTTCTTTCCCAAATATCAACTTTTTTTTATCTCTATCTATCTGTTTACATCTCCTTTTTCTACACAGTTGTCACATTTTTCCAATAGGGTACCTCAAAAAAAGTCATGCTTACAAAATCATTCGTTAATCTATTTTGCTCTTCCATACATCTTCTTAATGGGGCCTTCTCACTTTTTATTTTCGGTAAGTGACGGTACCTTTTATTATGGTATGATACTGACAATGACAATATAAGTTATCGAAAATTTGTTCATTGCTCGCCAACTGTTCCAAACTTTATTAAAATATACAAAATGGGCTTTTCTTCTTGTTTTATTTATGTGTCAAATGCTAAAAGCCACAAAAAGCTTCAAATCATAAAGAATGATTCACCTTGCCACAATAATCACAGAGTGTTGTGTTGTAATCGAATTGAATCACTTCGATTAATATGCAAAATAAAGCGAAATATGTTTGTGTGCCTAGAATGTTACATCGTAAAAATAGAATACAATCGATGCATATTCAATCAATCCATCATTCACAAACATTCGTACACGCGTTTATACCACAAACAATAAATATTGGATGGTCATTGAGACATACTTAAATGTCATTCGATATTTCCGGAATTGATTGCCAAATAGACTTTGTACGGGCATATGTCGTAAGTGAATGTACATTAGGGTGTAATCAAATAGGAAGTGTTTCTAAGCATACTCCCCTATTTGCCATTCTAGTGAGTATGAAATTCTAAAGCTCTATAATGGAATCTTGAGTAAAACGAAAAAGTTTGATACTGGAAAACTTGTGGGATGGGAAACTAGAAACAAGTTTAGAAAATAAATATGAAATTGAAATTAAATACTGGTTACTTTGTAATATGATTGAGAAGAATGGAATAGAAATAGCAAAAAGAAATAAACTGGGAGAGGAAGGAGGATAACAAGTTATTATACCTTATCATAGCGCTAAACTAAGTAAGTTAGTTCTCATTGATATCTTAACGGAACATTTATGGCAATTACGGGGAAACAGTTTTAGCTTTAGGTTAATTAGGATATAGAATAGGGATAGGCATGAGAGAAGAACACGGACAGTGTAGTGAATGTATATGGGTAGGATAGGGATAGTATACACTGAACGAAAAATAGCTAATTTTTATTGATATTACAATAATACCAAAACATTACCGTGTGGTATGGATAATGTAAAGCATTATAAATACCAGACGGTATTGTTTTGGTAATATTTCACGGTGTTGCTTTACTATCAATACCATTAATAACATCGGTGTAGGATTAGGATATGATAGCGCAAGGAAATGAAATAGGAAAGTGACAAAAAAGGTTCAAAGACTACAAGATTGGGATATAATGTTTACTGGAAGGATACGGATAGAATATGAACAGCATAGGTATAGAATAGGGAAAGGACAGAGATGGGATATAGATAAAAAATGAACACAGTATAGAGGGCGTAGAAAATCGATTAGAAAAAAGAAATTGTATAGACCGTGATCAGGATAGGAATGGGGAAATGAAGGAAATATGATTGGGAAATTGCCAGGATAGAGCAAAGCATGTGTGGAACAGATGTTCTGTCATAGCCAATTAAAGTAAAAATAAGTATGTAATACCTATAGCACTTTTCACTTTGCAAACTAGAATAATTATGATGCTCCCAAATGTTCACCAATCTGTTATATTCATCTGTTGAGTCTGCATATTCTATATTATTTATTTTATATGCAGACTTTCGTTTTTGCTATGTATTTTTATACCCACCACCGATGGATAGGGGTATATTAATTTTGACATGCCGTTTGCAGCACATCGAAGTATCTATTTCCAACCCTATAAAGTATATATATTCTTGATCAGCGTAAAAATATAAGTGGATCTAGACATGTCCGTCCGTCTGTCTGTTGAGATCAAGCTACATTCTTTGAAAATGGAGATATTGAGCTGAAACTTTGCACAAATTCTTTTTTTGTCCATAACCAGGTTAAGTTTCGGATTATATCTTGATATAGCCCCCATGTAGACCGATCCGCCGACTTAGGGTCTTAGGCCCATAAATGCAAATTTTGCCTATGAACATTCCACTAAGGAACAGGGGCAAACTTCTCCCACATCAATGAGTGCAGTCCGATTTAAGTTTTTGTTTTTAAGCTCAATGATAAGGGACCTCCTTTTTATAGCCGAGTCCTCTTTGGAGAGAAGTTCTACATGGCATAGTACCTCACAAATGTTGCCAGCATTAGGAGGGACCACCGCTCAAAATTTTTTCTGATGGTCTCGCCAGGATTCGAACCCAAGCGTTCAGCGTCATAAGCGGACATGCTAACCTCTCCCTAAGCCCCATAAAAGCCACATTGGCCCCCGCTACGGTGGCCTCCCTTAGCCCCATAAAAGCCACATTTATTATCTGATTTTGCTGAAATTTGGGACAGCGAGTTGTGTTGGGCCAGCCGACATCCTTCTTCAATTTGGCCTAGATCGGTCCAGATTTTGGTATAGCTGCTATAAGACCGATCCGCCGATTTAGGGTCTTAGGCCCATAAAATCCACATTTGTTATTCGATTTTGCTGAAATTTGTTGTTGTTGTTCTTTAATTTGGCCCAAATTTAGATATAGCTGCCATATAGACCGATCTCTCGATTTAAGGTTTTGTGCCCATAAAAGGCTCATTAATTGTCCGATGTCGCCGAAATTTGGGACAGTGAGTTAAGTTGGTCCCTTCGACATTCTTCTTTAATTTGGCTCAGATCGGTCCAGATTTGATTTCATTGAAATTTGACACGGTGACTTATGTTAGGCTTTTCGACATCCGTATCGTATGTGGTTCAGATCGGTTTATTTATATACATATGTAGCTACTAAAAAGATCAATATTTTGTTATACACAATTGAACAATGGCTTGTACTTATTACTATTTGGTCCAAATCGAAACATATTTCGATATAGCTTCTATGGGGCATAAGGTATGCTTTTTTCACCGGAATTTTACGAAAGGTGCTTTTGGTATATACCAGAGGTAATGGGTATCCAAAGTTCGGCACGGCCGATCTTAGCGCCTTTTTACTTGTTTAATATTAATGGCTTTACTGCTTTTGTTATTTATATGATATGCATTTTTATTTTATATAAAACCGTAATTACTTAAGCCTTAAAACATATTTTTTAAAATCTTTTTTACAATCGACTCATCAAAGATCCTTAATTCAAATTGCAACACCTGGGAAACAAAAGAACACCACTGCCACCAACACCACCATCATATGCCTATTTGTCAAGTCAAATGTCACATTTTGACAATTAAAGGCATTTAGCTCTCAACAAAGTAAATTGAATCAGCAGGGCAGCGAATTCCCAAAATAATTGCCAATTGAGAGCAAAATCCGAAGCGACAAAAAAATAAAAATCTGATTGTGATTTTTGTTTTGTTCTCATCTTCTTACAATTCTCGATTAAGAGCAAAAGAGCAAAAACAAAAACACGTTTTGTTTATGTTGATGGTATCGTTTGTTGTCATGGTATTTTTATTTTTTAATTTGTTCTACTCTTCCTCTTCTTGTGTTACTTTCAGAGAAGATATGCGTCAGCAGCCAGCCTGTGTAAAAGAATGCCAAATCAGAGGAGGCATTCAACACATAACTCAATACAGCTCAACTCTCCATCATCATCATCATCAACATCGCCGCGACATCATAACCTGTTGACGGTAGCGACACATTCAATGAACAACCATTTGGAGTGGAGCACTACAACAATGGATGGATGGAGAGCAAAAGTTGTTGTCACCTTATCCCACCCCGCCCCAGCCTTTGCCATTCATATTCAAGTGTTCGCTAAATCGTAATCAGAATAAAAAGTAAAAATAGAATATTATGAAAAGACCCACTCACTATCCAATAGTCTGTCCGTCCCTCCGTCCATCCAGGCGTCTATTTGGTAGAGCAGAAAAGGGCATAAGGCGGCAAAAAAAATTAAGGCATGCAGCCAGTCACAGTCGTCAAAACGGGCTGATCTAAAAATAGAAACAAGTGGTTGTCGGCTGGCTCTGCTGTTTTATGAACGTGAACGTCGTCAAATGAAATACAGCTTTAACACAACTCAACTAAAACAAAAGGTGAAAACAAAACTAAAACGTCGACAGAAATTGAATATGGATGGTGATATAGTGATATCGAATCGATTGCCCAAGAATTTGAAAGTTTTGCTAATAGCTTGAATCACTGTGGGAACCCGTCAATTGATACAGCTGCCTTTGTCAATAGATTTTCTGATATAATTGAACAGAATACAGTTGTAAAAGAAACCAGAGTTTTAGCCAAATCATTGCTTACACCGTGGATTAACAAAAATTTGCAATCTTTAATGAGATATAAAGAAAAATTGTTAGCAAAACGAAGAAAATGCGGGCGGAACAGCAGAAATGATTTTTTATTAAAAAATATAAGTAGAATAATTAAAGTAGCTGAAAGAAAATGCATGAATAAATACATTCATGGGAACATTGAAGCATTAAATGCAAATACTCAAAAAACATGGAAGTTCTTGAATGAATGTTTGGGAAGAAAAGAGAAAGCACAATGTATGCTTAGAGACGCAAATGACCAACTAATAACTGATGAAAAGACTAAATGTGACATGTTTAATAACTACTTTCTGAGTGTTCCAATTTTGTTGAAGCGACAAATAAGTCGTCTCCAAGATGATAGTTGTAACAAACTGTGTACGCTTACGCAGTGCAATTCTACTTTTTCGTTCGATTACACCAACAATGATGAAGTTTTGGATATCATTAACAATTTACAGAGTGATAAAAGTCCAGGTCATGACAATATTTCGATCAAAGCAATTAAACGATGCAAAGATACAGCAAGTGAACACATATGCAAAATTTTCAATACCATGGTTAATACATCCATATTCCCTGAAGTTCTTAAGGTTTCAAAAGTAGTACCTATACCAAAAAAATCTTGCTCTCAAACGATTAATGAATTCAGACCGATTGCTTTGCTATCGTGTATTGACAAAATTCTTGAAAAACTTATGCATACCAGAATCTATGGATATTTAACTGAATCTCAACAGTTATACGCAAATCAATTCGGATTTAAGAATGGAAGTGGAACACAAGATGCAGTCGTAAATGTTGTGAACTTTATATGTAAGGGTTTGGATGACAAATTTGGTGGTGTTGGAGCAATTTTCTACGACTTGTCGAAGGCATTTGATTTAATTGATCACGACATTTTGCTAGCTAAACTTCCTTTTTATGGGTTTCAAAATGGTTCTTTGCAGCTATTGGAGAGCTACATTAGAAATAGAAGACAGTATGTAGAAATCAATGGAGTTAAAAGTGATACTTGTTTTGTTCAACATGGAGTACCCCAGGGTAGTGTATTGGGACCTTTGTTATTTACTATATATATGAATGATATACCTAAACTAAAACTATACGGCAAACTTTTTTTATACGCCGATGATATCCTGCTCTTGTATCCCTATCACCATGAGGTAATTCTAAAATCACAAATGGAACATGATGCAGCAATTATAGCAGAATTTTGTCGAATTAACAGACTTGTTTTGAATTCTAATAAAACAAAAATCATACGTTTTCGACCGCACTGCACAATTGATGATAATTTTCACATAAGAATTGGAAACAGTCTTTTATATGAATCACGGTCAGTAAAGTACCTGGGTATACACTTGCAAAGTAATCTGTCGTGGGATCTGCATATACAAAACATCAAATCTAAAGTAGCACCTGCAATTGGAATTTTATATAAATACAAAAACAAGTTTGATATAAAGACAAATTTTTTGATTTACAACTCATTGATTCACAGTCACCTTAACTACATGTCAATAATGTACGGTTACAAAAAGAGTGGTCAACTAAAGTCATTGCAGCGAATACAGAACAAGGCATTGAGAAATGTTTATAATCTACCACGGACTTATTCAACGATTTCCTTGTATGAAGACTTTGCTAAAGGTATATTGCCAATACATGGACTATATAAAATGCAGATGCTTATATTTATGTTTAAATCAGTACGAAACCTCGTGGCTCCATCAATTATATTTCATAGAAATCAATCAACTTTTAATACAAGAAACAGCTCAAATTTGGAAGTTGCACGATGCCGTCTTGAATTGACAAAACAGAGAATTGAACATAGTGGATGTTCTGAGTTTAACCACCTCCCTCAACAACTAAAAAACATCTTAAGAATTTCAAAGTTTAAAACAGAGCTAAAAGCATATTTATTGAATAATGTGAGAATGCTTCTTATGTAATCAAATTTCTTTTATACAAAAAAATTTTTTTTTCCTTCTTTGCATTTAAATTGTGCGTTTTATTTCAATGGTACTAGACTTGCCAACTCGCCCCAATTATGTCTTTAAGGCGCTGGGGCACATTTTCTACTATTGTAAACACTTTTATTGAATAAATATGAATTACTTAAAAAAAAAAAAAAAAAAAACTAAAACGTCGACAGAAATTGAATATGGATGGCACAGTGTTGCCATGGTTACGAAAAATTGCACTGAATTTTTTTTTTGAATTCTTGGTTTATTTGTGAGAGAATTTTATACATTTATGTTGAAACTTTGTTTTGTCACTACGTCACGAGTTACAAAGGCAAAATATGGTCGCTGGGTGAGGTGGAGAGGTTATATGAAAATCAAACTCTATTCTTACACGCAAAAAATAAAACGCTTGGTATATTTTCGCGAAAAAAGATCTGTTTTATTGGAAGTACTATTTTTAACTGTGCAACATTTCTCTACAATGTTGAAAGTTAGTCGCAAATTTCCAAAATTTTGATGTAAAATTCACTTCGTCTATAGCAAACATTGACTCATTAAGCCGAAAATTCAAAACTTCTTTAGCACAAAAATGTTTCGATTGCCTTGTGTCTCTTCCATTTGGCAGGGAGGGTATCTCAAAATTTACTATTTTTGTTTTTTTTTTTTTTTTCATTAAGTAAAGCTGAGTCAACCACCAGTCAATATTGGTAGGATCACCTTCGTGTCCGGAAGTATACTCGAAAGTGACAGTTTTTCAAATTTTAATTTAAGTAGTGAAATGCTTGTATTTACAATACCACAAAAAATAAATCTCGCAACAAATGGCGCCAGGTTGGAGCCACCAAGAATTTCTTCAGCACACAGATTGTTTGATAAAGTTTTGCGCCATTAAGAAATATTTATAATTTGAATTTGTCACAAATTTTTGCAATTTTACCATAAACAAAGTCCGAACGTTTTCCATAAACAATGTTTACTTGACGAAAAGTCAGTTTATTGCTAATAAATTATTTTTTAGCATGTAACAAGTAAAAACGTGCTAAGTTCGACCAGGCCGAATCTTGGATGGTCTCCACCATGGATTCCTCTATAAATTTTACTTCATTCTCATTTACTCAGTTTGTATTTGAATTATTTTACAACAAATCGGGAATTGAGAAATCGGTATTAAAGGATCCTATATCAGAATATAGACCATTTCGAATCATACTTAGCAGGTATACTGGAAGCCATAACAGAAGTCTTTGTGCCAAATTTCAGCCAAATCATGTAAACACTGAGGACTCTGGGAGCCCAAGAATCCAAATCCTGCTTTGGTTTATATGGGGCTATATCAGTATATTGACCGATTTGGATCATACTTGGCATGGATGCTGGAAGTCATAGCAGAAGTCTTTGTGCCCAATTTCAGCCAAATCACGCTTCTAAAGGCTCAAGAAGCCAAATTCGGGGATTAGTTTATTTGGGTGCCATATAACTACACGGACCGATTCTGATCATATAGGCGTCTTTGCGTAAAATTTCAGCCAAATTGAAGGACAAATTAAGGCTTCTGGGGGCTCAAGAAGTCAAATCCGGGAATCGGTTTGTATGGGAACTATATCAGTTTATAGACCTTACTCGGCATTGATGTTGGAAGTCATAAGGCAAGTCTTCGTCTCAAATTTCTTAAGCCCCTATGGCTTTAAGGGGCTTAAGAAATCAAATCCGATGATCGGCTTGTAAACCGATTCGGGTCATAATTGGCATTTATGTTGGAAGTCGGAACACAAGTCTTTGTGTAAATTTTCAGCCAAATCGGATGAAAATTGAGATGTCTAGGGGTTCCAAAAGGCAAAACTGGGATCGGTTTTTATTGGGGATGTATCCAAATCTGAACCGATATGGCCCATTTACAATCCCAACGATCTACTTATCGATGTAGGTCGTTGGGATGCAAAATTTCAAATGGATATCTCAATTCGCTGAACACTATCGTGACTTCGACATCCTAAGGATGGAATTGCCGGACGAGACCTTCCTCGTAAACTACGCAGACGAAATTGCGGCAGTCCAAGCGGCGAGAAACACGGAAGGGACCCAGCGTAAGCTAACGCAGGTATTAATCCGCTCGAAGAACTGGCTACACGAACGCGGACTAGAGTTGACCACACACAAGACTGAATTAATTCTGCTAACCAGACGGCGAATCCCCCTGGAAATAGACATGCGAGTCGACAACGTAGTCATCACGACAAAGAAGGCGGTAAATTACCTCGGAATTGGACTCAATTCCAAACTAATTTTTGGTCCACAGATGAAATTCTCTGCTCAAAATGCGATCGGGCCCATCTGAGCAGACTTATGGCGAACATACGAGGGCCACTACGAAACTTTTGATGGAAGCTCATGGATGCTGTTGCAAGCTTTGGTAGAGCAGAAAAACTTAAAAAGCTCATTCCTTATTTTTGCGATTTATTTACTTAATTCAATCCATAGGGCTGAGACCTTGCAGATCTATAATGTATGTATGCTTTACACTTAAATTAAATTTAAAGACAAATTTAAATGTTTGCAAAACTTGTTACTCAGAGATAAACACCTAAAGGAGGAGATCGGCATGTTGAAGGAGAACAATTGTCACCACAGTCCCATTATGGATACAATAGGTGGTCAGAGTAAGCTGGGCAGAGTCTTAGACGAACTGAGATATTTAGGATAGATATCCCCAGCGGGAAAACTTGGGCGGATTGCTCTTCACATTCGGGAATTTTCATCAAAATTTACATTTTTCAACGCAACGTTCCTCAACGCGTTGGATTTATATTCGTGATTTAATTTTTAATAAATTTTTTAGAAGAGCAAACCCCTAGATTTTTGCGCATTTTCTGCGTAGAATGTATTTTAATGGCAAATGTACTTTAACCGTTCCTAATATATTTTCTTTATCTTAAGATTTTTATTAAGTTGCGTTTTTCCTTTTTATTTTTTTTATGTTTACCGTTTTTTTTTAATGTTTAGCTTTTTTAATTTTGTTTAAATTTAAACACATATGAAGAAAACCCAACAACGTTGGCATCCCTGTTTGGGGCCTATTGTCGCTCTTTATTATATGCTCTCTCTCTCTCTCTCAATGTTTTGGCAACAGGTTAAGGAAAATTTTTGCAGTTTCAAAATAAAGAAAAATTTTCTTCAATATGTAAAATTATAAATTTTGTTGTATGGGCATTATGTACTAGAAGAGGAAAGCAACAAAGGGTGGGGAAAGAAAGCAATAAAAAATTAATATGCGAATAAATATAAACTTACATGTTGATAGAGATGACAATTAATACGGGCAAACGAACGAAGGAACGAAAGAATAGAAACGAATGAGATAATAATAACAATAATAATGGGTATTATTATTACTATTAGTTGGAAAATATACAGCAGCAGGTGTTGTTGGTGGCGTTAAACTGGATTGATTGCTGGCTGGGGTGGTAGGTGGCAAAAGGTGAAGAAGTTAGCGATGATGCAGGAACGTTACAAAATTTCACTTTTTTCTATTTTCTACTTTGCTTTTAGTTTATTCGTATGTGGGAGGATTATGCATTAGGGATTATCTGCACTTATATTTCATTTTTCATTCTTTCACTTGACTGGTTGGCTTGTTTTTTGTTTGATGCGATCACTTTGTTTTTCTACGTCGGTTGATAAGCAGAACACAAAAGGAATAATAAATAAATTAATAGTTGGAACGAAACGAACAGCACTGAAATAGTATAACTGCGTCTCAATGAAGACAACACTTGCAATGGGGATTATTATAATGTGCACCCCACCCCCTGCCCCATTCCACTCGATAAGTACAAGTGTAAGTGGTGGCGGTAGTAACAAAGACACGGTAGCGTTAGCGGCTCTCTTAGTTTGTTGTTTTTTTTTTAATTTTTTTGTGATTAATGCACTTGCCTTGATCTCTCTGTGGGGGGGGGGGGGGAGACGTAGCCTGCTATAATTTTGAGTGAATGGCGGCGGCAGCAGCAGCACAGCGGAGTATTTATTGGGCAATCAATGAATGTGAACACAGGAAATGCAATCTTTCTATTTATTTATGTTTATTCATTGCATACACGTGTGTGTGCCAGCAAATGAGAGATGGCGAGAGAGAGTGAGTATGCCACTATGCTCATTCGTTCTCTGCTGTGGTTGATTCGCATTTTGTTTTTATATTTTTTTACTATACAAAGAATGCAGGCGGAAGACAAAATTATGCTTAATAAATAAATTCCTCTTAATAAGATTTACAAAATACCCTGACAGAATGACTGTTTGTCTGTCTGCCTGGTCTCCCCCCACAAATAAAATCTACTCTAAAACAGACACACAAACGCCCATTGCATGAATGCTGAAGGGGCTACCACAACCACCGACTTAAAATTGTCTTCATGGGCGAATCTTCATCCGAAGAAAAGGCATTCAATTATTGCTGACTCTGGGGAAGGGACGTGGTATTTTCCACGAAAAATCATTGCAGTTTGTTGAATTTTTTATTATTCTTGAGCTCTCATGCCTTTTGTCTATGCGTTGATCATCATACATAGTATGTGGTGGAAAAATGCAAAAGCCTGAGAGAGCAAGAGGGGCAGGGTAGTGGTGGGGATAAGTTTAGTTTCTTGTTTTTTGCGTTGTTCTTTCTTCTAAGGCGATGCCAACGCTATCATCGCTGACTGACTGACTGCCTGCCTTGCTGGCTGGCTATTAAAAATTTTATTTATTGGTTTGTTTTGTTAATTTCTCTTCAAATAACTACAAAAACAAATGATTGCAATATTTTGCATTGGGCTTTGGGCCACTTAGCCGGCTGTTGTTGGTACAAGTGGGTGTTGTGTGGATTATGTTGCTGAGGAGGTGGGTGGCTGAGGGAGTGGTGTGTTTGTTGTGTATAAGCAATGAGAAGCAAAGGAGCAGGGTTGCCATACAACTATGAAAGTTTTTTTAATAAGAAGAATAACTAATAAGTACGATATGGGTTGAGAAAATAATACGCCTTATGTCATGACAGGATTCACTAAAAGAATGTTAGGTCACTTGCGCAAACATAAAGTGGATAGGACCCATGAACATTCAGGATTAAGAATGCCAAAATTGCCGATTGAAAATATCATCAAATGGGAGAAAACGTAAACAAAGAATGAATGTAAAAAGAGAACAAGTTGACATCCTCAATGCCGAGTACTGCGAAAAATATAAAAAAATGTATGTCGGCTGATCGCTTGGCTTAACCTTATTCAGTGAATCTTGATGTCATGCTTACACTTATCGTTAATCTGGATTTGCAACGAGATTTCCGAAATCTCGTGTTTTGCAACGAGGTTTTCCATACATTTTATGTATGAGCATATACACTTAATTGAGGAGATTGCAGCAAATCTTCTGCAAAAGTTCTTTTGTAATACGAAAAATTCAAATGCTACTCTGGAATTGCAGTGACTACCGGTTATTATCGGTATTTTTGGCAGCACTTTTTAGAAACATCTGACATTTCCTAATTGAAATTATAAAATTTTGAAGTTAAATCTAACAGAATGGTTTCAATAATAAAACCGCTTACCACAATAAACAAAAGCTGAACGCTATAAAAATGCAGACAACAACAAAAATGCTGTTAAAATCATTGCTGCTATCAATTTTAGTTCGGAAGTTCGAAAACCAAATCAATTCAAATGTAGCGTAAACGGGTTTGGGAGATTTGATCAAATGAAGTGGATTAGGGCTCTAGTGTAAATGTGCTTTTTTATAAAGTTGGCTTTGTTTTTATAGCTACTACCGTAGAAACAATACTTTCACAGTTAACTTCAAAGTCAAATCGAAACTATGTGAGTTATATCCAAATTTAAACCTCAACGAACTGCATCAATGACTGTTTCAGATGACCATATTTGGATAAATTGTAGCTCACATATAAACTAATCTTTCAATGACTTCTTGAATTAGAAACCTCATATTGTATCCAATTTGTCAGAAACTTGTAATTATTTTCCCTTTAAAAAAAGTAAAATTTCCACTAAAATCGCTTACAGAAAAATCTAGGAGACTATATATTGTTGTAGCTACGATCGCTATTAATATACAGATTTATTCATTTTGAGATTAAATTATCCCGGCTATGGTCCCTAGATCCAGCTTCAGAAATTTGGACGGTTCAATTAGAGCGGACTCCAGTGGATAGTTTAGTTTGCAATACCATCCGGATCTTCCTTAGGCCAACATATTTCCGATCTTCCTAGGCAGGCCTTTCTCATTGTCAGGAAGGTGACAAAGAAAATTATACTAAACTCCTCGGTAGATATGTAGTTATATCATAAAACTTGATTTAGTATGTACTTCGTGTAGCGAAAGATCCGTATGCTGGTGTGTTCATATAAATACCAATGGAAATCAATGCTGTCCTTGTCGGCCAGGATAAAATTTTGTTTGTACTAATATTAATATACACACTTGGTACATATGGCAATAAAATTTGGGTTATAAATATTGCAATACCTATTTGGTAAAAAAATCTAACACCAAACGGTACTAATTATTTAAACTTTATCCGTTCCAGACGGGTATAGTTTTTATACCATACGGGTCTGCTTTACTATAAATCGCATATCTGGTATCAATTTTTTTTTTCAGTGTAGTCATCCTATAACCTCTGGTCAGGTTCCATCGAACGAATTTACCCCGTTTTTATAGAAATTACAAGCATTCAATAATGCAATATCGACAGCTATAGATGACGTATCTCCGTATTGCTATCAGTACTGCCTTTGGCCGTCTCAATAAGAAAGTATCACCCTACATATGTACTTACTGAAGTACCTTAAGTTCTTACGGTTTAATTAAACGTCTTTTTATTGTTCCTGCAATGTCCATTTCTTTTTCTGTATTAATTTATAGCATTTTTTGCATTATTATTTCCAGCGACAAAACTGTGGTATCCAAACGATGGCAACACTGCAAATGAGGGCCCCAAAACCACCATGCATTCGCCACGAGAATTTAACACACCACAGCACAAAGCCGACTGTTTGGCCTCAGTTACTCAAACAGTGGTGTACGACAACAACAACCAAACCAAAAAAACCACACCACACATCAGAGAGAAAGAAGGAATTACAAAAAGAAAACAACAACAAACAACACCACCAGTTGAGTTGTGTGAATTGTTGTTGAAGGAAAGATAAGATATGACCACGGTGCTGGTGGTAACGTTGGTGTTGTTATTGCTGTAAGGTAACGAGGGCGCGCGGTATATCCACAAATAGGTACTTATTTGACAATTTTATAACAGGCGGGGGTAGCGTTGAAGCTCACTCTTCTTTATCTATTGGTATGATGGTCACTTGAAAAAATTTTCCTACAATTTTTAGACATTTATTGGCATTATATTGCGATCGCTAGATTGATGTGTTGTTATTTCACACTACCACTTTTAAGGGCACTTTTTAAGAAGAATTGTAGAAGTTGGGGGGTGGGGTAGGCATTGTATTACTTTAATGAATTTGTTGGCTGAGTCCCAAACCGAAAGAGCAGCACCACACTCAAACACTCTCAGCGAATTATGTTTAGCTCTCTATTTATATATTTATTTTAACTATCTTCAATATTTTTTCTTCATTTTTTTGAAACTTAACTATGAACTAAACAAAACAAAACAAAAGCGAAAATGTTGGAATTTTTTTTTCTAAAATTGAACTTTGCCTTTGTAGTGTTGTTGTTTTTCGTTTCTTCTCTAATGGTGTTGTATTTGTTTTCACTATTCTCACACTTGAAGCACTTATTTTTTCTAAGCTGTTATATTTTTTTTATTCGTTGTGGTGTTTAACAGCAAATATTTTTATTTTCTATAGGCACTTTTTCTTCATTTTTTGTTGGATTTCATTTCATTTTCTGTATCAATTTTCTATTTCAATGGGTTTTTTTTTGTAGTAGTTTTAATTTCTTTTTCCTCTATTTTTATTCTTTCTTTTTTTTTTGTTGTGTTGTCACTGAATAGAATTTATTTTCCACACCTCACAGAGCGCGTTGTTTTGTTAAAGAGTCGTTGTTAGCTACTGAGCTGGCATTCTCCGATGGGTCTGCGCCGTTAGCTGTTGGGACCATCAAAAACAAAGTTAATCGCTGTGCCGACAGAGAGTGTGTAGTGTGTTCGTTTGTGTATGTGTGTGTTTGTATTGTTTGCTTGCTTGGCATATTTTTTCTTTGTTTTAGGCTCCCATATTCATGCTCTTGGGAACCATGCTCTATGATCGTGCTCTTTTATATTTATGCTCTGTTGGAGCTCTTTAACTGACTGCTTGCTGAGGAGTTGTTGGGCCTTTCTTGTACATATGTAAGTATCAAGAGCACAAGAATAACACAGAGAGCTTGTTTTAGCTACTGCGCTAGCCATGCTTGCTTATCAGTCGAGTGCATGTTATTGATTTCTTGTAGGGTTGCCAGTACGGTTGTCCCCCAACAGAGTTGCAAATGCAAAGATGGGGAAAATACGTTCTTCTAATAATAAACTCAATTAAATTTCCAAAAAATAAACGGATGAATCGATTTTATTGCAATTTTCACAGAAAGTGTAGAATAACGGACTCTGTGGTGTAAATAGGGTACATCATTTTTAAATATCTGTGGGATATTTTTTCAAATACGCTAACACTCGGAGGTGGGGGAGGAATTTTCCATCCCTAATCTGAAACGAAATTTTAGGCTCCAGTGTGTGAGGGGGCAACTCTATCATAAAACCTATTCTTAGGATATTAAATCCGATCATAACAATAGGTCTGTTCGCGTACTTTTTCAGTAAAAATCTAAACATTACCCACAAACACTATTTTTTGTTAATTACCTTTGAATTTTGTATGCTTTTTGTGTTAAAATTTGTTTTTTTTTTTCAGAAAATAGCTGACTTTCATAAAACATAAAGTTGTAAATTTCTGCTGGCAACAAAAATTCCCATCGGAAATTTGCAGATTCTTAATTTTCAATATGTCAAAATTCGCTCTCTTTCACGCAATCTTCTGCTGGCAAATAAAGTATGCGAACCACTTCCCGTAAACATTTTTACAAATTTCCCCAAACATATATGCAAGCCGATCATGACAATATGCCTTCAAGAAGACATACAAACCAACCTTTAGTACAGGGATTTTACCTTGGCGGCTTTCTTAGACTATAACCTTAAGTCGGGACAGTACAATGCATGTTTAGAAGGTTGGTTCGGCCGATTCTCACCTGTGCAGGGCTGCCATACGTGACCATTTTACATGGTGGTATGGTGGATTTTTGGCCTTTGGAGCTGACGATTTTTGCTTTGAATTCTTCTTTGTTTTTATACCCACCACCATAGGATGGGGGTATGCTAATCTAGTCATTCCGTTTGTAACACCTCGAAATATTGACCTAGGACCCCATTAAGTATATATATATTCCTGATCGTCTCGACATTCTGAGTCGAACTAGCCTTGTCCGTCTGTCGAAATCACAATAGCAGTCAAACGCATAAAGCTAGCCGCTTGAAATTTTGCACACATACTTAATATTGATGTAGATTGCTGGGGGATTTCATTTTGACTTCAACTCGGCTACCGGGGCGCCATTTTACAAAATTGGGGGGGAAGAAGATCCTATCATTGAGGAAGACGGTGGTGAAGAGCATGCAGACATTTCAGATCAAATTTCTGAAGACGAGTTTGAGGAATGTGTGAATAACCGTTCACCTGATGACAGTGGAACCGGATCTCCGAAATTAAGGGAAGGTCGGTGGAGACTGCCCTGCACGAGGTTGTGTATAAAATAGAAGAATCCTTCGATGCCAAAACGTACACACTGGCTGTATGCATTGACATCGAGGGGGCTTTTAACAATGTGCGGACCGACACGCTGATCTAATCCTTAAGCCAGTACAGGGTGGACCCGGTCCATAGAGACTGGATAAGCCATATGGTAAGGAACAGGTGGATAAATTGTGTGGCCCATGGCATAAATATAAGGGAGAAAGTGGCATAGGGCACGCCACAGGGGGGCATTTTATCGCCAGTCGTATGGGTGACCACCATAAATGACCTATTACGGATGCTGACTGAGGAGAGATTTGGAACTGTCTGCTAGGCAGGCGATGTTATAATACTTCTAAGGGGTAAGGATCCGAACGAGCTATGCAGAAGGGCCGAAAGGGTCTTGCATATGCCAAATACGATTTTTAAGCTCAGTCTATAACCTCCCATGTAAATCGGTCTCTCGATAATCCTTGTTCGGTTCCTTGAAGTTTTAAACGCATGGTACTACCTATTGTGTCGAGATGCTATTGAAGCCAAGAATGCGGCATATGGAGCAACCCTGCAATCAGTAGCTACGCGTCAGATGAAGGAGATTTATCGGGAGAAAAGGTGGGAGGAGAAACGTCTATTCTGCAGAAAGAACAAGGAAATGGAAAGATGTGAATGTGAGCGAATTGAGATGTGCAGGAGTTAAAATGAAGTCCGCAAATTCTACCAAAGAATTAAACATCAAACCGATGAAGGAAGAAGGAAATCTGGTAACTGATACAGTTAGGATGCTGAGGATATGGAAAAAACATTTTACCCAACTGCAAGTGTCCGACGTTGGCGGTGAAGAGGATACCGCAGAACCAATCAATGATCATGGTATAGAGTGTTTATCTCCTAGTCACAATGAGGTCCAAGTAGCAGTGACCAGACTAAAGAACAACAAGGCAGCAGGAGCCGCCGGGTTACCCGCTAAACTATTTAAGACCGAAGGCGACACGCTGATAAGGCGTATACATCAGCTTATCTGCGCAATCTGGCCAGAAGATGGCATACCCGATGATTGGAACCTCAGCATACTATGTCCCGTACACAAGAAAGGAGACAAGATGGAATTTGCCCACTACAGACTAATAAGTCTCTTCCCCATCGCATACAAGATACTCTCGAGCGTACTGTGTGAAAGATTAATACCAAAAGTCAATGAGATAATTGGGCCCTATCATTGCGACTTAAGACCTGGGAAATCCACCCTGGACCAGATATTCACACTGTGCCAAATCCTGGAAAAGTCCCGGGAAGGACAAATCAACACTTACCATCTCTTTGTTGACTACAAAGCCGCTCTCGATACCCCTTTGCGTTCAAAGGTATTTCAAGCCATGTCTGAGTTTGGTGTCCCAGCAATATTAATAAGACTCTGCAGGATGACACTTGCTGATACGCGTTCTTCAGTAAGAATAAGAAATAATCTCTCGGAACCATTTGATACCAAACGAGGTCTCAGACAAGTGGTAACTGCTGCCTTTGAAAGAATCGAAAATGGGTCTGGCAGTAAATGGGTTTAAGACGAAATGGATGTTTTCAACTCCCAAAACGCCTTGTACAACCGAGCAGATAAAGAAAATGGAGAAAATTGGGAACCACCGCCCACCTTTGAGATAGTTTGTAACTTTATCTACCTTGACACCGCCGTAACCGAAACAAATGACACCAGATTTGAGATAAAGCGAAGAATAATACTGGCAAACAGATGCTACTTTGGACTAAGTAAGCAGTTTAGAAACAAGGCCACCTCTCGACAGACAAAGATTACACTATTCAAGACACTGATACTACCCGTGCTGTTATATGGTTCTGAAGCATGAGTACTTGTGAAAGCAGATGAGGCAGTGCTTGGAGTATTTGAGAGAAAGATTCTTCGTAAAATATATGGACCAGTTTGCGTTAATGGAGAATATAGGCAACGTATAAACCACGAGGTGTTTGATCATCAAAATACAACGGCTGCGTTGGATAGGTCATGTTGTCAGAATGGATGAAGAAGCTCCAGCAAAGAAGTCTTTTGAAGACAAATACGGTTGTACACGCAAACCGGAAAGAACAAAAGCCCGATGGAAAGATCAAGTGGAGGGAGACACCTCGAAACTTGGTGTCAGAGATTTTAAAACGAGTGCAGAAGATCGAGGCGCTTGGAACGCTATTCTACGTTCGGCTAGTGGAACAAATGTTCTGTCATAGCCAATTAAAGTTAGTATGTAAGTAAAGTATAGGCTCTTGCATTATGCATCCAACATTGTCGCACTCTTCCTTTATTTGTCTGCAACATGATGCACCAAAAGATAGCTGGCAGCGATTGGTCGGGTTTGTGTGTGCAATTAGCTTTAAGATCGTGTGCGAGAAAAATGACTCCTTTGCTACTGGCTGTTTGTCTCTCTATGACTATTCCCGTAACTATTACAACGCATTCAGGGTCTTTTTCTTAAAAGTGTGAATATTTTGCGTTCAACCCTTTTTTTTCAAATCGTTTGTTCTTGGGCATCTGACTATACCCTGTATATGGTTCTACCATGGTTTTTATGTTGTTTTCTGTAGTTGTTTTAAAAATGAATCAAAAGTTGATAGCAGAGAATTTTAAAAATCATTTTGTCTCTATGTTCGTTCAAGATCAGTTATTTTCTGGCTGGCATATATCACCGGGGTAATTACCAAACCAACGGTTTTCCAACTTAATTATTAGTCGACAAACCGTCCCTCCGTCCGTCCCTCCGTCCGTCCCTCCGTCCGTCCCTCCGTCCGTCCCTCCGTCCGTCCCTCCGTCCGTCCCTCCGTCCGTCCCTCCGTCCGTCCCTCCGTCCGTCCCTCCGTCCGTCCCTCCGTCCGTCCCTCCGTCCGTCCCTCCGTCCGTCCCTCCGTCCGTCCCTCCGTCCGTCCCTCCGTCCGTCCCTCCGTCCGTCCCTCCGTCCGTCCCTCCGTCCGTCCCTCCGTCCGTCCCTCCGTCCGTCCCTCCGTCCGTCCGTCCCTCCGTCCGTCCCTCCGTCCGTCCCTCCGTCCGTACCTCCGCCCGTCCCTCCTGTCTGTCAAAAGCAGAGGGCGCAGTTATAATACAATTTGGCTGAAATTTTATACAATGGCTTCTCCCATGACCTTCAATATAAAGGGTGATTTTTTTGAGGTTAGGATTTTCATGCATTAGTATTTGACAGATCACGTGGGATTTCAGACATGGTGTCAAAGAGAAAGATGCTCAGTATGCTTTGACATTTCATCATGAATAGACTTACTAACGAGCAACGCTTGCAAATCATTGAATTTTATTACCAAAATCAGTGTTCGGTTCGAAATGTGTTCAAATTTTGAAAAATTTTGTTCAGCGATGAGGCTCATTTCTGGTTGAATGGCTACGTAAATAAGCAAAATTGCCGCATTTGGAGTGAAGAGCAACCAGAAGCCGTTCAAGAACTGCCCATGCATCCCGAAAAATGCACTGTTTGGTGTGGTTTGTACGCTGGTGGAATCATTGGACCGTATTTTTTCAAAGATGCTGTTGGACGCAACGTTACGGTGAATGAACACATTTCGAACCGAACACTGATTTTGGTAATAAAATTCAATGATTTGCAAGCGTTGCTCGTTAGTAAGTCTATTCATGATGAAATGTCAAAGCATACTGAGCATCTTTCTCTTTGACACCCTGTCTGAAATCCCACGTGATCTGTCAAATACTAATGCATGAAAATCCTAACCTCAAAAAAATCACCCTTTACATGTGAAACATGGTCTGAATCGATCTATAGCTTGATACAGTACCCATATAAACCGATCTCCCGATTACGCTTCTTGAGCCCCTACAAGGCGCAATTTTTATGGACTGAATATTACCCAATGACTTTTACTAAGTCCTGATCTATGTCCTTGGACCCATAAATGCCACATTTATTACCAGCTTTCGCTGGATAGTTGTGCCGAGTATGGTCAAAATGGAACCATGTTTGGTAAGTAATTACCATTTTTTTTCATTCAAGATCTTGGGTCTATAAGTGGACCATGCCGACTATGGTCCATATCGGACCTTATTTGGACTTAGCGGACATAAAGCTAGATTTCCATATAGGCTTTAGACTATTGTTTAATACTTTTCTATCCAAGAATAGTATGGCAAAAAACATTTAAAAGTCAGCAAAAGAGTGATGTTGCTAGAAGCATTTGACTGGTTTCCAGTATCGCCATTTCATTTTCGACGCGATATAGGAAACCTGTCAAATGCTTCTATCAACAATGGAATCTCAAAAAAATTAGATTTTGGCAAAATGTTCAATAAAATACATTTCAATGAAAATATTTTTTTTTTTAATTCCTTTAAAAATCAAATTTCTATTTTTTCTATATTAAGGAAATTATTTGTGAAAATAAAAGTTTAAACAAATTTTCTGTGAAAATCGGATGTTGCCGTAATTTTAAAGAATATTAAATTTTGGTGATATTTTCAATGAAACTGAAAATTAAAAAAGAAATGCTTTAAAAAAATATAAATATCAAATAAATTTTTTACATATTACAATTTTTAAAAAATTTTCTAAGAATTTTTAGCGAAAGCCAAATGATGATTAACATTATTTCCACCCAGTTTTTTCATTTTCAATGGAATACAGTACATCATTTTGGTACTGTATAGTCCACATCTAAGAATGCATTTTATTTGTTAACCAAGTCATGCACCAAACAGCCAACAAAATGTGTCTCGGCTAAACAAAAATACCGCTATTAATGTTATAGAATATTTCTCCCCAAGAATTCCCACTATTAACATAATCCCTGTCTCAACAAAATACCCTCACTTTTAAAACTCCGCCCATTGATCCAATTTGGTGGCTCTCTTGGCAATTGCATTGGTATTGGTGTGAACACAACCACTTTGTTTCCCCTTCTCATTGTATGAGAGAGTGAGCAAATGAGTTTTCCCTCCATGTTATTTGTGTTGTTGTTCCGTTGCCGTCTTCTTGTGTGTTGTTTCTTTTTCTTTAGAGAAGGCCACCCAATTGAGACGCCATATCCTTCTCAGCATTGAAAATGAATTCTTCTACTTAGCACGTGACGTTGAGCGGAGTAGTTCAGAGCAAATGGCTGCTGCTGTTTCCGGTTGTTTTCTTGTTGTGTGTTGCGGCGAGTGTTGAGTGCGCCCTAATGGGTGGCATCCACCCACCCATTGTGGCCCTCTCAACACTGGTAGATTTAATGTATGGATGGCTATGGTATGGGGTATTTGAGTGGGTGGGCTTGATTGCTATGTTTGGGGGGTATGTGTGTGGTTTGTTAGGCCAAGAGATTTCAAACAAATTGAATGGGTGCTGCTATGCTGTGACGCCGTCGACGCAACTGTTGTTGGGTTCACATTCTGTTTTAATGCTTCCACAGCTTCTGTCGACTGCTACATCGTCAGTCATTCGAGTCACTCCAGCTACAGGAGCAGGGGAACAAAAGTTGATTAGATGGATTTCGTTTGGTTTTTGTGTTTTTAATCACACACCAATTTCATTTATTAAATCTTAGCATCAGCATCAGCACAAACAAACATCCTGAATGCGAAATGCATTGCTGCTGACTGTTGACTTGTATGAATGACTAACTGACTGACTGACTAGCTGGCTGGTTGATATGGTGCCGCCTGTTTTGGTTGGGTGGGTGGCATCAGCATTTCCATCTGTTTCACTCGCAATTCTTTCGCTTAGTTTCTCTTTATTTTGCTTTCTTTTGTGCTTTTAAAATTCATTTCATTTTGCCTGCCACTGCCAGTGGTTGTCTTTGTCATTGCGTTTAGCCATTTGTCGTTGTTATTCTTGCCTTGATGTTTACGTCGACTCTTTTTCTTTGGTAGATGAATGAATGTTGCTGTGAAATGATTTAGTGTCGCAAACAATTTTGTGCTATGATTATCACTAAATCAAAAATTTCTTCTTCATACGAAGAAAACTTGGAGAAATTAGATTTTATTAAAAAAAAACGCAGAAAACAACTTGAAAGTTTTGATTTTCTGGAATAGGAAATTTACGTAAATTAAATATAAAAATAAATAATAGAGGCCTCTTATCATTGAGCTTAAAACTTGAATCGGACTGAACTCATTGATATGCGAGAAGCATCATGGGCAAAATTTGCATTTAAGCCGTGCAAAACTTTTCTACGATGAGGTGTCGCTCAGCGGCACTCTGGACTAGGCTAAAAGAAAGAGTTCTCTTATCAGAGAAGAAAAAATTTTAATTCTTCCGATTTTAATGGATTGGTTTCTTATAACGTTTGATAAGTTTGTCCAATTTCTAAAATCCTCTATTGTACACAAGTCAAACTTAACCCAAATCTTAGGGAGAAAAGTTTTTGAAAAAATATAGCAACATTTCTTCCAAATTCAAGAAAAATTAAATTTCCATTGTTAGGTTAGGTTTAAGTGAAAGTCTGCCATCAGACTCACTTAGACGTTTTCGAATCTTCACATCCCCTATTTCAGACAGGTTCTTAAAGAAATTAGAATCTTCAGTGGAACTCCTTCCGACTGCTAGTGCGGGACACACACGCAGAAGGTATTTTATAGTCTCTTTCTCTTCGATGTCCTCACAGCAAAAGTCGTTGCGGAAACTTACAGTCTGTTAGAATGTTTTCCGATTAGACAGTGACCTTTCATCACGGACACAATGACTGAGACGTCTGTTCTAGCCAGTGACAGCCAAGCGGTAGACCTCTTCAAGTCTAGATTAGTCCACATTGTTATGGAATGCTCACAGCCCCCCTCTTTGTGACCATCTAACATTGGTCGTCCTTCGGACCTGGTCCTTAAAACTTAGCTTACATGTCGCTAGAGGCATACCCACAGATTCCAGTTTCTCTGGAATGTGTAGGGTAGATCCAAGCCCCACAAGCTCGTCCGCTTTACAATTCCCTGGGATATCCCTGTGGCTCGGCATCCAGAACAGGTGAATTTTTAACTGTTCAGCCATCTCGTTGAGAGGTCTGCCACAGTTGAGGGCGGTTTTTGTGTTCAGAAATACGTTCTCTAGGGATTTAATGGCTGCCTGGCTGTCTGAGGATATATTTATGCCAATCCCCGTTATGACATTATATCTTAGCCATTCCACCACTTCCTTAATTGCAAGGATCTCCGCTTGATACACGCTGCAGTGGTCGAGTAACCTTTCCGATAGGACCAATTCTAGTTTTTCAGAGTGCACTCGTCGTCTAGACCTTCCGTATAGAAGTCTATGTAACTACTATTACCAGGGATATCATAGCCACAATCGGTTCTATTAGGAATAGTGGTACAATACTCTTTATCAAAAAGCAGCTCAGATAGGGCCGCACTGCCTGGAACAACGGACATTGTACCTAGGATGACACAGTGTCCGGACACAATGACTGAGACGTCTGTTCTAGCCAATGACAGCAAAGCAGTAGACCTCTTCAGTGTCCGTAGCCGTCCCATGACCAAAGAGAAAGCTCCCTTAGCCTCACGGCAGTGATCGCAGCAATTTGTCTAGCCACAATTTCCAGAGGCATAAGATGTAGCATTAAATTCAGTGATTCCGAAGGTATCGTCCTCAGTGCGGCTGTAATGCACAAGCAAACCATCCTTTGGATCCCATTGACTATTGAACAGTAGGTGGACTTTTGAAGCGCCGTCCACCAGACCACAACACCATATAGCATTGTAAGTCTGACAACTGCAGTATATACCCAGTGCATGACGAGGGGTCTAAACCCCCAAATTTGTCTTACTTGTTCATTCCAAAATGTTGGATTTGAAGTTCAATTTCCTAGCTAACAAAACACCCAGATATTTTGCGCTTTCTGTAAATGGAACATTCTCTTCTCCCAAGGAGACAGGTGCCACTGTAGCACCTGTCACCAGCTAAAAAGAATTACTTACGCCTAGATCACTTTCGGTAGCCCACTTAGCTGTTGCACGTTGAGCTTCCTGAATTATATCGCTTAGAGTCTTGGGAAACTTTCCCCTAACCGCAATAGCCAACGTCATCAGCCTGCCGTAATGCATCTTTTAGTAAATAAGTTATTAATTAACTTTCTTACGGTAGAGTTGATGCCCAGAAACTCCAACTCCTTCATAGTTAAATGTCGTTAAAATTTTATTTGAATACATGGAAAATTTTGTTAAAATTTGATTGTAATTAAAAAATTTGGCAATTTTTTTCAAAAACATTTTCGTAGAAGCTAAGAATATTTTTATACCCTCCACCATACGAGGGCGCAGTTCTTATCCGATTTGCCTGAAATTGTGCACGTAGTGTTTTGGTATCACTTCCAACAACTCTGCTGAGTATGGATCAAATCGGTTCATAACCTGACATTGGGTCTTGACTTCTTAAGCCATTAGAGGGCATAATTCTCATCCGATTTGGCTGAAATTTTGCATGAAGTGTTTTGTTATGACTTCCATCACCAGTGCTAAATATGGTTTAAATGTTTTCCATGTTTTGATATAGCTGCCATATAAACCGATCTTAGGTCTTGACTTCTTGAGCCATTAGAGGGCGCAATTGTCATCCGATTTGGCTGAAGTTGTTTGTTATGGCAACTATGCTAAGTATGGTTCAAATCGGTTCATAACTTGTTATAGCTGCCATATAAACCGATCTTGGATCTTGACTTCTTGAGCCGCTAGTAGGCGCAGATCTCTTCGATTTGGCTGAAATTTTGCATGAAGTTGTTTGTTATGACTTCCAATAACTGTTTTAAGCTTAGTTCAAATCGGTTTATAACTTGATATCACTTCCAACAACTGTGCTGAGTATGGTTCAAATCGGTTCATAAACTGCTGCCATGGAAACCGATCTTGGGTCTTGATCATTAGAGGTCCCCATTCTCTTCCGATTTGCCTGAAATTTTACATGAAGTGTTTTGTTATGACTTCCAACAACTATGCTAAATATGGTTGAAATCGGTTCATAACTTGATATAGCTGCCATATAAACCGATCTTGGATCTTGACTTCTTGAGCCGCTAGAGGGCGTAGTTCTCTTTTGATTTGGCTGAAATTTAGCATTAAGTACTCTGTATGACTTCCAACAAATGCGATAAATATGTTTCAAATTGGTACATAACCGACAAATGCGATCCATGGTGGAGGGTATATAAGATTCGGCCCGGCCGAACTTAGTTTCGAAATATTCGTCTAAGACCCCATTAAGGTTATATATATTCTTAATTGTCTCGACGCTCTGAGTCGATCTAGCCATGTCCGTCCGTCGATCTGTCGAAATCACGATAGCGGTCGAACTTAAAATTTTGCACAGATACTTAGTATTGATGAAGATAATTGGGGATTGCAAATGGGCTTTCCTTTTGGGTGTTACAAACAAATTCACTATAACAAACAATACCCTGTACCACAGTAGTGGTGTAGGGTATAAAAATGATTCAATTCTCGAGAAAGAACCGTAAGGTCTCACTTGTTGTCTCTTTGTTTCAATTTCACTGTGCCCTAGCGTATGATGGTATTGGTATTAAGTGACTCTGCCAAGTGTATCTGAGTGTGTGTGTGTGTGTCACTTCTCTTTTGTTTAACTTTTGTTTTGGTGTGAGGGCATATTAAGCACTTTAGGTGAAGAGAATTTGGGTCTTGTTGTCTGTCGCAATTTTATTAAAATGTTATTAGAAATTATTTTTGTTGTTGTCTGTCTGACAAAGCCCATTGTGCCCAACATATTGAGAGAATGAACAGCAATATGACATTGATGATGATGGCAGCGGTGGTGATGGCGGCGGCAACTTATGATGATTATCATTATCATGTATGGTGTTGTTGTACAACTGGGGATTCGATTATAACAACATTTATTGGATGATTTAATTTTATTTATTTATCGTAAAAATAACAAAATTTATTTCATTTTGTCTACGCCGAGAGTGGTAGAGGGGAAGTTTTCAAATACACATCATCATAATTCAATTGAATTCTTTAATTGAAATTGTCCACTCAATTTTTATTAATAAAAATTTGGCAAAATATTTTTTCGTTTTTGTTTTGTGGGGTTCTCAAATCAAACAAAAATGCATTTATTTTTATTGAAATTTTATTAGAAACAAAATGTCTTTCATACGTAATGTGATTAGGTGGAATTGATGATAGTTTGTCAGGCTATATGTTGATCTTTAGTAGATGAGGGAAATTGAATTTTGTGACTTTTTTTTTGCTTTAAATACACACAAGAACAAAATCAAAGGTGTCGAAGAGATTCTGAATTTGTTGGGGCTTTTGGAGATAGATTCTATAGAAACTCAAGCACTTTAGAAATTCCCAGTGGACAATGCTAGACGTACGTCCATCAGTGTGTCCATAGTTTCTCATCGAGAATATTTCAAGCGATTTGCCAAATACACCCATATGGAATTTGTAACGTGTTTTTGTCGAAGGCTAAGGTAAGTTCAGTCGTCTCCAGGGTCAAACTAAGGACCCACCAACCTTATAGGTAGAGTTACATACCTCACGCAGCACTTATGCATGCTTACGCATGCATGTCAGATAGGATAGGAAGAGTGACTATGTACGGGCAAATGTAATTTGCCACGTTACAAATTGTGATAAGACTCCAGAACCTGCATGAATGGTCCCAAATAAGCCAAATCTAACTCCCAATAATACCGACTTTTAGACTTATACTCTTGGAGGTCATAAATGTCATCTAGTTTAGGAGATGGGTTTCATAACCTGAAAAAGTTTCTACATAAAGCGGACTATTCAGTTTAAATTCTTGTCCTGATTGGTGCTGTTGTAGGGTTTTAAGGGGTGGAGCGGCACCCCTCAAACTTGGCCCAAAAAACTAGAAACGTATTTTACTCCTTAAAACCTTTCAACTGTGTCCCATATTTTAAAAAGCAGATGTAGGGTTTGTCCACAACCTTTTGTTTCGACTTTTCATATAGAAGGGTTGGTATAATTGGTTGTCAGTGCCTTGGGCATGAAAAGTACCTTTACATTGCAGGCACAACATACTGCCGAAGCACCAAATTTAAAATAATTTTTCTTATATACGTATTTCAAATAACGGTACTTAGATTTTTCTGAAAAACTAATCCTTAAAAATGAATAACCATTCTCAACATAAGATTTTACAGCTGATCGATCTAGCCTTTACTATGTACAGACCAAAGCTGTTTTGAGCAAACCACTCGTTTTCCCTTTATAATGCTCTGAAAACGACTTGTTTTTCCTTTACAATTTATAAGGATATGAAATGGGAGGAAAAATGAGTCATCTAATATATGTCAGTCCATATTAATGTCTAAATTGTGATGAATAATTATGTCAAAAAATTAAAATCGAATTTTTCTCAAAAAAAAAAAAAGAAAATAAAATTATAAAAGCAAAAAAATTTTACACATAAAGCAAGAAAAAAATCTTAACAAGAGTGCCTCATAACAGTTATGCTGGACTGTGAAAAAATGCAATTTCAACAAATAAAAAGGCGTTAAGTTTGGCCGGGCCGAACTTTGGATACCCACCACCTCGGGTATATATGTAAACCAGCTGTCGTCAAATACCGGTGAAAATGCATACCTTATGCCCCTTAGCACCAATATCGAAATATGTTCCCATTTGGACCAAAAACTTATAAATACAAGTCATTGTTCACCTGTGTATAACAAAATATTGGTCTTTTAAGTAGCTACATATATCTAAAAATAAACCGATGTAAACCGGATGTCGAAAAGCCTAACATAAGTCACTGTGTCAAATTTCAGTGAAATCGGATTTAAAATGCGCCTTTTATGGGGCTAAGACTTTAAATCGAGATATCGGTCTATATGGCAGCTATATCCAAATCTTTACCCATTTGGAACAAGTTGCAGAAATATGTCGAAGAGCCTAACACAACGCACTGGCCTACATTTCGGCGAAATCTGACAATAACTGCGCCTTTTATAGCCCCGAAACCTTAAATCGAGATATCGGTCTATATGGCAGCTATATCCAAATCTGGGCCGACTAGGCCAAATTGAAAAATAACGTCGAAGGGCCTAACACAACTCACTGTCCCAAATTTCGGCAAAATCGCATAATAAATGTGGCTTTTATAGGCCTAAGGTTTGGAACCCAGGCTTTCAGCGTCATAGGCGGATATGCTAACCTCTGCGCTACGGTGGCCTCCACACAACTCTCTGTCCCGAATTTCATCAAAATCGGATAATAAATGTGTCTTTTATGGGCCTAAGACCCTAAGTCGGCGGATCGGTCTATATGGGGGCTATATCAAGATATAGTGCGATATAGCCCATCTTCGAACTTAATTTGCTTATGGACAAAAAAAGAATCTGTGCCAAATTTCAGGTCAATATCTCTATTTTTAAAGACTGTAGCGTGATTTCTAGGGCGGACAGACGAACGGACATGGCTAGATCGTCTTAAATTGTTACGCTGATCAAGAACGTATATACTTTATAGGGTATTGAAACGGATATTTGGATGTGTTGCAAACGGAATGACAAAATGAATATACCCCCATCGTTCGGTGGTGGGTATAAAAACATCTCAACTAGTGTGAACGGTTGAGATGTTTTTCAAAACGAGTCAATGTAGAGATAGCATTAGCTAACATATGGAAAACATATGATCATAAATAAGGGGTGTTCACATTCAATAGATATTCATATATGGGCAGTTCACAATGAAATACGTATTATGTGTGTTCGTGCAATTTGCACAAATTGTTGCTGGAAGTGTTCGCGTACTTTATTTGCCATCAGAAGAGAGCGAGCTAAATTTGCACCTTCGAACAGCTGGTTTTTGTAAACCAGCTGTTAAATTCAAATAAAAAGCAAAACAGAGTAAAGACTGCTTTTACTCTTCTGCAAGTTTTTACTGGGAATTTTTTACTGGAACAGAAAAATTTGTATGCGAAAAGACCTATTGTAACACTGTACGGTCCAAACTGATCCGATTTCAGCGGGAGTAGCGCCGCCATTGACTTATTGCGGTTTAAATTGAATTTAAAAAAAAAATCAGCTGAGCTGAATAATACTTAATTCAACACATTTAATATTTGTCGAGAGTTTTAGCCGTCCTCTTGAATTTTGAAATCGTCTCAGCCAACGTGCTGCCGACGCCGAACAAGATTTTGACCAAGCATAACAGAATTACCAGGTAGTGTACCGTTAACAGCTGAGTACAATTTTTTCTCGCGAAGTACACTATTTGTCAACTAGTTTTGGTTGTGTGTGTGTATTATGGTTAAGAACTATGCCACACACAAACAACGAAAAATGGCGCGAACTAGTAACATACACAAAAGCAGAGTTGCACTAATCACTGATTTTGACGGAAAGTGCACTAAATTTTTTGTTGTTGGGCAACTGCCACTACCTGCAAATGAATATAGCTTGAGGCCAAGCCACCGCCGCCGACGAAATGCCTGGGCATCTTTTACCCATACCCCCTTTGGTATATTGGCGGTGGCGTTTCTCCAGTTCTGCCGTTCTTGACCTTAAATTAGGATCATAGATTTATATATTTAGGTTACTATAAGGGCAAACAAAAAAAAAAACAAACAAGCACTTGGACTTTTATATATTATCGGCTTTTACATCTTGAATAAGGTGCCCAGAGGGCGCCAGCATTAGGAGGGGGGAACATCGCTGAACATTTTTTCAGGTTTTCTCTCCAGGATTCGAACCCAGGCGTTCAGCGTCATAGGTAGACATCTCTACACTACTGTGGCTTATGTATATATATTCAACATATATATAAGCCACAGTAGCGCAGAGATGTCTACATCTAGAGATGGCTGCCTCTAAACATATTTTTCCTAACCCTATAAAAATATCTTCATTCCCTGCATCACACATACAGAAAAACCTGTTATAATCTTGAATTCTTCTTCTTTTTTGCAAAAAAAAAAACTCATCCACCTCCACTTCTACATGTCCATCACCGTGCGTGGTTCATAAAACCTTCAATTTATATAATTGAGTGTCTTGATAAAATATTCATTTATTTAATCCAGTTTTGTGAGTGTATTAGGATGTAGTGGCATGTCTTTGTAGGAGCATGGTGAGAGAGTGTGTGTGCTTTCGTGTGTATGTGGGTGTAAGATAAATTGATAAACGTTACTACTAACAAAGATTCTTTTGTGGTTGACAGTTGGGTGGCCTTTTCAATAGAACGACTCCCACTGGTCATTTCCCCCAACCACCCTATATCAAATATTCTACCCTACGCTGCCTCATATAGTGAACAATGGAGCCAAAATGGACTTCTTCCTCATGCTAGTGCAACACTTGAGTTCAGCCATAATCTTTGATTACCCCACATCCACATTGGCTTGAACACCATTATGCCTGGGATATTATCCCTTAGCAGGATATGAATAGGAGTCCTTAACTTGGTTTACATGCCAGGCATAACCATCGATTTTAATATGCCACAGCAGCAACGAAATATATATGAATGGGGGCTCCACCCTCAATTGCAGAAGAAAGAAAAAAACAAGGCAATAAAAAGAAAAGAAAAACAGTGAGTTAGACTTTATTACACCCTATAACACTATTTAAATTGAAAGGATATATTAAGCGGTATAGTGTTAAGGACATGACTTGAAAAACAAGAAGCCTTAACTTTATTAATGTCGGGAGGATTCCATACATTCCGGCCGACTTAAAAAGACTGCAACCCAATAGTTTGTCCTCATCTAACCGATGCCGATGGTTAAATCGATGTTGTGATCGTTGATCTCGTACTAATTACCTGGAAAACACATCTCCATCAGAAGTCCCATGGTCTCCCGGTAATCCTCTTTAAAATTCCCTTCTGTTTTCTATAGAAGCTCAATCTAGATGACTCACTAGTGCAAAAAAGTGTTATCATCGAATGGTTTCACAAAACTTCATTTGACTCAAAAAGGTCGGAAATTTCGAATTTAGTCGCACAATGGTAAAACTGAGGCGCCTCATAGAGAGAGGATGCAATAAATCCATGCAATTCAAAACTTAAACGACTGAGGGCACTGGCGAAATGAAGCCACAGTTGAGCAATGAAGCAACAGCATCAAACTAAGACGGATAATAACCACAGTTCGTCGCAGGAGTGTGGCCGAGGTAGAAGACGCTCTATACATGGAGGCAAACAAGTTTCTCACTACCGTCATAGATAGGAGCAAGAAAAAAAAGTGGCCCTGGGGCCTCGGACAAAAAACTGTGATGCAGAAACTTGACACACGTTCCTCATATATGGGAGCGAAATATGGAGCCAGATACTGAAGACAGCATGCCGAGCGAAATCGCTTCTCACGGTATAGAGGGCAGCGGCTCTTTTAATCATCAGCGGCAAAACCCGCAGGCCTTATAATAGCTGAAATGGTAGCGATAGAACGAAGCAGGCTCTACACTGCGAAATATCCACATAGAATGGGCAAAAGATCTTCTAGCACTGGTATTTGTCTGCGGCGTAGTTACGGATATTGACTCCGCGACCGACTACATACGACTTATACTGGCATAGAAGCATTTTATCGAAGACAGAGATAAATGTACCTTCTCTCGACCCAAGGAAAATATGGAGGAGCTCAGGCTGGATTTTGGAAATTATAAAGGCTCTGACCTACTGTGAGGTTCTCCCCGAACAAGGCGGAAAACTGTCAGGGTACTCCGAGCTATATCCATCAGGGGGATGGATAGGAGGTTGCTGATGAGCAGGGACGTAGCCAGGATTTAATTTTGCATGGGGGCATTTTAGAAATACAAAACCATTATAAGTATGTATACGAGCTAATATTCGTAAAATACAATAGGAATGTTGCAAGAGTGTTGCCCCATTCGTCCGTGCGGATGAGCTTCATTGGAATGCATGTCACTGAAGAGCATGGACAATGCTACGGAATTAGTGAGAACACTTCTGGGCGATCCTTTGTAGGATTTATGCAGCCTAACATGACCATAAGAATGCAAATAGGGCGTTGGTCGTTATTATGCGGAGTAAAGTTGTGCATGTGAGATGTCACAAACACAATCAAGTGATTGTCCGTGACCTTTATTGATAAAAATTCCTCATTCGTGATTGTGGGTGAGAGTTCCCGAGAAAATCACGACTTACGAGAAAACCTGATTTACTAGCAAATCACGCCTCACGAGAAAAATCAGGACTCACGAGAATATCACGGCCCACGAGTAAAAACCCCGACTAACGAGAAAAATAACGATTGACGAGAAAAATCTTGACTCATGAGAAAATCGGGATTGAAACAAAATCTTAGTGCGTGAGAGCTCACGGGAAAATCAAGATTCATGAGAAAAATCATGACTTACAAAAAAGTCAGGACTCACTAAAAAATCGTGATTTAAAAAATTTTCATTCGTGGGCATGTGCTAGAGCTCACGAGAAAATCACGACCCAGGTAAAACATCACGACTTACGAGAAAAATCGTGATTCATGAGAAAAACTACGACTTTCGAGAAAACCAAGATTAACGAGAAAGTTAAGACTCACAAGAAAAATCTCGACTCACAGAAACCTCACGGCACACGAGAAAATCACTACTTGCGAGAAAATCGTGGATGATAAGAAATCCTCATTGGCGAGCATGTGTAAGATCTCATGATAAAATTAAGACTCACAAGAAAATCACGTCTTACGTGAAAAATCACTATTAACTAGCAAATCACGCCTCACGAGGATATCATGGTCCGGGAGAAAAATCAGGACCTTCTAGAAAAATCATGAATCACGAGAAAAGTACGACTGACGAGAAAAATCACCACTTACGAGAAAAATCAAGATTCAAGAGAAAATGACGACTCACATAAAATATTCCGAGATAATATTCTCACGAGAAACATTTCGACTCACGAGAATATCACTACTTGCTAGAAAATCATAATTGATAAAATATTCTCGTTCGTGAGCGTACGTAAGATCTCACGGGAATTTAGACTCACAAGAAAATCACAACTTACCCAAAAAATCACGATTTACTAGCAAATCACGCCTCACGAGAATATCACGTGCCACTTACGAGAAAAATCAAGATTCACGGGAAAATGACGACACACGAGAAAAATCCCGACTCACGAGAAACATTTCGGCTCACGAGAATATCACTACTTACGAGAAAATCATGATTGATAAAATATTCTCACTAGTGAGAGTGCGTAAGAACTCAAGGGAAATTTAGACTCACAAGAAAATCATGACTTACCCAAAAAAACACGATTTACTACCAAATCACGCCTCACGAGAATATCACGGTCCGGGAAAAAAATCACGATTTACGAGAAGAATCCCGATGCACAAGAAAATTACGACTTACGAGAAAAATCTTGACTCACGAGAAAAATCACGACTTTCTCATGAATAATTTACAACTCTCAAGAAATACACGACTCACGAAAACTCACGATGCACAAGAAAATTACGACTCACGAGAAAAAACTATGATACACGAGATATATCACGACTTATATGAAAAATCACGAATTATGAAGAAATCACAGCTATCGGAAAAATTACGGGGCATGGGCAAAATCACGACTCACAAGAAAGTAGTCAATTTCTTTTCTCATGAGCGAGAGTGAGGAATCACTCAACTGCACATCTCTACTGCAGAATAACCAAGGCCCTGATTTGCAGGAAGAAATATATCACTTATCCTGAAAGCAGAAAGCATAACCTAGGCTGCTGATTAAGGTTTGGTGGCTTGAGGTGGCCATTGCATATGGGATCATAGCATAGCTCTATGCTTATGTAGAGGCCCAAGGGTGCAGGGTGGATGAGAACAAGTTGCGGATGGTTTTAATTGGTTGGATTAATCAGAAAGGAGGCAATGGATTATGGTTGAACACATTTTCTCTTGAATTCTAAGTAATTTGTCCTCTTACTATTCTGGACTGCTGTAGGAGCGTTTTTTGCTGACGGATCTTCTGTGTGGAGCTATGATCTTCTTTTGCAAGCTACGTGAAGCATTAAATGAAAGGAACTCTCGATGAGTTGCAATGCTCGCCACTCAGGTGAAAAGTATAAACGTTAGAGAGGGAGAGAAATATCTTTGGATTCACAAAAGGCGCAGATGGTGTCGCAAGCCTAAAGCCGCAAATTATAATACCCTGCACTGTCATAGTGTTGTAGGGTAGTAAACCTGGCATATATGGGATGAGTGGCCAGCGTTTTATATTCGTTTGGCTTTTGTTTTTTTTTTCTACCTTACTCTCTCTCTTCCGTTTTATGCCTGTCTTCTGGGCTCCAGATTATTACATTTATTTAGTTTGCGTGTGTATACAATTTCTCTGTTTCTATAAATTTATTTTGTTCCACTTACGGGAGTTGGAGAAGTAGAGCGAGGAGGAAGAGAAACCATAAAAAGGACGAAGGATGGCTTTATAAATGGATAGTAAATGGCTGCTACGCTGGCTTTTTTCTACTGCCATTGTACATCTGTGGGTGTGTGTGTGCTGATATGGCCGAGGCGGACATACAGACAAACCGACACAAGGACGGGTTGATTGTGTGAATTCACTTTATTTTTTCGCCATTTCCGGTTGCCGTTTAATATGTTTTAGTTACCTTCTCTCTCGCTCTCCCCCCGGCTTTATGCCCCCCTGTTTGTCAGCCCGTCCTGCCAGCTGGGCTTTCTCTGAATACCAAATGAAATGTGTTCTCATGTTTCAAGATTCCTTGGTGGAGTTAGGTAGGTAGGTAGCCCCAGACCCACTGACAATGGAGACCTGGTAGCAAGCTTCAAACATAGAGTAGCGGGGCAATGAGTGGGGAGGTGACGTTATGCGAAGCATAAAATAAATGGAGAAAATGAAATTGATGTTATTTATATGAGCACTTGACGCGCTAAATTGCCTTTCATGGAAGTTTTCTTTTGCCTTAACTTGGCTTTAATGGAAAATAATTAATTTCCTAGTGCCTCCATTGGAAATCCTTGGCAGGATTATTATCCTCCATTCTCCGCTCCATCGATAGCGCCCTGGCTGTGTGATGCTACTAATAATAATAATGCCAATGTTGCTGATTTCGATGGCAATCATCATTACCATCGAAGAGTGTTTTGGTAGGTTTTTTTTTACTTCTTTTCCATAGGCCATCTGCGTGGGTAAACCATCTTCTACAGCTCTCCTCGAAAACATTATTGGCCGTGGCCAATGAATTATGGCAAATGGCATATTGGTCCATCCGCCCCAATCAGTAGCCTAAAGAGGGGCCATACATTTGACTTGCCGCACATTAAATTAAAAATTGTTTGCATTGCGACCAAATCCAACCAGAACCCCTGCCTTGGTATTCCTTTTGAGGGATTTTTTCCAAATGTCCCAATGTGTTGGCTTTGCCAATGAATGGCAAGCCGGGCCAACTGTATTTCTACCTCCACCTTCTTATGGCCAGGCATACATCTTTATCATGGCATATTTTGCTTTCAATTTAGCAAATTGTTTTAAAATTGCTTTTGAGCCTTGTGTATGTGAGTGAGAGTGTGTGTGTGCGTGTGTGTAGGTGAGTGTTGCTGGGCTATCCCCATTTGTAGCCATCCAAACATCAGGGCCAAAAGTGCTGGCTTGCTGTAATGCATTTTACGATTGCGCCACTGTCGTAGTCGTCGTCGTCATCGTCATTTTAGTCAGTAAATTTTAGCTTGTCTTGTATTCCTTTTATGCCGACTGAATGGTTTAAATTGTCCCCCCGCCTCGCACCACCCCTACACAAAAAAAAAAAAGTGAAGATGTATTACATTTGGCGCTTAATGAGAGGCTATCATTATGAAAATTTTATTCACATTTTTATTTTTCCGCTTTTCGTCTTCATTACGAAGTAGCAGATGGCTCAATGTGGTCTAACAATTTTGGTAAATATAAAATATTCAGTCAAAGTTTTACCAGACATAAGGAAAAATGTGATTATTTTCATATGTATTGGAAATGTTGTCCCATGGAGAATTGTTATGATTTTGGTGCTATACTAGGTTTGGATATTGGAGAACATAGTAGAAGTCGTTGTGCAAATTTCAACCAAATCGGTTAAAAATTTCGTCCAATAGGAAGACGATCGGATGAAAATTTCCAACTGTACGTTGTACCGAATTAATATGGACAGGCGGACATAACTAAATCGAATCAGAAAGTGATTCCGAGTCGATCGGTATATTTAACAATGGGTCTATCTCTATTCCTTTTGGGTGTTACAAACAAATTCACTAAATTATTTGGGCGAGACGGGATAACTATGAGCACCACACAGGCTGGAACTTTGAGCTTCGACTTGTGGGGTGTCCCTCGTTACCACAAGAAGCTTAGCTGAAAGCTACCGGGCGCGTCCACAGTGGAAAGCTCTGTTTTTATGGGGAGTAGCTGCAAATGCGGCCGCGAGTGTCAGCGATTTTCGAGAGGAGAGTCTCAGTGAGGAGTCAGGTGCCACTGGTTCTTAGTTAAATACTGAGTGCCAATACTGCTGATACTCGAGATGGGTAGGTTAGGTTAGGTAAGAGTGGGAGTCCTTAACAGACTCACTTAGACAATTTTAGGTCCATTGTGATACCACAGTAGCGACAGACCAAGGCTTGTGGCGGGAATCGAACCCAAGACTCCTACACTGGTAATCCAAGCACGCTACCAACTCAGCTATCGGGGCGCCCATACTCAAGATGAAAAGGCGAGTTATTGGCAAACATCAGCGTCTGTTCCCAGGTTAGGGGCGGCTGAAGGCGAGCGACGGATCTTGTAGTAAGCGTCTCGCCACAACGAGGGAAACATGTGCAATCCCATAAAACTCATGCGGTTGGGATGCTGGGCCAGTAACCCGCCACCGGAAAACTATGAGAACTACCATGAGAAGCAAAGGAATAGTAAAAAACGGATCCCCCAATGTCGACGACCCACGCAAACGAAAAAGGTACCATGATTTGTGGATCTGCACCTGGAATGTCCGCATTCTTAATAAAGAAGGTGCAGTATACGCGCTGGCGGATGTATTAGAGAAGTACATGGCAGATATTATCTCATTACAGGAAGTGCGATGGACCGGGAAGGGCGTCACTACAACACCAAAGGATACAAACTATACTATAGCTGCCATAACACGAGGCATGAATTTGACTGTGAATTTGTGGTTAGTCGGTGACTGAAACACCTTGTCTCCAGTTTTACTCCGGTGGATGAGAGGCTAGCCGCAATTCGCATAAAAGCCAAATTTTTCAAATCAGCCCCATTTGTGCCCATGCCCCGATAGAAGAGAAGGAGGAGCAGACCAAGGATATTTTCTACGAGCGCATAGAGAGAGAATATGACAGCTGCCCCGCCCATGATGATGAGATTTTAATGCGAAGATAGGGAAGGAAGACATCTTTGGTCCAACAGTCGGAAAGTTTAGCCTCCTCCAGATAAGGTCCAGTAATGGGTTGAGGCTGATAGATTTCGCGCGGCAAAAAACATGGTAGTTAGAAGCACCAGATTTCAACATAAAAATATTCACAAAGCCACATGGCTGTCACCCCATCAAAATACAAGGAACCAAATTGATCATGTAGTGATAGATTGAAGGCATTATTCCAGCGTCTTAGATGTAAGATCAATTCGTGGAGAGAATATAGATTCGGGTCATTACCTTGTTGCAGCATAGGTTCGCACCCGTTTGAACATGGTGAGGAAAGTACGAACTGACACAGCACGGATGTTCGACATTGAAAAGCTGCTATCGTCTGACGTTGGCTGCGAAGAGGACACCGCAGAACCAATCAATGATGATGGTATAGAATGTTTACCTCCTAGTCAGAATATGGTCCAAATAGCAGTGACCCGACTGAAGAACAATAAGGCAGCAGGAACCGATGGGTTACCCACTTAACTATTTAAGACCGGAGGCGACACGCTGATAAGGCATATGCATCAGCTTATCTGCGCAATCTGGCTAGAAGAGCACATATCCGATGATTGGAACCTCAGCATGATATGTCCCATACACAAGAAAGGAGACAAGACGGAATGTGCCAACTACAGAGGAATAAGTCTCCTCCCCATCGCATGCAAGATACCCTCGAGCGTACTATGTGAAAGATTAAAACCTAAAGTCAATGAGATAATTGGGGCCTATCAATGCGGCTTTAGACATGGTTAATCCACACTAGAAAATATATTCACACTGCGCCAAATTCTGGAAAAGTCCCGAGAAGGACAAATCAAAACCTACCATCTCTTTGTTGACTAGAAAGTCTCCTTCGATACTCCTTTACGTTCAAAGGTATTTCAAGCCATGTCTGAGTTTGGTATCCCTGCAAAATTAATGCTGCAGGATGACATTTGCTGATACGCGTTCTTCAGCAAGAATAGGAACGAATCTCTCGGCACCATTTAATACCAAACGAGGTTTCAAACAAGGAGACAGCCTATCGTGTAATCTGTTTAATATCCTGCTGGAGAAGATTATACGAGATGCAGATGTGAATAGATATGTCACACAAGAGAACACATGCTACTCGCCTATGCCGACGACATTGACATCATAGTTCGGTCACCAGAAGTAGTAACTGCTGCCTTTGAAAGAATCGAAAGAGAGTCTGTGAAAGTGGGTCTGGCAGTAAATGATATAAGTGGCTTCATAAGATGGTTTCAACTCTCAAAACGCCTTGAACAACCGAGCAGGTAAAGATAATTGAGTAAGTTGGGAACCACAACTTTGAGATAGTCAGTGACTTTCTCTTCCTTCGTAACCGAAACGAATGACACCAGTTTTGAGATAAAGCGAAGAATAATACTGGCAAAAAGATGCTACTTTGAACTAAGTAAGCAGTTTAGAAACAAGGCCACCTCTTGACAGACAAAGATTGATACTACCCGTGTTGTTATATGGTTCTGGAGCATGGGTACTTGTGAAAGCAGATGAGGCAATGCTTGGAGTATTTGAAAGAAAGATTCTTCCTTACATATATATATATGGACCAGTTTGCATTAATGGAGAATATAGGAGGATACCCTGAGAATAAGGGTAAGGGGGGGCGGACCCTCCCCCTTACCCTTATTCTCCAGATCTCGGAGATGGGTGGTGCGATTTAAGCATATAGTAATGTAAAAACCAAAATTTGGTATCCAAATTGTGAATGGGGTACCTAGGGGGGACGCCCCACCCCAAAACCTACCTAATATATATATAAACCAATCACGACAATATGGGACTCTAATGAAAGGTATTTAAGAGTAGAAAACGAATCTGATACCCAAATGTAGGATAAAGTGTTTGGGGGACTACCCCAACCCCCAAACACTCCCCAAAATCGGACATATTTACCGACCATAGCAATATGGGACTCAACTGAAAGGTGTTTACGAGTAGAATACGAATCTCATATCAAATTGTGCGACCAAGTGTTGGCGGGCCGCCCCTCCCTAAAAACACCTCCAAACATCACTTATTTACAGACCATCGCAATACGGGGCTTAAATAGAAGGTATTTGAGTGTAGAATTCGAATATGATATCCAAATGTGGAACCAAGTGTTTTGGGGGCCGCCCCTCCCCAAAAACACCCCCCAAAGAGCACAAATTCACGAGAATAGTAATATGGGAAATCTGATATCAAAATGTGCAACCAAGTGTTGGGGGGGGCTGTCCCTCCCTAAAAACGCCCCCAAACAGGACTTATTTTCTGACCAAAAACACCCCCCAAAGATCACAAATTTACGACCATAGCAATATGGGGCTCAAATGAAAGGTCTTTGTAAGTACCCCACGAATCTGTTATCAATATTTGGGAAAAGTTTCTATGGGGCCAACCTGTCCCATAACACCACCCAAGTAGGAAGTATTTGCTGACCATTGCAATATGGGGCTCAAATAAGAGGTACTTTCGAGTAGAATACGAAGCTCTTATATATTTTCCGAGAAATTCACTGAATGGCCGCCCCATCCCCCAATCCGGACATGTTTACCCACTATGCAAAAATGGGGCGCAAATTAAAGTTATTTTGGAGTAGACCATGAATCTGATATCAACATTAAGGACCAACTGTCTAGGGGACGTCCCATCCCCATAATAACCCCCAAATAGGATGTATTTGCTCACCATGGCAATTTAGGTCTTAAAGAGAGTGGAGTTCTCCACAAAGCGGACATATTTGATGACTTTTGCAAAAATAGGGTTTAAATTAAAGGTATTTGAGATTAGAAAATTATATTGAGAGTAAAGCACGATGCTGATATATTTTCAGGGTTAAGTGTTTAAGAGACAACCCCACTGCCCAAAACACTAAATCGGACATATTTACCGACCAGGTCAATGTGGGGCTCAAATGAAAAGTATTGGGGAGTAGAGCACGAAATTGATAGCCATTTTCCCGACCAATTTTCCGACGTTCTATCCCTTTCCAAAAACTTCCCGCAAACAGCAATTATTTATTGACAGTCGTAATATGGGGCTCAAGTAAAAGTATTTGGGAATAGAAAGAGTACATATTTACCGACCAAATGAAAAGTATTTGAGATTAGAGAAGGAATATGATAAGCAAGTTTTGGTTACGCCTCATCCCATAAATTTCCCTCTAACCAATGGGAATATCAGGTTAAAAGAATTGATATTTGAGAGAAGAGCACGATTAGGATATTTTTTTTAGGGCCAAGTGTCTGGGGACCAACTCACACCGAAAAAACACATAAATCAGACATACATATTCACGGGTCAAGGAAATATGGGACTCAAATGATAGATATTTGAGAGTAGATCACGAAATTCATACCCATTTTTGGGACCACGTTTTTGGGGGTCTACACCATACCCTAAACCCATCAACCACCACCCGGCTTCTATTCTTACTCCCATAATCCCCATGAGAATATCGGGCTCTAATAAAGTCTCTTAAGAATAGAGTACATCTAACGTCGAAACTCAAATGACCCTAAACCCGTTGAGCGAATTCACAAATCAGTAAAGATCATTTGGATTCAGATAAAGGCATTTAAATCGTTAGCCAAGCGATATACTCACAAATACTATTTTCGTAGCAAGGTATTTCACTAAAAGCTCTTTAATTGTCGAAAAAAATATTTGCAAATGCAAATTTTGCTTATGAACATTCCACTAAGGAGCAGGGGCAAACTTCTCACATATCAATGAGTGCTGTCCGAATCAAATGTTTAAGCTCAATGATAAGGGCGCTCTTTTCCGAACTGCGTGCCGCAGTGCGACACCTCTTTGGAGAGAAGTTTTTCATGGCATTGTACCTCACAAATGTTGCCAGCATTAGGAGGGGAAAACCACCGCTGAAAATTTTTTCTGATGGTCTCGCCAGGATTCGAACCCAGGCGTTCAGCGTCATAGGCGGACATGCTAACCTCTGCTCTACGGTGGCTTCCACCTGAGACCATCGCAAATGAAAATCATTTGTGATGGTCTCGCCAGGATTCGAACCCAGGCGTTCAGCGTCATAGGCGGACATGCTAACCTCTGCGCTACGGTGGCCTCCACCTGATACCACTCCTTTATGACGGTTGATATTTCCAATGAATTTTATGAAAATCAGTTCAGGTTTGTTCCACAAGTTCTTCATCTTTACCGAAATCCATCAAAATGGAATCGCGTAATATGATGTTTACTTGGTCAATCCGTCTCCGACTATTACCCAACTTCTTGACCACATCTCGTTTGTAATTTGTTGTTCTTAGGCACAATTCTACCGAAAATATAGAATTGATGTTGCTGATGCTGGCTTGTGATGCTGAGTAATAGAAATGTTGCTGTGCTTTTTTTTCTTATTTTGGGTGCCATATCTTCCGCACACAAATCTAAAATGCACAGCTTTTACGGCATTTGGGCCATGATACGACAACAACGTCGACGACGATGATGGTAATTTCGCCTTCATACTCACTTAGGGGTACACGTAGTACATGTGGATAATAGTACACCAGTGTGGGTGATTGTGTTAGTCAGTGAGGGTTTCCATGAGCATGGATGCGACCATAAGTATGTTGGCTTGGCCGTTTTTGGTATGAGCATTGTTGGTAAAACGTTTATGTTCGTTTAAATTTTATTGCGGTCGCCATCTCCTTTTTGTTCATATACTTACGGTTTCTCTTTTGGTCTTTTTTTTCTGCGGAGGTCCTTCTCCACCTCACCTTTTTCAGTTAAGGGGGTGGCAATTTGAAGCACTCAGACATCCACAAGCCAACGGTGTGGCTATCCATACCGTTGAAGATAAAGCCCCAGCAGAGTTGGTTCCTGCTGTCGTTTGGGCAGGACAAGAAGAAGGAATTGTGTGGAGGCCATTGCATATGCCACAACGATATTGGGTTGACTGTTTGGTAACTTGAGTCAAGTTAAATGGTGGCCAACACACACACTCTCGCACACATACACACACATGTACATGGGCACAAATGAAACATTCGTTTTACAATTTCCATGTTATTTATGACTGACAATTTATTCGAAAAGTATATTTGAACGGCCATTTTTAGTATAGACTTGTACTGTGAATTGTTATTATAATGCATTGGTAATAATGTTTATGTTTGGCGGCCCAAACGATGGCGAACTTTGTATATCCATCCATCCTTTTGCTGCTGCTCATTGTATTCGCTTAGGCTATTATTATCCTTTTTATGGCATTCACTTGAGCTCAGTTGAGTTTCAATTAGGTTTTGCAATATTTATGATATTAGCGCAATAGGTAAAAAGGATTAAAACATAAATATTATTGCCCTCTTACCCCTCTCTCTCTCTCTGCCTCTCTCTTTTTCCACTTTTAAGAGCACCATTATACAAATGCTAGGGGAGGTGGCGGGGTAACAATAAAATTTATTACATTTTGCATAGGCAACATTTCATTCATAATTGCATTGGCAAATGTTTTTAGAAATGTTGCAAGGGTTTTTATTCGATTGGCCATTTGAAAGATAATGGGGAGAATTTTTAAAATTTCATTACATTACAAAAATTGCAAACGATTTAAGGATGTTTTGGGTCAATATACTTCGGCTATATCCAGAAGTTTATGGGCACAGCTATTGGAGAGCGCATACGAAATATGTATCAGTCTCGCGCTAGCTCTGTGGGTTGTCTCAAGCTGCCTACAATTTCTTTTAAAAGTCTCTCATACCAAAATTTCCCCAGCCATTTAGCCAAATATCTTCCTAGCCAAATCTAGAAATTCCCCACAGAAGCAGTATACCGCATAAAAGTGCTTCGCCTTCCTTGTACAGGGTTTTTCTTAGGCGAAAGATGGATAAGATTGTGCACTATGAAGTCGATAATGACCCATTTTAAAGAACTACAATTAAAAGCGTGCTAAAGCCGGACCGGATCAGAGAAATTTTTCAGCGGTGTTTTTTCCCTCCTAATGCTGGCAACATTTGTGAGGTACTATGCCATGTAAAACTTCTCTCCAAAGAGGTGTCGCACTGTGGCACGCCGTTCACACTCGGCTACAAAAAAGGAGGCCCCTTATCATTGAACTTAAACTTGAATCGGACTGCACTCATTGATAAGTTTGCCCCTGTTCCTTAGTGGAATGTTCATGGGCAAAATTTGCATTTGGATCGCATTTAGCAAGTCTTTTTGGATATCTTTTCAACTGAGGAGATCGGTTTGTAAAGGAACACCAGTTATGTATTTCTTGGTCTCATCTTCAAGCCATTCATCGTGAACCAACGTTGGCGGAAATTTATCACAGACTATCAATAAGACATTGTCCACATATGCAATTAACTTCTTGCTATTCTTGTTAAGGTGCATTAAGATTTTCTTTATCACCAGGATCCTAGAAGCCGGTGACAAAAGTTATTCTTGAGGCATTTATCATACAAATGGCGCCCGAGCAGGGACCCGACGTGAAAATTCCTAATCTGACGCCATGGAGGGAACGCTGGATTCTAACCAAGACAATAATGGCAGAACGGAACCAAATTCACCCAGAGTGAATTTGGAACAAAGTCGAAAATTTGGGTTGGCCACCGAAGGATTTTTCGTATATAACCTACGAAAACAACTCTGCAAACATTTCCGATCAAAAAAGAAGCGAACATCATTCGAAAACTATGAGACTTGGATGAAGTAAAATCTGTGGCAAGGATTGTGATGTGGTTAAGAAACATCTTTGTTTCAGAAGTACAGAATAATCAAGGTTTTCTCGAAGACTGAGTTAAGTGCAGTCATCTCCAGGGTCAACTTAAGGACCCACAATCCTTTAGTGATGACACAAGTTAATTAAATTCGAGGATTGACAATAAGGTGAGTTTATTGGTTTAGTTATTTTTTACAACTACTTGCGTAATGTATGTGTATGACAATGTGGTGAAGGGTGATAACCCTTCAAACATTTTTGATGCCCAAATAATCTTCTTCGAATCTTCTAGATGAAGGTCACGCACGTGCTCGTCTAAGAGTCGTAGACAATTCCCCCGTCGTGAGGAGTTGTGTCTTCCAGACGACACTTCTGGAAGTGTGTACCGCGAATCTTCCATATGCGTTGTTAACGCGTTAGTCGGAAGGTTATTGGAAGATCTAAGAAACGCGCAAGAATCGTGTGGACGCGTAAAAAATAAGTGTTTTGTAAGATTAATAAAATATTCTTCTAGAAGAACTGCGCATTACCCGCATGGACGAGTAGGTAAGGTTATGTTGAAAAGAGGGTGCGGATATTAATCCGCCCCATACCACTATGGACATACACCTAAGCCTGTAATCGGCTTGTTGTGCGCTCTAATTACCAAAAATGTTACCTCGAAAAAGAAAATCTAAGTTAGGAATTCCGTCTTTAATTGTTTTCCATGCCACGCCCCTAAGTTGGTCCATGTCTGGTATTATGTGCCGATATCTGTTAGATGCGAAAGCCAGGCAATGACATTGGAACGCTCCAACGTATCATCATCTTTCCCGCATGCCCTACACATGCTATCATTTGCCACACCGATTTTACATAAGTGAGCTCGTTGTATGTGTATCCTATGTATCCTGTTATGATGCAGAGAGCTAAACTGGCCTCCTTCTTACTTTCTTTCAGTAATAGCCTCGTCTTTTCACGATTTGGATATTTCCAAAGGATTTTTGCCTTCCTACTGACCGTTTCGCGGTTCCACAGGGTTGCATGTGCATTCGTCGCCCTTAACTCGGACTGCATCGACCCGAAAAGCTTCCGGTTAACCAAGTTTATTTGGACGATTATAACGCAATGAGTTGCCTAACAATCGTCGCGAAGAGCCGTTAAAACTTTTCCTCACGCAATGGATTGTCCAATGATATTCTAGAAGGGGGTTCTACGACTCATACGGACGATTATAACGCATCGAGTTGTAAAAGAATCGTCGCGAAGGGTCGTTAAAACTTTTGCATACGCAAAGGGTTGTCCAATGATGTCCCAGAAGAGTGCTTCACGACTCATACGTACGACTAAAACGCAATGAGTTGTAAGAGAATTGTCGCGTTGTTCCTAAAACTTTCCCACACGCAATGGATTGCCAAATGATATCCCAGAAGAGTGTTTCGCGACTTATACGGAGGAACAATAACGTAAAAATCTTCCAGACGATTGTTTTATTCATAGCGGGGAGAAACGCTCTTCCAAAATGATGTAAAATATTTGCAGGTTAGCCTATCGTCTTCGGCTCATACTTTTGAGCGTGTGATTGTTGTAGAGACTCTCGCAAGTTCAATGCCCCTTATTGTTGCTTTGGTCGGTGCGTTTGGCAACGGCAGTCGATTTATTGTTGATCGGGAACATTTGGTGGGCATTGAAGCGGCTTCGATTGGTGTAAACTCGACGCTAAGGCTCTTGTAAGTTCAATGCCCTTTGTGGGTGCTTTTGGTCTATGCGCTTAGAGACAGCAGTCGATTTATAATTGAAGGGGAACTTTCGGTTTGCTTTTGTGGAAGGCGTCATTTGTCGTTGTGGGCATCGAATGATGTTTGCAATAGTTAGTGGGACTCCATGTTGTCGGACGCCCTTGGTTAGTAAAATGAGCGCTGGTCGCGCTCGTAGTCTTCGACTGGTGTCTGTAATCGGAGAGGTGGTCGGAGAATAGTATGAGGGCGTCGTATAATTCAGTGGTCGGGGAAGGTGTTATTGGTTCTATACCTTTAAAAATATGACTTTATAGGGTTTCATGTATCACTCCTCATGGTCTTCGATTAAATTTTTTTTTCAAAAATTTACAAATTTTTCCCAAGAATTTAAAATTTTTTTTTTAAAAATTTTAATTTTTTTTAAATTGTTTTGTTAAAAAATTTCTACATCAAGGGATTTGAGGGTCAGGCGTTAATTGGTTAGGAAGAAATATCGGAATATCAATATGACAAACAATTTTGGTTATAGTGGCGCCCGAGCAAGGACATTTAGCAGAGAGTAAAGTGCAAAATTTTCGAAGTAGTTATTTCCAGTATTTGTATTCAACATTATAAAGAAGCGTATTTTGTCCACGAACATTCCACTAAGGGACAGGGGCAAAGGTCTCACATATTAATGAGTGCAGTCCGATTCAAGTTTTAAGCCGAGTCTGAACGGAGTGCTGCAGTGGGACACCTCTTTGGAGAGAAGTTTTACATGGCATAGTACCTCACAAATGTTGCCAGCATTAGGAGGGGAAAACCACCGCTGAAAATTTTTTTCTGATGGTATCGCCAGGATTCGAACCCATGCGTCCAGCGTCATAGGCAGACATACTAACCTCTACGCTACGGTGGCCTCCATTATGAAGAAGTCAAAACGAAAAAACGATACCTACGCCAAAAGAAGTAATTCTTCTTTATAATGACGCCCGAGCATGGACATTGGGAAGAGAACTAAGTAAAAAGCCTTCCTAGTAGTAATGGATTCTTCTTGAATTTGTATTCAACTATATGACTGCTACGCAGAGGGTCCCTATGCATGGCTTGTATTATGAGGACCGCAGTCAGATTGATTGATGATAGAGAAGAATACAACTGAACACAGAGTTATCATCATATGTAAGCTTTGCTCACATACACACTTATAAATCACATTTTTTAGCAATCCCATGGCAGCCGGTTGTACGTACCGGATTGACCCGATGGATTCCTTCATCGGCAAGGGCTGCCACCTCAGTGTACAACACACTGCTACAACAACAACAACAACTTTTTTAGCTAAACCAAATTTTTGTGTGATGTAAGCAATGCAAATGTAAATTGCAAATTTTCCCATGTACGTTCCATTATGGAACAGGTGCAAACTTCTCACATATCAATGAGTGCTGTCCGATTAAAGTTAAAGCCCAGTGATAAAGTTCCTCCTTTTTAAAGTCAAGTTCGAACGGCATGCCCCAGTGCGACACCTCTTCGGGAGAAACTTTAACATGGCATAGTACCTCACAAATGTCGCCAGCATTAGGAGGGGATACCCTCATAATATTCTCGTGAGGATTCGATCCCAAGCGGTTAACGTCATAGGCGGACATGATGACCTGTTCACTATAGTGACTTCCTGATATAAACAATAGATATGTAAAAAGCCATACCTTTGATGAGTTTCTCTTTTGCCTTTTCAGAATAAGGAATCCTACACCGCCATCTAGCAATTCATCTATTCCATTGTCCTAATTACATTCCATCACTCAACTTTAGTGTCCAACAGCAAGTGTGTGTGAAGGAAGCTATCTAACCAAAAAGCATTTATATCATTAAATGCATTTAATTTTCCATGATCCTATCCATTTATCTCAACTAAATCCCTATTTACCAAATGGCATTCCTCTCAAGTAGCATGCAAGGAGGGGCATTAAACACAGCCAACACTCATACATTCCTTGCCACCGCAGAATGGAAATGAAAATCACTAAACATTAATTTGCACAAAATGTTCCCTAGCAAGAGGAGCGACCAACGTTGTCTTATTTACCAAAGTCACACAAGGATAAGAGAGTGTTGGAGAAGGAGAGCGTAACAGGGAAGAAAGAGAAGGTTTTATTTCAAATTGCCTCAACAAAACAAGCTTTAGTGTGTTGATGAACTTGTAAAACCCCCAACAAAATGGCAAAATGCTGGCAAAATCGAGTAATAGAGGCAACAATTATATACAGAACATTACGTGGTATATTAGGGTTAAAAGAAGTTTGAATGGATTCACATGCATGACGTCCTTAAATGGTCTTCCAAAGTCCTTAGATGAAAATTTCAAAAGTGTCATAAACGCAAGGTTGTAATGGTTCCAAATATTGATAGCATTGAGGGGAAACGAATAGCAAGGCAATGTCTCTCATCCTTCACACATGTATAAGAAACGTCTGATCCCTTCACTTATAAGCGGCAATCAGCATGCTTACATTTAGGGAAGATCCGTTGACCATGCCCTCAATGATGCGGCTGGCTACAACAAAAAGAATTTGGGTGTTGGAAACATCACTTAAGCGGTCCACCTGGACTTTGAAGGGACTCTTAATTGCGTGCAGCTAGAGGGTCTCAACTTGTGGTAAATGTGGATGATACAATGCTAAAAAGTCGCATTATCAACGTATCACTAGATTTTGGCTCGATTAGTAAGATTGTGACCAAAGGAACTCAGCAAGTAGCGGTTTTATCCCTCTTTTGTGCCTTCTGGTTGCCAATGCGATTTTGAGGTCCTTGGAGAACGAGAGGGGAACATCGTTACCTACGATAATTTGCAAGTTGCAAGGCCGTTTCTTCTCTTCTAATACGAACTTCCTTCAGGGGGCTTTGAGGAAGTTATCTGAAAGGACGAGCCCAACAACGGGCTTGGCATATACCCCAAGGAGACTGAGCTATGACTTTTCACTAGGAGGAGAAAGCTGAGAGTACTGCTCTGGATGGAGTAGAGCGGCTGTCTGTCCAGAGACCCAACACTTGGAACATGGAGGAAAATTCCCAAAGGGCATTGAATAGAGATGTGCACGTGGGTGAGATTTCACTCACTCACAAGAAAAAAATTTTTTTACGTAAGACTTTTTTATGTCAACTCATGTTCACGCAACGCTCACGAGACAAAATGTTGCTTATGCACACGCTCAGGGGGAAAATCACGACTCACAAGATACTCACGTGACAATCCCGACTCACTAGATACTCACAACGCACGACTCACGAGAAAGTCACGACGCGCAGTGGGCCAAACGGCAAAAAAAATTGGGAATAAGTCTACAACAAAGGTAAAAAATGTTATGGGCGTTTGTAGAGGAGGACAAAGGCTTTCAGGAAAATGGTATATTAATCTGGACAAAGAACTTGCGTGAGTGTCTCGTTAGCCGTAAGTGTCTTGTGAGTCGTGAGTGTCTAGTGAGACGTTTGTGAGTCGTAATTAGTGTTGCGAGCATTTAATTTCATTCACTCACGAAGAAATTTAATTCAATCACGGCCACGCACGATCATATGATTGGATTTGGATCTCATTAACGAGTCACGTGACACACGTGTTATTCCTGCATGACACGACAACTCACGTTCCCAGTTGGGAGCTTAGGCTGAGGATGGTAAAGTGTGTGTTTACGGCGGTTGTATCCCAAATTCTCATCTATAGATGTCTATAGGTAAACTGTAACCTCCGCAGTATGATCAAGGGACATCAGGGTACCGCGACGCACAGTGGGAGAAAATCGAAAAAAAAAACTAGTAAGAAATCTGCCGTGTGAGAACGGGTAGAGATATCTCTTTGAAATTTGAAATGGTGCTGAGGTGTTAAGAAGATCGTGTGCAAAATTTCGAGGCCCTGGATTGATCGGGCCTTTTGGCAGGCCCCTAAAATTGGTCACCTGGGTATATCGAAAAATTGTTCGGTCTGCCAAATCTTCATTAATGATCTAATTTTCAAAATTTACTTTCAAAAAATTCCTATAAAAACGTCCGCTTGAAGTCTACATATCTCCACTGGTTTGGGAGATATTCGACTTTATTTTTTGTGCAATTTTGACAGAGATTTGGTTCGTATTTTGCAACTTGCGAAGGAATTTGTTGTTCGATTTTAATTTTTAAGCATGATTTGGATTTGTGACAAAATTTACACCGACTTATCTGATTATTCAGTTAAATGTTATACAGCTTGGAAAACAAAAAATGTGAAAACGTGTATTTTTTTGCATTTTTGGGTCAAAAAAAGTATGTTTATTGCTTAGTCTGTGTTAAAAAATCTTGCTACCATCTTTTTTTCTTTTTTGTTGGTGAAGAGAACACATTGAAGATGCGTTTTAAGTGAAGTATAAACAAGATGGGTGCTATATGTACTTCCAAATAGTAAAGTTTTTATTAAAAAATTGGAAAAACCCCTCGAGTTCAAAATTTCCAAAGCCCAGATCCCCAATTGGGTACATGTCCCATATGTCCCCTAAACCCATCCAAACATTTTTTTGCACCTAACAATATTTATATTTGGAGGCCACCGTAGCGCAGAGGTTAGCATGTCCGCCTATGACGCTCATCGCCTGGGTTCAAATCCAAGCGAGACCATCGGATCCTAATGCTGGCAACATTTGTGAGGTACTATGCCATGTAAAACTTCTATCTAAAGAGGTGTCGCACTGCGGCACGCCGTTCGGACTCGGCTATAAAAAGGAGGCCCCTTATCATTTGCATTTGCAACAATATTTGTAGCTTCCACAGCAAATTTACTAAAAAATTCCGATTTTGAAACAATTTTGGGGAATTTTTTTCCTGCGGGGGGAAGGAGATGCGGAGTGGCGGTATGTTTACGAAACTGATTAATAGGAAGTTCTTCGTTGAGGGGTTGCATGTCGTTGTCTTGTATCTCTGGCCTGGGGTGACCCCGCCGTACCCGGGAGCTTCTGTCTACACGAATGGGTCTAAATTGAATGGTGGCACCGGGACAGGAGTCTTCACTGAATTCCTAGGGATCAGGGAATCTTAAAGGATTCTGAAAGGGTGTAGCGGCATAGGTTTTGGCGGTTCCGAAGGCACTGTAGAGGATTTCTATGCAAGAGCGTCAGTCCGATTAGACTGTCATGAAATATGTGGACAGTCAGGCAACGCTGTAAGCTCTGGCGTCAGGCCAGGTAAGTTCGAGACTGGTGAGAAGATGCAAATTACTTATTCGAACTATGGGAAAGGCTGTAAGGTTTTGCTGAATGGCAGCGAACGAAGCGGACAACAAGATCACCAGGAATGGAAAGCTGATTTTTGCGAATCGCGCTACGGAATCAGTGAGACGTCGCCTCTGCGAGGAGCTTCTTGGTAGGTTGAAGGGCATGTTAATGAGGTGTGGGCTGGTGCTGAGTGCTTCAGGGTGGCAAAGATTTTGTGTATTTCGCGAAACAGTTCCTCGCACATTGCAATGGAAAAACATAAGTGGAAATAATTCTCCCATATATGAAAGGATAAAGAAAGTTTCATCACTATTCCTTAATTCGCGTCTTAAGTTTTCAACATGCGAAAATCTTTTTTTGTATCACCCCAATGTTCATCACATAACTACACAACGAAAGCTAAAGTTTACAATAACCAGAATTCATTTCCTAATTGCTCTATAAAATAATGTTGATATGCACATTGGCTCCTCTTGAACGGGGTGAGAAAGAGAGTTCTAGTTTGCAAAGACAGTCGTGGGCATAATTAACTATTTTTAAGCCTAAAGTTCAATAGTTTATTGCCCTTAAAAAGAAATTACCTTGAAACAATTTTCATCATTAAGGGTAGTACCAGCAGAAATTTCTTACTCTTCTGCGAATTTTTACTGGAAAACTTTGACTATATAAGTAAAGAAAGACGCATAAAATAAAGAAAAATGCATTAAATCTTTTTTTGAATCGATAGTACGATTCGTATAAATAAATGTTTGAAGATTATTTCATCTAAATGTTGACCGTGACTGCGCCTCAAATGGTCCATCCGCCTAGTCCAATTTTGGGATACACTTTCCAACATTTCGGCCGGTATCTCACGAAGAAATGCTTCAATGATTTCCTTCAGTGCGTCAATTGAAGCTGGCTTGTCTGTATAGATATGAGCTTTAACATAGTCCAAAGGCGTTAAATAGCCCGATCTAGGCGGCCAATTGACGGTACCCGAACGTGAAATAAAATGTTCACCGCGTGTTGTGTGGCATGTGGCACCGTCTTGTTGAAACCACATGTCATGCAAGTCAAGCTCTTGCATTTTGGGCAAAACAAGTTAGATATCATCTCACCGTTCACAGTTACGTTACGATTCGCATCATCATTTAAGAAGTACGGTTCAATGATACCACCAGCCCATAAACCGCACCAAACTGTGACTTTTCTGGATGCATTGGTAGCTCTTGCAATGCTTCTGGCTGATCTTCACTCCAAAATAGACAATTCTGCTTATTTACGTACCCAATGAGCCAAAAATCAGCTTCGACACTGAACACAATTTTTCGATAAAAAAATGGTTCAAAATATGGTGCAATAAAATTCAATAATTTGCAAGCGTTGTTTGTTTGTAAGACCATTCATGGTTAAATTATAGACCAAACTGAAGATGTCTGACATTGAAACAAAATACGAAACGTCCATCAGCTGTTTAAACCAGTGTTTCCAATAAGATAAAAGCTTAAAAATCACCCTTTTCATAACTATCTGGATGAATTTATCGGGTAGATAAGTTACTAACCGGCTCCCATCTGCCGGTTAAGGTTTATCAGTAGAATTAGCAATAAGAATATATTCAGAAAAACAAATTCCGTTAACAAGAAGAGTATCGATACCATAAATTGTAACCGTAGAATGAGAAATCGGCTCCTAGTTTAGCAACTAGTCTTCTAAATAGATGCTCAAGAACGAGCCAATCGAGCTCCTTGAGAACGGCTCGGAAAGTTATTCGACGTGAGGGCTGGTATTATCGAGAAGAATTACAAGATTCCTTTTGCATTCACGTTGCTGCTGTAGAACATCTTTTGTTCGTTTTAACCGGAATATTTAGAGGTCATTCTTGGCCCCACAAAGCACCAGGCCTTACGAGTCCACTCAGAGGCATACCATAGCCTTCGTTGAATGCAGATCCTACTTAAAACTTGAATTTGGCATTTCTCTGTTATTCAGTCACTACTTCCTTTTGTACATAATGACTTATTGGAAGTGGTAAAGCCTATCTCCTAGTCCTGTTCACTTTTTGTTTGATGGCCGTCTTCCTTTGAAAATGATCGCTGTAAGTCTTTATAGGAGAATATTACAGAAGCTTCATCAATAGCCCAGTTAATAAGACTCCTGTGCATTTGAAACTGATTTGTTCCCTTCCATTTACTTTTTTCTGCTTCCATTCCGCTCATAATATTCCTGATTAATTTGAGCCAATTATCAAGTCCCTCATCTAGTTTGGTGTAAACAATTTTGCACCCAAGTGTTTGGCAGGCCTGCAACATATCCCCATAATTATTTTCTATTTTAAATGAAGTGCAATTTCTTACCCTGTGGCTTTGTGTGAAGTCCGCACTGAAGGGGCAGGGTAGTATCATTTAAGAATAAATGACGAACAGGATAACAAGAAGAGTGAAATAAATGAGAATACGTATGCAAGTGCAGATGTAGGTGTGTTTGTGTGTAAGTGTGAGTGTAACGGAGTTGGGATAGCAGCCAGCAAAAAAAAAAAAAAATACAATAACAATAAAGGCAATAATACCCGATAATAAATTAACTGAATTCACTTACGACGAGTGGCATTAAAAACCCCAAAAACCAGCAGCCAACAACAGCGGCAAAACAACAACAATAACAACGACGACGTTAGCCGAAACCCCACCCAGCTGGCTAACGAAACAAAATTTGAAATGATTGTTATATGTTTTTGCCTTGTCAGATGGCAACAGAGAGAGTCAGGGGAAGTGGAAGAGCCAGTGCAAGAGAGAGCAAGTTTGTGTGGTGCGGGTTTGGCGAGGAGAGGAAAATTAATAAAAATAAATTGAGTTGTCAAAAATGATATTCGAAATAAATTCCTCGGTGAGTAATCGTTTTGAGCGCCAACGAGCTTTAAAGGCTCCCCACACATCCACCCCCTCTCACACCTTCAACCATGACTATAAAAATTCGCTCAGCCTTTTGCCACCCGCCTTCACTAAAGGTTCATTTCCTTTTAGTATGCACCTAAATATACCTAAATGCTGTGCTCTATGAAAATCCAATTTTACTCCGACTCCACTTGCCGCGCTTTCCATATTTCAGCGGCAAGTGTGTATGTCATCTCTCTTTCACTCGGCTCGGCTTCGAGGGGGTACAGGAAAAATCTTAACACAAGCAAATTTTTTCACGGAACCACTAGAGGGAAGACATGGTCTTTCTCCCCTACCCCCTGCGCTCATGGCAACAGCTTCTCAGCCGGTGTGTAATAAAATAAAGTATACAGCTTTAGCCATAATAAAAATAACCGAGTGATCCAGAGGGAAAAACAAAGCATTCACAGCAAAGGCTGGCCATATGGAGAGTCCATGAAAGAGAAAGAAAGAGCCAGAGCGAGAGAACTCACTCATATTGGCAATGGTTAACAAGCAACGACCGACCGACCAACTTCACCTTCAACATCATTAAGTTTAAGGAGAAATGAAATTCAATTTTCCCAACGAAACGTGAAGAAAATTCACACAAAATGAGAAAATTGTCTTTTAATGAAGACCTTTCACACAAACACACACATATGCACACACGTATGCAACAACACACGCTTACACATCTAGCATAACACACAAATGGAGATTGCTTGCTGCCAAAGGTAAGAAAAACTGTTGAAGAGGTGGAGTGTAACGAAGGGTGGCAATTCACACAAAACGATTAAATTCAATATATCACTTAAAGAACACAAGCAAACAAACGCTCTCCTTAGAAGAGAGCCAGAGCGAAGAGGAAGAGTTGCCAATGATAAAATGAAATAAAATAATGTAAAATAAACTAAAATAAAATAAAACAAAATAAAAAATAAAATAAATCAAAATAAAATAAAATTATATAAAACAAATTAAAATAAAATGAAATAAAATAAAATAAAATTAAAAAAAAATTAAATAAAATAAAATAAAAAAAAATAAAATAAAACAACATAAAATGAAATAAAATAAATTGCCCCTGTTCCTTAATGGAATATTCATTGGCAAAATTTGCAATTTGCAAAATAAAATAAAATAAAATAAAAAAAATAAAATAGAATGTAATAGAAAAAAATTAAATGTAAAAATAAAATGAGATGATATAGAATAATTCATGAAACCAAGATGTTTTTATGTGCAATTTGGAGGGCAAGTTTTTTTTTTCCTTTTTAAGGCTGGTGCTACGTTCTCGTATCAAGATATTTTACGCTGATTGATTGATTGACTGATTGATTGGAACAAGGCAAGCCACAGGAGGGACAGGGATTTGGAGCCACACAAGACAACCACAGGAGGGACAGGGATGACTAGAGAGGGATTTGAATCCGTTTGCTACGCTGACGATAATACCTATACGAGGTAAGGATCTGAACCAGCTATGCAGAAGAGCCTAAAGGGTCTTGGAGAGAACATACGGCCGGGCTAGACCTAGGAGTCTCAATGTTAACCCAGAGAGGACGGAAATCTGCCTGTTCACGAGAAAGACCAAGGTGGACCAATTTGATGCACCCCGTTTCCTCAATAAAACAATTTCGATATCTAACAAGGTTAAATACTTAGGTGTGATCTTGGACAGGAAACTGAATTGGAAGTTTCATATTCAGGAGCGTACTGAGAAGGCTCACAGATGTTGGGCAATATATAGACTGAACGTAGGCTCGAAATGGGGCATGAATTCGAGGAAAGTCCACTGGCTTTACAGGAGCGTGATTAGATGAATACTTACTTACGCCTCAGTTGTTTGGTGGACTACGACAGAGGAAAAGTGCAACGTTAGGGTAATAAAACAGGTTAAGAGAACATATTGTCTTGACATAGGGTTGGGGAAGAGGACCACTCCCACTAGGGCACTGGAGACAATTGTAGGTGTCCGACTCATAGACATACAGATTAAGTGTGAGGCAGCCTTTGCGGCTATTAGACTTAAGGCGAAGGGAAAATGGACAGAAAATAGGAGTAGGTCATACCATGGCGGTATAGAAACCTGGATGGAATAGAAGAGTTTTCGATCGGATACCTGAGATAACACTTAAGGTTGAGTGCAAGACTCTGCTGCCAACGGCATAGTCTTGGATTGACGGAACTCTGGAATTGCCATCTGCTATACAAATGGATTAAAGTTAGAGTACAGAGTGGGTCTGGGGGTCTACATTGAGAACCCAGGGACTGAGAACTGTTTTCACGTGCCTGTCCATAGTGCGGTCCTGCCGGCGGAGCTCCGGGCGAAGACGGACTGCGAGGGGTGGTGTGGTGTTAATGCGAGGACGTCGAGTGTGAACATCTTTACTGGCCATCAGGGCAATAACAACCAAGACGGCAAGGTCACGAAAAGTCTTGAATTGTAAGAAAGATGCGGATGGTGTCATCCATCTTCCATCTGTGGGTGCTGGTCCACAGCGGAGCAAGGGGGAATAAAAGAGCAGACGATTTGGCAGTGAAGGTCAGGGAGCTGTCGTCAATAAACTCGGGTAACCCGAAGCCTTTCGGAGCGACTCATTCCGACTTGAGGGTGTTCGTGTTTATTTCACCTTTGGTAAAAATTTTATAATCCAGCTATATTGCCATCGATATTTGTGTAGTTTTTCAACAAAGTAATAGCAAAATACATGGGATTTCAACGGCTTTTCGATTGCACAAAAAGTTGTAGCATTTTTTCGATATGTCGCACTTAAATTGAAATTTTGTGTTCGTTTGATCGATATATGTGAGCCCACCAACGGGGGTAATGTTCTTTGTAAAGGTGTTACCAACAGAGAGTGCAAAAATGTTGCATTTCTTATGCCGTGTCAAGTTAACGGTGGAGAGTGCAGCACATCTACTCCTGAGTAGGTGAATATCATGAATATTTCATAAAATTCACGCGTAAAAACAGCTGTTTGTTGTCATTAAGCCAATTTTGTTTGATATTTATTTGGTCCGCATCCTTTTTTTTATATTTAACAGCGGTATTTCCAATACTCAGTGCGCTTTAAAAAAGGTTTATTTGACAGTTCTATAAAGGAAATAAAAAGAAAATTAGAATTTGATCGTCACGGCATTTTAAGTCCATCTAGCCATGTCCGTCCGTCCCCCTGTGGAAGCACGCTAACTTTCGAAAGAGTAAAGCTAGGCGCTTGAAATTTTGCACAAGTACTTCTTATTGATCTGATCTACACCAGTTGGGATTGAAAATTGGCCAAATTGGTTTATGATTTGATATAACTGCCATATAAACCGATATTGGGTCTTAACTTCTTAAGCTTCTAGAGAGCGCAATTCTTATTTGATTAGGCTGAAATTTTGCCTGAAGTATTTTGTTATGATTTCAAATAAATCAGTCTATAACCTGATATAGCTGCCATATAAACCGATCTCTCGATTAGACTTTCTGAGCCTCTAGAGGGCGCAAATGTTATCCAATTTGGCTGAAATCTTGCATATGTCGTTTTGGTATAATTTCCAACAACTGTGCCAAGTATGGTCTAAATCTGTCTTTAGCCTGATATAGCCACCATATAAACCGATCTCCCGACTCGACTTATTGAGCTACTAGAGGGCGCAATTCTTGTCCGAATTGGCTGAAATTTTGCACATCTCGTTTTGGTATGACTTCCAATAACTGTGTCAAGTATGATCTAAATCAGTCCATATCCTGATATAGCTACCATATAAACCGACCCCTTGATTTGACTTCTTGAGTCTTAGCAATTTTTATCTAATTTAGCTGAAATTTTGCTGCCATATAAACCGATCTCCAAATTTGGCTTTCCGACAAGTACGGTCCATATAGGTCAATAAATTCATATTAGAGCTGGCAAAATATCGATGGCACATCGATACCATCGATATTACATTTTTTGACCGAGTATCGATTGATATTTTTCCGATGGATACTATTGCAAAAGTTCATTTTTTTGCAAATTTAAACAAAAATAAGCAATCCGACACTGAATACATCTTTTAAGATAAATTGCGCCTATAGAGGGCGTAATTTTCATCCGATTAGGCTAACATTTAGTACAATGATTTCTCTCATGACTTCCAACAGCCTTTATTAATCTTGGTTTTATTTGGTCTGTGCATGGATATTGCTTCTATATAAATCGATCTACTGATTTTTAATTCTCATTTTCGTTTGAAATATAGGTGAAGGGATATAGCGACAGTATCGATATTTATTATTAAAACTAACGAAAATATCAAATGTTACGATTATCGATAGTTTGCCAGCTCTACTTCATATAGCTCATATATATTTGTAATTCAAAGAACTAGACAAATGAGATCTATGGTGGAGGGTATATAAGATTCCACCCGACAGAACTTAGCACTCTCGATTTAAATTGTATAAAATGTAATACATTGCAAGGATAAGAGCAACATTTGCATAACGTTGTATTGTAAAATTGTAATGTTTTTTCTAGAATCGAAATCACCATTAGATTATCAGAGGTATGAAAACTATATGCATAAACCTTCAATGGTCTTTGACCAATACTTTTTTGTTGTTGGCAACCCTTTAGAAAATTAATATTCAACTTATATCTCAATGCATAACCAAAATAATGGGAAATTTGTTCTCTCTGCTGATTACTCTCACCAACACTAACATGTTAAAGAGGGCGGGTTTTGCATGTCTAATGGGATCCGGTATGATGGATGGGATGCCTTTATCAAACAACTGAGACGCCATTGTTTTTCGAATACAGCCAGTGTTGGTCGTGGTGGTGGCGCTGCTGCTAGCTCGCTTATGAGTTTTTGTTGGGCCATATTATGTGTGTGTATGTGTTAGTGGTGTGTTTATGCTGTGAACTGCGATTTCCATCACACTTAGCCCACAGAGACAGCCGCCGACGGATGTATGGTGTTGCATAGAGCAAAATAAACCGTTAGATCATTCGTTGCTAAGCTTTGCTAAGAAGAGCACGCGACTCGCGCGAACTTATAACGGTGAATAGACTAAAGTCAATAGTGTAACGTGTTTCATTACGCCTCAAATCCTGTAAAAACGTCTTAATTGCCAGTAATAACTGCAAAGTGTAGAAGGGATGGAGAATATGTACAACAATTTAATTGAAATTAAATCACAACGGTAAAAAATAACGAAAAATATATCGTTGCAATAACAGAAAAAGAACCGAAATTAATTAAAAAAAAACTTAACAACTTTAAAAGTTAGTGAGTGTATATGTCTATGTGTCTGTTAAAGAAAAACGAAAACCTTGGAAGTCAAACCCAAAAACACATTTTCAATTCCTCAAAAAGTTTTTAGCCTGGTTTACTCTCTCATTCATGTTAGTCGTACATACCTGTGTGCCAACTCCCTAGATAAACAAAGGACTGTCAGAGAGCTAACTTTAACTATATCATCACCTTCATTCAACCAACCATCCAACGCCACTTTTCAGGATAATTAAACCCAAATTGAAAGTTACAAAAAACAAAACAAATTGAAAACTTTTAACTCGCGTGTGTGTATGCGTGCAGGCATATAAAAAATCTTTTCTAAGAAACTTCAACAACTTCCAAACTCCTTCAAGTGTTACAAGTGCATGTCCCTGCAGGTGCTACAAAGAATTGAGCTACGTAAATAAATTTATTCCCACACCACTTTAACAACTTTATCCAACGGAACGTGTGTTGTGTCTCGGTGGCTTGAATTATTGAAGAAGTTTAAATTCTTGGTGCAACGACGGCCGGGTTTCTTGACGAAACTCGCCAAACAATTTCTGCCAAAATTTTCACAGACGGGAATAAGGTAATCTAAAATGCGAGTAGACTACAATTTCTAATTTTGTTTGTTATTAAATTAAAATATTTATTATAAATGAACATAATATATAAGCAAATAAGTCTAAGATTTCATATGCATTCCTACTGTACCCATCTACTAAAAAATTAGTAAACAAAGTAAATGAAAGTTTTTCTCTTTCTACAACGTTTATATTCATCACAAGTATTTGCAGTTGAACCTCTGCTGTTTTTACGGATGTTAGTGGGCAAATTTGCATTTGTTGTAGTATGGAACAGTAGGAATATTTCCAATCGTTCATTGGCAGCGGCATAAAATATGATTGAAACATATTGGGTTGCCCAAAAAGTAATTGCGGATTTTTTAAAAGAAAGTAAATGCATTTTTAATAAAACTTAGAATGAACTTTAATCAAATATACTTTTTACACTTTTTTTCTAAAGCAAGCTAAAAGTAACAGCTGATAACTGACAGAAGAAAGAATGCAATTACAGAGTCTCAAGCTGTGAAAAAATCTGTCAACGCCGACTATATGAAAAATCCGCAATTACTTTTTGGGCAACCCAATATTTATAAGCAAACAAAGGATAATGGATAGGAATTACTATGTTAATAGAGCTATATCAGGTTACGGACCATACTTTGTTTGGATGTTGGAGACCATAGTAGAAGTCATTGTGCAAAATTTCACCCAACTGGTATACGAATCGCACCCTCAAGAAATAAAATCAGGAGAACGGGGTTGAGAGCTATCTCAGGTTTTTACCGTTAATTAAGCCAAATAAAACAAGAACTACGTCCTCTAGAGGCTCAAGAAATATTATCGGGAGATCGGTTTATATTTGGGGTTATATCAGGCTTGGACCGATTCGGACCATACAGGAAAATCCCTGAATGTCATAGAAAACGCCTCGTGCAAAATTTTAGTAAAATTGGATGCACATGATATTTTGGTATGATATCCAACAATTGTTCCAAGTATGGTTTAAATCGGTTCATCGGTTCGATCTCCCGCTAGACTTCTTGAGCCTCTAGAGGGCGCAATTCATATCCATTTTGATATGACTTACAACAACCGTGCTAAGTATGCTCTAAATTAGTCCATAACCTGATATAGTTGCCATATAAACCGATCTTCCGATTTGACTTCTTGAACCTCTTAACCGATTTAGCTATAATTTGGCACATATGATTTTGGTATAACATTCAACATCTGTGCCAACAATGGCCTAAATCGGTTTGTAACCTGATATAGCTGCCATATAAACCGATCTCCCGATTAGACTTCTTGAGCCTTTGGAGGGCGAAATTGTTATCCATTTTGGTTGAAATTTTGCAGATGTCGTTTTGGTTTGACTTACAACAACTGTGCGAAGAATGATTTAGAGTGCGCAATTATTATCCGATTTAGCTTAAGTTTGGTACATATGGTTTTGGTATGACTTTCAATAACTGTGGCAAATATGGTTTAAATCGGTTCATAACCCGATATAACTGCCATACAAACCGATTTGCCGATTAGACTTCTTGAGCTTCTAGAGGGCGAAATTTTTATTCATTTTGGTTGAGATTTTGCATATGTCGTTTTGGTATGACTTACAACAACTGTGCTTAGTATGGACCAAAAAGGTTCATCACCTGAAATTGCTGCTATATAAACCCATCTACCGATTTGACTTCTTGAGTCTCTAGGGGGCGCAATAATTATCTGATTAGCCTCAATTTAGAAGGTTACCAAGAAGCTCGCACAATGGAGGCCTCACTGATTTCATAGCAAGATTTGCTCTGATCAGCGATCCATATTGCTCAGCTCGTTTGCCGCTTCTTTCCCAACCACACATTGATAAGATAAGTTCGACAATGACATTCACCAGCTCTTTCGGGGCACTTCTATTTGCCTCAGATATTAGCACTGCTCCGGTACCCTATACCTTCTCGTCATCCTGCGAAGGGCCAAGTTGTCCAGAGTTTTGTGGAACTCTAGGCTATCATAGGGGATGATTGGTCGAACGACCGCCGTAAAAATGCAGTGCACCGTCCCCGCCTTCAGCCCTCAACTCCTTCCTATTGAGTTGCGACAGAAGTAGAGCTCATTAAGTCCCCTTTTGAACCTTTCTTCGGCGTTTCTATCCAAATTAGCTTCTGGTCAAGAATCACGCCGAAGTACTTGGCCTCCGAAAAAGCGACTTTCTGGGATTATAAGTCGGTTGACCCTCGTCCATACGGACAGCTTCCTCAGAGTTCCCTGATGATGACGATGTCATTTATGTAGACAGCGACCTTTGCCTTCACCATCTCCCTCTCCAAAGTCCACAGAATTAATCACCGAAAGCCACACTAGAGGAGATAAAACTCCTCCTTGTGAAATTTCTCTGGTCACAAACTTCCTTATCGATCCTTCTGCCAGTGTTGTGTTGATAATCCGGACTTTAAGCAATGTAACAACTCAATTTACCATATAAGGTGGGGCTCCATGTCCACCAGACCGCCACAATCGCCAAACTTCACATTATTATAAGCCCCTCCTTAAAGAAGACCGCCAAAGTGAAGTCATCCACACTCAAATTCACCTCGATGAAGCCTTTATACCCTACACCACTATTGTATAATAAATACACAGAAAAAATATCAGTTTTAATCATGAGATTAATTGATAAAATAAATTTTTTAATTCATCTAATTAAAAATATAATAGAAATTTTTTGGAATTTTCAATTAATTTTTTATTTGATTGATCCAATTAAAAAAAAAATTATTGAAATTTTCAATTAATTTTTTAATTGATCCTATTAAAAAAGTGATAAAAATTATGTGAAAATTTCGATATTTTGATTTCTTTTCCAATAACTGTGTTATGTATGATTCAAATCGGTTCATAATCTGGTATAGCTGTCATATTAACCAATCTTGGATCTTGACTTCTTGAGCCAATAGCCAATAAGTATGGCACAAATCGGCACATAACCAGATATAGCTGCCATATAAACCGATCTTGGAACATGACTTTTTGAGCCTTTAGATATGGCAGCTATATCTAAATATAGACCGATCTGAATCATATTTGGGTCAGATGTTGGTAGGCCTAAAACTACTCACTGTTTTAAATTACCGCGAAATCAGAGAAAAAATAAAGCTTTTATGGGCTTCAGACCCTTTATCGGCGGATCGGTCTCTATATGGCAGCTATATCTAAATATAGTTCGATCTGAATCATATTTAGATTCGAAGTTGAGAGGTCTGAAAATACTCACAGATTCAAATTTCAGCAAAATCGATTAAAAAGTAAAGCTTTATGGGCTTCAGACCCTTTATCGAAAATCGGTCTATTAGCAGCTATATCTAAATATAGTCCCATCTGAACCATATTTGGGTCAGATGACGGGAGGTCTAAAACTACTCACTGTTTAAAATTTCAGCAAAATCGGATGAAAAATTGAGTTCTTAGGGGCATTTAACCCTTTATCGGAAAATCGGTTTATTTAACAGCTATATTCAAATATGGCCTGTTCAAGAACTTAACCAGCGTGCATCAAAAAGACATATCTGTGTAAAATGTCAGCTCAATATCTCAATTTTTGAAGGCTCTAGAGTAATTACAGCAGACGGACGGACGGACAGGCATACGGACATCGTTAAATCGTCTTAGAATTTTACAACGATCCGAAATATATATACTTTGTAGGGTCGGAAATGATATTTCAGAATGACTAAATGAATATACCCCCTATTCTACGGTGGTGGGTATAAAAAATTCAAGTACGATTAAAATCGAAAATTTTCTCAGATTCGATTAAAAAATTAATTGATTCAATTAAAAATTATAAATAACAAAAATGCCAATCACGACCGTAATTGAAAAAATCAGAATTCAATTAGAAAAATTATTGAATCAATTAATTTTTTAACTGAAAACAATTTTATTTTTAACAACATTTTTAACTGAAAAAGTTTGGCTCTAAGGTTTCTTTTATAGCTTATCTGATCGCAGTTAAATTTCATGGAAATCGATTCAAATTTAAATAAACCTTCCAAATATATGCATCTCCCGATCTTAAATTCTAGAGCCTTTACAAACGTTTGTATCAACCGGTCTTTTCAAAATTTTGCACAGCGTTTTCATCTGCGACTACCATAATATGTACATATATTTGTCGGAATCGGTTCAGATTTGGATATATGTAACTCCTATATATGTTTTCGTCCGATTTTTATTAATACTGGAATATTTTGCTGATTTGTAAACCGGTCCTCATGCAATTAGGCACGAAATTTTTCCCTATCACTCTTCAGGTTATTAAATATATTATCTTACAACCAAGGAAACTGACGTAATTAATTGGGTTGCCCAAAAAGTAATTGCAGATTATTTAAAAGAAAGTAAATGCATTTTTAATAAAACTTAAAATGAACTTTAATCAAATATACTTTTTTTACACTTTTTTTCTAAAGCAAGCTGATAACTGACAGAAGAAAGAATGCAATTACAGAGTCACAAGCTGTGAAAAAATTTGTCAACGCCGACTATATGAAAAATCTGCAATTACTTTTTGGGCAACCCAATAGCTTGCACACATCAACTGCATTTATTAAGACATATACACATGGTTTAGATAGTTAGTTTTATGATCTTAGTTTGTAGCCATCAATTCGTGTTCATGTTAAAAATTAATTTTTGTTATTAAGGTTAAGCTGGTTTTACACGATATGTATTGCCATATGTGGCAACTCTGAAAGTTGTGCACATATGGTAATATATGCCGATTAGAGGGCGCTCTATTCGTATTTAACGTATTTAAGGAAAGTCTAGAGGCTACAGAAAGTGTTGGAACATGTGTAAATCACATGTAGTGTAATAACACCTTTAGTAATATATACTCACAAGAAATTCCAAATTAGCCCATTAACGAGGAAAGGAAAATACTCTAGAATAGAGCTGTCTTGGAAAAATTCTAGCTCGAGTTAGGAATAAGGTATCCTAATGTAATTTGGAACGGCATATAGTGAACGAATAAAACAACATAGTTAAACAAAAATTTTCCCGTCATATAAGGTCATGTTTTGGGGGAAAATTTACTTTTCGAAAGCCGGCAATTTTTAATAGCTTCATAAAATCAAAGTTCTTTTACGCTTCTTAGGAGTGAGATTTTTGGAAATCGTTTTATTGCCTGGTTGCATTTGATGTTTTCTATATTAAAAAAAAATATATGACGATAACCCTTCTACATTTGACAGCAGGTGAAATTTGATGCCAAAGTCTTAAAAATCCACTTTTCTTCGCTAAATGTTTATAAAATGTTTAGAATATGTTTTTTTGGTAATTTGGCTTTGAAATAAAAAACAATTTTTATACCCCCCACCATAGGATGGGGGTATACTAATTTCGTCATTCTGTTTGTAACACCTCGAAATATACGTTTGATACCCCATAAAGTATATGCATTCTTGATCGTCATGTCATTTTCAGTCGATCTAGCCATGTCCGTCCGTCCGTCTGTCTGTCGATAGCACGATAACTTTCGAAGGAGTAAAGCTAGGAGCTTGAAATTCTGCACAAATACTTTTTATTAGTGTAGGTCGGTAGAGATTGTAAATGGGACAAATCGATCCATGTTTTGATATAGGTGCCATATAAACCGATCTTGAGTCTTGACCTCTTGAGCCTCTAGAGGGCGCAATTCTCTTCCGTTTTGACTGAAATTTTGCACGTGGTGTTTTGGTATCACTTCCAACGACTGCGCTAAGTAAGGTTCCAATCGGTCCCTGTTTTGATATAGCTGCCATATAAACCGATCTTGGGTCTTGATTTCTTGAGCCACTAGAGGGCGTAATTCTGGTCCGATTTGACTGAAATTTTGCACGTGGTGTTTAGGTATCACTTCCAACAACTGTGCTCAGTATGATTCAAATATGTTCATAATCTGGTATAGCTGTCATATAAACCGATTTTGGGTCTTGACTTCTTAAGCGTCTAGAGGGCGCAATTTTCATACGATTTGGCTGAAATTTTGAATGAGGTGTTTTGTTATGACTTCCATTAGCTGTGCTAAGTATGACGTAAATCAGTAAATAACCTGATATAGCTGCCATATAAACCCATCTGGGATTTTGTCTTCTTGAGCCTCTAGAGGGCGCAATTCTCATCCGATGTGGAAGACATTTTGTACAATGGCTTCTCTCATGACCTTCAACATACGTGTCTAATATGGTCTGAATCGATCAATAGCTTGATGCAGCTCCCATATAAACCGATCTCCCGATTTTCCTTCTTGAGCCCCTACAAGGCTCAATTTTTATCCGAATGAGCTGAAATATTACACAACGACATTTAAAATGTTCGGCATTCATTTACGGTCCGAATCGGACTATAACTTGATACAGCTCCAATAGCACAACAGTTCTTATTCAATATTCTTTGTTTGCCTAAAAGGAGATACCGCGCATAGAACTCGACAAATGCGATTCATGGTGGAGGGTATATAAGATTCGGCCTGGCCGAATTTAACACGCTCTTTCTTGTGTTTTATACCCCGAGCCCCTAGAGGGCGCAATTCTTATCCGATTGAAATGAAATTTTGCACGACGTGTTTTGTTATGAAATCCAACAACTGTGCCAAGTATGGTTCAAATCGGTCCATGATCTGATATAGCTGCCATATAAACCGATCTTGGGTCTTGTCTTCTTGAGCCTCTAGAGGGCGCAATTCTTATTCGATTTGAATGAATTTTTTGCACGAAGTATTTTGTTATGATATTCAACAACTGTGCTAAGTATGGTTCAAATGGGTTCATAACCTGATATAGCTGCCATATAAACTGATCTGGGGACTTGATTTCTTGAGCTTCTAGAGGGCGCAATTCCTATCCGATTTGGCTGAAATTTTGCAATACGTATTTTCTTCTTACTTTCAACAACTGTGTCAAATAAGGTTCAAATCGGTTCATATCTTGATATAGCTGCCATATAAACCGATCTGGGATCTTGACTTCTTGAGCCTCTAGAGGTCGCAATTATTATCCGATTTGCCTGAAATTTTGTACGACGGATCCTCTCATGACCATAAACATACGTGTTTATTATGGTCTGAATCGGTATATAGCCTGATACAGCTCTCATATAAATCGATCTCTCTATTTTACTTCTTGAGCCCCTAAAGGGCGCAATTCTTATTCGAATTGGCTGACATTTTACACAGGTCTCCAACATATAATTTAATTGTGGTCCAAACTGGGCCATATCATGATATCGCTCTAATAGCAGAGCAAATCTTTTCTTATATCCTTTTTGGCCTAAGAAGAGAACTCGACAAATGCGACCCATGGTGGAGGGTATATAAGATTCGGCACGGCCGAACTTAGCACGCTTTTTTTAATATATTTTTTGAAAAGTTTTTTTTAACAAAAAAATTGCCACGTCAATGTAAATACTCCTTATAACGATTTAAATGAAATTCCATCAAGATCGGTCAAGGGAAGCGAGTGTCAGGCATTAATGGGTTAATACCTCGGCATGACAAAAATAGTATATACCAAGGTGGTAAATAATTCCTTTCCATTTCAAAACCCCATCCCAAGATAACGATTGCATTGAATATCTAATCGATTTTCTGTAGCACATTTTCAATTAATCTGAAACTGCAATTCAGTAATGGTTTACTGACCTTTTGCAGAATGGAAATCAAAATGGCATTGGCAGACCACCAAGAAACAATGAAATCTTCGACTCATCTCGTTTCAGCAATGGTTTGATAGCATTTTTTTTGTTACTCTTTGACAGATTTAATCGAGACCGCATTCATTTATGAAGGCAAATAGAAAAGCGACAAAAAGCAGCACAACAGAATAACAGAGCCAGCCACCACACATGTTGCATCAATGTTGGCCGAATGAATGAACAGCGATGCTAGAGCAACAAGAGCAACAACAGCATCGACGACAACAACATTTGGCCAACCATTGACTCGATATACAATAAATTGAATACACTCCATTAGAGCTCCTCTCTCAATTAATTTGTGGTTTATCAATTTAATTTACGTTTTTGTCCATAGTCGTCATCGCCGACATAGCCAACATCACAGACTCAGACTATAACCCTCCCTCTTGGCGGGTTATGCATGGATGATGCATGCCACATCATCATCACCATCATTGCAAGATTATGGGGTGGGCCCCCAAGCAGCCACCGGGCATTTTTTCGCCCCTCAGCTTGATCACTGAAATAAAATGGGGTTTTGTCGGCAAAAATGTATTGGCAAAGTTACGAAAATAAAATAAAAACTGTAAAGGCAACGAAAGCAACGTTTGATTGCAAATAATTCAATATTGATTCCGACCAATGGTTGCTGCGGCTCCAAGGCTGATGATGGTGGAGACTTGATCTCGTTTAAAAATTAATGGCGGTTTTTCAATTTCGATGCATTCAAACAACTGTGGCGACCATGCTGGAGTTCTGGACATTGGCATCAAAGGAAAAACAACCAGTAACAGAGAGAGAGAGAGAGAGGGAGCGAGGTTGATTTACCAATTAGCTCAAATAGGGATAAAAATGTTTATAAAGTTTTAATTAATATCAATTACGTAAATTTGCAAATTAATTAATAGGCTTTACGTTTGTGGTCTTTCCATACAGAGTTGTTGTTGTTGTTATTGTTTTCGACCCTACTTTCCTCCCCGTGTGTGTGTTTTTCAACTTCGTCCTTAGAATTTAGGTCTTCTTTGTTTAGCATACCACACAAACAACAACCGCAATTGGTAGTATTTGTTGTTTTATCCTTTGTTTTGAGTTTTTTTTTTGTTAGCAGGGTAGCTGCCAAAGGAAGTACTTTGGAGTACTTTGAATGGCTCCACTCTTAAGTGTTCTCTTGTCCCAAATGTTTATTAAATTTAATCTTAATCGTGTTTAATTTCACACACAGTCGAGGTATGAATTTAAACACTTGAGTACAATCTCAAATGAATGCAGACGAAAGAGGTCACTGAAATCTTATCAACATTAAATCTTAAGGATTTTTTTGGAGTGATGGAATTTTTGCACAAATTAGAAAGGGTATGGGAAGTATTCCCAAGGTACCGTGATACAAATTCACCACAAATTATATTAATGTACAGGGGAAAAGTGTGGTGAATTTAACAGCCATGCCCCATGCATTTTGACGCAGGGACATGCTCCATGTATTTTGCTATTAGCACTCAATGCTACTTTTTCACTACGTTTTGACAGTTGTTCGAATGAAAAGTCAAGGTCAATACTAGGCTATAGGTAGTAAATTAAGATAAAATTGAATTGAATGAACCAACATTCAACAGCTGATTGGTTAATAATTCACCAACAAATACTGTCCATACTAAGTGAAGTGTGGTGAATATGAAGAAAAATCCGGACGTACCGATTGAGGTAAAATTAACCACAAATGTTTTCGACGCTAAATTTCATTGAGATAAGGAAATGAATATCATTAAGATAAAACTTTAATCAAACAGTATTCAGTATTTCTAATGTTCTTCAATGGATGATCGGTGGAAAAGTTAAAATTTGATATTATGAACAATCGTAGTAAGCGTATGCCGTTTTTTGCAGGATTACCATTCAACTAACGATGGCCGTCGTCCGTTTGCCGGGCTCGGTCTTTATTGGCTAAAAAGCCACCCTATCTCTCGGTGTATGCAAACCACTGCGTCCAGTTGCCCTCTCTATATAGCAGTTGCATATCATTGATATCCCATCAATATTTGTTTTCTTTTCGGCAAAACTTGTGACATTTACGTCATACGTCCTAGTGTTCCTGCGTCCAGTTGCCCTCCTCAGATAGCAGTTGCATATCATTGATATCGCATCAAGATCTCTTTTCTTTTCGGCAAAACTCATCACGAATTTCCTGCTTCCTCTCTACTGTTCATCTTCGTTGTTAGGTTTTCCGCTTTTACTTCACCGATCTGTTCGTCTAATCCTGCCAGCGGTGAGAGACTGTGTGCTCTGCATCATCCATAACCTCTTCTTCCTCGTTGATGCAGAATGGTGAGCTGCATTTTCCCATTCTTTATAAGTACTTGCTGAAGTATCCGTGGCCAGATTTTGCCTGTGTGACATTAAAGTTTACGTCGCCTTTCTTTCTACCAATCCCTTGTCGTATGTCGAGCATGAGCTTAAAGATCCATCTGACTCAAGTTGGTTTATTCCAAACTTTCCAAATGCTCACCGTGTCTTAACGCATATTGTGCAATATGGACTCTTGTAGGGGGTTAAGTTTGGTGTCATATATTTTTATTCGTTCGAAGGTCTGTAAGTCTATTTGTAAGATGTTGTAACTCTTAGGGTCGGCCATCATCTGTACAGAAAGCAACGATTAAGCCCTACACCAGGTCCGTAGGGACTTACCCCAATTATCGCTTCCATATAAAACGCTATTAATGCAGGCCTCAATCATCAGCTTGCGTCTGCTTTGAAGAGGTCCTCCGATGTTCGCCATTAATAGCCCTAATTGAGTAGTTATTTTCGCCGCTTTTGTCACCGCATACTGCGTCTGGGCTGTAAACGTCAGTTTGGTTTCGAGTCATACCCCTAGGTATTTCACGTGCCTTCTAGTGGGCAAAAAGAAGTCTTTGATGCGCATATCTATCACTGTGGGGATGTGCTTTCTCGTGAGCAGGAGTAGCTTAGTCTTTTGCATTGCCAGCTGCAGTCCATGGGATTCCAATCAATGTCTTGTTCTGATCATGACCTGCTGTAATTTTCGTTGGGCCTCGTCCGCATTTCTTGTTGTGATGACAGCAACAATGTCGCCTGCGTATGCAACCAAAAATGTGTTAACTGGCATCTCCATCCTCGGTATGCCATCGTAGCTGACGTTCCAGAGGTCAGGCCTAATCATGAAACCTTAGGCAGCATCCAATGTTACCTCATACATCCCCATCCCCTCGTCGTTAGAGGCCTGGTCTTTTAGATAACTTCTCATGATCCTCATCAGATACTGCTCATTTTTATGGCCCGCAATACGCCCACCCACCTGAGACTGTTAAAGGCGTTCTTGACATCCAGCGTTGCCAATAGGATGATGGGTCTGATACGAAGGTTCAGCCGTTGGCCTGCTTTCACAACCTAAACTACGACCTTAGGGCCCCTTTTGTCGTTTTCCTTGGGCGGAAGCCATGTTGCCGTCTCGAGAGTACTCCTCCTGCGGCAAAAGCTTTCGTGAGTTTATGAGCTTGCCTGTTGTGTTCACTTACACAGTGGGGCCCCTTGGGCGGAAGCCATGTTGCCGTCTCTAGAGTACTCCTCCTGCGGCAAAATCTTTTGTGAGTTTATGAGCTTGCCTGTTGTGTTCACTTACAAAGTGGCCTTTAGGGCTCCCGTTGTCGACTTTTTTTGGTGGAAGTCATGTTGCCGTTTCGAGAGTACTCCTAGTCCGGCAATGGCTTTCGTGAGTTTATGAGCTTGCCTGGTGTATTCACTTACACAGACGTTGGCGATTATGGATCACCTTTTCTCTTGCTGATCAAAAACAGTCTTTGTTGCTTCCATGCATCTGGGAAAATTCCAACTGATAGACATCTGTTTTAGATGTTCAGAAGTATTTCTGGTTGTTTCTTGGCGATTACCTTCATGACTTCTACTGGTACTTCATCTGGGTTAGGATCCTGTCGTCATAGCAGTAAGAGAGGGAACATTGATGAAGCGTGGCGTTATCAGGGGCTATGCCCATTGAACTACCCGCTTCATAGAGAGAAAATTGATTAGGAATACGCAAAGGTATACACTTTGCGGAGGACCAAGACAACGAATATCTCCAACCTAATCTAACCTAAAGACATCGGCATCAGCCAAATCAGGTGTAGATTGGGCCGTGTCACCCTCCGATACCTTGGTTCATCTGCTAAAGACACACATGATCTAAAGGGACATGAAGGAAGTGTTTTGATGTTTGAAGAAGGCACGGTAAGGGACGCCTTGCAGGAGGATTAGTTAAGTTTTGAAATTTTGCACAAATACTTTCTATTAGTGTGGGTCGGTTGGAATTGTAAATGGGCAATTTCGGTCCATGTTTTGATATAGCTCCCATATTAACGATCTCCCGATTAGATTTCATGAGCCTCTATAGGGCGCAATTCTTATCCGATTTGGCTGAAATTTTGCTTTGTGTGTTTTGTGGTCGAAATCATAGCATGATATATCTTCTATATAAACTGATCTCCCGATTATACTTCTTCAGCCTCTAGAGGGTGCATTTACTATACGATTTGGTTGAAATGATTAACGTGGTATATTTGTATGACTTCTAACGGCCATTACAAGTACAGTTCACATAACTTGATATAGCTCCTATGTTTTTGAAAAAGTCATTCAAAGAACTTGTCACATGCTATCCATTATGGGGGATATTAGGATTCGGCTCTCAATCTTGAGGAGCCGGTTCTTTTACGAACTTGAGAACTAATCTCTGAGAGGTCTCCTCAAATACATCGACTGGTTGTAATGACTCCCAAAGGCAATAGTCTCTGATTCACGTGGAATGGACCCTTATGTCGGTGCCGGCGTAAGGTCCTCTTGGGAATACACAACAGAGACCTGCAGCGGTGTATGGCATTTGCGGTGCACGGCAAAAATAATTGCTCTTTTGAATCAACGCAACCATTCAACTTCAATAAACGCAAACGCCTTGCACAAGAACCCAAATGATTTTGAAGCGATGCCTATATTTGAACTTCCATCGCAAATTCTTATGCTCATGTGTATCTTGTATATGCGGTGGTATTATGAGTGTTTGCATAAAAACAATGCAAATACCGCTTTTTTTTTAATAAAGTTTGAAAAAATCTCAAAATATAATAAAAATTAATAAACGGTAATGAAATTAATTATTAGCAGTATCAAAAAAAGTATTCTGGTTAAATTAAATGGGAACTCTCATCATTGCAAAAGCAACATTGCAATTTTGATTCGAGTCTGTGTTGTGTTGATGCGGTGTTTCCATTCTCGTTTTACACCGCAATGGGCAAGGACGATGTTAATAGCGGTGTTGCGCGAAGCATGAAAATTAATGTTCGAACATTCATACGAATGCCACTCATATTAGTGTGCTGAGCATAATACAACATCAATTGCGTTGGGTATATATACTTACACCGCATTTTTATGAGTATACCGCAAATCAGAAAAATACAAGTTTAATGTTTACCTATGATATGACTTCCAACTTCAAACAAAGTATTGCAAAACCCCGTGTACATTGCTCTTTAAATCCGGATTTAATGGCTCGATCATCTGTTTTCCTTTTGTAAAATCAGCTGACGAGAGCTTTAAATCCGGATTTATTGAGCAGTGTAAACGGGTTTCAAGATTCCGTTCCTAATCTGATATACCTGCCATCTGAACCGATTTCAATTCCTGAACAGCAATCCTCTTGCGAATATTAAAAATCTGCAAGTGCACTTCTCTTTTAACCTACTACTACATGTACCAATGTACAATACATTGTACCTACGAAAAGAAATTCTTCTAAAACAGTAAGAAATTTATTTGGTTTTATGTTCTAAGCAATTTCACCTGCATCTGCATTTGAACTTGAATTCCTTTAATGTAACCCTGAATTGGAAATGAAATTTATAAAAAACAAGTCAGCATTAGAGAATTTTGCACTCTTTGCTATGACGAAGGGGGCCAAGTTGTTGGTGGTGGGGAGTTCAGTGTTGTATGTAAGTGTCTTTAACACGTGCTAAATCTATTTAGCGTTTGCGGATGTAGGCACTTTTTTCGTTATTTGAATTTAGATGGACGTAATGAAATCAACGCTACACTTAATTTAGAAAAAACGATATGATTGCAGTCGGTCTAACTGTCTGTCTGGCGATGGCAAAGCATAGAATACAGTGAACAGCCTGGTCTAAGGCAATACGTCTGTCTGCCGGGCCATTGTTGTCGCCTGCCTTAAGCCCCCTTTCCACCATGAGATGCATTGCCTGTTGCCGAGTAAATGCAATTTTCAGACCTAATTATCACTTTGCCAGCATTACACACACTTACACCTACCTATGCAACATACATGTGTATGTATGTATGTATGTATATACACACCCACACCCAACTCATGGTGTGTGGGGACTGCACACGGTGCCATAGCGCTGCTGCTGGTGTGATGATATCACTTGAAAATTTGCGACAAAATTCAAAGTGATATCCAAATTGAGCGGATGCAATTGCGAAGAACTCGACTTGGCTTTGCTTGGCTCAACAAAATACCACCCACCTCTACATTTTGACATACATTTGAAGCGATTTGCAGTGATACAAAGAGTGTATGGGGGCTAGAGAGAGAGAGAGAGAGAGACATACAAAGGGAGGTGCAGAAGCCATGATTTAAGCTTTGAGATTTTCTGTGGGGGCAAACACTTTTCCGCTGCTTGTCAAGTTACGAAATGCCATAGAGCTCCTAGAAAAACCTGACAATGATTTCGTGTTTTGTCCACTGAAAATGGAAAACTACGCTATGCTAAATTTGATTGCCATCGTTTGCTGTGTGGTGAGTGAGCGATAAGTGTGCTAAATGGTCTCATAATCATCATCATCATCAGCAGCATTTTGCCTTTGCAAAATGCCTCACTTATTGTGATTTAAAAGTTGGCAGAAAAAAAAATACAGCAACAACAAAAAAAAAAAGAATCACAACACTCAAATTTAGCGAAAGATCACGATTTCATTTTAGACAATTGTTTTGTAAATTCAATTATCGTTGGCATCACTTTAAAAGCATCATCACTCACACTCTTGCCCACTGCCACTCACTCCCCTCATTCATAAAAACCCAGTGAGATGGCATGATACTCTCATGCCATATGCTTGGCATTCAGTTAGACATACGTTCGTACGTATGTAACGTACGTTGCAAACTAATTCAACATTCAGAGCACACGTTGACAATGACACTCTAGCTGGCATTTAACGAAAGAGGGCAGAGAATAACAAAACAATCACGAAATATAAACCCGATGCCTTCATTGAAGTGGAGTGTTGGCGTTTGGCAAAGACTAAAATCGGAAATTGTAGAGTCGTGGGGTGGTTTAGTAAGTAATTCCTTTGAGCAGATATCCTGCCGCTAAGCTTAGATTTGGATTGTAGTTTACAATCACAGTTTAGTTGAATTTTCTGCGTAATTTAGAAAAGCACAAAAAAGTTGTAGCCTGCATCAGACAAGCCAAATGTGAGGATAAAAATTTTGATTGGAAATTATAGAAGGGAGGCACAGCTCACCGGAGGCAGGGTCCTCATATATTTTTTGTGTTTCGGGGGATGGGGCGACCACTCAGTGACTTGGCTTTGAAAAAATATATCAGATTCGTGGGTGGGGTTTTGAGGGTGGGACGCCCACCATAGGTACTCCATCGGAAATTTGGATACAAAATTTTTTGTTGTAGGTTAATATAAGAGAGCACACAAAATTTCGCTTAAATCGCACCACCCATCTCCGAGATCAAGCGTTTCTCAAAAAAGGGTAAGGGGAAACTCCGCTCCCCCTTCAGATACCAAAAATTGAGTACACTATTTTCACCACGGGATCATTATGCACCATCTGTGAAAATTTCAAGAAAATCGGTTCAGCCGTTTCTTAGTCTATAAGGAACACACAAACAAACACAAATTGATTTTTATATATAAGAAAAATCATAAAAACACTGACCGAATAAAACTGAATCTAATAAAGTCAGTTGGATGTCGTGAGAGAAATCATTGTACAAAAGGGTTGGTACCCTATTTAGCTTTTCACGTGAACAACGGTCAAAAAATTGTGACAACTACGGCCTTCAAAGGTCATATCGTATAAAAATATATATGGGAGCTATATCTTAATCTGATCCGATTTTTTTTTTTCAAAATCTATAGCGTTCGTCCTTGGACCGAAAAATTTCCTATTGCGTACCTGTACCTTGATCACAAGAATACATGGACAGACAGACGGTGGTAGCTAAATCGAATCAGACAGTGATTCCAAGTCGATAGGTATACCTATAAATGGGTCTTGCTCTTCTCATTCTTAGCATTGCAAACAAATGCACATAGTTATAATACCCTGTACCACAGTGGTGGCGAGGGTATACAAATTATGGAATTTTGTTAAAGATTTTCACAACAATTCTGGAAGCTGTTATATAGGGTAAAATTGCGCCCTCTATAGGCGCAATATATCTTAAAGGATACATTCAGTATCGGATCGCTAAGTTTTATTAAATTTTGCCAAAAAAAATTAACTTTGCGATAGTATCGATAGGAAAAATATCAATCGATGTACAGACCAAAAGTAAAATATCGGCAGCATCGATAGTGCCACCTCTAGATCAGGTTAGGTTAGTCTCCGAAAGAAGACTCACTTACGCCATTACCGTGGCAATTGGTCACGGGGATACACCTGAATGATAAGGTCAAACAATTTTTTATATTCAATGCTAAAATTTGCTGAGAATTTAAAGTGTCACATACAAATTTGTTAGTTTATTTTTTTTTTCTAAGAGTTATTTTTTTCTGTGTAAATTTTTCGTAAAGAATTTGGATACATTTACCGACTTTCGTACAGACTTCCGTATGAAATTTGAACTTTCGGTTCGCTGGGTATCGCTTTGAGAATAATTTTGTATTCTTTTTGTTCTCATTTCTTATAGAGAGCTTTAGCAGTTTTTCGAGCGAAAACTTGATCTAATCGCCAAGTGCAGCCTTTGTTAGCGAATTAAATATCCCAGATTGCTCAAGTGGATGGATCAAGACCTTTAATTTTCTTCACATACCGCAGCGAACGTTCATGAACTTTTACTGCTCGTCCGTATTCTGTTCATGTTTTCTTGTTCTGGAATGGTTTCTTAACGTCAAGTTTAGACTTATTTCACATTGATTTGAAAATCCGGCAGTACTGCCAAGCTGTTCTATATTTAGATATAGCTCCCATATAATGCGATCCCCAGATGTGACATGCTAAGCCCCTTAATTGAAAATTGTTCCTGAATATTCCATTAAGGAACAGGGGGCAAACTTCTCACTTATAAATGAGTGCTGTCCGATTCAAGTTTAAGCTTAAGGATAAGGGGACTCTTTTTATAGACGAGTTCGAATGCCGTTCTGCAGTGCAACATCTCTTTGTGGGAAGTTTTTACATGGCATAGTACCTCAAAAATGTCGCCGGCCGTAGGAGGGGATAACAACCGCTGAACATTTTTTCTGATGTTCTCGCCAGGCGTTTAGCGCCTAAATTGTGCCTTTACGAGGGTTGCCTTTTCTATTGCCGGATTGGGCAACCCTTATGTTGCAATCTGCTAACTTACAGCTCTATCGTAGCACTTGCCATTTTTGAGGTTATACGCACTCAGAACGTTTTGACATACGAGCGCTATTTGTGTTGTTTACAGTAATTTAAAAGATTCATCTCACCTAAAAAATGGAATTTAATCGTGAAAATTTTCGTGCGACTATTTTTTACAACTTTCGACGTGGATTAACTCAACAACAGTGCATCGATGAACTTAATTAAATTTTTGGCGATGAAGCTCCATTGGGGACCAGTGTTTATCGAGGGTATGGTGAATTCAACCGAGACTGTACTTCAATCCCAGATGAATTCTGTGAAGGTTGTCCAAAATCAGTTGTTGTTCCAAAAACCATCGATGGTGTGCGCCAACTGATATTGCAAGATCGTGATGTGGCCTATCGTGAGATTGAGACAACCTTAAGCATTAGTGGGACCAGCATACATTTAATATTGCATGAACATTTGACCGCCAAAAAAATTGTTCGCGTTGGATCTCATTTTTGTCAATCGATCAAAAAAAGGCTCATGTCGATTGGTCGAAAGAAATGCTCCAAAAATACGAAACAATTGCATTTTTGATCACTCAAAACATCGATTTGATGAGTCATTTGCCGTATAGTCGTGACTGGGCAACGAATGACTTCTCTATATTACCGTACGTAAAAAATGGGAGGTCCACGTTTTTCGACTCCTGAAGGAGCGGATGATGCGTTCAGAATTCATGTTTTGGATGTACCTCAATCAGATTGGCAAAAGTGTTTCTACAATTGGTTCAAACGCATGCAAAAGTGTGTAGATCTTAATGGGGAATATTAATCCCGAAATATAAAAGCCAACCTTCGCATTATTTAATTTAGCTGAAATTTAGCTTGTGGTATTTATTTATGACTTTTTATATCAATGCCAATACGGTCCAAAGCTGTCACATTTGAACATTTCTAGTTAATTCTCATAGAGAACAAAATCAATATATACCGAATCTTTAAAAAACGTGGGGTCATAACGATTTTTATCGAAATTTTTTGAACATTCACTTTTAGAGAATTTTTTTCTGAATATTTTGACTGTTATTTTTTTAATTCCAATGCAGATATTTTTGTTGCATCCTTGTCTTATGTTAATACATTGTTTGTATACACATTAGTTATGCAATGGACAATTGGAGAATATTGCATTGTGAGAAACACCCTCTGCGGCATTGGCTGTCACATGGTCATTAATGATAATTTTTTATTCAATCAGACAAGCTGCATAAATAAAGAAAAATTAATAAAAATTATACATTTAAAAATGCTTGAAATGCGGCCCAACACTTTCTCTTTCTCTCTTATGGCAAACAACACTGAAGGAAAAAACATTGAAATATGAAATAAGGGAAATCTGAGAGATGGGTAAAGTTAGGTTAGGTTATAGTAACAGTCTGGCTTAGGAAATGTAAATCCATGCTGATATTATGTAAATTTTTTGCGGAATCGTACCCATAATCCATACAATCTAAGCTCGCTAACATCAAAACCACTGAAGCGCCAAAGAGTTACAGAAATTTTTTTTTTATAAAATGTCTTTGTCAATCTTTTACTATGGAACCTCAAAGTAATTCTCACAGTGTATTTCTCATTTATTTTTATGATACCATGTGTCGCATGATTGCTATTGTTTGAGTGTGTGTGTGTGTGTATACTCATATGTGTCTGTTGCACTCTTTTTTTAATTTGGTTAATTCAAATTTATCAAATGAAATTGCATTTCATTTTGCAAAGAGGACGATTGAATGGAAAAAGCATGCGAAAAAGTGCATTCATAACGCCACCAGAGCAGCCACATGCGACAGTGAATGAGTGACGAAACGAAGAGTCGTTAACATTAATTGTGGATCCACTGGACGACAACAGTCGGAGACAAAATGTAGTGAACATGATGACAATTTACCCAACTGATTTTGAGGCAAAATGCAAACTTGCCCATGAACATACCATTAAGAAACAGGGGCAAACTTCTCACGAACGAACGAGTGCTGTCAGATTCAAGTTTAAGCTCAACTATCGAGCTCCTCTTTTTATAGCCAAGTGCGAACAGCGTGCCTCAGTGGGACACCTCTTTGGAGAGAAATTTTTACATGGCTACCATACCAAATGGTACAATTACTCACTAATGTCGCCATCATTAGGAGGTGATAACCACAGCTAAAAAAGTTTTCCGGATGTTATTGCCAGGATCCGAAATCTGGCGTTCAGGGTAATAGACGGACATATTAACCACTGCGCTACGATCTTGTGCCATATTGTTAATATGTTTAATAAAGCTTCTATAAAAACCTGTCATTCGATATGATGATGAGGTAGAAGACTTCTAATTTGGTGTAAAATTCCCAGATTTTGAGCGAATAGACTTGAAATGGATTATTATACCCACTAACATAGGATGGTGGTGGGTATAATACGATTCATTAAGTCATTCCGTTTGCAACACATTGAAATATCTAAAGGGCGATTTTTAGCTATTATCTTTTTGGCAACACTGGTTTCGTTCTTTGTATCACCGTCAAACATCTTCAGTTTGGTCTATAATTTAACCATGAATCGTCTTACAAATCATCTTTTAAAGAGCTATCAATGCATCCAGAAAAAGTCACAGTTTGGTGCGGTTTATGGGCTAGTGGCATCATTGGACCGTACTTCTTCAAAGATGATGCGAATCGTAACATAACTGTGAATGGTGAGCGTTATCGTGAGATGATAGCCAACTTTATTTTGCCCAAAATGCAAGAGCTTGACTTGCATGACATGTAGTTTCAACAAGACGGTGCCACATGCCACACAGCACTCGTAATAATGGATTTATTGAGGGGCGAGTTCGGTGAACATTTTATTTCACGCTCGGGACCGTTCAGTTGGCCGCCTAAATCGTGCGATTTAACGCTTTTAGACTTTATTTTGTGGAGCTATGTTAGAGCTCATGTCTATACAGACAAACCCGCTTCAATTGATGCATTGGAAGGCAAAATTGAAAAATTTATTATTGAAATACCGGACTTAGCGGATGGTCCATTTGAGGCGCAGTCACGGTCAACATTTCCATGAAATAATCTTCAAACCTTAAATTATTTGGACCATGCTATCGATTCAAATAAAGATTTCTTGCATTTCTTTTTTCAATTTTATGCTTTTTAACTTTCCCCTATAGCTCTTAAAAAATCACCCTTTATTTCCGACCTTATAAAGTATATAAATTCTTGAGACGATTTAACAACGTAAAATTCTAAGACGATTTAACAACGCTCGTGTGTCTGTCCGCCCGTATGGCAATCCCGCTCCAGCCTTCAAAAATTGAGATATTGAGCTGAAATTTGGTACTGATCCTTATTTTTCCACACGCAGGTTAAGTTCTGGAACGGGCCAAATCAGACTATATTTGGCTGCCATATAGATCGATCTGCCGATTTGGGGTCTTAAGCCCATAAAAGCCGCATCTATTGCCTGATTTTGATGAAATTTGAAGCAGTTAGTTGTTGTAAGCCTCTCCTGTCACCCTATCTAAATATGGTCTAGATCGGACAACATTTATTGTTAGATATAGCCGCCATATAGACCGATCTGTCGACAAAGAGTCTAAAGTGAAAAAATAAGTTGTTTTCAGCCTCCCGTCATCCGACCCGAATATAGTCCATACCAGACTACATAAAGATATAGCTGCCATATAGACCGATATGCCGACTTAGTGTTCTAAGGCCATAAAAGCCTCATTTTTTACCCGATTCCGCTGAAATTTTGAAACGGTGAGTTATTTTTAGCCTCCCGTCATCCGACACATATACGGTTCAGATCAAACTTTATTGAGATATAACTGCCATACATTCCGAACTTCCAATTCAGTGTCTTAATCTGTCGAAAGTACGCTAACTTTCGAGAAAGTAAAACTAGGCGTCTAAAAGTTTGCATTAATTATTTTTAGTCGGTTCGGACCGATCTGCGAACAATGAGTCTAAAGCCCGTAAAAGCAGCATTTATTACCCGATTTCCCTAAAGTTTGAAACAATGAGGTGTTTTCAGCCGCCCGTCATCCGATCCGAATATAGTCAATATCGGACTACATATAGATATAGCTGCCAAATAGACCGATCTGTAGATTTAGGGTTCAAAGGCCATAAAAACCGCATCTATTATCCGATTTCGCTGAAATTTGAAACGGTGAGTTGTTTTCTGGCTCCCGTCATCCGACACGAATATGTTCCAGGTCAAACTTTATTGAGATATAACTGCCATATAGACCAAGCTTCCAATTCAGGGTCTTAATCCCTTAAAAGTTGAATTAATGCCCGATTTAACTTGTACAGGAGTTCTAGGGACCTGAATCCAATATGATCCAGACCTGCCCATTTTTGGATGTAAGTATGGATATGGTAGTGGAGTTGTATTAAAATTGGCTGATTCATATATCCATGGTAGAAAGTGTCCAAAGTTCGACATGGCCGAATTTAACACGTTTTTTTTTCAATTTAGGTTAGGTTTTTACATTATTATACCCACAACCAGAGGATGGGTACATACTTATTTCCTCATTCCGTTTGTAACACCTCGAAATATTCGTCTAAGACCCCAAAAAGTATATATTCTTGATCGTCATGACATTTTAAACCGATCTAGCCATGTCTGTCCCTCTGTCGAAAGAACGCCTACTTTCGAGAGTGTAAAAATAGGGGCCTAAAATTTTGCATAAATGTTTCTTATTAATGTAGGTCGGTTGGGATTGTAAATGGGCCAAATCGGTCCACGTTTAGATATAGCTCCCAATATAAACCGATTTCCCGAATATACTTTCAATTATTATTTTCCGATTTGACTGAAATCTTGTAGAATGTTTTTTCTATGAACACCAATAGATGCACCAAGTATGGTTTAAATCTATCAAAAACCTGATATAGCTCCTATGTAAACCGATCTCCTGAATATACTTCTTGAGCCTCATGAGTTCGTTATTTTTATCCGATTTGGCTGAAATCCTGCAGGATGTCTTTTTCTATGACCTTGAACAGAGGTACCAATAATGGTTCTAGTGGGTTCAAAACCTGATATTCCAATATTGACCGATCTCTCCAATAAACTACTTGGGCCGCTAGAGGTCGCAATTGTTATCCAAGCATATAACAAATTCATGAGGATTTCTTACCGAATTTAACATCTATCTGTTTTAAATTATTTTATTTTATTATATTTTATTTTATTTTATTTTATTTTATTTTATTTTATTTTATTTTATTTTATTTTATTTTATTTTATTTTATTTTATTTTATTTTATTTTATTTTATTTCATTTTATTTTATTTTATTTAATTTTAATTTTATTTTTGTTTTTATTTTTATTTTATTTTATTTTTTTTTTATTTTATTTTTTTTTATTTTATTTTGTATTGAAAATGTTTCATACCTCTGTCACTCAGTGTATTGTGAATTTTTTTTAATTATATATTCTCATATGTTGGCATTATTTTCCATCAAGCACGGTCTATTTCTATGACTTAGATAGCTTGTAGCAAGGCCTTCAATTAATTAAATTGTTTTGCTATATACATATAGCAAAAAATTGAAAAATTTAATTAACAATTTCTCGTACACTCCTCCTCCTGCCTCCGGCTCAAACACATTTATATATGAATAACATCGACTTGTCAAATGATCTCCTCTAAATCTCCAAAGAATACGATTATCAGTTTAAATATGAAAAATTGAACTAAATTCAATTTGTGAACACCATAAAAAGCCTGCATAGATATGTGTGCCAAAAAAATGGAGAGAAAACTGCGGCCAACAACCATTTTGGGATTAGTTTTGAAATTTGTGTAGAAATGAAATAAAAAAATCATTGCTTGGACATTTAACGTTTAGAATATGTTTAGGCCCGTATTAGGATGTTGTTTAGTCAACACAAATACCTTTGAATATTTCATGTGCCAGTATTCGTGCCTGCATTTGTTTGTGTGTGTGTGTAGGGCAATGAGAGTTGGAATAGTTTTAGGCCTAAATTGTGACCGCTTTTAATTGCATGTTCACACATCAGGGATGGGGGCATAATTGGGTGGGTGGTTGAGGCAAGAAGTCTACAGTTAATGTTGCTTAGGTATGTGTGTGTGTGTGTGATGGCACTTCTAAACTCTAAATGTAATTTCAATTTGAATTTTGATGATTCTCACTAACGAACAACCGCCAACAGGAAGTTAGTCCCCTTAGACACTTGCACATAGTACATACAAACATTTCGGCATTTGCATAGCCACTCTCTTTCACACACACACACACACACACACACATATACACACTTAAGCCCAAGCCATTGCAAATGTGGGCCTTTTAAAAATTTACATTCAAATTCGAATTGTGAACACAGAGAACTCAAGCTAATGTGTGATGATTGTGTTTTTGGTGTTATGATAGCCCCCAAATTCCCCAAAAGTCTGCTAATGTTGTTGGCCGACCTCCTCCTCTCTCCCGCAATCTGACGTTCCTTCGTTTTGTTGAGGCCAAACTTGTAATTGTTGTTGTTGCTGCTGCTGATAGTGATGATGGACATGTTTTGATTGAATTTGCATTTGAATTAGTCAAGAGAGCCCTGGCTGCTCTATCGCTGTCATTGACGATGTACCAGGATGTGGGCTGTTGTAGCATCTTCTGCCACTGATTTTATGCAAAGTGTCAAAAGTGTGGCGCAAAATTTAATCTTTGCCCCAAAACATGTTACCTAACATTTAGGGGATCTGGGGAGAAGGGGAAATCAGAAGCAAAGATTTGAAATGAATATTGCGTTTAGCAAAGTGAAATGTAGAAAACTAGTGGAAAATTTGAGGACAATTCTAAAATATAAATTTTTAGAGAAAAATTGAACGTTTGAATTTTATATTCACAGAAAATTCCATAGACATCGTAGCATATATTTTTCCAAATCGATAGAAAATGTGGTTATAAACGTGGATTGGCAAAATAGACAAAGGAAAGGCAAATATTCATGTGGGCATCCAGATCTTCGTAAATAAATCAGTATGAGCTTCCACTTGCTAATAGGTCACAAAATGGATGTGACCAGCCAAAACATATGCATGTAACTTTGTACACATAATTTTTATACCCACCGAAGGATTCATTCATTCATTTTGTCATTCCGTGTTCAACACATTGAAATATCCATTTCCGACCTTATAAAGTATATATATTCTTGATCATAGTAAAAATCTAAGACGATCTAGTTATGTCCGTCCGTCTGTCTGTTGAAATCACGCTACAGTCTTTAAAAATAGAGATATTGAGCTGAAACTTTGCAGAGATTCTTTTTTTGTCCATTAGCAGGTTAAATTCGAATATGGGCTATATCGGACTGTATCTTGATATAGCCCCCATAGAAGAATATGGGTGGATCGGTCTACCCATATGGCTTCTTAGGCCCATAAAACCCACAATTATTATCCGATTTTACTGAAATTGAGGAACGTGAGTTGTGTTAGGCCCTTCGATATCCTTCTTCAATTTGGCTCAGATCGGTCCAGATTTTGATATAGCTGCCATATAGACTGATCCTCCGATTTGAGGTCTTATGCCCATAAAAGCCACATTTATTATCCGATTTTGCTGAAATTTGAGACAGAAAGTTGTGTTAGGCTCTTCAACATCATTCTTCAATTTAGCCCAGATCGATCTCTCGATTTAAGGTCTTGCGCCAATAAAAGGCGCATTTATTGTCCGATTTCGCCGAAATTTTGGGACAGTTCGGCCTGAATGCGGATATCGAATTCGTGGCATTGTAGCCTATGACGCTGAACGCATTCGAATCCTGGCGAGAACATTGGTGTTCATCCCCTCTTAATGTTGGCGACATTTGCGAGGTACAATGCCATGCATGGTCATTTAAAAAATTTTTCCCAAAGAGGTGTCGCACTGCGGGACACCGTTCGAACATTCCTGGTGGTAATGTTCTTCCTTAGGGCAATGTTCTCATTAGGGGAGGGATGGCACCTCAGACATTTCGACTCGAATATGGATATCAAATTCGTGCTGCACTCTTAAGTCCCTTTAATTTGAGCCCCATATTGCCATGGCCGGTAAATATGAACCGTTTGGAGGGTGTTTTGGGACTGGGCGACCAACGGCACTTTGCACTAAAAATAGATATCAAATTCGTTCTTTATTCCCAACGGAAATGAAGTTCTATTTAGTAGGTGTTTTACGGCGTACCCCAAAACACTTGACTCCAAAATTGGATATCAAATTCCAGATCGGTTCAGATTTAGATATAGCTCCCATATAAACCGATCTCCCGATTTGATTTCTTCAGCCCCTGAAAGCCGCAATTTTTGTCCGATTTGGCTGAGATTTTGCATGGGCTATTCTGTTATGTCTTTCAACAACTGTGCCAAGCACTGTCCAAATTGGTCTATAACCTGATATAGCTCCTATATAAACCGATCTCCTGATTTGACTTCTTGAGCCCTTAAAAGCCGCATGTAGTGTTTTGTTATGACTTCCAACAACTGTGCCCAATACGGTCCAAATCGGTCTATAACCTGATATAGCTCCTATATAAACCGATCTCCCGATTTTTTTATTTTATTTTGCTTTATTTTATTTTATTTTATTTTATTTTATTTTATTTTATTTTATTTTATTTTATTTTATTTTATTTTATTTTATTTTATTTTATTTTATTTTATTTTATTTATTTTATTTATTTATTTTATTTTATTTTATTTTATTTTATTTTATTTTATTTATTTATTTATTTTTTTATTTTATATTTTATTTTTTATTTTATTTTATTTTATTTTATTTTATTTTGTTTTATTTTATTTAATTTAATTTAATTTAGCCATCGTCAGTTAGACAGTTAATTTAATTTAATTTTATTTTATTTTATTTTATTTTATTTTATTTTATTTTATTTTATTTAATTTTTTTATTTTATTAAATTTTTTTTTTATTTTGTTTTATTTCGTTTAATTTTTTTATACAATATTTTTTTTTATTTATTCTTATCATGTTTGAATATTTTTTCGTTGGACATTTATCCCCGAATTGTCGACTGTAAATGGCTATGACTTTTTTGTCTGGATGATTTGGTCCCTCTCAAAAGCCTTCATCGGTGATGTTGTTGTTGTGCTGTAACAACAATCACTCACCTAATTGAATTTCGCGTGTGCGCATTGTCTTCGATTCAGGGCTGCAGCATTGCTGACTGTCTAACTGACGATGGCTTTAGTCTCGGAAATGCATCACAATTGGATAATTGCATTTATTTCGTTAATGGACGGCGTTTCAACAACAGCACCGGCAGCAACAACAACAACAACCAACAACACCATCATTATTATCATCATCATCATCACAAAGGAGTGGTGAGCAAGACTCACTGTCTGTTTATGCCAAAATAAGCGTGCTATTGTCTTTCACACGCCGCCACATTTTACCAAGTGATGACAGGGATTATTTTAAACCAGCGATGGGCCCATACACACACACATACACACTATTGCTGTTGTAGTATACAAAAACCTCATGGACTTGGAAACACGGTGAACATGTGTTTGTGTGACGATCACTGGCAAACTCAATGTATTCTCAAGTGGGAAAATAGCTGATTTGATTGCTTTTAAAGATAGTTTTCGGGTAAAGCATTTGAGGCAAAATAGTCAAAGTAGTTTAGGAAATGTTTTGTGATAGTCTATTCCTATATATCTGTCAAGGGCATTATTGTAATGATTTCAATTCAAAGAAACAAGATAAGAATCTAATCTTTAAATTTGATTTTTATAGATTTTTTTAATTTGCAAAAATTGAGGATTCCCCGAATGGCTCTGAATTTTTGTCTTTACTTATCATTCCAATGGCCTCTCTTAACTCTATTTGCATTTGTTCACCAACATTCTAACTCTACCTTTGGACCCCTCAAATGCATGGCAATAAATCAAATTCCTGAATACTTAAATGGGGTTTTGGCCCTATAATGCCCCAATGAGGGGCATTCAAACCTTGCGAAACAACGATAAATTGGCATCACATTTTCGCTCAATTGCAATTTGTTGCACTAATGGAAATGTATGTAAAGTGGCATCATCTATTCATTTGAAATCAACTCAAAACTAATTGTTTAACACCTCCCATACACCGGCCAACCAGTGTGATGCGAAACATCATCACATCACGTTGCGGACACCTGGCAACATTTAAAGCGCAACACACTCGACCCATTGCCACGATATGCTACCACGAGTACTCGTACATGGCTCCACATTATCCTGGGAAACATTTTTAGAGCGGTTGTTTTTCACACAGCTGAGTCTAGGCTCTCATCCTGCTTTGGGGTGATGGTGTTGGCGGCCACTTTATCACTTTGGCACTAAAACTGTCCGCCTGTCGGTTTGTTCGCTCTACTCTCCCTTGCCAACAAAGCTTAGCAGTCAAGTATTGTGGTCACACGCCATAACAAAAAGCTATAAAATTCAAAGGCAACAACAAACCAAAAACAACAAACACTGGAAATAAATCCTGCAGCAAGAGCTGGTGCCCATGATGATAGCATAGAGAACATTTATTTTGGTTTCATATTACCCAAAGCACCTGAGGTCCATGGCTTATTACCGTAACATGAAACTCACCACCAGTATACTCTCTCTCTCTCTCATTCACCCTCCTCTGTATTTGTGAATGTTTTAGTGGTGCTAACTGTGTTAGTTTGAATCAGTGTGAGTGTGTATGTGTGTTTGTGTGCTTGAGCCTCTGAAAAGGATATAAAACTCCATTAGAGTTAAAGTGTCATGTGTAAATTTTGCATAATTTTTGCAACTACAATAAGCAGAGTAGTTGTTTAGCAAAAGCTTGCTGTGCTCCATAGAGCTGGAGCTGTGCCTCCGTGGTTTTTGGCCAAATGGATGAAATTCGTAAAATTCATTAAACAAATGAATGAACATGAACCGAGTTTAATTTGTTGCAAAATGAAAATTTCATAATGTTGATTTAGTATGAAGTAGTGGCAGCAGTGCTTCTCTGGTATTGGTTATGGTTGTAGTGGTACAAGGGCATTAGCTTTAGCAGCATCAGCAGCAGCTGTGCACATGGGACCATGTCTTTCATTGTTGGCCATTAGATGAGTTGGGTTGCAGACCAAATTGATGATGATCATGACGATGATGATGATGATGGCGTTTTAATGATATGACATTCCCATGCATCCCATATCATGTGAATTAATTTTCTATGCATAATTTAGCTGCCATTATTCGAATGAATGCTTGTACACCTTAATGCCAAATTGTTGAAACAATTTTGATGGACTTGATTTGAGTGGCGATTATTCTTTTACACCCTTTTGTCCCATGTATTTAATACTGGGGATTTGTATGGTATTCTAATAATAAATTCAATAAATATGAAAATGGTATTTCGAAGAAAGATAATCGACTATTTGCTAAATTAGTATAATGTATAGAGCATCAAAAAACAAGAGGTCTGTTCGCATACTTTTACAGTAAAAATTCGCAGGAGAGTAAGCACAGACTTAACTCTCTTTTGCTATTTATTTGAATTCTTCGAACATCCAGCTGTTTAATGCGAATGTCCTAGAGCAAGGACAAGTCTGCCGTAAAAGTTCCATCGGGGTTAAATGGGATGCATACAGCCGTTGTAAGGCATATAATGGCACATAGGTTGTTGTTGTAGCGACATTGTATGTGGAGGTGAGCAAGCTCGTTCCAAGCTGGATCGCCGCTGGAACACAATGGCCATTGGTTATATAAAGGCGCCAATAACTTGCCTTGCCATATCGAGCATATTTGTGCTAGAGCTGAGACTCTTCGCTTGTTACCGCTGATTGGCCGTGACTGCCGTTGCAGCTACTCCGTTTGGAGCATTCCGCTATCCGCAACTTGTGGACACAGCCGGTAGCTCTCAACTAAGCTTCTCGCGACATCAATGAACACCACACAGTTCCGACCTCAATGTTCCAGCCTGTGTGGTGCTTACAGATAACCAGTGGCGGGGGTATATATGGTGTTGTAGTTTGGTGAACGGCTCTTAAAAAAATCACTTTTATAGCAAATGCAAATTTATCCATGAACATTCCATTAAAAGAATAGGCACAAACTTCTCATATGCCAATATATGCTGTTCGATTCAAGTTTAAGCTCAAAAATAGGGGACCTCCATATGGAAAAAATTGGCTTTGGGGCATATAACCTCATCACTTTTTTGTTTTTATGCCCTCTACCTTAGGGTGGCAGTACACTTATTTCGTCATTTCGTTTGTAACATATCAAATTATTGATCTGAGACCCAACAATGTATACATATTCTTGATTGTCTTGAAATTTGTCCGTCCGTCTGTCTGGGGAAAGAACGCTTACTTTCGAAGCAACAAAGCTAGGTGTTTGAAAATTTGCGCTAATACTTCTTATTAGTGCAAATCAGTTGGGATTAAAAATGGGCCATATCGGTTCCAGTTTTGATATAGCTGCCATATAACCCGATCTTGGGTGTTGATTTCTTGAGCCTTTAGAGGGCGCAATACGATTTGGATGAAATTTTGGACAAAGTGTTTTGCTTCAACTTTCAACATCCCTACTAGATATGGTCCAAATCGGTTCATAATCTGATATAGGTCCCATATATACTGTTTTCCCCTGTTCCTTAATGGAATGTTCATGGACAAATTTGCATAAACCGTTGGATCGATTTAACTTCTTGAGCCTTTAGACGGCGCAATTACCATCCGAGTGTTAGCTATGTGCTAGGTTAAGTTAGATTGAGTGGATTGCCCACCATAGGTGAGTTCACTAGTAGGCCAGTTTGGCCCATTGAAGTACCCCAGAAAGAATTGGTTCATAACCGAATTGGTTCATAACCGAATTGGTTCATAACCGAATTGGTTTATAACCGAATTGGTTCATAACCGAATTGGTTCATTACTTGATATATGTAGCTCCAATAAACATTTTGATTGTTATGCATCTTTGCAATCTGCGAAGAAAATGCATAACATGGCTGTCATTGCATACGATTGTTGTTTGTTTTATTTTATTTAAGAATCTCTTTTAATATTTTTGATCTTTAAATTAAAAATATCTTAATGTAAAAAGTACAAACAATTAATGGCCTTTTTCACAAAACATTATGAAGCCTTAAAATAGGTTTATTTGACAGTTCTATAAAGGAAATAAGTCAAAGAAACCCATTTTAAAGTCTATTTGTATGGTTATTGGAAACACTTTCATTCCCCTTGACAATAATTTCTTTAACAAAGATTGAAATTTTAAAATGCACACAGAACATAAAAATTTGTACAGAAATGAAATTTATTTAAAGCAATTGCTTTGTTTGAGGACAATTTAATCAATTCATTGGACAATAGCAACAACAATGACAACAACAGGAGCAACCATACAACACAAATAAAGCCACTGAATGAGTAAAGTGAATGACAATAACTACTCCTGCAGGCTGCAAAAATGGAATGCAAGTGTAAAGAGTGATAAATGAAGTGCAACGAAAGTACCCCCACCCCATGCCAATGGACCCCAACTCTGGCTCCCCAACTTACTCACTGTCGCCCCTACCCCTTCCATTCATTTATCTTAATAACAATGCAAACGAACATCTCCAATAGAGAGAGTGGAAAGCAATGACAGCGGCATTTAAATGCCCGCTACACTGGCAGTCATAACTTTGTTACAATGCCAATCTTTTTGTATGTCAATTTCTGTAACTAAATGCTGGGGATGAGATAGAGAGGAAGGGGTACAAACAAATGAAAAACAATGAAGAAGAGCCCATAATTGATTCTAATTGAATCGAATTAAAGGTGCAATTGACAATATTAACTCACTGACGATAGCGATAAAAAGACAAATGAAATGCATTTGCTGAGGGCTACGATGCTGTAAGCGTCGCCGAGGCGGTGGGCTGCCAAGAGGCAATGTTTTTAAATTTCAAATACTTTTCTATTTCTCTGTGTGGCATTGCCTGTCTTAGACCAACCCGTATATGCCGGCTGCCGAAGAGGAAAATTATTTTTTAAACATCTCATCTTTGCCAGAGATATTGATGCTGTTGCAGCGGCTTTCAGTAGCATTTTTATTGATGTAATTTTTAAATGACTTTAATATTGTGCCGCTTGCTTGCCCCGGCGTTGTAGCTGCCTCAGAGGCCGCCATGCATGCCACATCGCACAATAATTGAATATCAATTGAATTGTCCACATATTTTTGATTCCATTGGAAAAAATTAGATCGTGATTGCGGAGCGTTTTTTTAGAGCAACTTTTATTTTTCTTATGTTTTTTTTTTTTTCAAATGAAATCATAGCTTTATTAGACTGGTGTTTTTTGTGTGTCTATTTCAGTTGGGTCCTGCTGCCGCGGGAAGAGGCATGTTTTGCTATCAGTGTCCGCCTGCTTTGCATCCTTGTGGGCCTCATCCGCCACGTTTGCCAACTTTGGAATATCCTTTCGCAGCCACACATCCATGTAAGTAAATAAAAAGGAAAAATTTATGATTCTTGAGAAAATACGTTAAAACAAAATTTCTTATACAAATTTACAAAATTTTCTTAAAAAATATATATTGCCATCTTAAATAAAAAGTGACTACACCAAAAAAAAAGAAATTTGTGACAAGTAAACTTCTTTTGTGAAAAACGTTGGATTTTGTTTACGATGAAAGTATATGATTTATTGCACTAAATTCTTGCAAGAATCTGCGACAAAGTAATGTTGTAACATAATTCAAACTATATATTAGATCATTTTTTAACAATTTTATGTTGGTTATTCAAACTAAATTATATTAAAAGCCTTCCATCTTCGCACATTATTGATCTGCTGTATTCGTCATGGGATAAAAAAAATACTTATGGGAGTTATTGTTTGTGAACATGTAAACACTTACTTTGGGATGGACATTTCTTAATTGCGTAAATATCACTAAATAATGCATGTGTCTTAGAAATTCTTGTGTTTTCTTGTACCTGGCAGCCATTTGTCTCTTGATCTAATGATTTTTAGACATACCAACATAAGGCGAAACTTTATAAAGTGTCATTCACCGAGTTTACAATCCTCACTCGAACGAGGAGCTCAAAATAATGACTGCTCTTTGTTCAATTAAAATAAAGAAAAAAATGTTGTGTGTGAGAATGTGTCTATACCAGCAACCGATACAAATTTAAAATAAATAAGGAACCTTCTTTTTATTGACGAGTCCGTGCCGCAGAGCGACACCAGTTTAGTAGTGAAGCTTACACGGCTGATAACTGGTCTGATGTTCTCGCCGGGACTTGAACCCGGGCCTTCAGCGTCAAAAGCGGACATGCTAAATTCTGAGCTACGCTGACAAGATTTTCTAAAACACACAAAATTTCGAAAATATGTCCAAAAATGAAATTTTGAACAAATTTTTTTATAAAAATAAAATTTTGATTTTTTTATAAAAGAAATAAGATTTTGAAATTTTTTTTTATAAAAAAAAAATTTTTTTTTAAGAATTTAAGAATACGAATATGATGTCCAAATGCGGGACCAAGTGTGTGGGGTGCCGCCCCTCCCAAAAACACACCCCCCCAGAGGATAAATTAACGACCATGGCAATATGGGATACCATAGTAGAAGACATTGCACAAAACTTCAGCCAATTCGGATAAGAATAGCACCCTCTAGAAGCTCAAGAGGTCCGAGATCCGTGATCGGTCTATATGACAGCTATATCAAGTTGTGAACCGATTTCGACCTTACATTTGTTGAAAGTTATAACAAAACTTCTCATATGAAATTTCAGTCAAATCAGATAAGAATTGCGCTGTATAGAGGCTCAACAAATCAAGATCAGAGATGGGTATATATGAAAGCTTTATCGAAACATGGATCGATATGGCCTATTTACAAGCCCAACTGACCTACACTAATCCCGGCACGGGATAGTTGTGAGCACCACACAGGATGGAACATTTAGGTTCATCGCTTAAAACGGAGTAGCTGCAACGTCAGTCGCGGAGAGTCTCAATGAGTGCCTATGATGCTCGATATGACAAGGCGAGTTGTTGGCGCTTTTAAATAACCAATGTCCACCTTTTTCCCACGGCGATCGGTCTTTTGGACCGGAACGAGCTTGCTCACATTAGAAGAATGAACTGATCGCCACCTTCACATGAAAATGTGGCTACAACAACAACCTACACTAATAAGAAGTATTTGTGCATTATTTCAAGAGCTATGTTTTATTCCGTCGAACGTTAGCGGGCTTTGCAAGAACAGACGGACGGCTTAGAATGTCAAAAGGATCAAAAATACAATATATATACTTTGTTGGGTTTAAGTTCAATATTTCGATATGTTACAGACGGAATACGAAATTAGTATACCCCCAAAACATCGATGGCACTATCGATACTGTCGATATTAAATATTTTGTCTATATACTGATTGAAATTTTGCCTATCGATACTATCGGCAAATTTCTTTTTTTTACAAAATTTAATAAAAAATAAGCGATCCGACACTGAATGTATCCTTTAAGATACATTGCACTTATAGAGGGCGCAATTTTCGTCCGATAAGGGAATTTCTTTTTCTCAAGACTTCGATTTGGCCTGTGCATTGCTATTGGATCTATATAAACCGATCTCCTGATTTCTACTTCTCGTTTTTCTTCATCACCTATGAGTAATTAACGATACCATCGATACTATCAATATCTTATATCTAAAATTGAATTTGTGTTTGTTTGTTCCGTATAGACTCAAAAATGGCTGAACCTATTACCTTGAAATTTTCACAGATTGTGTAGCTTGGTCTAGAAGGAAACATAGGCTATATAATTTTTTTCATATCGGGAGGGGGGCGGACTCTCCCCCTTACCCCAAAAGTACTACCCAAAAATAAAAGTGAACCGATCGGGACAATATGGGATTCAAATGAAAGGTATTCAAGAGCAGAGTACGAATTCCACAATAAAAGTAGGGTCCAAGTACCTGGGGGGCAGCCCCAGCCCCAAAACCCCTTAAATAGGTTTATTTGACGATCATGACAATATGGGACTCAAATGACAGGTATTCGGGAATAGATTACGAACATGGTCAGGAAGAAGAAATATGCTTTATAATTTGTTGATATCGGAAGGGGGCGTACCCTTCCCGTTAACCTAAAAATACCACCAAAATGACAAGTGGACCGATAAAGACAATATGGATATCAAATGAATGGTATTAAAGAGTAGAAAAAGAAATTGGGTCCAAGTACCTCCAAATACCCCAAAATGGGCATATTACCCGACCATGGCTATATGAGACTCAAATGAAAGGTATTTGGGAGCAGATTACAATATGACTTAAAAATTTGCGTTCAAGTCCAGGTGGCCAAAGATTTACCTATACAGTAATATGGGGCTCGAAGGAAAGGGATTTGGGAGTAGAGTAAAATTTGCCCAGGAACCGAGCAAGTTGAGTTTATCAACGATAAGGGACCTTTTATATAGCCGAGCCCGTACGGTGTGCCGCAATGCGACACCCCTTTGGGGAGAATTTTTACATGACCATGCATGGTACCTCGCAAATGTCGCCAGCATTAAGAGATGATAACCACCGCTTTAAATTTTGTCCGAAGTTCCGCCAGGATTCGAACGCAGGCGTTCAGTGTCATAGGCGGACATAGGCTATTCAGGGCGAAGTGTTCCCACCCTAAATAGATATTAGAGAGTTAAGGAAGGCGCAGGGGAGCTGGCCCTGTCCAGCTAGTTTATTATAAAAATTATGGAATGTTGCGATTATCGATAGTTTTCCTGCTCTATCCTCTGGTGGAGGGAATAATAAAATTGTGATAAATCATCCCATAAAAATTTAATTTAGGCTAGGTTTTCAATAGAACTTAAATTTTTATAAACTTTTCTTTGGAAAAATTAGTGAGAAAAATTTTCTTAAAAATTATTTTTTGACAAAATTTCCCACAGAAAAGATTTTAAAAAAATGTTGTAGAATTTGTAACATTTTGTTTTTAGTCCGCCAAGACCGTCATGAGAGTTTTGTCAAATAGATTAAGGTGCTCTATGTGACCACAGCTTGTAAGCACAATGTAGAGCACACTTCTGACTTCGAAAAGGGACTCTTTGAATTTACTTTCTGTCAAGCGCAATAAGTTTACTTCGCTATTCTGATCCAACTTATTCATCAATTCAAAAAAATGCCAAACTTGTGTTTGGTTTGCACTTCAATCAACGAATGTTTTTCTAAGAAAATATTTTGAAAAATTTTCAATAGAAAAAATATTTTGACAAAATGATCAATCAAAAAAATTGTTGACAAAATTTGTAAAACGGGTTGAAATGTTACGAAATTTCGCTTTAAAATAGCCGATCTAAAAATAGTTTTGGATTTGACAGTTCTTGTTGTTCATTAGCAGGACTTTTCTTCAGTTTGATTTTGCTTCTAAAATGACCATTCAATCTTAATGGCGATTATCATCTTTGTCAATTTGTTTGGTGGCTGCTTCATTGAAATGAACATCACTTAAACTAATTCAACACAATCCCCGCTCAAATTATAGATAAAAAGCCCTAGATAAGTTCCCATGCATTATCATAGTGTCTGCGACATTCAAGTGTGTCTCTAACAGATGCAGGGTGAATAAGAGAATGAGATGTAAAATATAAGGATGAGTTGGAAGGAAAGGCCACTATTTCAAATGCATGCACGTACTCATAAGGACATATGTTGGCGAGAAGAGATGTTTTATCTGCGAGTAGCCAAATGTGAAAATTTGTGCGTAAAATATCCGATTACCAAGATAGCTCACATCCCATTGTTTGGTAGCTGAAGTGAATGGAATGGAGTTGGAATGGTGACACAAATTTTTTATGTTCACTTTGCAGGCTATGCTGTTGGTACTGTTCATTGTTAGGTCCTTAAGGGACTTGTTATGAGGGGTTAATTGATTAAGGGTTGCTTGTTTTGAATGTTGTTTTCCTGTTTTTTTCTTTTTGGATGTAATAAATTTCTGATTGTCATCTAATATTTGTAGGCAACATATTTTGATTTGATTAAATTTGATATAAAATAATAAAGATGTAATTTTTGATAATATTGATAGAGATTAAAAAAATACTTTTAGGGTGGGCAAGGTATCATGGTCTGTTTAAAAAGTAGGGGGTATAGATTTTCAAATTAAATTAACTTTACCATGATGAAGGGATTGTTGAAAGACGAAAGGCTTAAGGTTGATAACTCATCCCAGCACAATGCAATCTTGGGATTCAGTTTGTAAAGATATGTTGATTGATGACTATCCTAAATCAGTGTTATAATGTTTGTTCGTTCATTGGTGACACATATCCTCCGATTTGAAGTCCGAATATTTACACAATCTTCCAAAAAAGTCCATCCATCTCAAAATTTGAAGTCCGAATATTTACAACATCGTCCAACAAAGTCCATTAGCCATCTCAAAATTTGAATTTCATTTTAACTATTAAAATGTAAAACCAATATCTGATCATTCAAAAAGTAGTTACTTCCTATGTAGCCATAATTGCGCAAATCCCCTATGATTCTGATCTATCCAAAAATTGGGAAAATTATACAAATAAAACAAAATTCTCGCTTTTGCTAAACCAACTAAAATCCAAATTACTCATCACACATGGAACATTTCGAATTTCTGCAGATCCCAAGTGGCAAGAACATGAAGGCAAGCCAGAGCAAATAAAAATCAACATTTCAAAAAATTCAATTTGCCCAACTAAAATCAAAAAGAAATAAAAGACACAAACAGGGAGTAAAATTGGTTGTGGCTGTAATGAAATTGTCATTTCAATTTGCTAAATCCCCAACCAAAACGCCACGTCAAGCCATACTCCAAAAGAACGACTAAGCAACCAAATAAATAAAAAATCAAAACCCAAACCAAAAAACCAGCAAAATATTAAAACAAGAACAGAGCAGAACTTTGAAACTAGAGGATAGGCAAAGGTAGGGGCAGCAGTGGCGGCGAATGAATGCAATTTGCCAACAATTTGATTGAATGGGATTCGATTTGATTCGATTTAAAACAACGATGCATTCCCTCAAGGACAGACTATTTTTTAGCCAATATTTTCACTCATTTGGGATACGTGGATTGATTGTCCTCATCATAGTCATCATCATCATCACGAGCAGTGGCATCAGGCAACATGTCACCATTGTCGTCGTCACCATTGAAGTATCTTTCATTTCTGTATTTCAATTGCGGCATGCACAAAAAATCATAAACACAGGAGTGCCACCTTTTTCATGAGATTTTTATTTTCATGGAGTATTTTTTTATGCAATTATACATAGAGTGAATATGTAAAGCAATACAAAGTATTTGTAGACACGAGGATAAGTTGGAAAGGTTATGAAAAAGACAAGACGACAATATTGAATTCATTCAATTGACTTCATTCAATAAACAGATCCAATTTACAATGGAATACGAAACAAATGGCATGATACCCTACCTTGACACAGTAATCCATAGGAAAGGCTACAGATTGAAGCTCGATTGGTACACAGCATCGGGAAGACTCATCAACTTCTATTCAAAACATCCAAGGAGGATAAAAATTAACACAGCATCGGGAAGACTCATCAACTTCTATTCAAAACATCCAAGGAGGATAAAAATCAACACAGCCACAAATTTTATCGACAGGGTGTTCACAATAAGCGACAAATCCTTACACATCGAACATGAGAAGAGAATTCCAAACATATTAGAGCAAAATGATTTCCCAAGAAAAGCGGTAACGGATCTAATAAAACTCGTGAAAAACAACAAGTAAGAGTGTGCTAAGTTCGGCCTGGCCGAATCTTATGTACCCTCCACCTAGAATCACATTTGTCAAGTTCTATGCGCGGTTTCTCTTTTTAGGCAAACAAAGAATATTGAATAAGAACTGTTATGCTATTGGAGCTATATCAAGTTATAGCTATATACTGATTCGGACCATAAATGAATGCTGAACATTGCAGAAGTCATTGTGTAATATTTCAGTTCATTCGGATAAGAATTGCGCCTTGTAGGAGCTCAAGAAGCTACGTCGGGTGATAGGTTTATATGGGAGCTGTATCAAGCTATTGATCGATTCAGATCATATTAGACATGTATGTTGAAGGTTATGAGAGAAGCCGTTGTACAAAATTTCAGCCAAATCGGATGAGAATTGTGCCCTCTAGAGGCTCAAGAAGTCAAGATCCCATATCAGTTTATATGGCAGCTACATCAGGTTCTATACAGATTTAAGCCATACTTAGCACAGTTATTGGAAGTCATAATAAAACACCGCATACAAAATTTCAGCCAAATCGAATGAGAATTGCGTGCTCTATTGGCTCAAGAAGTCAAGATCCCAGATCGGTTTACATGACAACTATTGTATATAAAAACATGGACCGATTTGAACCATACTTAACGCAGATGTTGGTATACCAAAAAAAAGTGATACCAAAACACCACAGGCAAAATTTCAGTCAAATCGGGCGAGAATTGCGCCCTCTAGAGGCTCAAGAAATCAAGACCCAAGATCGATTTATATGGCAGCTATACCAGGTTATGAACCGATTTGAACCATACTTAGCGCAGTTATTGGAAGTGATACCAAAAAACTACATGCATAATTTCAGTCAAATCGGAGGAGAATTGCGCCCTCTAGAGGCTCAAGAAGTCAAGACCCAAGATCGGTTTATATGGCAGCTATACAGGGTGGCTGATGAATATTGCTACAATGATGAATATTGCTACATTTTTTTTTCGGTGTATGGAATACATTTTTCTTTTATTCATGTTAAATTAAATTATTAAATTAATTATTAAATTATTATTAATTAAATTAATTAATTAATTAATTAAATTAATTATTAAATTATTATTATTAAATAGAAAAAAAGTTATTACATTTTTTTTTGGTAGCGGCTTTCATCAGCCACCCTGTATAAAAACATGGACCTATTTGAACCATACTTAACGCAGATGTTGGAAGTGATACCAAAACACCACAGGCAAAATTTCAGTCAAATCGGGCGAGAATTGCGCCCTCTAGAGGCTCAAGAAGTCAAGACCCAAGATCGGTTTATATGGCAGCTATATCAAAACATCGACCGATTTGGCCCATTTACAATCACAACCGACCTACACTAATAAAAAGTATTTTTGCAAAATTTCAAGCGGCAAGCTTTACTCCTTCGGAAGTTAGAGTGCTTTCGACAGATAAACGGACAGACGGACGAATGGTAATGGCTAGATCGACTTAAAATGACTTGAGGATCAAGAATATATATATGGGTCTCAGACGCATATTTCGAGGGGTTACAAACAGAATGACGAAATTAGTATACCCCCATCCTATGATGAAGGGGATAAAAATGGCTTAACCGATTTTCATGAAATTTTCACAGATAGTGCATAATGATTCCGTGGTAAAAATAGGGTACTACATTTTTTGATATCTGAAGGGGAGGCGGACCCTCCCCCTTACCCTAATTTTCAGACACGCCATATCTCGGTGATGGGTAGTGGGAAATTTTGTGTGCTTTCTTATAGTAACCTAAAAAGAAAGTTTGGGTATCTAAATTTCGGATGGGGTACCTTGGGGGGCCGTCCCACCCCCAAAAAACCTACCAAATAAATATTTAGACCAATCACTGCAATATGGGACTCAAATGAAAGGTATTTAGAATAAGAAAACGTATGTAATATGCAATTATCGGACCAAGTGTTAGGTGGACCACCCCAACTCCCAAAACACCCCTAAATCGGACATATTTATCGACCATGGCAACATGGGACTCAAATGGGATGTATTTGCGAGTAAAATACGAATCTGCTATCTAAATGTGGGGGTATACCCCTTCTCCAAAACACCACCCAAACAGGACTTATTTACTGACCATGGCAATATGGGTCTTAAATAAAAGCTATTTAAGTGTAAAATACGAATCTTATATCCAAATGCGGGGCCAATCTTTTGGGGGCCAACCCACCTAAAAACACCCCCAAAGAGGATAAACTTACGACCATAACAATATGGGTCTCTAATGAAAGTTTTTTGGGAGTAAAGAACCCCACCCTCAAAACTCCACCCATATAGGAGGTATTTGATGACTATTCCCATATGAGGCTGTAATAAGACGTATTTTAGAGTAGAACACTAATCTGATATATATTTTTAGGGCCAATCACCGCCCGATCCCCCAAATATGCTGACTTTTGCAATAAGGGTTTAAGATGAGAAAACGAAATGGATTGAAGGCCCATGGCAATATGGGATTCAAATAAATGATGTAAAGAAATATCAGCATAGAGCATATGCTGATATATTTTCAGGGCTAAGTGTTTGGGGGACCACCCCACTCCCAAAACACCCCTAAAAGGGGAATATTTACCGACCACGTCAATGTTAATATGGGGTTTTAATAAACAGTATTTGAGAGAAGAGCACGATTATGATATTTTTCTAGGGCCAAGTGTCTAGGAGACCTCATTACCCCCGAAAAAAACCCTAAATCGGACAATATGAAAATATAGGGCTGAAATAAAGACTTTTAAGAATGGAGGTAACGCCGAAACGTTAATGACCCTAAACCCTCCGAGCTAATTCAAAGACCAATAAAGATCTAGTGGGATTCAGATAAAGGCATTTATATTGTTGTACTGTTAACCAAGCGATACACATGTACTATTTTCGTAGCATGGTATTTCATTTAAAAGTCTTTATATGTCGAAAATAACTATTCAAAGGAAAATTTTGTTCCATATAAAGTAAAAAAGAAGGCGTAGCGAAGCGGGCCCGGTAAATAAAACTGAAACTTTCACCTTATTTTCAAAACGATCCTCGTAACTCTTGTACTCCTGACAAAATTATAACACTTTTGTTGCTACAACTGTTACTGCAAAGGAATGTAAATTACCATGTCGAGCATCTAAAGTGGAGCAGAGTAAAAAGGGGGCGGGGAGGTGATGAGCTCAGTACCTCAGTGACGATTGGCATGTTGTGAATGTTGATTTGCCAGAGTGTTCCAATACATAATCGATGATACATTGATTTCTAAAGGGAGATAGAGTGTGGATGCCTGGGTCCCCCACACCACACCACATCACATCAGCTGCAGCATCCTTCTTCCATGATATTCGGCAAACACTTCATACATACTTTTCGTATATATGTATGCTTGGGCTAGGGCTCAGGTGTCTGCTGCATGAAAATTTTCCAACGCCATGTAACATAGGTGATTATTAAGTTTCCATTAATGTGTGTTAACTTGGCATGGCAATCACAATCTCAATCACAATATTTTCATGTTTGCCGTCTATAATAAAAATTCACTTTTTTTTGGGGGGGCATTAAAATTGATTTTATTTGTGGGATTTGTTATTCGTCGACTTGCCGAAAAATTTTCAAACAAAATAAAATTTGGTTGATTTGAAAGTATGTTAGGCGGCATTTGAAGGCTTTGAAATGGTAATTTTGAAAATTTTACATTTTTTTGGGAAATAATAAAAACAAATGATTTAATGAAAACGGTCTCTTTTTTGTTTAAAATTACAAAGCGGTGGCTGAAAATATTCACTTTAAATGTTTTAGATATTTATCGAAGAAATATAACGATTATATTGGTGATTTGGGCAAATTTTAAGGATTTTTGTGCTATGCTTTGAAATTATAATATCTAACACTTTTCAAAGGGCATTAACTAACATACCAGACACCTTAGTCTTATTAACACCATGGATGAAGGACTCTTCATTTACTAATTTTGTCTAGTAGAGAAGACATGCAGTCTTGATAACCACACCATTGGCGTAGACTGTGTATACGAGGTGGGAAAGAGAGAAATCTCTCTTACATCTATAAGTGTTGCTTGGGGTTTAACCAACCACAGAGTCGGTTGATAAACGGCGTTTTTTTATATATTTTTTGTCGAACATCGATTTTATTGAACCGAGAAGAACATTTCTTGTATCCAGGCTGAACTTTGGATACCACCACCTCGGGTATATAAGTAAACCACATTTCGTTATAAACCGGTGAAAAATGCGTAATTTATGACCCCATAGCAGCTATATCGAAATTTGGTCCTATTGGTTCTAATAAGTACAAGTCATTGTTCAATTTTGCAGAACAAACCACTAAGGAAGGGAAAAAGTCGGGCGGTGCCGACTGTATAATACCCTACACCTACTCTATAAATACAATGTGGGACCTATATCCAATTCTGAACCAATTTCGATAGACCTCGGCGAGCAAATATGTTCAAACTGTAAAAACTACGGTTGACAAATGACAACATTATTGCATATTACCCAAAATCGGACGAACATATATATTTGAGCTATATCTACTTCTGAACCGATTTCGAGCAAACTTCTCAGATAATGTAGTAGTCGTTGAGGAAAGAGTCGTGCAAAATTTTGGCAAGATTGGTCAAAAAATGCGCTTGCAGTGGCTCTAGGAGTGCAAATCGGGCTATATAAAGGGTGATTTTTTTGAGGTTAGGATTTTCATGCATTAGTATTTGACAGATCACGTGGGATTTCAGACATGGTGTCAAAGAGAAAGATGCTCAGTATGCTTTGACATTTCATCATGAATAGACTTACTAACGAGCAACGCTTGCAAATCATTTTCAGTGAATCATTTTCAGTGAAATCATTTTCAGTGAATCGACAAATTTTGTTCAGCGATGAGGCTCATTTCTGGTTGAATGGCTACGTAAATAAGCAAAATTGCCGCATTTGGAGTGAAGAGCAACCAGAAGCCGTTCAAGAACTGCCCATGCATCCCGAAAAATGCACTGTTTGGTGTGGTTTGTACGCTGGTGGAATCATTGGACCGTATTTTTTCAAAGATGCTGTTGGACGCAACGTTACGGTGAATGAACACATTTCGAACCGAACACTGATTTTGGTAATAAAATTCAATGATTTGCAAGCGTTGCTCGTTAGTAAGTCTATTCATGATGAAATGTCAAAGCATACTGAGCATCTTTCTCTTTGACACCATGTCTGAAATCCCACGTGATCTGTCAAATACTAATGCATGAAAATCCTAACCTCAAAAAAATCACCCTTTACATATATGACAACTATATCTAAATCTGGGTCAATTTCTATGAAATTCACAAGTTATATTGAGAGTCATAAGAAAATCCTTCCAGCCAAATTTCGACAGAATGGGTTAACAAATGAGCACTTTTTTGCAATATTTCTCAGAATCGGACGAACATATATATGAGAGCTATACCAAAATCTGAACCGATTTCGAGCAAACTCTTCAGATACTGTGGCAGTCGCCGAGGAAAGCGGTTTGCAAAATTTTTCGAAGATGGGTCAATAAATGCGCTTGCTGTGACTCTAGAAGTTAAAATTGGGCGATATATATATATGAGAGCTATATCTAAATCTGCACTGATTTCCATGAAATTCACCAGTAATATCAAGAGTCGTAAAAAAATCCTTCCGCCAATTTTCGAGAGAAGCGGTTAACAGATGACCATTTTATTGCATTATTACTGGAAATCGGTCGAACATATATATGGGAGCTATATCTAGATCTGAACCGATTTTTTCCAATTTCTCTGTAGGCCGAAAAATATGCCTGTACCAAATTTTAAGATGATCGGATGAAAACTACAACCTGTACTTTGTACACAAATTAACATGGATGGATGTCGACGGGCCTAATATAACTCACTGTCCCAAATTTCGGCGACATCGGACAATAAATGCACCTTTTATGGGTCCAAATCCATAAATCGAGAGATCGGTCGGGGCCACATTGAAGAATGATGTCGAGTGGCCTAACACAACTCACTATTTCAAATTTCAGCAAAATCGGATAATAAATGTGTTATTTATGAGCCAAAGATCTTAAATTGTCGGATCGATCTATATGGCAGCTATATCCAAATCTGGACCGATCTAGGCCAAATTTCAGAGATATGTCGAAAGACTTAACAGAACTCACTGTCTCAAATTTCGGCGATATCGGACAATAAATGCGCCTTCAATGCGCCCAAAACCTTATATCGAGAGATCGGCCTATATGGCAGCTAAATCCAAATCTGGACCGATCTGGGCCATATTGCGGAAAAATGTTAAGGGGCCTAACTTAATCCACTGTCCCAAATAATAGCGACATCGGCCAATAAATGCGCCTTTTATGGCCCCAACTTCTTAAATCGAGTCAAGCCGAAGTTTTACAAGTATAAGACTGAATTTTTGGTAAAACCTGATGTTTTTTCGAATATAAATAGAAAGTCGTAAATCAAATGTCTCATCCATACTTCATTACTACGCCATTGCTTGTAATCCAAGTAGCTGATTGTACTTAAATTCACTAATAGATGGATGATAAGAATAATGCGATTATTTATTAGTATGGTTGGCATGTCCTTTCGAAGAACACTCACTCACTAGTCCATGGCCAAGGATTTGGTTACTAGTACTGCATTATAGCCCCAAGTCTCAAGTTGCTATTAATGGAGGCTAAAGCAAGCATGCGGTCCGTCTGGATTCACAACAGCATTTGCCATACAAACCTCAGAGAAGTCAGTCAAAGAGCATCTTAACACTTAAAGTGAGGCATTAGTGATGGTTAGGATGAGAGCAAAAGGGATATTTATGAATTTGTGTTGTGCTTGTGTGTGGGTGTGTGTGTGGGTGTGTGTGTGGGTGTGTGTGTGGGTGTGTGTGTTTGTTATTATCTAAGTAAAACTATTCGTTGAGATTAAATTACATTGAAGGTGTTTTGAGTTGGCATAAGCAAAGAGCATAGTTTCAGGATAATATTCCTTAACTACGGAGATGTTAGAGTAAGTGTTGCCTCATATGTCTGAGTGTGTATGAGACACACACTTCTGCTTATAAATTATTCATGAACTCGTAAATTCACAAAATAAAGTCAAATATTCATTTTTGCAATTAATGAGATTTATTGAAGAAACTTTGGCACTAACAACACTGTCAGAAGTAACGATGTGTCTGTTTGTGTGTTTGCTTTGGTCTTTGGTGCTGATAATCTTCGATTTGTAAAAGCATAATGTGTGTAAATGAAATTTTAAGATGAGATCATTAGATGTAATTGGCAATACTCTTAGGAGAAGAGATATAGGTTGCAGAAGGACAAGAGTTCGGTAAAAGGAGACTCTCTATTCAGTTGCTGAAAATAAACTATTACTATTACTTTATAAATTGATTGCCCCAATGTTTTTCTGTCCGTCTGTCTGCAAATGTATTATTGTTATAAAGGCATTTGGGGTTATTGTTGTCCAATCATAACGACCTTTTGTACGCATTTTGATTTTGGGAACAAACTTAAATTATTTAGGCAACTATCGATTTAAATTCAGTTATGGTCTGTTCTATACTAAGGTCAGGTCTTGGAAGCCATAGTAGAACAACAATTTTTGAGTCAAATCAGTTAAAAACTTCTTTCTTTAGAGCTCTAGGTGTCAAATGGGTAAACATTTATGTGGAGTTGGAAGTTCGAAATTAATGTGAATTCACTCTGAGGCCAGTTTGGCCCATTGTGTTATTCCAGCAAGAAAAAGTTAAGGACATCATAGCTATGTTTCCTTGGGATCATTCTTTCTTTCTATGATCTAACAATACATGGGTAACCATTTGCCTTCACCAAGCAGAACTACATGGTCCGTATATGCGGATAGAAAAACAACAACAAATTTTGAAAATATTTCAAAAAAATTAAAATATGGAACATTTTTCTAAAACAAAAAAATTTAAAAAAATTTTCTTTGGAAAAAATGTTCTTTAAAAAAAATTTAAAAAATGTACTTCATTGTTTTTTTGATTTTCTTTACGAATAAGATTTTTTAAAATATAATTCCAAAAAAAAAAAAAAAAATCTAAAATTTTTCTATTAAAAATTTTTACAAAAATATCTATAAAAATAAAATTTTAACAATTTTTTTTTATAAAAAAAATTAAGGTACTTATCTTATCAAAATCAATTTGTGTTTGTTTGTTGGTTTATTTCTTTGTCTGTTCCGTATAGACTCAAAAACAGCTGAACCGATTTTCATGAAATGTTCACAGATGGTGCATAATGATCCCGTGGTGAAAATAGGGTACAACGTTTTTTGATATCTGAGTGGGGGGCGGACCCTCCCCCTTACCCTAATTTTCAGAAACGCCAGATCTCGTAGATGGGTGCTGCGATTTATGCGAAACTTTGTGTGCTCTCTTAAAGTAACCTAAAAACAAAAATTTGTTATCCAAATTTCGGATAGGGTACCTAGGGGGGCCGCCCACCCCAAAACCTACCAAATTTATATAATCCAATCATGACAATATGGAACTCAAATGAAAGGTATTTAAGAGAATAAAACGTATCTGATATCCCTCCCTAAAAACACCCCAAAGGAACAAATTTACGACCATAGCAATATGGGGCTCAAATGAAACGTCTTTGGGAATAAAGCACGAATCTAATATCAACATTCGCATTGCAATATGGGTCTCAATAAGAGGTATTTTAGAGTAGAACAAAAATCTGATATACATTTTCAGGGTCAAGTCACTGAGTGGCCGCTCCATCCCTCAAAATAGCCCCCAAACGGTTATGTTTGTCGACTATGGAAATATGGGGCTTAAATGGAAGATAATTGGGAGTAGACTACGAATGTGATATTAACATTCGGGACATACTGTCTAAGCGACGTCCCACCCGCAAATAGGACGTATTTGAATTTTATGGGTGTATTCCCTTTATCCCAAAACAACCAACAAACAGCAATTATTTATTGACCGATACAATATGGGGCTCAAAAAAAGGTATTTGGGATTATAATACGAATCTGATATCTAAATGTGGGACCATGTACATGGGGCACCGCCCCTTCCCCCAAAACAAAGCTGAAACCATTGGATAAAATTTCAGCCAATTCGAATAAGAAACGCGTCCTTTAGGGGCTCAAGAAGAAAAATAGGGAGATTGGACCATAGTTGACTCAGTTATTAGAAGTCATAACAAAACACCTCATGCAAAATTTCAGCCAAATCTAGGGGCTCAAGAAGTCAAGATTCAAGATCAAGTTTATATGGCAGCTATATCCGGTTATGGACCGATTTGAACCATACTTATCACAGTAGTTGGAAGTCATAACTTAACATGCCGTGTTTAATTGTTCAACCAAATCGGATGAGAATTGCGCCCTCTAGAGGCTCAAGACCTCAGGACCCCAGATCGGTTGATATGACAGCTATATCAGGTTATAGACCGATTTCAACCATACTCAGTACAGTTGTCGGAAGGTATACCATAATACCACGCGCACAATTTCAGCCAAATAGGATAAAAATTGCGCCATCTAGAGGCTTTTGAAAAATTTCAGGTGTACTCTTTCTAAAGTTAGCGTGCTTTCAACAGACGGACGGACATGGCTAGATCAATTTAAAATGTTATGACGATCAATAATATATATACTTTATGGGGTCTTAGACGAATATTTCGAGGAGTTACAAACAGAATGACGAAATTAGTTACCTCCATCCTATGGTGGAGGGTAGATTTTCTATAAAAATAAAAGTTTAACAAAATATTATTTAAAATAAAATTTTAAGAAGATATTCCATACAAATAAATTTTTGAAAAACTTCTTAAAAATAAAATTTTGAAATAAATTAGGAAAAATACATTTTTAGCAATATTTTTACAATTTTTTTAAAAAATTGTTTGACAAAATTGTCCATAAAAGAAATGTTAAACAAAATTCTTCATAAAAACATTTTGAAACATTTTCTACAAAAATAGTTTTAAATTTTTTTTTTAAATAAAATTTGACAACAAAATTCCTTTAAAAATAAAATTTTAACAAAACTTTCTATAAAAATAAAAATTTAAAAAAATTAATTTTTTTTTTTTTTTAAATTTCTAAAAAATAAAATTATGAAAAATTTTTTAGAAAACTTTTGTATTAAAATAAAATTTTTAAATATTTTGTGTTAAAATAAAATTTTGAACAATTCTCTTTAAAAATAAAATTGTAAAAAAATCTTATATATAACCATGGCAAGGAAAGGCAAAAATCGGGCGGTGCCGATACCCTACACCTTCCCTACAATTACAAATTCGGGCAATAGATACATGTATATGAGAGCTATATTTAAATCTAAACAGATTTTTTTCGAACATATCGTTTGAAAATTGTTGTTACATATATGTAGGAGCTTTGTCTAAATCTTAACCGATTTTGATGAAATCTTGCAGATTGGTTAAAATCAGTAACAAAACAATCCAATTTTGTGCAGATCGGTTGAAAATTGTAGATTCTACTGCCGATTAAGTGCAAATCTGGCGATACATATAAAGGGTGATTTTTTTGAGGTTAGGATTTTCATGCATTAGTATTTGACAGATCACGTGGGATTTCAGACATGGTGTCAAAGAGAACACATTTCGAACCGAACACTGATTTTGGTAATAAAATTCAATGATTTGCAAGCGTTGCTCGTTAGTAAGTCTATTCATGATGAAATGTCAAAGCATACTGAGCATCTTTCTCTTTGACACCATGTCTGAAATCCCACGTAATCTGTCAAATACTAATGCATGAAAATCCTAACCTCAAAAAAATCACCCTTTACATGGGAGCTATATCCAAATCTGAACCGATTTGAATGAAATCTTGCAAATATGTTATGTTGGGTTAGGTAAGAGTGGCAGTCCTTTACAGACTCACTTAGACAATTTTAAATCCATTGTGATACCACAGTTGCGGCAGACCAAGGCTTCTGGCGGGAATCAAACCCACGACCTCTGCACTGTTTATCCTAGCACGCTACCAACTCGGGGCGCCGATAGCCGAAATATGTTTAGATCAGTAACAAAACAATCTGCGCCAAATTTTGTGCAGATCGGGTGAAAATTTTAGTTACTGCGGCCATTATAGATCGGTTGAAAATTGTAGTTACTATGGTAATTAAAGTGCAAATCGGACGATACATATATATGGGAGCTATATACAAATCTGAACCGATTTGCACCAAAATCAGTAGTGTTCATCCTTGGACAACAAAAATGACTTATGCAAAATTTCGTGACGATTGGACAACAAATACGACCTGTTCCTTGATTACAAGAACACATGGACTCACTGACGGGTATACGGATATGGCTAAATCGAATCAGAAAGTGATTCTGAGTCGATCGGTATACTAATCAATGGGCCTAGCTCTTCTCTTTCTAAGCGTTGCAAACAAAACTTGTAATACCCTGTACCACAGTGGTGGTGTAGGGAATAAAAATCAATCATCACCCTCTCCCTTACCCCTATTTTTTTAAAAATGCCAGATCTCGGAGATAAGTGATGGGGTGGTGGGATTTTGGTGAAATTGTGTTTTCACTCTTACACCGCCCCACCCAAAAACCCTTCATGCATGGACCAATCATGCCAATATAGAACTAAAATTATACCTTTCATTTGAGTTCCGTATTGGCATGATATGGAAAAATAGTACGATATCCAATTTCGAGGCCAATTGTTCGGGGGTAAACTCCACCCCTAAACTCCCCTTAACCTGATATATAAATCGACCATGGCAATATGGGGCTCAAATTAAAGGCATGGCATGGTAATCAAGTTAGGGATTCAGCCGAATAGTTTGTTTAATTTATCATAATCTCATAGAATTCAATTATGTAAGCTATTTAATTATAATAAATCAAGTCAAAATTTAAATGATATTCTACGAAAATTCTGAATTTGCATATTTAATGAAATAATATTACAGTTTCTTGAAAATATTTTCTCTAAAATCCCTGAAAATAAAAATTTACTGCTCCCCCCAAATCTAGCCCATCAGAAAATCATACCCAAGACAAGCATTTATCATCAACATAATCTCAAGCATTATGGAAAGCCCAAAAAGTCCTCTTCTCTATTATCCAAATGCCCTCAATGACTGCTATCGTACTCATCCTGAGCTTCATAATAATCATCATCGTCATCATCATAGTCGTTATCGTTATCTTCGTCATCACCATCAATAACCGGAGATTTACTTTGGCTTAACACGAAGGTTATGAAAGAAATTGCTACTCCATTTACTTCGAACACACTCACACACAGACACAACAAAAGGCTAATGGAGTTATCATTGTCTGTCAGACAGTTTGAGCAGGAATAGTCTCCCACTTCCCCCCCTCTCTAAGCACTATAAAGACAATGATGTTTTACTGATAATGATGCCAATGATTTCTCAGTGATTATCAATGATAGCTAAAGCTACAAGGTGTCGAAGTAAAAGGAGGGGGAGGAGGAGATTGAGAGGCCAGACCCAGGCAACAAGGAAGGATTGTTCAAGAGGCAAACATTGCTCTCACTCATAGGAAATTCAAGTTGTGCCAAAGCAAAATTGGAAAAAATCCTTTAATGATGGCTTTACCATTAAACCAACTGTCTGAAAATTGAATTATCTGAGAATTATGTGCTTCCTGCATCTAACGAACATCCCCTCAACCCTGCGAAAACAGCATGCAAGTCTCTGGCCCTAGAGACGAGACAGAGACAAAGACCAAGTTAGAGAGCATAAGCAGAGCAAAGTCATAGAGAGGCACTTGGCATTTGAGTAACAGGAAAGGCAAAACGAAAAATGCCAATAGAAAAGCTGCTGCTGCTGCTGCACACAGGAACCATAAGTTGATTTGGTTCTTCCTTGCGTGTTCTTCTTGATTGGGCTTGACTTTTAAGGGTTGTTTAGAGTCATCATCATCATCATGCCTGGAATTCCTCAACCTTTAACTCAACTTCCCCCAAATTTGTTTTTATTTGGCCTTAAGATTTTCGAATTGTTTCCTTTTTGGCCTAGTGCTGATGGTGGTGGAGAGGCTTTTGCCTCAACTCACGAAGTTGGTTTGATTCAATTTGCAAATATGGATTTGCTAAACTTTGTGTCTTCCTGACAAGTGCGGTTTGTTTGAAATCATTTTTGTTGGCATTGATGATGATGATGCTTTGATGCCATGACTCTTTGCTGTTGCCTGTTGTCTGATTTCTGATATTTGCTTTGCTATTTAAGCCATTGTTAAATAATTGACTAGGCCTTGCACAGTGGAAAAAGAAGGCATCAAGGAGCGAAAATGTAAAAAAAAACTTTCAATACAAATAATATTTTGAAAAATGTAGCCATAAAAAACAAAATATTGATACAATTTTCATTAAAAATAATAAATTGAGAGATTTTTCTATAAAAAAGAATTGTAAGAAAAAAAATTCCTAAAAAAATTTTTTTGGACAACATTTCCTGTAAAAACAAAATTGTGACAAACGTTTCTTAAAGGAAATATTTGACAAATGTTAGTTTAAAAATAAAAGTGGTACAAAATTTTAGTAAAAAATTAAATTAAAAAAAAAATTAAAAATTTAAACCAAAAATTTAAAAATAAAACTAAATTTAGACAAAATTTTCTATAACAATAAAATTTGGAAAAATTTATCTATAAAAAAGAAATAAAATTATATAAAGTTTTTACCACAAAAAATTTGATAACATTTTTATAAAAATAAAATTTTAATGATCTCTATTAGCAATACAATTTTTGTAAAATTTTCCATATAAAATGATGAAAAATCTTATCTTATAAATACCAATCTAAACCACATGATCTTTAACGAAAAAATAACAAAGAGAACTTTGGAAAACAAGACTTTAAATGGAGAAAATGGTCTATATGGCAGCTATGTCCAAATCTGAACCGATCGAGACTAAACTGAAGAACGATTGATGAGTGACCCAACATAACTCACTGTCCAAAATTTCGGCGCCATCGGACAATAAATGCGCCTTTTATGGGCCCAAAACCTTAGATCGAGAGATCGGTCTATATGGCAGTTATATCCAAATCTGGACCGATCTGTGCCATATTGCAGAAATATGTCGAGGGGCTTAACTTATCTGACTGTCCCAAATTTTGGCGCCATCGGACAATAAATGCGCCTTTAATGGGCCCAAAACCTTAGATCGAGAGATCGGTCTATATGGCAGCTATATCCAAATCTGGACCGATCTGGGCCAAATAGAAGAAGGATGTCGAAGGGCCTAATACAACTCACTGTGCCAAATTTCGGCGACATCAGACAATAAATGCGCCTTTTATGGGCCCAAAACCTTAGATCGAGAGATCGGTCTATATGGCAGTTATATCCAAATCTGGACCGATCTGGGCCATATTGCAGAAGTATGTCGAGGGGCTTAACTTAACTGACTGTCCAAAATTTTGGCAAAATTGGACAATAAAAGCGCTTTTTATGGGCCCAAAACCTTAAATCGAGAGATCGGTCTATATGGCAGCTATATTCAAATCTGGACCGATCTGAGCCAAATAAAAGAAGGATGTCGAAGGGCCTAATACAACTCACTGTCCCAAATTTCAGCAAAATCGGATAATAAATATGGTTTTTATGGGCCTAAGACCCTAAATCGGCGGATCGGTCTATATGGGGGCTATATCAAGATATAGTCCGATATAGCCCATCTTCGAACTAAACTTGCTTATGGGCAAAAAAAGAATCTGTGCAAAGTTTCAGCTCAATATCTCTATTTTTTAAGACTGTAGCGTGATTTCAACAGACAGACGGACAAATGGGCGGACAGACGGGCGGACAGACGGGCGGAGATGGCTAGATCGTCTTAGATTTTTACGCTGATCAAGAATATATATACTTTATAGGATCGGAAATATATATTTCCATGTGTTGCAAACGGAATGACAAAATATACCCCCTTCCTTCGGTGGTGGATATAAAAAGGTATCCGATTTCCAATTGTGGGACGAAGTATTTAGGGGACCACCCTAGCCCACAAAACTCCCTTATATCGGACACATTTATCGATCATGGCAATATGGGGATCATATAAAGGATATTTGAGAGTAGAATACGAATCTGATATCCAAATATAGGACCAAGTGTTTGAATGCTGCCCCACCACCAATACACCCCCCAAAGAGGACAAATTTACCAACCAAAGCAATATGGGGCTCAAATAAAAGGTATTTTAGAGTTGAACATGAACCTGATATATATTTTCAGAGCCAAGTCACTCAGTGGGCGCCCCATCCCTCAAAACACCTCACCCCCAAAGTGGACATATTGGTTGACTATTGCAATAAGGGGCTCAAATTAAAGATATTTGGTGATTAGAAAACGGCTAAGTGTTTGGCCCGCTTAAACCAATGGCAATATGAAGTTCATATGGAAGATATTTGAGAGTAGAGCACGATTCCAATATTTTTCCGGGCCAAGTATTTAGGGGAGCACTCCACTGCACAAAACATTTCTAAATCGGCCATATTTACCGACCATGGCAATATTGGGATCAAATGAAAGGTATTGGGTAGTAGAGCAAGAAATTGATACCAAGTTTCGGTACCAAGTCCCTTGAGGTCCACCCCTTCCGCAAAACACCCCCCACACAGGACTTATTTACGGGCAATATGGGGCTCAATTATAAGGCATTTTAGAGTAAAACACGATTCTTATTCTTATATCGCCCAAAACGGCCATGTTTGCAGTTTTGGCTCAAATGAAAGATATTTTTAAGATATCAACATTTGTGGCCAACTGTCTAGGAGACGTCCCAACCCCATAACAACCCCCAAAATAGAACGTATTTGTGCACCATGACAATTTCGGGCTCAAAGGGAGTAGAGCTCAATGTTTATAGTCTTTAGGACCCACCCCCCACACCGGACATATTTGCTGACTTTTGCAATAGGGGACTCAAATAAAAGGTATTTGAGATTAGAAAACGAATTTTATATCCAATTTTGCTGATATTTTTTTAGGAGCTATGTGCCCCCCAAAACACCCCTATATCGGACATATATATTTACCGGCCATTGCAATAAGGGGCCCAACAGGAAGGTATTTGGGAGCAGAGCACGAATCCGATATCAACATGGGGGAAAAAGTGTTTATAGGGCCACCTCTACCCCTAACACTCCCAATGGGAAGTATTTGCTGACCATTGCAATATGGGGCTCCACAAAAAAAATTCTTTAATTGCGAAAATAAATATTCAAAGGATAGTGTTGGTCCATATATTGTAAAAGGAGGCGCTGCGTAGCGGGCCGGGTTCAACTAGTCTTATATATAAAAATCAATTTGTCTGTGTTTGTAGGTATGTTTGTTTGTGTGTTCCTTATAGGCTCAGAAACGGCTGAACCGATTTTCTTGAAACTCTCACAGATGTGCATAATTCCCGAGGTGAAAAAAGGGTACTACATTTTTTGATATCTGAAGGGGGGGCGGACCCTCCCCCTTACCCTAATTTTCGGAAACGCCAGATCTCGAAGATGGCTGGTGCGATTTAAGTGCGAAATTTTGTGTGCCCTCATATAGCTCCCTAAAAATAAAAATTTGGTATACAAATTTCGGATGGGATACCTAGGGTGGCCGCCCCATCCTAAAACCTACCAAACATATATTTAGACCAATCACGACAATATGGGACTCAAATGAAAGATATTTAGGATAAGAAAACGTATCTGATATCCAAGTGTTAGGGGTCCACCCCCAACTCCCCAAAACACCCCTAAATCGGACATATATACCGACCATGGCAAGATGGGACTCAAATGGAAGGTATTTACAAGTACAATTCGAATCTAATTTCCAAATGGTGGACCACGTTTCTGGGGGTCCACCACTTCCCCATAACACACCCCACAAACAGGACTTAGTTACTGACCATGGAAATATGGGGCTTAAATAATAGGTATTTGAGTGTAAAATTCTAATCTGATATCCAAATATAGGGCCAAGTGTTTGGGGGCCGCCTCTCCCCAAAAACATCGCTTAAGGGGACAAATTTATGACCACAGCAATATGGGGCTCAAATGAAAGGTCTCTGGGAGTAAAGCACGAATCTGATATCAATATTCAATCTTGTTCACAATTTCTAATGCAGACTCCTTCGTTCCTGTTCCCCAAATGTGCGCTCTCCTTTATTGCCTTCATTGGCACTTCGGCAAACTTCTGTTTATATTCTTACAAGTTAAGGGATGTTTTTGACCTGTTCTATAGTATCATGAGTGCCAACATGCTCCTCATTGTCATTGTCACTCTCATCATCACCATTATCTTATTTTCTATCATCATCATAGTTGTTGTTTCTGTGACTGGTATTAACCATACTTCACGGGTAATGGTGGTATGTTGTGCTGTTGGCGTTCCAAGGGATTTGCATGTAGTACAACTTAATTTGTTATAATTACCCGGTTGACAGTGGGCTGCCATAACACTTGACTCATGGCAAAGCCAAAGCCAAAGCAACGCACACACACACACACTCTAATAAAAGATAAGGGGTGAGAAATATCCACAAACGCTCAGAGGGTTGAGTCAGTCAGGCAGTAACTAAATCAGCATAAATAAATATTGATAGTCTCAATATACACTGCATTAATTACTCTTGCAGCAACACATTGCCAAACATCATATGCATGTGTGATAAAATCATGCAAAAGCTTCTAAGGACACATGGGCCACAAATAGATCCTTATCTCATGAATACCCACAAGCATATGAAATTCAATTAGTGTTTGATAGTGATTAAGTAGCTTGATTAGATCTGCCAAGGATAGGGTATGCTGAAAAGTCTACTCCCCAAATCATTGGAGAATTCCTTCCATCACAAAACTGAATATGCCTCGAAAGAAAACTGAAAATAAAATATTTTGCAAGTACCAGGAATTATCCTTTTTCTGTTTTTATTGGCTTGTTTGTGGTTTTTTGTTGTGCTACCACCACGAAAAAGCGAAAAAGAAAACAAAACCACACCGCGACAACTCGAAACGAAAACACATTTATTGAATCACAGAAAATAAAATTCGTTAAGAGGATTACTTTTTAACGTCTGGTCAATTTTGGTGGCAGCAACATAAGGCTTACCTCTCCCTCCCCCCGCCCACGCCCAATGTAAGAGGATTTTTTTAAGAGTTGCCCAAAAGAGCAAAGAAGGAGGTAGGAAAAAATTATTCAGTCTATGGGAAATGAAGTTCGTCATGGGGATAAAGTTTTTAAAGCAAATAGCAGCTTTAAATTATGGAGATTTTTAAAAAACTTTGCCATGAAAGCCAAGAAGATGACGAAATACTAAGACATGGCATAAAACTAAGGTTCAAATTCTGAAATGTCTACAGTGGATTTATAGTCAACAAATGGATGTAGGTCGTTGGGGACTGCAAATGGCCCATATCGGTTGAGATTTGGATATAGCGCCCATATAAACCGATCTCCCAATTTGACTTCTTGAGCCATTGGAAGCCGCAATTTTGGATGTGGTGTTGTGTTATGACTTCCGAATCGGTCTCAAGAAGTCAAATTGGGAGATCGGTTTATATGGGAGCTATATCAGGTTAGCTCCCATATAAACCGATCTCCCAATTTGACTTCTTGAGACCTTACAAGCCGCAATTTTTGTCCGATTTGGCTGAAATTTTACATGTAGGGTTCTGTTATGACTTTCAACAACTGTGTCAAGTACGGTCTAAATCGATCAACAACCTGATATAGCTCCCTTGAGCCCCTGGAAGCTACAAATTTCGTCCTATTTGGCTAAAATTTTGCATATGGTGTTCTCTTCCAACCACTGTGTGAAGTACGGTCCCGATCGGTCTTTAACCTGATATAGTTCACATATAAACCGATCTCCCGACTTGACTTCTTGAACCCTTACAACCCGCTATTTTTGTCCAATTTAGCTAAAATTTGGCACGTGCTGTCTAAGGTCTATAACCTGATATAGCTCCCATGTAAACCAGTCTCTCGATCATCCTTGCTCAAATTCTAGAAGTTGTAATTTTTGTTGGTTTGAAAGAAGTTTGGTACGCGGAATAAAATTATGCCCTTCAACTAAATTTATTTTGTATACATTTTTAGCAGAAACCATGGTGGTGGGTTCTTAAGTGCTTAAGTGCTAATTATTGAATTTCCGTTCCTCTAAACAGGAGTTGTGTCGCCTTGCACTTCAATCACTTAGCTGGCAACCCATTGATTCCTGCTGCCTTTTTATTCTCTAAGCGGGTCATTGCTCAGCACTATTTCTGTATTTGTCACCAGATTACACACTATGGGTGGAGAAAGACATAATCTATGATTTTATGGCCGAAGATGTAAATTTCTGCCACAAAAAATACAATTCCACAAAACTCTTGGATCTGCATACTATCAGTAATATCTCATAACGACTTACCCTCCACGACTTGCTATTAATAAGAGACATATGGGATATTTATGGCGATCGGGACAATATGTGGTTCAAATTAAAGATATGTGGGAGAAGAGTACTAACCTGAGTTGGGACCAAACTTCTGGGGGCTCCAAATTGGACATATAGACAGACATGATGAACCAGGTCCGCTTCTCTACACCTTCTTTTACTCTCTAATAACTTTTATTTGATCCCTACGTTGCCTTGGTTAGTAAATGAGTCCTTTTTGGCGGTGTTCTGGGGGATGTTTGGCCCCGACATTTCGCTTTTAATTTTGATACTGAATTCGTGCTCCTCGCCCAAATACCTTTAATTTGAGCCTCATCTTGCCATGGCCGGTATATTTTTGTGATTTTTTCGGGTAGCCAAAATATTTTGAGTAGCAGTTTTGTTTCCTATTCGAAATTACGTTCGTTTTTTTTTAAGCGGACGGACCTTTTTAGCACTCCACCCCAAATTTAGATATTAAATATTTGTTACCGTCGGAGTAGACGCACCGGAGGTTTCGGTCTGTCGCTACTGTGGTATTACCATAGACTTAAAATTATCTAAATAAGTCTGTAAAGAACTGCCACACCTACCTTACCTAACCTAGCACACCTAACCAAGCAACATTTCGTCGCCCTATTTACGAGATCTGCCGTTTTTGAAAAATGTGCAGATACCGAAAAAAAAATTTTCAGATATCAAGAAATTTATTTTCATATAAAAGATTGGGAACAATATGATACTGGCTTCTTCTAAAGTCCCGCCTTAGTTCAAAGTATTATTTACATTTGAGATAAAACAAACTTAGTACATTTTTTCATAAAGTGAACCAGGCTAACGATCACATCGTGAATGAACCATGTCCCCGAACCATAAGTAGTCGGCGTTTCACCCAGTTTCCCGCTGATGCAGGAGACCCTAAACCATTGATCATGCGCCTACAACCGCGTCCCGACGGTCTAGTGCCTCTATCACGCCGTGAGTGAAGGACGTCTCTATAACTACCCTAGCCAGCGTTCTGCCCTTGTCCCTCAGACACAGGAGTCACTGAACAATCCCACGTCTCTGTCACCTAGCGCCAATATCAGGCAGAGAGTAAATGCGCCTACAACCGCGTCCCTACAACCGCGCCCCGACGATGTAGTGCCTCGATCACGCCGTGGGTGAAGGATGTCTCGATAACTACCCTAGCCAGCGTTCTGCCCTTGTCCCTCAGACACAGGAGTCGCTGAACAAACCCACGTCCCTGTCACCTAGCGCCAAGATCAGGCAGAGAGTAAATCACGTCTCGGCAACATGAGTGGCCAGCGTTTTGTCCTGCATCCCTGGGACGGGAGGGGCATTGAGCTTCGGTGTAGGCGTATAGCATAGACCCTGCAACTGGTGAGCAGTATCAGTGAGCAGTGAGTCTTGTAGTTAAAGCCTTAAATAAAAGGTCTTTGAGTTTAGTGTCTGCAATTTTTGTCTTCTGAAAATGGGAAAACAGACATATACGCTGTGCTGGCAAACATTAGACTGCTGTTCTGCTTATTTACTAACAAAATTTGCTGTTTTAACTAAAAATATGGTAAAAATTAACAATTATTACAGCTCTTGTGGACTTGGTTTTTTTTAACCACAACCGCACAGCGGGATAGAACCGAAAAACACTAGTAAAATATATGTGATAATGGGTAGAAATGGGAATGGTTAGAGCTGAGATGTTAACGAGATCGTGTGTAAAATTGTTAGGGCTGCCAAATCTTTGTTTGTGGTCCGATTTACAAAAATTTGCAGGATAGTGCTCAAAAATTCCTACAAAAAGTTCGCTTGAGGTCAGATATTGTATATCTGAGCTTGTCTTGGAGATATACGACTTTTAATTTTTGGTATGGTGCTAACGCGAGAACGTCGAGTGCAAACATCTTTACGGACAATAAACTAGCCATGAGGGCAATAAAAACCATGATGGTAAAGTCACGAACAGTTTTGCAGTGTAAAAAAGGGATTAACCCCAGAGGATGGCAAAATCCGCACCTTTTGGTTGCAGGGCCATAGCGGAGTAAGGGGGAATGAAAAGGTAGACGATTTGGTGAATGCCAGAGAATTGCCGTCAACAAACTTGGCTAACCGAAGCCTTTCGGGTCGACGCAGTCCGAGTTAAGAGCGTGGGCTACGAACGCTGTGGAGCAGCGAAACGGTCAGCAAGACGATGCAAATCCTATGGGGGAGATACGGATACAAAACTAACAGCAGATTCAAATTCTTCGAGAGTTTATTTGGATTTATTTCGATGTTATGATACAAATAATATTAAAGCACTTTTATTATCGCATAACTCCATTACGGGTTTTTAATTTAATCTGCTGTATTCGTTATGCTATAAATAAAACAAAAAAATACTTATGAGAGTTGTTGTTTTCGCACATTTAAATACCAACTTTGAGTTACACATTTCTTTATCACGTAAATATTACCAAACAATATATGTGCCTTAGAAAGTCTTGTTATGTTTTCTTGTACCTGGCAGCTATTTGTCTGTTGCTCTATTGATTTTTATAATTGAACATACCAGCTTTTTTCTACATATGGCAGAACTTAAAAAATTTTGACCTGCACTCGACCAAAAAAAAATTACCACCTGCACTCGACCAAACTGCTCAACATACTGCTCAGTCTATACCAATGAAGAGTACACAATTGCGATTATGTGATATAATGTAATTATGTGTTAGATATAAGTCCTTCCATATAAGACCAGAACACTTTTGGCCGGTTTTACTACTGGTTTATATCACAGGGTTCTTAAGTCATATACAGCATGGACCACATTGCTTTGGACATTTTTTTAATCATTCAAAATGAAATAAATTTTTAAGGCCAACATTTGCCACTCCTTAGTTGTTTTTTAATTGCAAGAACATCATTTAAGTGCCACCATCCATCCATCTTTCAAATACATATTTGCAAATAATTAAATCATTTCAACTCTGACCCTCACACACGCACACACACAGAATCCTTGTTGCCTACATTCTTACATATTTACTTAGCTATGTGTTTGTGATGTTGTGTTATGAGTTAAACACATAAAAAATGTAGTAAGCAGGTCGGAAAGGGCTTTTATAAGCATTTGTAGCAACTGTCATGTAATGCCGGGTAATGAGTGGCCCGCAAACAAACTCATGTGCACTTCAGCCACCCACCCACGAATGAACCTGTGATGATGATATCCATTCGGAGTGACCTTAGGCTTTCATTACCAACCTTAAACATGATTAAAAATGTATATTTTACATTCGTCCACTACACAGCCCTCTCCCGTTGGAGCTCGTGATTGTGGACACCTGTATCTGTTTAAGTGGAGGTGTTTCCACTGCCACAAACAACAAAAAACTCTGCCAACCAAACGCCCAAGAGAAAAATAATCATGCAAGGCAAGCAACTAACCAACCCAGCAACCCGAATGATGAAGAGTGTTAACATTTATATTTCATCATGAGCATAAGTTTCCTTTTTTTTTTTGCTTGCTGTCCATGCCCCCGTATTCATCCGAGGGCATTTTTACCACTCCAATTTCGGACTCTATGCGAAATTAATTTTCAATTTGTTTTAAATAAATAATGACTTACAAATTGCAAAATTTAATTTTAATTTTCTCTGCTGCTGCAGCGGATGACAGCAGATGATGATGATAAAAATTATACACCCAAAAAGGAGGTGGTGATGTATAATTTCCTCCTCTCCGCAGCGAGGTGGGTATGGGCAGCAAGTCAAGCATAAATAAGTGTATGGACACTAAAGGCACTCACTTTTAGTTTAAAAGAGGTTTTTTTTTTTTTTGTGAATGCTCTTTCAAGTGCTGGGTCCTTTGCCTTTCTGTGGTCCTTTTGCCACAGTGCTGATTTCTCTGCATTATAATGTTGTTTGTGTTCCTTTGTAATTTTCTGTTAAACATAATCCGATTAGAGCTTTTATACATTTACAAAATTCCTCACACACACACACACACATTCAAACGTACGCCTAGTGGAGAACTGTTGATATGCTGTTGGGTATTTTTTTTATTATTTTTTGTTTCTATGTGTTGGTAAGTGGCTAAGTTCAAGTTGTTGCCCTACTTAGTCAACTTTTGGGGCCATGGCCTGAGTGTATGGTGGACTTCCATTAAAATCTACTTTTTAACTCCTTCCTTGGCCTAAACAGTAGTGTGAGTGTGAAAGAGAGAGAGAGAGGCCTTAACTAAACACCAAATGGCAAAAACCCCCGTTCTCTTCTTGGGGGCCCTGTTCATTTCGCTATGTCCTTTCGTCTGTCCATGTCTCTGGGGAATCCTTAATGCGCAGTAATACTGTTAGCTGCCAACAGCTACCAAGCTTTTCGTAGACATTGTTTTTCTTCCAGCAGTTATTGGATGAGATGTTATCTCAGTGTGTGTGTGTGTGTGTGTGTGTCTGTATGCTACAACTCGTGTGTAAAGTAGGTAGAAAGGCCTAAATGTGTTGCTAGTTTTCCTCTTTCTTGCCATTTCTGTCAACTGTTATATTTTTTCCTTATATTCCCTCCTTCTTTGCTCATGTTGTTGTTGTTCCCACTGCCGGGAAATTGTGTTTTAAGTTCAAAACGAACTTTTGCATACATCCACATTCACATTCACACTCACATCTGCCAACAGCCGCCACGCCACGTCTACATCCATATTGTTGTTATTAATATTTAATGAAACAATTAATATTTCAGAGTTTCAGTTTGAGTTTTATTTCATTTTCAGCTCTGTTCACTTATGTTCTCTATGCCAAACGAAATTATGTATGCAGCCCATGGAATGGGTCAGAGAGCAGTTGTGAGCTGTAAGCTTTCCACTCTATTACCTATGACACAAAGCGCCCAGCGCATGGCAAGCTAGGCTACCATATCCGATTTATGGTATTAAGAAAATTCAATAAAAATTTACATTTCGCATAATTAACCCTTAATGAATTTGCCAGCCATACAGCCAGCCAGCCAGCCAACCAACCATCAGTCAGCAAGTCATTATATTTTTGGGGTTGGTGAGGTTAAATCCCGGATAGGGTGGAGTCATACTGTGGGGGGTTTCAAAAGGGATGGAAATCACGATTTATATCACATACGACTACTAATTATAAAGAAAAGTTCCCAATAAAGATCAATTAAAAAATTCTTTTTATAACCACGATTTCTTTACAGAACAGATGTCAAAGAAATTAAAACATTGTCTTAAAGAAAAAATTTAATGATGCTTTCGCTAAGGACAAAACGTTGATGAAATTTTTGTTCCGTTGGTAACACCCCGTCTGCTACGCAGACGATGTTTAAATACTTCTAAGGGCTAAGGTCCGAATGCAGAAGAGCCGAAAGGGTCTTATATATGGTACATGACTGGGCTAGACTCAGAGGTCTTAATGTTAACCCAGAGAAGAAATATGCCTATTCCCGAGGAAGACGAAGGTGGGCCAATTTAACGCACCACCTTTCCTCAATAAGATGATTTCGATATCTGACAAGGTCAAATGCTTAGGTGTGATCTTAGACAGGAAACTGAATTGGAAGTGTCACATCAGGAGCGTACTGAGAAGGCTCACAGACGTTGGGCTCTATGTAGATGGGCCGTAGGCTCGCAATGGGGCCTGAATCCTAGGATAGTCCATTGGCACTACAGGAGCGTGATTAGACCAATACTTGCTTATGCCTCAGTAGTTTGGTGGACTGCTATGAAGAAAAAGTACAACATTAGGACCAAACAACAGGTTCAGAGAACATGTTGTCTTGGCGGAGCGTTGAAGACCACGCTCACTAGGGCACTGGATACTATTCTAGATATCCGACCCATTGACATACAGAATAAGTGTGAGGCAGCCACTGCGGCTATGAGACTTAAGGCGATGGGAGAATGAATTGAGGATGGGAGCAGCTCATACCATCGCGGTATAATCGAGGCGACGATAGGAAACCTGGAAGGAAGGGAAGGGGTTTCCTATCGGATACCTGAGATGAACCTTAAAGTCGAGTGCGAGGCACTGCTGCCATCGGCACAGTCTTGTATTGACGGAACCATAGTATTGCCATCTGGAAGATCACGTTACACGGGTGGATCAAAGCTAGAGCACAGAGTGGGCCTGGGGGTTTACATTGTTTATTGTAAACCCTTAAGCAGCTTCGTCTACAGTAAAAGGACCTTCCATCTATTGCAAAACCAAAATTGTGAAAAGATTGCAAACGAGCTTCGAAAGCCGGAAATGATTTTTCTCTTACTAGAGAGAAAGTTTGAGTGCTTGAGCGTATAGACAAACTCTCGCTCTTTGTACGTATACAAGAAAATAGTCTCAAGTAGGCCCATGGGTTTGCAAATAAGTGCAATTATGTGTTCGTCACAGGTATAGGCACATTCTCACACACAACTTTTTTTCCATTTTTGTTTTGACTGAGCACAAAGCAGTCAGTATTTGAGCAATTTGGATGAGTGCGGATGGTAAACTCGGATAGTGACAATTTTTAAGTTTCGGTAAAAAAATGCTGGTATGGCCAATGAAAAAATCATTAGAGCAACATACAAATGATTGACAGGTACAAGAATACAAAAAAAAATTAATATTTAAATGTGCGAAAACAACTACACCCATAAATATTTATAGCATAACGAATACATCTAAACCATGATGGAATTGTGAGAAAATGGAAGGCTTCGAATGTAAATGTATCTCTTAACATGGAAATAAATCCAAAAATATTCTGATAGAGTTTGAAATCGGCTTTTAACTCGTAAAAATTTGAGTTTAAATAATGTTACAACATTACATTGAACTTGGCATCCTTTTCAATATGTACATGCATTTTAAACGATTGACGTTAAATTAATTTATTGTATAAATAAAGAAAAACTAGTTGAAACCTCAAATAACATGTACTGTGTCCAGAATGAAAGGTATTTTTAGGGTAAAAGCAACTTTATATACGTCACAATTCTTGCAAGAATTTAAAGCTAAAATCATCGTAAAGCTTTTATCGTAAACAAAGTCTACCGTTTTCCAGAAAACAAGTTACTTGGCTAAAATTTCCTCTATATCAAACGAATTATTGTTTTTTGCGTGTATATGGCAGCTATGTCCAAATATAGTCGAAGCTTTTCATCCGAACGAGGGAATGCCTACGGGAGAAATGTTAAGATTCTACGCGCGAGCATGTGGGGCGTACATGGTTACTGTTATGCCTACACATGGAGTACTTATGGATGCAGCACAATGCAGACGTCCGTCCGTCTAACAATCTCTTTGTCCACGTATTTTTATACCCACCACCGACGGATGGGGGTATATTCATTTTGTCATTCCGTTTGCAACACATCGAAATATCCATTTTCGACCCTATAAAGTATATATATTCTTGATCAGCGCAAAAATCAAGACGATCTAGACATGTCCGTCCCTCTGTCCGTCTGTCTGTTGAAATCACGCTACAGTCTTCAAAAATAGAGATATTGAGCTGAAATTTTGCACAGGTTATTTTTTTATTCATAAGCAGGTTAAGTTCGAAGATGGGCTATATCGGACTATATCTTGATATAGCCCCCATATAGACCGATCCGCCGATTTAGGGTCTTAAGCCAATAAAGACCACATTTATTATCCGATTTTGCTGAAATTTGGGACAGTGAGTTGTGTTAGGCCCTTCAACATCCTCCATCAATACGGCTCAGATCGGTTCAGATTTGGATATAGCTGCCATATAGACCGATCTCTCGGTTTTAGGTTTTGGGGCCATAAAAAGCGCATTTATTGTCCGATGTTGCCGAAATTTGGGACAAAGAGTTAAGTTAAGCCATTCCACATATTTCTGTAAGTTGGTCTAGATCGATCAAGATTTGGATATAGCTGCCATATAAACCGATCTGTCAATTTAAAGTCTTGGCCCCATAAAAGGCGCATTTTTAATCCGATTGCACTGAAATTTGACATACTGACTTATGTTATGCTTTTCGACATCCGTGTTCAGATAGGTTTATTTTTAGATATAACTACTAAAAAGACCAATATTTTGTTATATACAATTGAACAATAAGTTTTTCTTATTAGTATCTGGTCCAAATCGGAACATAGCTGCTATGGGGCATAAGGTATGAATTTTGGACCGGATTTTGAGGAAAGGTGGTTCACATATATATCCAAGGTGGTGGGTATCCAAAGTTCGGCCCGGCCGAACTTAATGCCTTTTTACTTGTTATATATTGAACTAGCCGAACCGGACCACTCCGCTGCGCCGTCTTTAACTCTCTAATGTCTTTTTAGGGTGGGGACACTTCGCCCTGAATGCGGATATCGAATTCGTGCCATTGTGGCCTATGACGCTGAGCGCGTTTGAATCCTGGCGAGAACATCGGACAAAGCGGTGTTTATCTCCTCTTAATGTTGGCGACATTTTGCTGGTCACTTGGACCCATATTTTAATACCATATTCGTTTTCTGGTCTCCAATGCCTTTCATTTGATACCTTTATTGTGCCCATAGGAGCACTTTCGGATATGGGTGGCTTTTTTGCGGTAAATGGGAGGGTTCGCCTCCACCTGATATCTAGAAGTTATATAGCCCATGTTTCCTTCAACACACACGTACACAATCTTTGAAAATGTAAAGAAAATCGGTTCAGCCAAGTGGGTCTAATGGCGTTTTTGAGTCGTGGCATGACCCCCTATACATTGATCTGATTTTGTATGCCAGATTCGAAATATTTTCCCGAATATCTTTCATTTGAGCCCCATATTGACATGAAGGTCCAATATGTCTATTTGGGAGAGATTTGGGGTTGAGGCGGCCCGAATCAAAATATAATACCATATTCGTATTCTACTCTCCAATACCTTTCATTTGATACCGATCGGTCCACTTTTGATTTTGGGTTGTGTTTTTGGAAAAATTATATAGCCTTCCAGACCAACCTACACAATATGCGAACATTTCGAGAACTTCGGTTCTGCCGTTTTTCAGTCTATACGGAACAAACAAACCGAGTCCCGTGATTGGCTAATGTGCCCATTCTGGACGTTTCGTAGGGATGAGGTGACCCCCCTATACTTCGACATGATTTTTTATGCCAGATTCGTTATCTACTCCCGCATACTTTTCACTTGATACCCATATTGTCCTTATCGCTCCTCTTTTGATTTTGGGTGGTGTTTTTGAGGTAACGGTGGAGGGTCCACCCCCTTCCGTTATCAAGAAATTATAAAGCCTATTCCTATTTCCTGACCATATTCGTAATCTACTCCCGAATACCTTTCATTTGAGTCCCATATTGTCGTGATCGTCAAATAAACCTATTTTAAGGAGTTTTGAGGCTGGGTCGGCCCCCAAGGTACTTGGACCCAACTTTCATTTTGAAATTCGTACTCTACGCTTGAATACTTTTCATTTGAATCCCATATTATCCCGATCGGTCCACTTTTATGTTTGGATAGTACTTTTGGGGTAAGGGGGAGGGTCCGCCCCCTTCGCGATATCAAAAAGTTATATAGCCTATGTTTCCTTCCAGACCAACCTACACAATCTGTGAAAGTTTCAAGGTAATCGGTTCAGCCGGTTTTGAGTCTATACGGAACAAACAAACGCAAATTGAATTTTATATATAAGATGTAGAGGTAGCATTCCTTTTTCGATTAATTTCAAATGTTCCACATGACACTTTTTTAGCCCAAGAACGAACGCTATTTAATTTGGACAAAAACAGTCTGTATATAGCTACCATATACGTAAAAAATGCAAATTTTGCCCATGAACATTCCACTATGGAACAGGTGCAAACATCTCACATATCAATGAGTGCAGTCCAACTCAAATTTAAGCTCCTTGATATTGGGTCTCGTTTTTATGGCCGCGTTTGAGCGGCGTGCCGCACTGTGGCACCTCTTTGGAGAAAAGATTTTACATGACATAATATCTCACAAATGTTGCCAGCATTAGGACCCCTCCAAAAATCATAGCTCAAAATTTTTTTATGGTCTCGTCAGGATTCGAACCCATGCGTTCAGCGTTATAGGCGGACATGCTAACCTCTGACCTTTGCTTTTATTTAAGAAAAATTTCGTAAAGAGTTGATTAACTGAAATTTGTTTTCAAAGTGTTTACAGGGTGTTTAAAACTTTTTGAACACCCCTCGTTCATTGAAACAATATTTGAAATAATGCTTATACTCGTATGTCTGCCAATGTGTATGTGTTTAGAAAATCCAAAAAACTTAAAAACAATTCAAACTTTAGAAAACTTTTACACACACACACACACACACATAGTCATAGAAACTTACACATAAATAAATAATTTGTTTTCTTATGTTACAGATACCAGCTATTCCTATCATCCTGCCATTCATGATGAAACTTTTGTGCGTCGTAAACAAAGGCGAAATCGCACCACATTTACATTGCAACAGGTAAACAGTCAAGTTTTTAGCTTCTTTAGCCCAAAATAGCATGAAAATGTTGTTGTTGTTACTTACTTTTGGTTTTGTTCCATGCTTTTTATAGTTGGAAGAACTTGAGACTGCATTCGCTCAAACTCATTATCCGGATGTTTTCACACGTGAAGATTTGGCGATGAAAATTAATCTAACGGAAGCCAGAGTTCAGGTGAGAATAGAGCTTAAGGAAACTAGGAACAAAAAAGAACACTAAAGGAAAAACTAGACAAGTTTAAGTTTAGTCCAAAAAAAGAAAAACCAAAAAATTTTATAATACCAACCAACCTCCCTTACTTGCCAACAGTTGGGTATTTAAGTGGTTCTTATCCTTTTTAAGGATTATTCTCTATGTGATGAGAAAGGAAACATTTACAAGCTAATAGCAGCAAAGGAAGGTGGATGAGGCTTGCATTTATTTGTTTAAATTTTTTTAAATTGTATCAAATTTCAATTTTTGTGCTCTTTCTGCCACTCAGATTATGCATACGCATATTTTCTGCTTTCACCCGTAACGACCCTTGTACTCTACATTCATATTTGTTTTTGTGAATATTACACCTCTACCTCTGCTTTTAAGCCAAACAACGCATGTCCTTTACCAGGACTTATAAAAATGCCTTTTTTATTTTTGTAGCTTTTGTTGATGTCGAGTTGCTTCTTTAAAAAAAAATGTCATGCATTGTGATCAAAAGGATTTTTAGTTATTGTTTTTTTTTTGCTCTCGCCCTCCTCTTGCTCTTGCCTTTCGCCTGCCTTGGAATATTCAATTTTGTTAATGTCTCTTCCTGGGCCAGTGTTCAACTCAACACAACACAGCTCAACTCTTCCATTATGTATGCCGTTATGATTTATGCAAGTTTTTCTTTTGTAAAAATTGTCTTTAATTTTGAAATTGTATGCAATTTTATTTATTATTTAAAATACAATGGAAAAATGTTAAGCTTCGACAGAGTGCTGACATTGTAAATTCAATAGCTGAGACAAAAGACTACAAGAAATGATTTTTCAGCAATAAATATTAAAGAAAAATCCAAAAAACTACAAAAAGTCTAAAAAGCCAGTAAAAATGCCTTAGGTCAGATCAGGTCGAACTTTGGATAGACAGGACCAACAGGAAGTTTTCATATGTCATATAAATTATGACAACGGAGTGGTTTAGTTTCTCTGTGAGCGTAATGTGTCTAGGGTATAAAAATGTCCTTTGGAACTTTTAAATAAATTAGAAAAAATCCCAAAGGATACAGGGGTATGGATAAAGGAGAATTTAGTTGAGAAAACTATATTTCAAAATGTGCTGCTTTGTTCATAGACCATTGATGTCTTTTATTATCACCATTATTGTCGTCATCATCAACCTACTCACCTGATTTTAATGGGCAATTGTTGCCAATTATTAAGACATATTCAAATAGTGTTTTACGTCAATTGTGGCTATTTTTACATATTCCTCCAAAGCTTCATCTTGTGCATATGATGGCTCCTCGCCAGCATATGGTAATGCCCAGCCATGCAGAACATCCTCAATTAATCCTCACTCAAATTCATCTTGGATTTTGGGTTTTTTTTCCAAGCCCACAACTGCCCCCCTAAGAAAAAGATGTAAATTTCAATTTTCATCAAATGCTAAATGAATGAGCCACATTTGGGGTTGTGTGTTTTTGCAGTGAGTTTAGCATTAATTTCAGTGCGGTGGCTAATTTGTTTATTACGCGAATATCACTTTGTAAAATGATACTTATTAAAATTTATTGGACTTTTGCAATAGCCAAGTGGCAGAGTCGCCACTGCAGGCGAGTGTGTAGCTGAAATACAAAAACCAGGCCTCACTAATGATGCCGCTGCAGTTCTCAATTCACGACTAAAACTCAAGGTTTGCCATAACGTCATTCTGTAACAAGAGGAAGAAGTCTACAACAACGTCATTGCATGTCGCGATTTGTTTTTGTTTTCTATTTTCAGAGAAATGCAATTAACACAAAATGTTTGTTTGAAGCAGCATTTCGTGCAAATATCCTGCCTCTTAGACTTCTACTACCGCTTTGGCAGCAACTATGACTATTACCACTTTATCTGGCATAAGGATGTCCTTCTTCTACATAATGTGGTGTTCCTCGTTTTCTTTGTCTTTTTCTAAGTATGTGAGGATGTCAGCGCTTGGCTTAGGAAAAGCTCTTTAGCACGTTATTTCCTTAGCTTGGCAAAAATAAAAACGAAAAGCGTTCATTAGCGGTTGTTTAGTCAGATGTAGAATAACAAATTGCGAAAACAAATTATCCTTTAGTATGTCGACAATGATGTATGACAGGGAAACTGTGGCCAAAAAACAAAAAAAAAAAAAAAAATAAAGTCAAACCCAAAATAAAAAATATAAAAAAAATTAAAAAATATAATAAATAATAAAAAAATAAAAAAAAAATTAAATAAAATAAAAAAAAAAAAAAACAAAATAAAATACAATAAAATAAAATAATATAAAATAAAAAAAAATTAAAATAACATACAATAAAATAAAATAAAATAAAAAAATAAACTAAAATAAAGTAAAATAAAATAAAATAAAATAAAATAAAATAATATAAAATAAAATAAAATAAAATAAAATAAAATAAAATAAAATAAAATAAAATAAAATAAAATAAAATAAAATAAAATAAAATAAAATAAAATAAAATAAAATAAAATAAAATAAAATAAAATAAAATAAAATAAAATAAAATAAAATAAAATAAAATAAAATTGAAATGAAATAAATTGAAATGAAATGAAATGAAATGAAATGGAATGGAATGGAATGGAATGGATTGGAATGGAATGAAATTAAATTAAATTAAATGGAATGAAATGGAATGGATCGGAATGGAATGGAATCGAATGAAATGGAATGAAATGAAATGAAAGGAAATGAAATGAAATGAAATCTAATGTAATGAAATGAAATGAAATAAAATAACCTGAAAGAAAGCAAAATAAAAAAAGTAAGAACGTGCTAAGTTCGGTCGGACCGAATCGTATATACCCTCCATGGAAAGCATTTGTCGAGTTCTTTGCGCTGTATCTCTTTTTAGGCAAACACAGAATAATGAAAAATAACCCTTATGCTATTGGAGCTATATCAAGTAATAGTCCGATTCGGACCATAAATGAATTAAATGCTGAACGTTGTAGAAATCATTATGTAATATTATAGTCCATTCAGATAAAACTGCGCCTTGTACGGGCTCAGGAATCAAAATCGGGAGATCGGTTTATATGGAAGCTGTATCAAGCTATTGATCGATTCAAACCATATTAAACACGTATGTTGAAGGTAATGAGAGAAGCCATTGTACAAAATTTCTTTCAAATCGGATGAGAATTGCGCCCTCTAGAGGCTCAAGAAGTCAAGACTCAAGATCGGTTTATATGACAGCTATACCAAAACATGGAGCAATGACGATCAGCAATATGAAGTTTTATGGGGTTAAAAAACTTGGGTGCTCGAGTCAAAGGAGTTGAGTTGAGCAATTTTCTTTTTATACCCTCCTCCATAAGATGGGGGTATACAAATTTCATCATTTGATATATATTAGAAATATTAGAATATTAGATGCATATTTCGAGGTGTTACAAATGGAATGATGAAATTTGTATACCCCCATCCTGTGGTGGAGGGTATAAAAAGAAAATTACTCAACTCAACTCAACTCCTATGACTCGAGCACCGAAGTTTTTTAAATTTTTTATCGTTTTTTTTTGTTTAATTAAGTGAAACTATGTCTTTTTATTTTCTAAGCCATTGTGCTTCTTAACAAAAAAAAAATATTTTTCCTAATATTTTTATGACCATTTATCGAAGAAAAGTGGATTTTAATGACTTTGATATAAAACCACATCAGCAGTCAAAAGTAGTAAGCTTATCGCCATTAATTTATTTATTTTTATGCCCTCCACCATGGGGGTATACTAACTTTGATATTTCGTTTGTAACACCTAGAAATATTGATCTAAGATCCTATAAAGTATTCACATTCTTGACATTGTAAGTCGATCTAGCCATGTTCGTCCGTCTGTCTGTCTATCTGCAGAAAGCACGCTTACTTTCGAAAAAGTAGAGCTAGGCGCTTGAAATTTTGTACAAATACTTTATATTAGTGTAGGTCGGTTAGGATTTTAGATGAGTCATATCGGTCATATTTAGATATAGCTCACATTATACCGAGCTCCCGAATTTACATCTTGAGCCTCTAGAGGGCCCAATTCGTAGTCGATTTTGCTAAAGTTTTGCACAATAGCTTCTCCAACGGCCTCTGATTTATGAGCCAAGTATGGTTTGAATCGATTTAAAACCTTATATAACTCCCATATAAACCGATCACACGATTTTACTTCTTCACCCTCTAGAAGGCGCATTTCTTATCGGATTTGGCTGAAATTTTGTTCTATGACGTTTTATATGACAGTTAATGGATGTACCAAATATGGTTCGAATCGGTCTAAAACCTGATATAGCTCCCATATAAACCGATCTCCCGATTTTACTTCTTGTACCACTAGAGGGCTTACGCTCTTATCCGAGTTTTGCTAAAATTTGGCACTCACCGTATCTATGCCTTCTAATAATCGAGCCAAATATGGTATAAATCGGTCCATATCCGGATATAACATCCTTGCAAACCGATCTCCCCACACAGATGAAAATAATTTTGAAAAACAACAACTTTGGTCGAAAAACCGAATACGAAATTTGTTAATTTTCCTGAAACAAGTTATTTTGAATCTCAATGACTCAAAGTACAAATTTGTTGTTGAAAGGGAAACTTTGTAAGCGAACATATAACAACAACAATATATCCATAAGCTAGGCAAAAAAAAAACATTTAACCAGCCAACACATGTGTTTTGTTTTGGGTGGTGGTGTTTTTGTTTATTTTTTGTTCGGCTCGCGCTGCTTTGTCTCGTTCGTTTTACTGCTGATCTCATGTTTGGTAGCCTACCGACATCATCTTCTTTATGGTGAAATAAATCAATAAGTTCTCAATTAATTAAATTTTAAAAAAAAGGTAAAAAACACTCTAACCATTTTTTTCTGAATACGAAATTCATATTTTATTATGCCGAATTTTCTAATATAATTTTAATGAAAAAAAATTTTTTTTGGCCGACCGGAGACTCGAACTTTCGTTTGCAAGTCATGAATGGCATGGGAGTTTTCTGCTCTACATGGTAGTACGCCTATTTCTACAACTACCTGAACTTAAGAATTTGTTGTCAACAAAAATTCATTCATTTTGTCTGTCAAGTCTCTCCCGACTTCCTCAAAAATTTTTCTTTTTTTCTCTCTAATGAATTTTAGTCACTGTGCCCAACTTACCTTCATCCTATTCCCCCCTATTGAAGCCAAAGGAAGGACAGAAAATAAGAAATTAGAAAAATGTTTACACAAATGTTACATTTAATTGCCAACATTGTCGTGTTAACGAGCTAAAATTCTTTTGCTTAGCTTTGCTGGCATTATCATCCATCCTCCTAAGCAGCAGCTCAACATCTTCCTTTATCCGCAAATTGTTCAGTTAAATTTCTGTGTGGCAGCATTTGCTGTTTGGGGGCAAATACAGCACTTAAAATATCCGTGTTGGAAAAAGCGTTAAGAAGCTCTCTCTGTACAACAATTTTTTCTTGTTTTTTTTCCCCTAGCTTGTTGTTATTATATTTTGCCTTGTGTCATAAAGCTATTAAGGTTCTCTAGTGGTGGATTTTAAGTCTATTTCCGGCACAATTATCCATACTTGTGTTGCACAGGACACTTGCAGAGGCTAAGACTTTGTGTGAGTGAGAGAAGAGACTATATTGGCCACTGTATATTGGTGTTGTTGTTTTTTTTTTAATTTTCAATAATTATAAAGCTTTAATGGCCACAAAACACTTGGGGGTTTCAACATACCCATTGTAGTTGATGAAAGAAAGGCATTTATATGACATGGCTTTTCATGAAAGATCCTTTGAAGTGCAGCAGATTTCTTGGTTTCTCAAATGGGCTTGTTTGTAAAGCTAATGAGGTGATTAGTTTTAGCCTCATTTGCGCTATTTTTGTGCATTAAAGGACATGCATGTCATCTGGATACGTTTACCAGGTTTTAAACCCTCGAACAAAGGATGGGAGCATATTATTCTTGTCTTCACCTTCGCACAGTGGTCGAAATCATTGATGTGACGGTATTCAAGTCTAATTTTAAACTTTAAAATCGATAAATGTTTAAGATTATATCGATAACCGATACTCGACTGAGAAAATTTACGTTTTATACCCCCCACCGAAGGATGGGGGTATATTCATTTTGTCATTCCGTTTGCAACACATCGAAATATCCATTTCCGACCCTATAAAAAAAATCTTGATCAGCGTAAAAATCTACGACGATCTAGCCATGTCCGTCCGTCTGTCCGTCTGTCTGTTAAAATCACGCTACAGTCTTTAAAAATGGAGATATTGAGCTGAAATTTTGAACAGATTCTTTTTTTGTTCATAAGTAGGTTAAGTTCGAAGATGAGCTATATCGGACTATATCTTGATATAGTCCCCATATAGACCGATCCACCGGTTTAGGGTCTTAGGCCCATAAAAGCCACATTTATTATGCGATTTTGCTGAAATTTGGGACAGCGAGTTGTGTTAGGCCCTTCGACATCCTTCATCAATTTGGCTCAGATCGGTCTAGATTTGGATATAGCTGCCATATAGACCGATCTCTCGACTTAAGGTCTTGCGCCCATTAAAGGGACATTTATTGTCTGATCTTGCCAAAATTTGGGACAGTGATAGGCCCTTCGACATCTTTCTTCAATTTGGCCTATATCGGTCCAAATTTGGATATAGCTGCCATATAGACCGATGCGCCGATTTGGAGTTTTGGGCCCATAAAAGACGCATTTATTGTCCGATGTAGCCGAAATTTGGGACAGAGAGTTGTGTTAGGCCCTTCAACATCTTTCTTCAATTTGGCCCAGATCGGTCCAGATTTGGATATAGCTGCCATACAGACCGATCTCTCGATTTAAGGTCTTGCTCCCATAAAAGGTGAATTTAATGCTGCTATGGGGCATAAGGCATGCATTTTTCATTGTCTCCAAACTTACTTCGCTATTCCGTTTGTAACACCTCGAAATATTTACGGATGTTCGAATCGGTCCAAAACCTGATATAGCTCCCATATAAACCGTTCTCCTGATATTACTTCTTGAGCCTCTAGACGGCGTAATTCTTGTCCGATTTGGCTAAAATTTAACACAGTGACTGCTTCTATGCCTTTCAATGTACGTGCCATATATGGTCTGAACAGGTCCATAACCTGATATAGCTACCATGCAAAGCGATCTCCCCATTTTACTTCCTAAGTCGTTCTAGGTCGCAATTCTTATCCCGAATCGGTTTATAACCTCATATATCTCCGATTACATAGCAATTTTTATCCATTATTCTTTTTTGCCTATAAAGAGATACCAGACAAAGAACTTGACAAATGCGATCCATGCTGGAGGGTATGCAAGATTCGACCCGGTCGAACTTAAAACGGAAGTAACACCACAGAGAGACAGTCAGACGGACATATAGATAGCCGGCAAAACAGACGGACAAGACCTTCAAGCTTAAAAGGACAATTCATTAAACAAAAAAGGAAATAACACCACATTTAGACAGACGAACCTATAGACAGGCAGAAATACAGACAGAAAAACGGATAGACGGACAGAGATACAGGCAGACAGACAACCAGGCATTCAAACTTAAAAGAACACCTACTTTAATTAACAAAAAAGGGCCAAAGAAATAACACCACAGACAGGCTGGCTGACAGACAGACAGACGGACAGATATATAGTCGGGCAGACAACTAAAAAAGAAATAACACCACATATAGGCAGTCAGAAATACAGACGAACGGATAGACAAACGGTTAGACAACCAGAGATACAGGCAGACAGACCTGAGCCGCTTTTTGATAAATCGGTTCTATTCCTGGTCATTGGCTAAAACCGACGTCTCAGTCATTCATCCGTCATGACAGGTCATTGCCTAATCGGAAAACACGCTGACAGTCTGAAGGTTGCCAGCAACTACTATTGCAGAAGCTGTGAGGGCATCGAGGAAGAAGATACTATGTAACACCTTCTGTGTGTGCGTCCCGCACTAGCAGTCAGAAAGAGTTCTTCATTAGGTTCTCATTTCTTTGAGAACCTGCCTGATTTAGCGGATGTGAACATTCGCAAGTTATTGGTCTTTCTAAAGCGATTTGGATGGTTCAACGGTAGAAACTAGAAGGTTTCTTCCTTCTTCTGTTCCTGTGTTACCACAATGGACGAAAACGTCAAAGTGAGCCTGATGGCAGACTGCCACTTAAAACTAACCTAACCACCTGACAGACGGACAAGGCCTTCAGACGGACAAGGCCTTCAGACGAACAAGGCCTTCAGACGGACAAAACTTTCAGACGGTTAAGGCCATCAAGCTTAAAAAGTCATGTAAGTCATTAAAGACAAACAAGGGCCCAGGAAATAGTACCAAAGATAGACTGACAGAGATACGGAGGGACCGAAAGTCAAACAGAAAGCAGACAAACGGGCAGATAGACTGACCGACAGATGAACATACAAACAGACAAAGTGATTTGCAGATTGACAGACAGAGTTATAGATGCCCTGTCATCAGATATTGTCCTATCAGGAGGTATAGATCGATCTTTCATCTGTATCTACAGCAATAGGCAAGCAGCATTGAAGGTTTTAGTTGGCATGAATATAAGATCAAAGGTTTTGTGAGGTACTATGCCATGTAAAAATGTCTCCCCAAAGAGGTGTCGCACGGCGGCACACCGTTTGAGCATAAAAACTTGAATCGGACAGCGGAGAAGTTTGCCCCTGTTCCTTAATGGAATGTTCATGGGCAAATTTGCATTTGCATTTGAATTATTCTGTGGGCTTCAACATTCATATCAAGTATGCCTCGAATGGGTCCATAAGCTAATGCAGTTCCAAAAACCTATCAATTCGTATTCATTATCCATGGTTTGCCCATAAAGATATATGACTTAATTTTTGCCTCACCTCTGTTGTTGTTTGCGTTCCTTTTCCTCACATTCATTCAGTAATTTATCATAAACCTTAATTTAAAAAAATTTATAACAATTTGAAATTTGTATATAAAACGTGCGTGGCCCACACACTTGTTAACATAAAATTTCAAGAGCGCCAGAAAAAAACCTGTAACGAGATTCAAAACCACAAAATAAATGTTTTCAGACACAAGGAGTTTGGGATTGAAGGCAAGATGTGGCATTGGAACAAAAAAAAAAAAAAAACAATCAACGCCAGAAACACATGATACCCAGTATCAAATTTCAGACAGCCGTTTGGCCATAAATTTCATTACAAAACTGGAAAGTGGTGAATTTGGACTGCAGCAGCAGTAAATCGCCGTTCCTTTTGAGAGGCGAAATATCAGCAGAAAAACAATTTTCAACATTTTCCATGGCATCATGTTAAGGGCTACAACATAATGCAGACATTATGACAATGCTGGGCTACTTTTTTATGACAACGAGTTTGCTGGTTTTTCCCACAAGCGTTCAGAAGAAAAAAGGGAGGCATTGGTTTGAGTTGTGAACCTGCCATAATGTTGGCTATTGTTTTTAGCAGGCCCAAAACCCTTGTCAATCTCGCCCTTAAAGGTAAAAAACCAACAGTTTGGCATTTATGCCATTATTTGGCAGAGTCCACACTCATTTTGTGTCAGAGAGTGACAGGGGAAGGACCAAACCCTCACTTTACCTATAAGGGCTATCTCCTCGGCCAGCACCATTGTGGAAAAACCTAAAAAAGTTCCTCTTTTCCCTGTAATTGTATTTTAATGGACAATAATTTCATAATGTCAAGACGAATATAAGCTGGTGGTGGTGCTACCCACATCTCTTAGGGCCAGGTTTTTGGGTTACAAAACCATAAAAAATTCCATCATAGGTAATTGCTTTATTAGCTCAAAGAAGAGGGAGGGGAGAGGATATTGTAAGGTAAAATAAATAAAAAATATTTTTCCAAATGTCAGTTGGCTTATGGCTGGCTCCTTGCTAAGGGCTGATGGCATAACAAAAAATTCCTTGAAATAGAAAACAAGACCCACAAGACACTTGACTTGCTTATGATTTTTTTTTCAAGCTGGCTGTCTGACGTTGCTTCTGACAGCAACACGTGCTCCTTTCTTTTATTTCAAGAGCGGCAAATTGACATGTATGGAACATTTTTGCTATTCTAAATCCAAATTAAATTCAAAGTATCAAGTGTCAAAATTATTGTTAACAATTACATTAAAGTTTTATATTCCCAATTGAATGGCGCACACAATGTCTTGGATTTGGTAGAACTAGCTCACCAAAAGACATGCGATAGCCTGTCTAGGGCACTGCATGAGTTCCCTTTAACATGGGGGTATATGTACGTGTGTGTGTGTGTGTGTGTATGCGCCCTTGGCATAACATGAGAGAAATATTTGAAGAAATTGTATTTTTGTTAAGTCTCAAAGGATTTGTCGAGCTTTGTTACATGCCATGCCATAGAGGTTTTTAAGAATATTTGGGGCACAGGTTTGTATGCTACTGAGATGAAAGGAACATGAAAATTTGAAGTGATGTGACATTTAGCGTAATCTGGGAATGTAAATTTCGGAAAATATAATCAAATTATGAATCGCAGAGCAGCAACAGGGTTTGTAATTGATATTAGGAGCTAAGGGAACGAGGATGAACAAAACATCCTGTTGGGGGATTAAGGCATATTCATTTTTATAATGAATTTTCTCTTGCAATATTTCGAAAGTGTGAGAAACGCGCAACACGCGAGTTACAATGACGACAGAGTTTTATATTAAACTAGCTGACCCAAGCCCGCTCCGCTGCGCCTTCTTTTACTTTATATGGAACAAAATTTTCCTTGGAATATTTATTTTCGACAATTAAAGAGATTTTAGTGAAATACCATGGTACGAAAATATTGAGTTGCCCAAAAAGTAATTGCGGATTTTTCATATAGTCGGCGTTGACAAATTTTTTCACAGCTTGTGACTCTGTAATTGCATTCTTTCTTCTGTCAGTTATCAGCTGCTACTTTTAGCTTGCTTTAGAAAAAAAGTGTAAAAAAGTATATTTGATCAAAGTTCATTCTAAGTTTTATTAAAAATACATTTACTTTCTTTTAAAAAATCCGCTATTACTTTTTGGGCAACCCAATAGTATATCGCTTGACTAACAGTTTACTAATATAAGTGCCTTTATCTGAATCCCACATGATCTTTGTTGGTATACGAATTTAAGTTTGGATGCAAGTTGTACTCCATTCTTAAAATATTTTATTTCAGCCCGATATTCTCATGACATCTGATTTAGGGGTGGGGTGGTCGCCCAGACACTTGGCCCTGAAAAAATATCAGCATCGTGCTCTTCTCTCAAATACCATTTTTTTAAACCCCATTTTGCCATTGGCTTAAGAGGAGTTTACAGGATGAGGCGTCCCCCAAATACATGACCCTAAAATAGGTTATCAAATTCGTTTTCTAATCTCAAATACCTTTCGTTAGAACCACATATTGGCATGGTGGAAAAATTTTAGCCTTTTGGGGGGTGTTTTGGGGAAGGGGTGATGCCCTTAATACATGGTTCTACATTTGAATATCAAATTCGTATTCTACTTCCAAAATACCTTTATTTAAGCCCCATATTGCGATGGTCACTAAAAAATTGCTGTTTGTGGGGTATTTTGGGAATGGGGTAGACCCCAGAAACTTGGTCCCGAAAATGGGTATCAATTCTTGCTCTACCCCCCAATTCCATTCATTTAAGCTCCACATTGATATGGTCGGTAAATATGCCCGATTTAGGGGTGTTTTGGGGATTGGGGTGGTCCCCCAAACCCTAAGCCCGGAAAATATATCAGCATTCTCATATATCTATATACCATTTATTTGAACCCCATATTGCCATTGGCCTCAAAATTGGATATCAAATTCGTTTTTTAATCTCATTTAAACTCCTTATTGCAAAAGTCAGCAAATATGTCCGGTTTGGGGTATTGGCCCTAAAAACTATATATATTTAGTTCCACTCTCTTTAAGGCCCTAATTGTCTTGGTGAGCAAATACGTCCTATTTGGGGGTTGTTATGGTGGTGGGACGTCCCCTAGACAGTTGGTCCCTAATGTTGATATCAGATACGTGGTCAACTCCCAAATACCTTTAATTTGAGACCCACTTTTCCATAGTGGGCAAACATGACCGGCTTGGGGGGTGTGTTGGGGGATGGGCGGCTACTCAGTGAGTTGGCCTTGAAAATATATTTCGCATTCGTGTTCCACTCTAAAATCCCTCTTAAAATAAAATAAAATAAAATAAAATAAAATAAAATAAAATAAAATAAAATAAAATAAAATAAAATAAAATAAAATAAAATAAAATAAAATAAAATAAAATAAAATAAAATAAAATAAAATAAAATAAAATAAAATAAAATAAAATAAAATAAAATAAAATAAAATAAAATAAAATAAAATAAAATAAAATAAAATAAAATAAAATAAAATAAAATAAAATAAAATAAAATAAAATAAAATAAAATAAAATAAAATAAAATAAAATAAAATAAAATAAAATAAAATAAAATAAAATAAAATAAAATAAAATAAAATAAAATAAAATAAAATAAAAAAAAAAAAAATAAAATAAAATAAAATAAAATAAAATAAAATAAAATAAAATAAAATAAAATAAAATAAAATGAAATAAAATAAAATAAAATAAAATAAAATAAAATAAAATAAAATAAAATAAAATAAAATAAAATAAAATGAAATAAAATAAAATAAAATAAAATAAAATATGTTGCATAACTTGCCTTGCCGGGCTTGGGTATAAACACCACCTTTGTTTAAAACTGCGACCTGTACTTTTTACACAAATTAACATGGAAAAGTGAGTCCCCTTGACAGACTGACAGACAGACGGACATTAGGCCTATCTCTTTTCCTTCTGGGTGTTACAAACAAATGCGCTAAACTATAATACCCTGTACCACAGTAGTGGTGTAGGGTATAAAAATGGTTGAAATTAGATTTCCATTAAACATTTTGTCCAAAAAATTTTATAAAAATGTAACAAAAATTTTTTAAAAATTGATATTCAGTTTAAAATTGGAAAATTTTATTTAATTTTCATTTTAACACAATTTTCTCAAAATTAAAAATTTAGTATAAAATTTTGCCAATATTTTCGTTAAACTCCATATGCAATGGCTTACTCCAGAAATACAAAACTACTTCATTTTCCGATAAAAATAATAATCTATTATTTCCTCCTACTTCTATCGGCTCATTTGGAAAATTGGCCCTGGCCATAACGCGGTTCGATCCTCACTGACACTTCAAAGTAGAATCATTGTCGTTGTGTTGCATATATGAAAGGCACACCTAATTTACATATCCTTCAAACCTGTAAAGGATCTCCCTTATGAGGAACACACGTAGCGACTTTGTTCGGTATTGCTGGCATATGGAAGTAAACAAAGCGGCTACATTTCCTCCAGCAAAATGAGCGAGCGGCACAGGAACTCAAGCGCAGCGGTGAACTTATTTTTACTGTTTACAATTTGTAACAATACCGCAACAGATCCACAAGGACCAACCCCAACAAGACCCACAGAATTCAATTTTAAAGGAAAAAAAAAACACATCACAACTCTATTATGTCAATGTGTGTGTGATAGCTGTTGTGTATGCACCGCATAATTACAAGAGCAACTATAAATGGCAATGTGTGCGCCACAAGGGTGAGGAGTGTGTGTGTGTGTGTGTTACATTATTGAAGTATAAATAAACACATTGTTGAGGTTTCAAGCCTTGTTAGGGATTGTGTTAAAAAAACGTTTAAAAAAACAAACACTTCACAGATCGAGCAGCATAAACGCCAAATGTTTGGCCCAGCATCAAAGGACTTTTGGCAGAGGCCACAGCATTTGTTTCCGATGCAGCAACGGGTGCATGAATGAATGAATGAACAGATGTGTTAATGCTAAGCTTATTTTCGACCAACAAACTCTTCAGTAGTACTTCCATTACCCTTCCTGCCCACTTCCCCCTGAGGGCGATTAGCTAAACCATGGCTGCAGTAAGGGTAACCACAAAACACTCTACCAGGGCATATTGGGTAAAGTAACACCCCTTCTCTGCCTTCTTTTGTAAAAAAAGAACATTTTTAAGGAGTTTGTGCTGGTGTGTGTGGAAAATGAAACACCATCCAGCCAGTTTGGTGCACAGTGGCAGAGGCATTAAAGGATTACTCCACCAAATGCAATTATCCAAATCTTCCAACCCAACTGAAGCACCAACATTCACCAAAGAGCACAAATCATAAGGCGAGGCAAGCCACCCCTTTCCCATATGGCCTTGGGCTTAAATGTTGGTTTCATGAATATTAAATTCCACCAAGCACACAACTATTATTTTTCCACTTAGTGCCAAGAAAGAAAAACGAAAAAAATCGCCTCAAGGAATTCGAGATAGCCTCTGCAAGGATACGCACTGGCAAGAGAGAAAGCAACTCCCAATTCAAGAGAGTCATGGTTGATTACAGCGCAGTGAATTTATTTGACAAATTGTTTAATCATCCGTTTGTTTATTAGGGAATTATCATGAATTACGGGTGTTAGATGATGTTTGTAACGACCACCACATGGCTAGGCAAGTGCAGAGGAGGAAACGGAAGCATGGTGGTGGTGGTGGGTGTGGTGAATACAGATTAAAGGGTTGCTATGCGAAGAAATGAATTGGCAGTTTTGGTAAGCTTGGGATATTTTGGTATGTGAACTTAATTGATAACCAGTCGTTTGATGAAAATGGGAAATGAATGTCAACAGATGGGAAAAATGAGTATCCTATTTTAGTTTATTAATCATTTGAAGATGGGTACACTCTTTTACTTGACCTTAATATCCATTATTTTATGGACTATGTCTTAATTGTCAATTCAAATAATCTCCGAAGTTTCTAGTTTCAATGAAAGTAGTTTTAACACCTACAAATATGAGATAATCTTTTGTAAGTTTTTTTATGAAACATAACAAAACTAAAATGAGGCATTGCTTCAAGGACGTTTATTTTTGAAATCAAGGGTGCCATAATCTTTTTGGCAACACTGGCTTAAACAGCTCACGCAAGTTTCGTGTTTTGTTTTGAAGCTATCAAACATCTTCAGTTTGGTCTATTATTTAACCATGAATCGTCTTACAAGCGAACAACGCTTGCAAATTATTGCGCTCTGTTAAGAAAGTTCATTGAGAAAGTTCGTTCAGCGACGAAGCTCATTTTTGGCTCAATGGGTACGTAAATAAGCGGAATTATCGATTTTGAAATGAAGACCAGCCAGAAGCATTGCAAGAGCTAATAATGCATCCAGAAAAAGTCACAGTTTGGTGTGGTTTATGTGCTGGTGGCATCATTGGACCGTACTTCTTCAAAGATGATGCGAATCGTTACGCAACTGTGAATGGTGAGTACGATGATATCCAACTTTTTTTTGCCCAAAATGCAAGAGCTTGACTTGCATGACATGTGGTTTCAGCAAGACGGTACCACATGCCACACAGCACGCGTAACAATGGACTTATTGAGAGGCGAGTTCGGTGAACATTTTATTTCACGTTCGAGACCGGTCAATTGGCCACCTAGATCGTGCGATTAAACGCCTTTAGGCTATTTTTGTGGAGCTATTTTAAATCTCATGTCTATACAGACAAGCCCGCTTCAATTGACATATCGGAAAAAAATATTAAAGCATTTATTTGTGAGATACCGGCCGAGATGTTGGAAAGGATATGCCAAAATTGGACTAAACGGATGGACTTACAGAAAGAGGCAGACTATCTGAAAGAGGCAGACTACATGGCGCCTCATCTGGTCAAAATTTTCACAGCGTGGTAGGACTTGCATATACCCCGAAAGCCTGGCAAGGGCGTTGTTTATACCCAAGCCCGGCAAGGCAAGTTTTGCCACCCCAAACGGCCTACGCACCCATAAGACTTGCGTCAAAAAAAAATACAAACAGCATGCCTATGTCAAGGAAAGGTCAGTGGAGACTGCCCTGCACGAGGTTGTGCATAAAATAGAAGAATCCTACGGTGCCAAAACGTACACCCTGGCGGTATGCATTGACATCGAGGAGGCTTTTAACAATGTACGGGCCGACGAGTATTGCCATCTGGAAGATCTTGTTACACGGATGGATCAAAGCTAGAGGACAAAATGGGTCTTGGGGTCTACACTGAGAACCCAGGGACTGAGATCTGTTTTAGACCACCTGGCCATAGTATAGGTCCTGCAGGTGGAGATCCGGGCGATCACAGAATGCGTGAAGTGGTGTAGTGCTAACGTGAGGACGTCGAGTGTGAACATCTTTACGGACAGTAAAATTGCCAGGACGGTAAGGTCACGAACAGTTTTGCAGTGTAAGAAAGAGATTAACGCCTTCTCTGAGGATGGCAAAATCCGCATTGTTTGGGTGCCGGGCCATAACGGAGCAAAGGGAAATGAAAGGGTAGCCGATTTGGCGGTGAAGGCCAGAGGACTGCCGTCTATAAAATTGATTAACCCGTAGCCTTTCGGGTCGACGCAGTCCGAGTTAAGGAAGTGGGCGACGAATGCGCTTGCAACATTGTGGAACATCGAAACGGTCGGTAGGGTGGCGAAAACCCTATGGGGGATCAGATCGTGAAAAGACGAGGCTATTACTGAAAGAAAGTAAGAAGGAGGTCAGTATTGCTATTGGTATCATAGCGAGACACATAGGTCTACGAGCTCACTTATGAAAAATCGATGCGGCAAGTAATAGCATGTATAGGGCATGCGGAGGAGATGATGAAACGTTGAAGCATTTATTTTGTCTTTGCCCGGCTTTGACGTCTGGAGACACAATATCAGAAATGAACCAACTTAGGGGAGTAGTATTGAAAACAATTAAGTAGCACAGAATTCCTAATTAAAAATTTTCTTTTTAGAGGTTACTTTATAGATTTTAGAGCGCACCACAAGCCTATTACTGGCTTAGTTGTATGTCCACAGTGGCATGGGGCGGATTAATATCTGCACCCTCTTTTCAACCTAACCTAACCTAAGCGGATGGACCATTTGAGTCGCAGTCATGGTCAACATTTGCATGAAATAATCTTCAAACATTAAATTCTATGTACCGTACTATCGATTCAAATAAAGATTTCGTGAATTTTTCTGAATTTTATGTTTTTTTTTATAAAAACTTTCTTATAGCTCTTAAAAAATCACCCTTTAGCTATGTCCTTCCATCCCTCTATTTTTCCGTCTTTCGAAATCATCATAGCGGTCTAATTATTTATGATATCCACTTGAAATTTTGCACAGATACTACTTATTGATGTAGGTCGTTGGTGATTGCAAAAGGGCGATATCGGTTCAGATTTGAATATAGCTCCCATCTAAAGTGATTCTTCCATTTGATTTCTTGAGCCCATAAAAGCAGCAATTGTAGTCCGATTTGGCTGAAATTTTACAGGGAGTGGTTTATTATGATATACAACATCAATAAAAAATAAGGTCCAAGACGGTCTATAACTCCCATATAAACCGATCTCCTGATAAGTCTTCTAAGTCCCCAAGAAGCTTAAATGTTGGCCTGATTTGAACCGGCCTAACAAAGCACGTTTCAAAACCAGTAAGGAAGGACAAAAGTCGGGCGGTGCCGACTGTATAATACCCTACACCTACCATATAAGTGCAATTTGGGGTTATATCCAATTTTGAACCATTATTGATGGACCTCGGCGAGTAAAAATATGTTCAAACCGTAATATCTACGGTTGACAAATGACAACATTTTTGCAAATTTCTCAAAATTTGACGAACATATATATGGGAGCTATATCTGATTCTGAACCGATTTCGAGAAAACTTTTCAGATAATGTGGTAGTCATCGAGGAAAGCGTTGTCCAACATTTTGGCAAAATTGGAAGTGAAAATCGTGCGATATATATATATGAGAGCTATATCTAAATCTTAACCGATTTCCATGAAATTCACCAGTAATGTCGAGAATCATTAGAAAATCCTTCCTGTCAAATTTCGAGAAAATCGGTTAACAAATGACCATTTTATTGCAGTATTACTGCAAATCGGGCGAACATATATATGGGAGCTATATACAAATCTGAATCGATTTTTTCCAATTTCAATAGGCTTTGTCTCTAGGCCGAAAATCACTCCCATACCAAATTAGAAGACGATCAGATGAAAATTACGACCTGTAGTTTGTACACAAATTAACATGGACAGACAGACGGCCAGACAGACGGACATAGCTAAATCGTATCAGAAAGTGATTCTGAGTCGATCGGTATACTTATCAATATAACGCCCTTTTGGGTGTTACAAACTAATTCACTAAGTTATAATACTCTGTACTACAGTAGTGGTGTAGGGTATACAAATTAATAAAATCTACAGCATATTTCTACCCAAAAATTTCCATTGCAAATGCATGAACATTCCCCTAAGGAACAGGGGAAACTTCTCACATACCAATGAGTGCAGTCCGATTCCAGTTTAGTCTCAATGATAGGGGCCTCCTTTTTATAGCCGAGTCTGAACGCCGTGCCGCAGTGTGACACCTCTTTAGAGAGAAGTTTTACATGGCATAGAACCTCACAAATGTTGCCAGCATTAGTAGGGGAAAACCACCGATGAAAATTTTTTCGGATGGTCTCGCCAGGATTCGAACCCAAGAGTTCAGCATCATATACGAACATGCTTACCTCTGCGCTACGATGGCCTCCAAAAATTTCCATTGTGTAAAGCTATTTCTGGTATTGCTCTTCAATTTATAAGCCATAAAACGCTTTACATAAAGTATGAAAAAACCAATTTCCACACCACGCCCATGCAGCCCAAAGATAAGAGAAGCCCACATAAAATAATGCCAAACATTATTGTTATAGCCATAATTACCACCGTCATCATCCTCCTCATCATCCTGAATTGAATTGAATTGAATTTCTTTCATATTTCATTGATTATCCTTTCAATTACGTATCCTTTCTCGACATCCGCATTTACCTCCCACCTCCTCTATGCAGAGCCCAAAATAAAGGAAAACAAGTTCAAGAAAAGAAAACCAAATTACTGCCATTAAAACTTAAACAAAATTACCCAATCAACTTTGCCACAAAATTAATAACAACAGCACAATGTACCCAAAAACCCCAAATTGAAACATTGAACAGCAGAGTGCAGAAAGGAGACAGAAGAGCGGCAGAGCCAAAGTCGCATGGCCAAAAGGCAAGTAGCTGCCAAGCTAATCGAGCTACCAAAAAAACAAAAAAAAACATAGGAACGAGAAATGAGAATAAGGAACGTAATTTATAAGATTATTTCATTTGGTAAGTAAGTAACAAACTAACCAAATTGAAATCGATGACTCCCAGAGGCAACACAAAAATGCCAAAGGAATGCCCAGGATACCAAGCAATTCCGCCCAACTTGTGTAGGGGGGGCAGGGTAGGTAGCGAGAGAGGGAGAGGAAAAATGAGAGCCAGAAATTGCCATTAAAAAACCGAAATAAAAAGACGCAACAAACACAGCAATGGAGCCTTGGGGGTAAAAAAGCCATACTCACTCACATATACACACACACACACCAATACACATACAACCCAATGGGGGGAATCATGCGCGGCACAAAGGGCAAACAACCCCGAAAACTGAGTCCATATTCATGTATATGTAAGGGTATATATAAAACTCACACACACACACATATACAATAACACAAATATGTATTATTCAAAATACAAAAAAGGATACACCATGGCCTTAACAAAAACTAGGTGGGCGTTACAACAGGACTACTCACACACACTAACACAACAGGGTAGACACAGAGAGTGTAAAGGAAAAAATTCATAAAATAATGGTAACAAATACCCAAGCACAATGGCTATAATAACTATGGACTTGGGATGGAAATGGGGGAGGTGGTATGTACCAGAGACCAAAAAAAAAGAACCCATGCCATGACTCTCACAAGGAGAACAAAATATGGATGTTACAAAAAGATGTTGGGAAAAAAAAAACAATTTCATGATATACCGGAATGTCTAAGTGTTGCAGAGAAAGCTCAGCAAACTAAAAGGTATTCAGGGGCTGTTGGGTTTAGGGGGTGGTGAAGTGAGGGGAGATACGGCCAATTTGTCCAGGGTTGGGCACCTCGCTTTGGTTTTGCTACACAAATGTCTGGCGGAGGGCAAAGTCACCGGCTTGACTGTAGAAGGTCTCAACTTGATTGCATTATTCCATAAAAGAAGAGCACATTATAAAGAGCCCTTTTATAGATATTTTTATTGTCGACATGCCTTAGTGTGTGTGTGTGTGTGCGTGGTGTGGAGCAATGCTGCTACCGAAACATTTTATGCTTAAGGCTAACAATTGAATTGAAATACTTTTATATTAGGAAGGCAAAAAGGCGGAAACACACACACACACACACACAGCCCCATACCATACATGCAAAATATATGTGAATGATTCATGTTGATTACAAAATAACCTCCATAATCATAATATTTCAGTGAAATAAAATTGAAGGCCATTTTATGGGAGGCCCAAAGAGAAGAGGGAACATAGAAAAATCAATAAAACCAAAGGAAATTTGGCTAAAACTTGGGGCGGTATAAATGGACTTCAGTTAACCATATTAGATTACAACTGAGGCTTCTGGGGCTTAAGATATCGAGCGATTGGTTTATATGGGAGCTTAACCCAAATATGAACCCAGATTTTGTGATTTCGGGAAGGTTGTGTTAGCTTAGGTAAGTAATTACACTCAACCAAAATTTGTTATTTAAAACAGCAAAAATGTTAGCTCAAACAGCAGTTTTTGTCTGCTGAAAATGGGGGAAACATAGGGCTGCTGTATTAAAAAATATTTCGGTCAGCTAAATCAGCAAATAAAATCTGCTGTATTGAGTACAAATATAGCTGCCATATAGACCGATCTCTCGATTTATGGTTTTGGGCCCATAAAATGTGAATTTATTGTCCGATATCGCCGAAATTTGGGACAGTGGGTTGGGTTAGGCTCTTCGACAACATTCTGAAATTTGGCCCAGATCAGGTCCAGATTTGGATAGCTGCCTTATTGACCGATCTTTTGTTTTATGGTTTTGGGCCCATGAAAGGCTCATTTATTATCCGATGTCGCCGAAATTTGGGACAGTGAGTTGTGTTAGGCCCTCCGACATCCATCTTCAATTTGGCCCATATCGATTCAGATTTGGATATAGTTGCCATATAGACCGATCTCTCGATATAAGGTTTTAGGCCCAAAAATGACACATTTTTTGTCTGCTTTCGCCAAAATTTTGGATAGTGAGTTGAGTTGGACCCTTCAACGTTCTTTATTAATTTGGCTTAGATCGGTCCTGATTTGAATATAGCTGCCATATAGAACGATCTCCCGATATAAGGTTTTATGCCCATAAAAAGCGCATTTATTGTTTGCGTTCGCTGAAATTTTGGGACAGTGAATTGCGTTAGGCTCTTTGACAACTTTCTCCAATTTAGCCCAGATTAGGTTCAGATTAGGATAGCTGCCACATGGACCGGTCTTTTGATGTAAGGTTTTGGGCCCATAAAAGGCGCATTTATTATCCGATTTCGCCGAAATTTGGGACAGTGAGTTGTGTTAGGCCCTTCGACATCCCTCTTCAATTTGGTTCAGATTGGTTTAGATTTGGATATAGCTGTCATATAGAGCGATCTCTCGATTTAAAGTCTTGGATCCATAAGAGGCACATTTATAATCCGATTTCGCTGAAATTTGACACAGTGACTTATGTTAGGTTTTTCGGCATCCACGTCGTATATGATTCAGATCGGTCTATATTTGGATATGGCTACCAAAAAGGCCAATATTTTGTTCTACTAAATTTTGCAATGGCCTTTTAGACCTCTCAATATCGGTGTCGAATTTGGTCCAAATCGGACCAAATTTCTATATAACTGCTATGGAGTCATAAGTTTATGCATTTTCCCCAGATTACGACAAAAGGTGGCTTACATATATACCCAAGGTGGTGGGTATGCAAAAGTTCGGCCCGGCCGAACTTAACGGCCGGGGCTCATGACCTAAAATCGATCGATTTATATGGCAGCTATATCCATATCTGGACCGATCTGACCCAAATTTCAGCATAGTCGGATAGTAAATGGAGCGGGTCGGTCTATATGGGGGCTTTATCAAGATATAGTCCGATATAGTCCATCTTCGAACTTAACCTGCTTATGGACGGACAGACGGACGGACAGACGGACGGACAGACGGACGGACAGACGGACGGACAGACGGACGGACAGACGGACGGACAGACGGACGGACGGACAGACGGACAAACGGACGGATATGGGTAGATCGTCATCTCTTCCAACAAAATTTCCAAAAAAAAAACCTTACAAAAATTCCTAAAGTTATTAAAACAAGTCACAGGCAACTATAAAAAAGAAGCATACAATTTTTTTTTTTCAGCAGACTTGTGTACTTAAAACAGCAGATTTTGTTAGTTTAAATGGCAGAGAGAAATATTTGCTAATACAGCAGTAATGTCTGCTTTCCCATTTTCAACAGACAAAAACTGCAGTTTTAGCAAAAAATTTTGCTGTTTTGAATAACAAATTTGGTTGAGTGTATGGACTAGTGCTCCAATAGACTCATCCATATTCATATGCTTAACTTGCTGTTTATCGCGGCTGACTCGTAAGTCGAAAAGTCGTAAGGCCATGAGACCATCTTGGTACGTATATTCAATCCCCATTTCGAACCTATGGTTCTTTTACGTAGCCATAGATCTCCGTCTAATCAGGCTGAACTTTGAGACCCCTGAGTTTGGCTTATTCACAAGCCCTCACGGCTAATTACAGAACATATTTGGACTCTTATCCCTATTAGGCATTAAAACATCATCTGCTCGGTAAGGGTCCTTAGTACAGTGCTCATCACATTTCCGATAGAACGGTACATGGTCTTTTTCATTATCTTTCTCTAAAGTACTATGTCCTTACTGTATAGTTTTCAAGTCCTCTACTATCTCTCTCGGTTCATTGTTCAATCTAAAATTTAGCACTCAGCAACCACAGACGACAAGCGCACGTCTTACCCTACATAAGAATCATGTCTGCAGGAAACGGAAACAAAAACAAAATCGACAAGAAAAACAGGATGTACGACTAGCACATGACAAGCCAGCAAGCAGGCAGGCAAGCAAACATTTGTTAGCAAAATGGAATGATGGCTTTGGGAGAAATGATGCTAATTTATCACATTGTCATGCATAAAGCAAATCGCTAAGCTAATTGTCTCATTAGTCAGGAAAGCAGAAAGGGAGAAACTATAGACAGTCCCAAACACACTCACACACATATGATAATGGGGCGATAGAATAGGGGGAAGCAAAATGGCAAAGGATGTATAACTAACTACAAATTGCCCTTAATCTGCAACAAAATGAAAAACTTTACAAATCACAAAAATAAATTCAATTTTCTTTTACCACCAACACAAAGGCTTAGAGACACATAGACACACACACGGAAGTTTACAGCTTCATTTCCCCTTAGATTACATTTTGGGCACATAAAGAAAACTGCATAATGGAATTGTTTCATTGTTTTTGAAACGAGAAGTATGATAGAGACAATTTTTAGTTGCCAACATCAGCTTGCCATTATTATGTCTTCTATGTTTTCTAACTTTTAGAGGTTTAGAGTTTTCGTTTTACCACAAAGCAACACATATACCAACAACAAAATTATTAAAACTTTATTTAAGCGTGAAATGGATTGTTGTCTCACAGTGTCTTTCCCTACCCCTCCTCTCTAAGCAAGCATTTGTCTCACGCTGTCTTATTACAGCAGTTTGTGGAAAACTTTTTCAATTTGTGTCGACACAAAATTATATGCCCATGGGCAAATAAATGAAAACAGTTGTAAAATTAATATCGTCCCCTCCCTGTGCTCCAGAAAGCCTTATGATAAAATAAACATACATATGGACAAAGGACCATTGTTTGGAGTTTTTATTTAAACAAATACAAACATTGCCACTTCATACCACTGGTCGTATAAAGTGACCTCAGAAAAGTGGTTTTAGGGGTTATCTAAAACAAAAAATGATTGCAAAATTATTTTGACATTCGTCTGATGGTTGTTTGATTTTGTGTTCTTTGTCTAATTTAAGGTCTGGTTCCAGAATCGCCGTGCCAAGTGGCGGAAAGCGGAACGCCTTAAGGATGAACAACGCAAGCGTGAAAATGGCGACTGCAGCAGTGTTTCATTGGATAAGGTAAGCTAATACACAAAAACACTACCACTCACACAAAAAAAAACGAAAGCAAAAAACGCAGAAACGCAGAAACGCACACAAAGAACATCGTAGACTCTATAGGAAAAACAACAACAAAATTTGTTATTTTGTTATTTATCCATGCGTGAAAGACAGACAACTATTATTGACTATAAACAAATATTGACAAGACTATAAAACGAATGGATATTTTTGATTTTAGGTAGAAGAATAAGGCTTCAAAATAGAATATTTTGACAGATAGGAGGAGTTGGGGATGTTGTAGGGGAGGCAAGAATTCATTCACATTTTTATACCCTCCACCAGAGGATAGGGGTATACTGATTTCGTCACTCTGTTTGTAACTCCTCGCAATATTCGTCTAAGTCCTCATGAAGAATAAAAATTGTTGATCGCCATGACACTTTTAGTCGATCTAACCATGTCCGTCCGTCTGTCCGTCCATCTGTCCGTCCGTCTGTCTGTCCGTCCGTCCGCCTATTCGTCCGTCTGTCCGTCCGTCTGTTCGTTCGTATGTCTGTCCGTCGGTCTGTCCGTCCGTCTGTCCGTCCGTCTGTCCGTCCGTCTGTCCGTCCGTCTGTCCGTCCGTCTGTCCGTCCGTCTGTCCGTCCGTCTGTCCGTCCGTCTGTCCGTCCGTCTGTCCGTCCGTCTGTCCGTCCGTCTGTCCGTCCGTCTGTCCGTCCGTCTGTCCGTCCGTCTGTCCGTCCGTCTGTCTGTCCGTCCATCTGTCCGTCCGTCCGTCTATCTGCCGAAAGCACGCTAACTTTTATAGCAGAAAGCTAGCAGCTTCAAATTTTTCTCAAATATTTCTTACTAATGTAGGTCGGTTAGGATTGTAAATGGGCCATATCGATCCATATTTTGATATTGCTGAAATTGACTCTTGAGCCACTAGAGAGAGCTATTCGTATCCGATTTGGCTGAAATTTTGCATGAACTATTTTGTTGTGATTTCCAACAAGTGTGCTAAGTATGGTTGAAATCGGTTCATAACAAGATATAGCTGATATATAGCGGTTCATAACAAGATATATATGTGGTCTTAACTTCTTGAGCCTCTAGAGGGCGCAATTCCTATCCGATTTGGCTGAAATTTAGCATGAAGTGTATGGTAAATGCAAAATTCAAAATGCAAATTTTGCCCATGACCATCCCACTAAGGAACAGGTTCATACTTCTCACATATCAATGAGGGCAGTTCGATTCAAATTTAAGCTCAATGATAAGGGGCCTCCTTTTTATAGCTGAGTCCGAACAACGTGCCGCAGTGCGACACCTCTTTGGGGAGAAGTTGTACATGGCATAGTAACTCACAAATGTTGCCACCATTAGGAGGGGAAAACCACCACTGAAAATTTTTTCTGATGGTCTCGCCAGGATTCGAACCCAGGCGTTCAGCGTCATAGGCGGACATGGTAACCTCTGCGGTGTTCTGTATAGTAATGACTTCCAACTACTGTGCTAAGTATGGTTTAAATAGGTCCATAATCTGATATGGCAGCCATATAAACCGATCTTGCATTTTGAATTCTTGAGCCACTAGAATTGGCTGACATTTTACACAATGACTTCTTTATTTTCTTTAATCCTTTTTTTGCCTAAGATATGGACCTTTGCATACAAATGATCTTCATTACAGGTAGCCTATACACATACCCTCATATAAGACTCTTTACGTGCAATAAACCTAGATTAAAGGTCTAATATAAACAATAGACCTTTGTATAGAGACGACTATTCACAATAGGCCTATAGTAAGGCGTCTAATCGCAACCGACTCTCTTTTAAGGTCCTCTACTTAGAATAAACCCCTATTTAAGCTCGTCTGTTTACAACAGACAATTATATGAGCTCGTATAATCACAATAGACTATATACTGTTATTTAATCACAATAGACCGTCGTATGAGGTCTTCCAATCACAATAGATTGCTATATAGAACCATATATTCTCAAAGAAGTTGGACCATGTACACCAAACACTAAAGGTCATCTTCTGCAATATACCTCCATGTATAATTGTCTACCCAAAATAGTCCCTTATATAAGACCATCGCCGTACAAGGTCCGTTACACCAGGTAGACTTTTATATTTATATGCCCATTTCCTTAAGATATATATTCATAACATGATGAAAATATATTGTATGACCATCATACGAAGTCGTTTAATAACAAAAGGTGTCTAAACCGGACCGTGTATCCAAATTCGATCCCCATATAAACACCTCCACAAAATACTTCCATATGGAATCATCTATTCAAACTATGAAAGGTCATCAATACACACAATTTTTATATAAAGTCCTCTACTTACCGTGGCCCCTACTAACTGTTAGTGCGGGATACACACACAGAAGGTGTTCTATAGTTTCTTCTTCCTCGATGTCCCTACAGCTTCTGCAAAAGTCGTTGTTGGCAAATTTCAGTCTGTCAAAATGTTTTCCGATTAGACAGTGACTTGTCATGACGGACACAATGACTGAGACGTCTGTTCAAGCCAATGACAGCAACGCAGTAGATCTCTTCAAGTCTAAATGAGGCCACACATGCTCACAGCCCCCTCTTTGTGACCATCTATCATACGATGTCCTTCGGAGCTGGTCCCGAAAGCTTAGCTTTCATATCGCTAGAGGCATACCCACAGATTCCAGTATCCCTGGAATGTGTAGGGTAGTTCCTAAGCTCGTCTGCTTTAGAATTCCCTGGGATATCTCTGTGGTCCGGCACCCAGAACAGGTGAATTTTGAACTATTAAGCCATCTCGTTGAGAGATCTGCGACAGTGGAGGGAGGTTTTTGTGTTCAGAAACACGTTCTCCAAAGATTTAATGGCTGCCTGGCTGTCTGAGAAGATATTTGTGCCAATCGTCGTAATGAAATTATATCTTAGCCAATCCACCACTTCCTTAATTGCAAAGATCTTTGCTTGATACATACTGTAGTGGTCAGGTAACCTCTTCGATATGACCAGTTCTAGATCTTTAGAGTACACCCCAAAGCCCACCTGGTCGTTTAGTTCGGGACCATCCGTAAAGAAGTCTATGTAACTTCTGTTCACCAGGGATATCGTAGTTCCAATCGGTTCTATCAGGAATAGTGGTACAGTTATTTTTATCAAAAAGCGGCTCAGGTAGGGTGTAATCCCCACTGCCTGGAACATTGGATTTTGTATCAAGGATAACACAGTGTCTGTAGCCGCCAAATGACCAATGAGAAAGATCCCTTAACCTCACGTCAGGGGTCGCTGCAATTTGGGTAGCCACAATGTCCAGAGGCATAAGATGTAGCATTAAATTCAGTGCATCAGAGGGCGTTGTCCTCAGTGCGGCTGTGATGCACAAACAAGCTATCCTTTGGATCCGGTTAAGTATTGAGCAGTAGGTGGATTTTTAAAGGGCCGTTCACGAGACCACAACACCATATAGCATAATAGGTCTGACAACTGAAGTATAAACCCAATGTATGACACGCGGTCTATATCGCCAACTTTTGCCACTGGCTCTC